>NC_142009.1:270363275-271013275 GCF_049901735.1 Notechis scutatus | reverse complement strand
AATATAAGTCAGTCTATTAGTGATCTTGTAGAACAAAAAATATTTCAAGGATAAAATTCTGAACTACAACTTACCAACTTATCAATTCTATATACGTGAGACTAACTGGAACAGTGGTCGCCAACTGGTGGGCCGTGAGAAAATTTTGGTGGGCCGCAGTGCACCCGTGCCTGCAACATGGTGATACAGGGGGCGGATGGACTGATGCATGGGGGGGAGGGAGGGTAGCACATGGGAGATCATGGCATCGGAGCCCTTCCCAGGTGTTCCCTGGCCTGCATGGGGGTGGGGGGAAAGGAGCCTCTGAACTGGTGCTGGGTGGTGGGAATCTGATGTCCGGAGGCCAATGAGCCACGTGCTGAAGACTAGATGGCTGGCAGGGAGGTAGGGCAATCCTGAAGTTTCCCTAGCAAACCCATGTCGTGGCTGCTGCCTCCTGCCTCAGTGCATCGAGGAGGCCAAGCAGCAGCAGGAAGAGGGCGGACCTCCTGAGCCACAGGAAGTGGCTGCCAGCGGTGCCCTGAGGTGAAGATGTTGCAAGGGGGAGGATTGACCCCTTCCCTCAGGAGCTTCTCTTCCTCCTGCTAAAAGCACTCATATGCCCAGTGGGAAGGAGGAGGCTTGGCGGGTGCCAGAGGGGTGATGAGTGCTTTGCGTGTGAGTCTTCTGGAAAGGAGGAAAAGAAGCTCCTGAGGGGAAATCGCGCCCTCCCCTTGCAGGCCAGAGAACACCCAGGAAGGGCTCCGATGCTGCGATCTCTTGCATGCATCAGTCCATCCGCTGCCGGTATCACCCCTGTTGCCCCACCTCCCACCCACCCACCTGGTCTTCAGCACATGGCTCGTCGGCCTCTGGACATCAGATTCCCACCACTCAGTACCAGTTCAGAGGTTCCTTTCCCCCCACCCCTGGGGACAGAGAAAGAGGGAGAAAGAGAGAGAGGGAGGAGGGAAAGAGAGAGAGAGAAAGAGAAAAAGAGAAAAAGAGAAAGGGAGAAAGAGAGAAAGAGGGAGAAAGAGAGAGGGAGGGAAAGAGAGAGAGAGAGAGATTGGGGGGAGGGGAGAGATATTCTGGTGTTTTGTTTTCTTTGGGAAACAGGTCCAAATGACTCTTTGAGTATTTAAGGTTACAGAAACAGGCAACCAAGCTAAGTGCCTGAAGGACCCCATCCCATCAGTGGGAGTCCAGGCGCTTCAGCGAGGGGAATGCTGGATTCATATTAGTGGTCTGTGGGATTTAAAATTATAAGTTTGATGGTCCCTGAGGTCCAAAAGGTTGGCGACCCCTGGACTAGAACACATATAGAAGTTTCTCTTCTATTTTTGTAAACTAGACAAATAGTGGAAAAGACTCTGGTAGCATCAGACTCCCAGTTTCTATCCTGATGCCTTAACTTCTACATCAGATTGACTCTTCCACAAAGTTTCAATACACATAAAAAGTGCTTAGTGAAAGAAACCAAGAAATAATACGCAATTCCCACTGGAAGGATTTTGTTTCCATCTATGCTTTTACAACATTCTTATCTAGTTTGAAACATACTTCACATAGTAGTTTAGAACATTCTTCACATTAACATTATGTTAATTCATAATTATATATTGCATTCCCTCTCCATCAATCAAATATTCATGCATGATGCAATTCTGTACTATATCAATGTCAAATATTTATGTATTTTTTTCAAGACAAGTGCTACTTTATGTTTCTTCATTACAGTCATAGCTGAAGTTCAGTCAAGCACATTACTTAATCACATTAACATGATAAAAATTAGTTCAGACTCATTTAAACCTGAGATTCATATAGATTCTTCACAATTCAGAAGTATTTTCTATGAGAACTATGCATATTTATTTATTGATTTGCAAGATTTATTTTAAATATCTGCTAGTATAAGACCCTTATAGTGAAAACAGGGAAATCAGTGCTAACTGGGGAGAAAAAAAATTCTGAAAAAAAAATAATAATTGCTACACAAGAGGTAGTTTGATGTAGTGACTAAGGTTGGACTGACCCCAGGAATGCCCACATTCTCATCCACCTCAGCCACAGAGGTTCACTGGGTGATTAGGATATCTCTTCCATATGAAAAGTAGGGTATCTAATACATAAATAAAATGCACTGAATTCTATTCTTAATTAACTTTAGGAATTTGAAATAATTATAAATTTAGCCAACAAAACAGACCGGGAGAGGGGGGAGAGAATGGTTATAACTAATGACAAAGTGTAATCTTACTTGCAGTCACAGACTCACTAGATAGCTTTAGGCAAGCTATTATCTCTCAGTGGCTTCACTATGGGATCCAAAATCTATTTTAAAATATTGTTGCCTAGTTTACTGAAGCAAAGTATGCAAAATAGTTTGAAAGAGCTACATAACTGCTACACATTGTTACTATGTGAACATTTTGCAAGACAAATTCATTGCAAGACATTGTCTTTTCTTCCTGAATTCCATCTGTCAAAATACTCCACAATAAAAAAGTAAAGCAAATAAAAACTATAAAACAATAAAAGAAACCATTTGGATATCAAAAAGAGGAAGGTGATGAATTACTTTTGTTAATTGCAGCCATTCCACTACCTTAGGTCTTCTAGAGAAAAACTTTTCATATTTTTGTTAGTATTCTTACCTAGAGAGCATGCCCAGAGGTGTAACATTAAGTGATCCCATCAGCATTGCCAAGGCCATCCCTGGGGCCTCCCGTTCTATTACTTCTTTAGTAGCCTGTAATCAAAGATTAAACAGTAGACTGAGTGAAAACTACAAAAATAAAAGATAAAGATAAATTTCACCATCCCTTTCCTAAAATCAGTACAACATGGGATTTGAATGTGAATCAATCTGAGCATAAAATCATTATATACTTATCTTACTAAAATTAGCTTATGCCTATATCATATTCTGCCACAATGTCTGAAACTTGTATCAAAAACTGCATCTTTCAGTCACTGATCGTAACAGATTTGCATCTATAAATATTAAACATCATTTGTATACACTTTTGTCTGTTCCTTTAGATTTCTCCTGGAAATCCAAAAATGCTGAACATTTCAAAAAATTATAAGAAAGGATTGGCTCATATGGTCCTTCAAAATAGAGATGATTAAATATTTTCTTTTCATGGAAGGTTTATATTTTCTGTCCTTTTTGTTGATTAATGATATAATAGATCTCTTTCTAATTGGAAGACATTTGTATACTGAGGCAATTTTTGAGATTAAAATGATAGCCACCTTTCAATTATACTGTGCTCAGGGGTGGGATTCAAATTTTTAACAACCGGTTCTGTGGGTGTGGCTTAGGTGGTGGGCGTGGCTTGGTGGTCATGTGACTGGGTAGACATGGCTTGGTGGTCATGTTATTGGCTGGGTGTGGCCAACTCAATATCACTCACATCGAGGCATGCATCTCCTCGCCTGGCCTCTCATGACTGTGGGGATGCTGCAACAGTTGTAAGTGTGAAAAATGGTCATAAGTCACTTTTTTCAGTGCCATTGTAACTTTGAATGGTCACTCCACACAAGCAAAGTACCAGCAAAGGAGGGAAAAAAAACTCCAGAGAAGTTCTTGAGACAGGAAGTCTAGTCCTGCCAAGAATGTAATAAGGGTTAACGGAGAGGCAGTTTCTGTAAGCAACACCAGAATGTTTCCTTCCTGCCTTCCTTACAGGATTAGGCCAGTAATTTCTTCTAACAACCGGTTCTCTGAACTGCTCAGAATGTTAACAACCGGTTCTAGCGAATAAGCACGAACTGGTAGAATCCCACCCCGACTGTGCTCTTATTTTAAAAAAGAAAAACCTAATTTAAAATGAAACTTGTATGTAATATAAATATATTTAAACAAAGTATAGAATTATAATCTTAAAGTTGAATCCCTGACTTTCAAATCAAATGCACAACTCAATACAAAATACATGGTTGGCTCATAGTATAAGCTAATGCAAGGATAAATAAAATTAGACAATTGCGTAAGATTAGGCAAGAGAAAGAAAAGGAGTTTTAAGGCGGAAAATTCATTCCTACGTAGATGATCTATATTTGTAGCAGGTTAGTTTTATTGCTAGATTCAGGTTCCTTTGCCCAGGCTTTCATGACCATTTATTGATCATTACAAATATTACTGGATGGACAAAGAAAATAAAGCTATTTTTGTGCAGGACCAAATGGTCTAATTTCCCCTCTTTTTCTAACAAATTTTCTAGAGCATTTATAAAAGAAAGGAAGTCTGAAATTCAGGTAACTGAAAAAATGTATCAGCTACCACAAATCATAATCAAGGGCAAGACTACTAACTGAAAACATTTGTTGATGACATAATAGCTAAACTTTGTATATAGGCCTCATGGCCCATTTTTAAGTATTATCCTGTACACCTTGGTCCCATATCTTAAATTTCATATCATTTATGTCCCTAAATTTCAGTCAGGTTTTAATGAGAATGCAATGTTGGTAGGACATAAGCAGCCCTTACATTGGGTAATTCTGGTTCCAACCCTAAACCATTTTCTTCCCACATGGCAATATTTTCTACTCTTTTCTTCTTTTACTGCTATATTCACTAGGTGGAGAAAACCATGTTATTTAGATCCTGTTTTATAACAAAGAACAGAAGCATTTTTCTGCTTCATTTTCTTTTTTCTTTTCTTTTTTTTTCCAGCAAGCTTCCTCATTATTCTATCTTTGGACATATAAGACTACCACCTCAGAATTCCAAGAACTGGATCAACATTGCTTGGTCTAATTAATTATTATTATCTAATTAATTATTATTGACAAATATATGAACTACTTTAGGGACAATAACTGAATTTTATTAATAAAATATGCCTCTATAATATATAAAAAATATATAGTGAAGAACAAAAAATAAATGAGAATAATTGGAATTTAAAGTAATGGATATCAAATAAGTTTACAAAATTCAGATAAGAATTCAAATGCCACAAATAAATGATCAAACTAAATCCACTCCACTATAAGTTTTTTTAAAAAAATTAAAGAAGCCGGTGTGTGTGTGTCCAGCATTAAGATAAATCTCTCCTTTTGTCCCACTTTCCCAAATTAAATCCCTCCCACTTTGAATTTTTTTGTTTATCTCTTGAGGAAAATTTATAGATCCCAAATAGTCCAAATTGAGCAGTCCTCTCTCAACAGAGGTGGAAGGATACAACATCATCTATCCAGTTTACAACATAGTCCTTTCAACAGTTCAACAGTTCTCTTTTAGAGACTCTCTAAAAGAATGCAAATGACCAGCTGTCTGCAAGGAGCTTAAATCCTTCCATTCCCCACCACCCAATCAGAGCTGAAGTTTATTGGATAAGAAGTGAAGTGTCTTCAAAGAAAATCCAGAAAGTCAAGTTGCCTCTTGAAAAAGAACTTCTGGGACAACTATGACCTGGATGACTGAAACTTTCCATAGACACCGCAAATAGTACTTGTATATTTTTAGCATAGAAAATATGAAAGGAATATATGACACTAGGGTGAAATTTACAATTGCGGCTATAACTTAAAAATCAGCTGAACAGCTATACAGAAAGGATAAAAGCCAGTCACTTGTCAAATTATGTTTTCAGAAATAGATAAGAAGGAACCAAGTGATTAAGAGCCAGAAGGAAAAGAAAATAAATACCTGAAACAAACACATGAAACAAAGATTTTTAGGGATCACAAAGGGTCCAGGGGCACACCAGTTATTTAAGTTCTCCTAGGTCTACATAGTTCCATAAGCCTAATTAAATAGGATTTAGGTAAGTGAGGTGTGAATAATAATAACAGTTATTGTTATTATATATCAGTCTGGTTCACTGAGATGATTGTAGGATTGAGGAAAAACATTTGGAAAAAAAATATGAATATAGGGAAAGCTGAATGCTTATAGAGAAAAGAAATCTGTTGTTATACCGATCATGACTGAAGCCCTCAGAGCAATATCTAAAATCCTTGTAATATGCATATACTGAATTTATCAGACCTAAACTCCCTAATTTTACAAAAAAAAAACAAACCATCCTGTTTCAAACTCTTTGTATTTTTAGATGCTAGCTGAATAATTCTTAGATCTTTGATTAAGACTTGAATTATTAAGTTTCTGCCATCTTAGACTGTGAATCTAAAGTAAATTACTCACATATAATAATATCCCACAACCCAGATATGGTTGTGAAGTTTACATCCTCAGAGAAGGATGACAGCCATGGTTCAACCATGTTTGTCAGGGTCCATAGAGGAGCCAGATGAGGAGTATCCCTCCCATAAATAATAAGTGAAATGTAATTTACAGAAACCTATACCAGATCAGCTATTGCCTGGATCAACAAGGACCCTGCTAGATGTTGGGGTTCCTGGACATCTGGGCATCTGGGGACAAGTGGGCTGCAGGCTGCATTATATATATATAAAGTTGTTGAAATGAAGATCAAAATTTATGTTTATTAAAATATGTTGAAAAAGTTAAATTCAATGGGGTAAATTCAATTTTTCACATGACTGTAAAATCAACAATTTAGAAAACTCTGATACTGAGAGAAACAGTTAGGAGCTGAGAGAAACGAATTCAGTTTTTATTTGTTATGAGTACTCAGAGAATCCTTTTAGGGCCAATGACATTTGCAATTTGAAAAACATATTGTGACACACTTAGTACGTGACTGCCATGGGCTATTTGTATATTTACCAAATGATCGATATAGTGAACAAACAGTCACTATAGTGGACAAAATACCCTTTTATAGAAGGCTAACTAAGAACTGATTGGCATTCCAGGTACTCCTTTGTGGCTGTGATTACTTTTAATTTATCAATATGTCCCTTTTCCCTCTACAGGTTGTACAAAGTCTGTTTAGAAAATTGTGTTTTGCCTTAGAGTATGGCAATTTTCTTTTAAAATACTTTATTGAAAACAAAGAGCCTAACAAAATTAAATCTAATATATGTCTCTGAAAATCAGGTGCAAAGAATGTAAGATTAGGCCCTGCTTGTTCACTGTTCAAAAAACCAGTGGAAACTGGATGCCTTTGGTTTGAAGGATTCTTATATTGTTTAATTCCATTTTAAAAAATCGTCTTGGGATTAATGGAGATCTTTTCAGTTCGGTGATCTGAAAAAAATGGTTCTATTCCTTAGACCAGTGGTTCCCAAACTTTTTTGGTCCACCGCCCCCTTGGTGCTACAAATTCATTTTCAGTGCCCCCCATCCAGGGGTGGGATTCAAATTTCTGTGGGCATGGCCTAATTTGAGGGTGTGGCTTGCTGGTCATGTGACTGGGTGGGCGTGGCCAGGTGACTGGCAAACCAAATACAAGTGGTCCTCACTTAATGGCCAGTTGTTTAGCAAGTGTTCTCATTTATGACTGGCCTCCCCAGAGCTACTTGAGCTATTTTTGGAGTTTTGACAGCTTTAGATCAGGGGTCTAAATCCTACCCCTGCCTGTGTGTGTGTGTGAGAGAGGGAAAGAGAGAGGTTGGATCAGATCTCTCTCTCTCCCACCAATGCCAGAAAGCCACCATCAGTCAAAATTCATATTAGTGGTCTCTGGGATTTAAAATTATGAGTTTGGTGGTCCCTGAGGTCCAAAACTTTGGCGACCCCTGATCTAAAGGGGTGAGCCTGAGAGAGGGAAAGAAAGAGAAAAAAAAGAGAGAGAGAAAGAGAGGAAGAAAAGAAAGAGAAAAGGGAAAGAAAGAAAAAGGGACAGACAAAGAGGAAGGAACAGAAAGAAAAAGAAATAAAGGAGGGAGGGAGGAGAAAGATAATGAGATATCTATTCTAGTCTAATCACCTGCTCCAGCAGGGTTAGAAGGGAGTGTGTATGTGTGTGTTCTCCTTGTAATTTACCACTACATTTTGGTTTTGCCTTCTTCAGAATTGGCACTGTAATACATTGGGGAAAAGTAATTTTTAGGGTGGAGATCTGGTCCAATGGATCCTGTTTAAAGCCTCAACAAAATGTGAGAGCTTCCTGATGGTCTTGACCATGTTTTGTCCACGCTGCCCCCCTGCTGCCTCTTAGCGCCCCTCTGCCAGCCCCTTGGGCATGCTAAGAGGTGGCAGGGTGGCAGCGTGTTGAATGCGGCTGTGGCAGCACATAACGCGCCACCGCTTCCGCATTGGAGGTGCCGGCTCTGGAGCATTACTACAATCATAGGTGAACCTGCAGGGCCGACACCTCGAATGCCCCCTGCCACCTCTTAGTGCCCCCCTGCCAGCCCCCTTGCCTCTTAGCGCCCCCCTAAGGCACCCCACTGCCCCCCAGGAGGCAGTACCGCCCACTCTGCAACCACTACCTTAGACTAATGGATAATGAAGTATTTTTCTAAAAATACCAATTAATTATAATGAACTACTGACACAAAAATGAAACCTAGAACTATTCTTCAGCTGTTCTTAACTGAATATGAATATGAACAGGGAACAGATAAATGGTCATCAAGTATTAAAATCATGCAGTTTAGTTTCAGACAGAAAAAGTTTTTTCAAACTTGCAGAAATGGGAATATGGCACCTGTCTGCAATGTACTATATTCCTGTATAGATGTATATATATATTCCTGTATAGATGTATATATATGTATTATAAATACTGTATATCATTCAGCTGTATCAAATAATACCAATCACTGACTTGAGACAACAAGTAGTACCACTTACCGACTACTTGTTTAGTTACTATTCAAAATAACAAGTATTACGATTGTTAGGAGTAAAAGGAATATAAAGTTGGTTTATTTGATCAAGGTTAAAATATATTAAAATTTCTGGTAACCTTTAACGGACTTTTGCTGATACCAGGACTGAAATGACTACATTTATAGATAAGAGATGGGATATGGGAAGAAGAGATCTGAAAATTGAAATAATGCAGAATGCAATATTCTGCTGACAGCGACAGCATCATAATTAATGCATAGATCTCACCTCTATAGTATTTAGTCCTTACAAATATATGAATTTATAGATCTATAACTATATTCTAGATATCTATTAAATACCAACATATTGTCCTGGGCTTATCATATATCCTACATTCCTAATATCTCTTTTGCAATTCCTAATTAATTTATTTTACATTTTTATCACACAGTGTTAACAAAACAATTCTTAAATTTAAAAAAAAGTAAAACAAAATTGAAGGAAAAAATGGAAAAACCTACACACAACAAAGAAACAGAAAAGAGGGGAACCTTTATATATTATACTTATTAAGAGTCATAAATACAGCATAATGTAATAAATACAAAATATTATTTTAAAGCATCAAAAGGTCTCCGCCATAGTAACACATATTGCTACATCCTTAGATTAAGAGAAAACATTGTCTTTTCCAAATAAATAGATCACACATTTCTGACAACCATTCCTTAACAACTGAAATAATATACTGTGCAATTTCTCAATATGATTCTTTTAGTCACCCCCAATATTAATACTCTTTTAACCAAAATCTATCCCAATGAAAAACTGTCATTTCCAAGATAAATGAGGCATAATACCTAAAAGCAGAACTAACATTTTAAGAATGTGTAGCTTGTACACTTTTTGTTTATATAGATAGACCTCAGTTAATTACAATAATTGATACTGGGACTTCCATTGCTAAGTGAAGCAGTTTAAAGCATGACTGTGCCAACTTACAACAGCAGTTTTGGAAGCTGCAGTTGTTAGGTGAATCTTGTCACATGACTGTCATTTGCAACCTCCTGCTGGCTTTCCCGCTGACTTTGACTGCTAGAAGCCAGCACTGAAAGTCACAAATGATGATAATGTGACCATAGGACGCTGAGACTATTATAATTTGGAATATAATTGCGAATCCGTTACAAAGCACCTTAACTGCAGTCAGGTTATACGGTGGGTTTTTCCTAAGTTTCTTTCCTCTAACCATTAAGCCACTGGGGATTACTGTTTCTCTTATCTGATTGTTTCCTAGGCAGCCTCTCTTCCCCTCATTCCTCGTGGTAACCCACACATTCCATTCCACTATCATTTTTAATATAACTAGACAGATATATATATGAAAGTTGCTTCTTTGTCTCCTCAGACCACCAAGACTTAACTCAAGATTTAAATCATAACATTTCTTCAAGACTTCATGGACCCCCCCCCCCGTGATGACATCCTGCCCCCCCAGGAGTCCACGGACCACAGCAGTGGTGGGATTCAATTTTTTTTACTACCGGTTCTGAGGGCATGGCTTGGTGGGCGTGGCAGGGGAAGGATAGTGTAATCTCCAGTCAGAGGTGGTATTTGCCGGTTCTCCGAACTACTCATAATTTCCGCTACTGGTTCTCTAGAACTTAATCTGGACCACAGATTAAGAATCATTGGATTAGGCAATCTCTGCTTTTATTTTCAGTTGTTTTATCTTTGACTTGCTATTTTATTGATATTTAGTTTTTATTCCTACCATGGATATTTTAATTTTTTTGTTACATTGGTTAAACATGTGCAATACAAAAAAAAAAAAAAAAGCAAGCCATAGCATAAATAGATTTTTTTCCCAATAAGGTGAAACCTAAATGAATCTCTCATCTCCTTAGGCAGTTTTTCCAATGGGTCTTCACCCAGGCACTGATCAGAAAAGGAGTTGAGCCAGGACATGGGTACTTGTGGCACCTTGCTCGTCTGCCATGGTTTTAAATCTATGAGGCTTTTCTTTATTTTATGCTGTTTTTGTTAGTTATCCAGTGTTACGTTATGCAACACTGGCAACCACATAAATATTTTAAATAAATTAATATGGATATTTTCTGATATAGCATGAATGACATTTATTTCATGGTTTATATCTTAGTTTGGTCTTCCTTTTTCCATATATTTTTCTATAGAAACCATATTACAGACTTTCTGTTTGATTTAAAGTATTTTTTTCATGCTGTAAGTTAGCAAGGATTCTTTTTCGATAAATTATGATATTTAAACAGAAAATGGTTTCACCAGATGCTTTGCTAAAGAAAACAAAATGGTTTCTGTTTTGATTTCACCAGTTTCTTTATATTTTCAATTATTCACTATATGAATACTACACTACTACACTAAATATTCACCTATTTATTTAATCAAAAAATAAATTTAATAATGATTTTAATCATTTGCTGATTTCATATTAAAAAAGAAATTGAATAGTTGATTATTTATTTGCTATACTGTAACATATACAAATAAGAAATCTTACAAAATAAATTTCTGAGGCTCATCCTCTGTTTCTAAAAGGATTGGCAGTCGAATGCTCAGGTTTGAAGTAGGGAAGCTGGATAGAGGATTTGGAGGTTACTTTTGCTGTACTAGCTGAAATTACCCTTTTTCACCATTGGCCAGCACCTTTGGATCTAGCAAATGACTAGACTATACTATGGTTCACTCCTTGTGATGAAATGAGCAGCAAACAAATTTAAATAAATAAAGTAAGTAAGTAAGTAAGTAAGTAAGTAAGTAAGTAAGTAAATGACTACATCAGTGAAAACTAAAATAAATTTTTTGTGGGATTAAGCAAAAATTATCTGCTATCCCTTTGAAAACTTACAGCAAATTGATTAAGAATCTCATTAAATAAATAGTAGCTCCATCTTCCTTGGGTTCAACCTAATCTGGCTCTTTTTATCCAGATCCCAACTGTCTGTACATACCAGGAGAAGTCTTTCATAACTGGAATGGTCTGGAGAGGTAACATACAGTCGAGTATCATCAACATACTGAAGAGACCCATACTCTGACCCAATATACAACCTCTCCCAGTGGTTTTCTTTTTTTTAATAAAAGTTTAAAAGTAAAAGAGGTCTGGCATGTTGTCACTTATAACCATCAACTGGAATCATCAACTGAAGAAGGATAAAAACAACTGCAATGCAATTTCCCTAACTCTGCATATAATCCAAAAAAGATACTTGACATATGTATCAAAGTCAGCTAAGAGGTCTAAAAGGATTAGAAGGAATCTATTCCCCCTTCTAGGTCTGAATCTTGACTAAAAAACATTCAATAACCAATTTCTCCTAGGGAGCCTAGAAGTTGCTTCCCTAACACACTCCTAATAATCTTCCTAAAATGGAAAACCTGGAGACAAGGTAATAATTATCTCATACAGTAGATCCAAGAAGGTTTTAAGGAGGGCGTACCATAGCCTCTTTCAAGTCTACATGAAATACTCCCTCTCACAATAATGCACTGATTATTTTGGGAATCCAGTTGACTATGCTCCCCCCTTCGTCCTCCAGAACAGCTAGAAAGGGTATATATCTATGTGGCAAGGGACATAATGAAAATCCTGCCTATAGCACTGGAATCCAAAGGCCTAAAGGTGTCCCAATTAGCATGGTCAGACATCAGCCTCCACTATATAACTCCTTTATGCCAAATCAAGACTCTGAATGATTTTATTAGTGAAATATTATTCATAAAAGTCTTAATAAAATTATAAAAGTTTTGCACCTGGTCATCTGTGCTTCAGGAAGATGCAAGAAATGAGAGCAACTAAAACTGAAAGGCTCTAGAAGCAAAACAGCGCTGATAACAGCATTATCAATAGACCGGGTTAACTTAAGCCAATACGTGTACCAAATAGTTAAGAAGAGGAATTTCAAGCAAGTTTTGATGAAGATATCCAAATGCATTGAACGTTGGCTGAAACATGCACCATTCAAAATTTAACATAGTGAGAGTAAAGACTACACCAATTAACATGCCACTGGTACCATGAGATTTGCAGGGAGCAAACTGTTAGTGATTGGAAGTCATGGCTTGGCAAAATTAGTTGTACCTAGTTAAAGAGGAAAGAACAGTCTATTAAATTTGATGTACAATTATTTTTATGTGCATTTTTCTAACTTACAAAAGCTATTATAAATCTTCAGTGATTCTATATTTATCTGCTTATTTATTAGGATGTTCTACTATATTCTTAAGAAAAAGTGGTTTACATGAAATAGTAAAAATGTAACTGACAATTAACAGCATTAAAACCATAGAAATAACAATAAATTCTAAAAGTAAGATCACATAAAGTTTAAAACCAATCCCATCCATTACTCTTGATCTTGTTAACACGCATGTATTATAATTTTGTCAGCTGCTATCTACTGTATATTTAATTTTCTTTTATATTGTGCTTGTAATTTGGCTTTAATAAATTTTATGGTTGTTAACCACCAAGAATCACTTGTTTGAGATGGCAGCCATATAAAACAAACAAACAAACATCAAACAAATTAAAAATTATAGGAATTACATGACTGCCCTATCACATCATTCATATGTACAAAAACACAACAGAGGAAAAAAATTACAAACTGTACACATAGATAATATGGAATTCTGATGGTAATATAAAGTAATCTGAAGTATTAAGTTTGTAATTTCTGTATTGGCAAATCCATTTGCCTATTATATAGTGATCCAGTAATACACCAATACTACACAAGAGTATAAAACTCAGTTTCAAACATATTCATTTTCTACATGTAATTAAAAATCCTTGCAAAGATGGCTTTGTGTGATTCTTAGACATTTAGCTAAATTGAATGGCAAAGCCAAAGATAAGAGGATTTTCCACTGGGAAATTTTTATTTTGTGTTCAAAGATCTCAATTTAAAAATCTCAACTAAAATGGTAAGACTCCAGAAGAAATTAATATACTGAATCCTTAATTTTGCAGTTCTTAAACTGAGGTGAGGTGGGATGAGGATAATATAAAAAAATAAAAATAATTCTGCTTTAATGGTAAAGAGAACAAAATGTTGCAAGTAAGTCAGTCTTCTTGCAAGTAAGTCAGTCTTCTTCTTCTTCTTGTTTTACTAGGAAGAAATTAATTAGAGTATTGCCAACCTCCCTCCTCCCAAAAATTAAAATCTTATAAGTATAATAGAGAAACTTCCTTGAAAGTGATGCTAAAAGATTTCAGATGAAGAATTATAATTTACATTTATCCATTTGAGCAACAGATTTTACAGTTGAAATGTCATACACAAGTCAAAGGCAAAATAAAGTGTTTTTCAAATGGAAAAGTCAAGAACAGAATTTTATTAAGAATTGAATATCATGAACAACAAGACAAAAAAGCTATTCAAACTATGAAAGTTGCAAACAGAAAAAAATGCAAGAAATGATACATCAAAACTCAAGAATGTATGTGTTATTTAATATCTGAATTGAAAGATCATTCTAGTAACTAGGAACATTTGTTTAAAAAATTCTTGCTCCTTCAGAATATATATACATTTTCAAATGATAGAATAAAGAAAATTCTATGATGCAGACTGGCTGAATTCTAACACAATGAAAGATGTCAGGAAAGTTTCAAATTAAAAGCAAGAATTTTGAAACCAGAACAGGATTAGAATTCTTCAAGAGTTTCTCAGTTTTACTACATTGAATTTTTGTCCGTTTCAAATTATTAATATCAGAAAAAAGCAAAACCAGATGTACAATAATTGTCCTGCTATATTGGAAGTTGCTGCTACCAGCAATTTAAATATATTTGATTTAATATGATGCCATCAATACATGGTTCAGGAAACAGGATTCTCTATTAGTTGAATGACAATGTGAGAACGGAAATTTATGTCAAGTCAGAGATTATACTGTACTTTTTATAAAAGATTAAGAGAAAAATTCCCAGGCAATTTCAATTGTGTGAAATCTTAACATTGAGACTAAGGAGAAAGACCTACTTTGAAGTTGGGATTCTTTCTCAGAAGGTCCTTGCATCTTCTTGGAATACTGCATGAAAAGTTGCCAGAAGATATTTTAAAGAGCATGTTACTGTCTTTTGAAAAGCTAATGCCTTCTAGATTTTTTCTTAATAAAATATAATGGTCAGAGTATTCAGTAAAAAGTTTTCCGTACAATTCTCTTTAAAAAAAGTCTACTAAATGAAATAATATCCCTAAGGAAAAAAAATAGATGATATATGATGGAATTACATCAGCTATTCCATGGAGAGCCCTTGCTAGGTTTTCTGTGCTATTTTTCTATAGCTTATTTCTGACTTTTTGTAGACTATACACTTTCTTAACTAGAACAATAATTAGAACCTGTTCATCTCTATCACTCATGTTAATCCAAGAACAGAACTGGTTAGTATAAACTCGACATGGTGACACATTACACAAATACTAAAGCAAATGTAGTAAAAAAATATTCCTTGTCATTTTTTATATAGGCCAGTGGAAAGCATCCCCACTTTGTACTGTTATAAAACATCAAATCTCCCTGCTGCAAATCTCCCTCTGTGTGTGTGTGACATAATGTAGTCTTATCAGTAATTTAACAAAGAAAAAGCTATACAGGAAGAGATCTATTCTAAACTTTGCAATGGTTGAGACCTAATATTTTGATTAAAAAATAAAGATAAATTCTAAAAATCCAAGCATATGGTACTGAATAAGGGTAAACTGGAGCCAGATCAAAACATTTTTCTCTTCTTCACATTTTTAATTTTTTGATGGAAGAGTAAGCAGTATATAAACAAGAAAGAACACACAATCAGCAAATGATTGGGATTCCATAGAAATGGCAATACTAGTGTGCAGTCAAATTCTAACGGTATCATGTGATCAACATAAGCTAGTGGTCAAACAGACAAGGCAAGAAAAAAAGGCAGACATAGCAAATTGACAGAGCAGGATCAATCAGCAGATGCACAAATCTTCAGGACAGCAATTCAATGAAGTCAGCAGATGCATAATATAATTGGAAACAGTGAAAAGAGGGGAAAGGTTTGACAAGAGGTAACTGGGAGTATCCATCAATAGTCACATACAAGTGGCAGCCAGAACACATGGGCAATATGTTAAGTAAATACTACAATCAAAGGTAAAGAAGACCATTTCCAGGCAATCAAGCAGCAAACAGTGCATTGCAATGCCAGGTAGCCAGCAAGTAGGCAAAGCAGAAAGAAAGCAATGAGAGCCATATCATTTTTTTTAAAGCAAAGACTGAATAGGGCCATGCCCATGTATGATTAGAAAAAGCAGCTGCCAAGGAAGAAAAATAAAGCTCTTGAGTAGCTATCGGGGCTGTTAATTCACTATTATTTTGGTAACTAAGATTACTGTAAGTAAAAGAAC
The DNA here is from genome assembly GCF_049901735.1 of Notechis scutatus. Lineage (NCBI taxonomy): Eukaryota > Metazoa > Chordata > Lepidosauria > Squamata > Elapidae > Notechis > Notechis scutatus. The sequence goes on along the minus strand of NC_142009.1, from coordinate 270,997,198 downwards.
CCCAGAATTTGGATGCTCTTGTTCTAATAAATAATATAGGGCAACATAGCTATATGAAAATTCACAAGAATACAGAACACAAATGGAGATGAGGCTAAGCCTTAATGCCTGATGGAGATCTGGGGATCCTCCAATAAACAAAATTAAGAACATGAGACTCCACAAGGAAATTTTAAAAAATGAGTACGCATCTAAACTTGTTTTTGATAAATGATGCCAAAATAAAACAAACAAAAATACTAGCAATGAACTGGATTAGAAATCATTGGCTGGGATTGAAGATATTGCTTACCCCTCTCTGGAGCCCACAAAATGGGAATGTTGGGAATTTCTGCAGCAGAAAAACAGAAGAGAAAAAGGGATTTCTGACTCCCAGATTCAAGGAAAAGCAGATCAGTTAAGGGATGATGATGTGCTTACAGCATAATAAGAAGTGGTCAGAACCTTTGCTCATTCCCAGATGCAAACATTTTCTGAGACTTGAGAAAGGTTTGAAAAGCACAGAGCATTTAGTATGATAATATTCCATCTCTATTCACAAAATGACACCACTTACCTTTAATTAATTTTCTTAGGAGAGTTTGCCCCCATAAAACCTATACATGGAATGAGGCAATATCTTTAAATGAAATATGCCACACATGCAAAAGAAAACAGACAGTTCCAAATGAATATTCTGTAGACTGCACCAAATAGTAGAAATATTTTGTACGCAAATCAGTACATTGGATTAGTCAATTCACATTTTTGCCTTACAAAAATGTTGGTGTTTTGCAATGAGACTTGCTTGCTGCAGCTAAATAACACTTGCTTATTTATATCCCACCTTTATTATATTATAGATAATTCAAGGTGGTGAACACATGCAATACTCCTTCATCCTCCATTCCCCCACAACAACAACCCTGTGAGGTGAGTTGGGTTGAGAGAAAGTGACTGGCCCAAAGTCACCCAGCTGGCTTTCATGCCTAAAGAGGGACTAGAACTCACAGGTTCCTGGCTTCCAACCTAGTAGCTTAACCAATAAAACAAATTGGCTCTCCAGTTCTTCTATATGGATAATAGGCAACCTTTTTTCATTAAAAGAATAGGAAATATGAACAAACGAAGTGTGCATGGACCCTTGAATTTAATATCACCTAAATGGGATAATTTTTTATTTGGAAAGGCAGTATGACTAATCATGAATCAAGGTCCGTGGGACTGGCATGGAAATAGCAAAGAAGTGGCCCATGGTGCCTCTAGTAGTGAAAATGGGGTGCAGGGAGGCTCAGGTGGCCTCCACACATCCCATTTTTCACTAACCCGCAGAGGACATCTACAATGCTGATCCGGCCCTCCAAGAAATCCACCAGGGGATTTGACATCCATGGTCTATGTAGAAGAATGCAAAATTGATGAAACAAGAAAAACGTACTAGTGCAGATGATGATGATGATGATGATGATGATGATGATGATGATGATGATGATAATGTATTACATTTGTATACTCTCCCACTGTCAATAACTCTGGACAGCTTATAACAATTAAATGAATTGCAATAAAACATAAAAGATAAAGGCAAACAAAATATGGTAAGAGCAATGAAGTGATTCTCCCTCTGAGATCTGGAAATGATCTCTTTTTTAGGATATAGGTTTTATAATATAATTTTTAATTTTTATATGAAACTGATATAAAAAGTCTATTGTTGTTTGGGTTTATATAGTAATTGGACTGAAGTATAAAACTAAGTACAAATGTACAATGTTGTATCATCACTTTTATATATAATATATTTTACTTTAAAAAGCAGATTAAGGAAATCTAGTTAGTGAAGCTATGTGCACTGTATTCATTAAAGAAAGAATGAAAGCATTACCATGGAAAAACATATGTGTAAGACAGCAGATTACTGAGGAATTCATTATATATACTATCTACAAATAAAAATCTGAAGGCTGTGGTGTGCTATATGGCAGGAGATGGTCATGATCATATAGAATAGAATAAAATAACAGAGTTGGAAGGGACCTTGGAGGTCTTCTAGTCCAACCCCCTGCTTAGACAGGAAACCCTACACCACTTCAGACAAATGGTTATCCAATCTCTTCTTAAAATCTTCCAGTGTTGGAGCATTCCAACTTCTGGAGGCAAGTTGTTCCACTGATTAATTGCTCTAACTGTCAGGAAATTTCTCCTTAGTTCTAAGTTGCTTCTCTCCTTGATTAGTTTCCACCCATTGCTTCCTGTCCTGGCTTCAGGTACTTTGGAGATTAGCTTGACTCCCTCTTCTTTGTGGCAGGCCCTGTGATATTGGAACACTGCTATCATGTCTCCCCTAGTCCTTCTTTTCATTAGACTAGACATACCCAGTTCCAGCAGCTGTTCTTTATATGTTTTAGCCTCCAGTCCCCTAATCATCTTTGTTGCTCTTCTCTGCACTCTAGAGTCTCAGCATCTTTTTTACATTGTGGTGACCAAAACTGGATGCACTATTCCAAGTGTGGCCTTACTAAGGCATTATAAGGTGGTATTAACACTTCACGTGATCTTGATTCTATCCCTCTGTTTATGCAGTCTAGAACTGTGTTGGCTTTTTTGGCAGCTGCTGCACACTGCTGGCTCATATTGAAATGGTTGTCCACTAGGACTCCAAGATCCTTCTCACAGTTACTACTACTGAGCAAGATATCACATATACTGTACCTGTGCAATTTGTTTTTCTTGCCTAAATGCAGAACCTTACTTTTTTCACTATTGAAATTTATTTTGTTAGTTAGTGGCCAATGTAGAATTTCCTCTTCCACAGGAGTACTGCAGCCACTGTAGCTAATTTGAGATTCTGGATTTAATAGTCTTATGCACTCTTATGTTTCAGATAAACATGCCTCCTTATATTTCTTATGAAACACACAGTTCTCTTACCCCCATTCCCTATCACTGTCCTGCTTAACAATATGGTACTACATCCTTGGTATATTAAAACTGCTATGACAAAAGCTATTTGCTTTTGTTTCCATACATTTAGCCAGGCTTTATTGGACTAATAAACACATACACATACACACTCACATCTCAAAAATGTGTCTAAAGAACAAACAAAATATTTAATCATATGTGTTACGAATGTGTTAATGTCTTGTTTCCTGTCTGTATTGCCAACTGGTCAAGTATCTTGTTCTGATATATATTTAATCTAAATATTTTTAAATATTTTCATCATTTTCATTTTAAAACGTTTTCAGTATTTTTAATTTAATATTTTTTTCTTTTTGAATGTTAAGCTGCTTGGAGCCATTGATTGAGATGTGAAGCTATAGAAATCGAATGAATGAATGCATAAACAAACAAACACATAAATAAATATTATTGAAAATAAAATATTTGTTTATCCTCAAATAAATGTCAAGGCTGTTCCACATATATTCTATAACAGCCTTGGATTTCAGAATAGTGTGCAGAGTCAGAATGAATAGATCATCAAACAAATTAACCCAAAATTCTCCCACAAATGACTAGGCTCAAAATTATCCTACTTTGGATACATTATATAAAGACTATCCTTTGGAGAAGGCTGTAACACCTCACCCCTTTCCTAAGAGGTCTGTAGGGGGTGTGCATAAGCGCACCAACGTGCCTACCGTCCTTGTCCTATTGTTTCTTTTATTTTTATTTTTATTATATGTATCCATGTATTCATAACTATGTTTTTGCTTATACCTATTATCTTGTAAGCAATTGACAAAAATAAATAAATAAAAAATAAAGAATGAAAAGGAGGATTACCAGGGCGAAGGCTGATGAAGTGTTAGCTGCACTGAGTGCACGGTTGGAAGACATGAAGTTTATAGGAAGAGAGAAAATCTATCTATGGGATCTCTAAGAGTGAATACCAACTTGATGGTACACAATTTATCAATAAATTTAAGAAACAAGGAATTTGCTTAATTTTGAATATCTATATCCCATTAACTAAAGCATGATACTTGATTGATATCTAGAGAATTGCCTACCTAATATGCTCTAAAGCCTATAGTGGCACTGAAATAAATGATATCAAAATAGTAATACCCATGTTAATGTCAAAGGTAGTTCTAAATACAGTACATGAAAATTGATGTAATAGCCAGGCTAAGAGAAACTGAAATAGTTTGGTGATTTTCTCATTTGGAAAGCAAATTTAGCAGTCAGTAACAAGATGGACAGTCCAGAAATAGAAAAGAGTTGCTTATGAGAGTTGAAAACACTGTTCACAGCATCAATCTCCATGAAAACCTGCTTTTACAATGCCACCTGTACCCGGGATTATATGCTGGTAAAAGGCTGATAATGAAAACATGTTATCTTTTTTACAATTCCACTCCAAGTTAGAGATGACTATGGTTATGCCAATCAACAATGGTAATTTGTTTCCCAATTTTTTTGAAAAACTGTTTGCTGCACCACAGATATCTACTGAATCAAGTGAAATTATCCATTGGTCTACCCAATATTAACTGATATGAAATAAAGGTCCCTGAAATTAAATAAATAAACATTGATTACATGGACATGTCCATGAAATATTCTTGGCAAAAAGCAGAAAGGAACAAGTAAAAAAGAAGGAAACTAAGTATCTCAGAGGGGAAAAAAACAGTAGAATTTCTTCCTGAAGCAGTGACAGTCATAATGAAACCGAATGCAAAGGTGAAAACATGTCCCTTTCATAGTGGGTTATGACAATTTGCAAAATATCTTTCATATATAACAAAGGTCTGAATATGCCTTTGTGGAATTGCACAGTGCTGACAAAGAAGATCAAATTTGTCCATTTGAAGCCAAAATAGCTGATCTGCAAAAATGATAGAGGCAGAAAATTTAGAGACTTCAGGAATGTGTTAAAATTAGTCAGCTTTCTTGTGGAAAGAGCCTCACGTTCAGAGAAATAGGGAAGAACTTCACAGAAAGAATCTGTATCCTTTGGATGGCCAGACATCTCACTTTTGCACAAAAAATATACTTCAAGGAATTGACATTGTAGTTGCTCCTAATACCAATAAATATAAATATAAGCCGTGTTGTGATAAACCTGCTGTTACAAACCTGCTGGAAATGAGACATCAGGAAAAAGGGGATTAGGGCTATATTATATATCTCACTGAAAATGTGTGTCAGCCAAAGAAAAAGGAAATATCAAGGATTAAAGCCAACCATTAGAAATAATATTATCTGGATTATAACACCCTAAATTAATGAATTAATATGGGGCTTCTTTGTTCAGAAGAAAAATATGGACATCACAGCTGTGCATGATATAGAAAAAACTCCTTTATTTAATGTCTGGAAAAGATCACTGCATTCTACATATTCTGCTGAACAGTTTTGGGTCAGCCATTGTTTAGCAGGTTGAAACACCATTCTGAGTGGCACTTGTATTTATTTACTTTTTATTTATTTACTTTATTATCACTACATTCCACATGGTATCATAGCTGATACCAAATGATCATAACTTAAAGCAGAATATAGAGATGATAATACTTAACATCTCCAAAACCTTTCATAAATTATTCTAACCAGAAATATTCTAGTATGGCATAACCCAATGACGTGTCAGATCTCAAATCTTTCCAAACCCTTCTCCCAGGGGTGGGATACGACAGGGTTAACTACCGCTTCGGTATTTACGAGGTTCGGTGATTTATGATGTGCTTCCCTGCACGCTGCGAGCAGGAGCCTGTAAATCGTCGCCTGTAATCGTCATCAGCACGCTGCGTGCAGAGAAGCAGCCTTTGAAACAGCCCTCTTTTCCCGCTTTTTTAACTGTAGCTGTGCCTTGTTCGGCAGCTGAAGTTGAAAAATCAGGAAATAAAGATCAGGTAAGAGCCTGGGTGGGTGGGTGGGCAAAAACATCAGCAGACATAGAACCGGTTCTATGTCTGCTGCTCTTCAGAGCTACCGGTTCTACAGAGGTGGACAGAACTGGTAAAAACCCACCCCTGCCTTCTCCTATTTACCAACAAAATCCCAGCTTGGTATATCTCATTAGCTCTCCTGCCTCCTCCATATTCCCAGCAATTTTCTTTCCCTCCCTCCTGCAAAGGCACATTCATTTTAGATAACAAGAAAACTCAACAGGATCGACCAGCAGTCCACGTATGTAAAAAAATAAATAAATCTAAAACAGTCATTCATAACTGTATGCTTATGTTCAGCCAGCATGCCATATTTAGAAACTGAAATTTAATACCTAGAGACTGGGAAATACTGCTGTAGAAGAGCTCCCTCCAATTTTCTTCAATGAATAGGTGTTTTAGTGAGTCAATCAAATAATAGAAATAATGCCCTAGATTACAGATAAACAATAAATAATGTATCTTATCATCTTAAGAAGAAAAAGAAAAGAAATCTGAAAGTTCTCATAAATTGTGTTTGTCTACATAAAACTAAAGTGGGAAAAAAAATCTTCGTGATAGAATCCTTTAAAAAAAATTAAGGTATCTCCTACCTTCCTTCCAACCAAAGGGAGCTATGAGTAAATAGGAAGTGCACTTGGAGAGTAAATGGTCAATACTCAACACATGCAAGAGACAGGGCAGGACTGGAAAGGCTCTGAAGCATGGGTAAGTGAAGGACAATGGGACACTGATGATAACTATGGCGGGAGTGAGGCACCAAGAAAACCAAAAGTTGGCAAGTTAATAGAATGTGCCATTTTGGGGGCTACTGAAGGAAGAAACCTTTTTCCCCCCCAGCTAATATCCTTAGCTTTGTCCCCACTCCTTCCCTATTAACCAGTGTGGCCTAGGACACCCTATTTGGACTTGGGTATTGACTAATCAGCCCCATTTTGTTCCATGCATAGTCCAAAACATCCAAATTATGCATGCTTAGATTTAGACTGGGAATATCTAAAAACTGTTTTTCCATGGACATAATGTTTTGTACATCCTTAGTATATGTATACTTTCCAAAGCTTTAGAACCTATGTATGATTTTAATATACCCGCCTATAATCCTCATAGTGCTGTTAAGTCAACAACACTATGAGGATTGTAAGCAGATATATTAAAATCACTCTTACTTGCTGGCTTATTTTGAGCCATATAAGCATCGCAGCTTTACGAAGGCAAGGTGCACTAGTGAGACAACATAGAAAAATTATGAACAATTCACTTCTAGTGGTGCATGCTAACCTTTCTAATTTAGCATCTGGAAGACTCAATCCACTTTAACATCGATTCCCAATGGAAAATCAAATGGGTTGCTGAATGCCCAGGCTTAGGAAGACATATAAATGACTCCAGAAAAAAAAGTGCCAGACTTTGAATTACTACATCAGCAATAGTCAATCTTGAATAGGATTTGGACCTCACACAGAATCTACAGGGACTTTCTGTATAAATGAGGCACAGTATCCTCCCCTTAGTGTGACTGCGGGATCCTATGTCAAACTGTAGATCTGAATGTGACCAGCTGTAAGCTGAAGGCATATAGTGGTCCAGTATCTGATTTTTTGTTAATATAAATGATGCCGTGCTTCAATAGTTAGATGGCCTAGACATTGGTATTTGAACATAGATTTTTTTAACATTTATATTTTATTGTGTTTTACTAATCTAGATAATATATACATATACATGTATAATATGCCATAGGCTGAATAAAAAAATATTCAGGGAGGGAGGGAGGATGGGAGGAAGGAAGGAAAGAAATACACGTATCTAAATTCTTGTATGATTCTTGGTATGTGGTGGTTTTATGCCAGTGAAAGAGAATATGAAGAGTATACTATTATATATTTATTTATTTACATAATTTATAGGCTGCCTGATTCCCAGAGACAATGGTTGGCTTACAATTAAAAAAATACAAAACACACACACAAAATCATAAATGCCTTCCCCCAAACAATATATAACTAAAGAAAAACCATCCAGCAGATACTTTGATCTTTACTCTGTTACAGAGTCTGTAAGAATAGTCAGGTCATTAATAGCTTCCTGAATGTCACCAGGATGGGAGATACCTCTGAGGAGATATCATTCCTGAGGGCAGATGCTGTGACAGAAAAGGCACAGTTCCTGGGTCCTGAGCACCACCACGCTACCCAATCACACAGGACAGGCAAAATCAAGTAAAAAGAAGTGTTACATCAAATAACCAGGCCCTCTGCCATGAAGGGCTTCTAGGCAATAACCAGGACCTTGAATTGCACCCAGAAGCCAAATGGTAACTAGTGCAGTTTACAGTGTGATTATGTCACATTGGCATAATGCTCATGTTACTGCATTCTGGATCAACTGCAGCTTCAGCCTTTCTTGAAGTGACTAGAGTGTGAATGACCATTTGAAGAGTCTTTCAACACAGAATAGGAAAGTAACTAAGTGAAGGCAAATGTCAAGAACTATGTTTTGTCTTGTAATGTTTGCCGCCAGGCAAAATCTGTTCCAGGTGGCTTGCTGCAGCCGCTGAATTCCCCCTTGCAACTTTCAGACACAGTGCCAATGGATTTTATTACCATTCTATCTCTGAAAAAGAAGTATACTACCATCCTAGAAGTGGTGGATTTGTTTACAAAGATAGTTCATTTCATTCCTTGCAAGGGCCTCTGATCTGTTAAAAAAAACAGGACAATTTTTTAAAAATGTGTTTAGGTACAGACATCTAGTCAATCATATGATCTCATATCATAGATATCAATTTACCTCCAGATTTTGGAAGGTCCTTTCCCAAATATTAGATGTAAAAATCCATTTGTCATTTAATCAACATCCAGTGATGAACAGCTAGGCTGAATGACTGAATCATAAGCAAGATCAGCATCCAGAGTTATGTCTCTTATCAACAAGACAATTGGGCCGAGTTGCTTGCCACATGCAGAATTTGCCTACAGAAACTTAGTAACCCTTACAACAGCATGTCTCCTTTTCAAGTGACTTATAGTTTCTATCCAAATAAAACTCTGAAGTTTTTCATAATTCAGACTTCTTGTGGGAGGGGCAAACTATACAGCATCTCTTAAAGAACAACTAGATTTGGTAAAGTTTACATTCAGTGAATTGTAGATACACACAGACAAGAGAAGCCCAAGAAGGATTTGTTGCAGCTTTTTATGAAGTTTTTGATTGATTCTTCAAGAAGCAGGACTCAAAACTTAATGGCCCGTTCCCAGTGGTTCAGTATGTAAATTCAAAGTGATCTTTCATTTGCAATTGCCTGCATTGATGACAATTGATCTTGTTTTGCATCAGTTATTGTTTCTGCTGGGAGCATATCCCTGCAGGTTATGTCTGAATTTAACTTCATACTCTGTTGTTTTGTTTGTGGGGGTAAGGTTAGAATTTCCAGAATGTGTTTCCCCTGTTGTTGGCAATGTCAGATTGATGCGGGGTGGTGGTGGTGGTGGTGAGGACTTTATCCCCCTCTGTAAATGCATGCATGCAGGCTTACTTATTTATTTATTACCTATTCTTTGTGGGTGGAATTTATTTTATTTGTGAATTTACAAACTGCATTAGTCTAGGCCTAAGTAGAAGCAGCAAACTCACCCTAAGCAATAATTACAAGAACATGCCACAATATACAACAAAAAATATAATTACGGTAAAATAAAATTAATATAAAATTCCCAGGCATTCGGGGTTTTATAGCAATTAAATCTCAAATGGCTTTTGTAAAGTCAAGTTTTTATGGGCTCCCATAAGAATAGGAACTACTCTTGCCATGGTGACCCATTTTTTTTAGAGGACAGGATTCCCCAGAGAGAATGTCCCACTTGGGTCTCCTTCTGTGGCAGCACTTGATAGGTGAGGACATTCAGCAGGCCTTCTGTGGCATCTATGGGATGACTTGTCCCATGGATAAGATTGTTCTATAGATAAGAAGTACTGAAGCCAGAAAGAGCGTTACATATTAAAGTAACACTGCATTGCACTTTGAAAGTATCAGTAAATAGTGTAATGCCCATAATATTGCTCAAGTGACTCTATCTGCAAATAAGTAGGCCGCTGTATCTGGCACAAATGGAAGTTTTCAAGTTATTTTTAAAGCCCATCACATGTACTGCATGAGTTGCCATCACCAGAACATCCTGATCCAAACTGTAACTGGCTCACCATCTGTATCTGGTGAACGATTAATGGTCAAGAAGAAAAAGATAAGTGAGAGGTTCCAAATTAGTACCTGGGGTCTGACAGGGAGGTACAGGTAAGGGCGACCCTTGAGAATATATTTTGTATGAAGCGAAATAAAGTCTGAATAAGTAATTATGAAATATCTTATTTGAAGATAAGTTCAATTCCTGGAACACAGGGAAATAAAACATTAGAACACTTGTTGTCAAAAACTTTTAATTGGGTACACACTCAGTTTATAAAGAATCCTGGAATAATGGGCCCATTTGGCTGGAAATGAATGGCAATGCAATATTTAGGCTACAACGAGAAAGTCTATGAAGCCTTGTGAAAAATAAATGGGAACATTATCCATGCTGTTAGTTGAAGAGTTTATAGATAAGATGAATACTTGTTGGCTACAGCTCTTGGACTCATCTCATTAGCTTTGGAAAAAAATCTCTTACTTTGGACTACTTATTTAATTCCTCAATTAATTAATATATGGGAACTTTTCTTAGGATTAGAGCTTGAATTTTATCAGAACAATAATGTCTTCAAAAGCTTATAAAAAAATAGCACCACCCACTTGTCCCTCAAACAGAAAATGTCATTTATAGAAAACCTTGTACCTAAATGCCCTAAGAAGTCTGAAACTTTTTTGGATTTGATACAATTATAGAGAAAAGAGGTACCTTTCATAAATACATAAAAGAGCTAAAGATAGTGTTTCCTGAAACAAGGTATAATCAACTCAAAACACTAATAAAATGTAGAAAAGAAGTAATGGGTTTCTGTGATAAAATAGCTCAAATGTAAAGCATGCTACTCAGAAATAATATAAGAATATCGTTTTTAATGTAGAGCAAGAGCAAGAATCTAGTGCTCCATATGGAAAAAAACAACACTTTTACACGATCTTTTTTCATTATAATCTTAATCTAGAAATTGGATATGCATATTCTCTAGATTTTAATGTGTTTCAAAATTAAATCTCAGCATATTTGTAGTTAGGTTTTTCTACTTAACATCCAACATGGTATTCTGTAATGTTCATAAAACGTCTTTTGGGGAATATGCTGATAATGATAATGATAATGATAATGATAATGATTAATAATAATAATAATAATAATAATAATAATAATAATAATTATTATTATTATTATTATTATTATTATTATTATTATTATTATTATTATTATTATTATTATTATTATTATTATTATTTTTCCTTATCTATATTTCAAGTTAATGACCTTCAACCATTTAGTGTGGAACATCTTGCAGGAAGATGTAAAGAGATAAAGATCTTTTTTTTAATCTGGCAATATTATGTTTAATTATTTATGTAAAAGATTTGTGGCCACTCATCTTATGAGACATGATTCAAGGCAGTTAATAGTTATAATAAAAACAGAAAAATAAAACAATCCAAGAAACAACCATATCTATCCAATTATACAGTTTCCAGGCTCCAACCTTGCTATCTCAGTACCTGGAGGAAAAGCCAGGTCTTAACAGCTTTCTCTAAAACTAAGAGGGCGGGGATCTGCTGAACATCAAGAGGAAGGGTGTTCCATAGGGCAGGGGCTGCTACAGAAAAAGCATGCTTCTTAGGTTCCACTAGACTAGATGGCAACATTTGAAAGAAGACACCTGTTCAGTGCCTATTCTGTCCAACCTGCTTGGATGGGCAGATATAGTCCTGCAGATCACTTGGCCCTGTGCCTTATAGGGCTTCAAAAATAATAACCAGCACTGAAAATTGAATTGCACATGGAAAGAAGCTGGGAACTAATGCAGTTTGTGCAACTATAGTGGGCAAACTGAGAGTTGCCCAATACTGAATGAGCTACTATAGATTCTGCTGTAGATTATCCCTAGATTTTGTGATGAACACATTCTCTGATGCATAATCTCTATGGGTAAATATATTAATTTTTATTGCAGAAAATTTCTTTGCTTGGAGAAAATATCTGCAGTCTACATACAAGAGAAAAAATATTTTCCAAAAAAATAATTTAAAAATATAAACTGCTAGGATGGGGACAGTAGAGGTGATGCAAGAGACTTACACTCATCATGTCGGATATGGTCAAGAGGATTTATTATTAACAAGATGGATTTGACATGTTCTATATTTGTGGTTCTTAAAACGAAGAAAGCTGATGAGTTTGGAATGGCTACTGGTTCTTAAGAGTTGGAGTTGATATGATGGAGGCATATTGACTTGTATACTGATTATTTTCCGCAATGAGCTTCAAGATTTAACACCTCTGAAAATCATAGTGATAGTATCTTCATATAAAGAAATTGTTAACTGATCTTCCACTGTCTGATTATGTGATAAGGGAAAGTTTGTCTGAAAACTTGGATAAATATAGACGAACACAATACAGAAGCCTGATGATGGCAGATGAGATTCTTCCGAAACGTTGCTACAACTTTAAAAGCACAACTATAATGATGTGGGAAAATACCCGAACAAAGCTGAATACCATACATGTAAGTACCCGCGAAAACTTAAGAAAACACACACACACATATATATATACACACACACTGCTCAAAAAAATAAAGGGAACGCAAAAATAAGACATCCTAGATCTGAATGAATGAAATATTCTTATTAAATACTTTGTTCATTACAGTAGTATGTGTGGCCTCCATGTGCCTGTATGACCTCCCTACAACGCCTGGGCATGCTCCTGATGAGGTGGCGGATGGTCTCCTGAGAGATCTCCTCCCACACCTGGACTAAAGCATCCCCCAACTCCTGGACAGTCTGTGGTGCAATGTGGCGTTGGTGGATAGAGAGACATGATGTCCCAGATGTGCTCAATTGGATTCAGGTCTGGGGAATGGGTGGGCCAGTCCATAGCATCAATGCCTTCATCTTGCAGGAACTGCTGACACACTCCAGCCACATGAGGTCTAGCATTGTCTTGCATTAGGAGGAACCTAGGGCCAACCGCACCAGCATATGATCTCATAAGGGGTCTGAGGATCTCATCTCGGTACCTAATGGCAGTCTGGCTACCTCTGGCGAGCACTTGAAGGGCTGTATGGCCCCCTAAAGAAATGCCACCCCACACCATTACTGACCCACTGCCACTGACCCGGTCATGCTGGAGGATGTTGCAGGCAGCAGAACATTCTCCACAGCGTCTCCAGACCCTGTCACGTCTGTCACATGTGCTCAGTGTGAATCTGCTTTCATCTGTGAAGAGCACAGGGTGCCAGTGGCGAATTTGCCAATCTTGGTGTTCTCTGGCAAATGCCAAACGTCCTACACGGTGTTGGGCTGTGAGCACAACCCCCACCGGTGGATGTCGGGCCCTCATCTGTTTCTGACCGTTTGAGCAGCCACATGCACATTTGTGGTCCACTGGAGGTCATTTTGCAGGGCTCTGGCAGTGCTCCTCCTGTCCCTCCTTGCACAAAGGCGGAGGTAGCGGTCCTGATGCTGGGTTGTTGCCCTCCTACGGCCTCCTCCACGTCTCCTGATGTACTGGCTTGTCTCCTGGTAGCGCCTCCATGCTCTGGACACTACGCTAAAAGACATAACAAACCTTCTTGCCATAGCTCGCATTGATGTGCCATCCTGGATGAGCTGAACTACCTGAGCCACTTGTGTGGGTTGTAGACTCTGTCTCATGCTACCACTAGAGTGAAAGCACCGCCAGCATTCAAAAGTGACCAAACCATCAGCCAGAAAGCATAGGAACTGAGAAGTGGTCTGTGGTCACCACCTGCAGAACCACTCCTTTATTGGGGATGTCTTGCTAACTGCCTCTGCTTTCCACCTGTTGTCTATTCCATTTGCACAACAGCATGTGAAATTGATTGTCAATCAGTGTTGCTACCTAAGTGGACAGTTTGATTTCACAGAAGTGTGATTAACTTGGAGTTACATTGTGTTGTTTAAGTGTTCCCTTTATTTTTTTGAGCAGTGTATGTATGTATGTATGTGTCTGTCTGTCTGTCTGTCTGTCATTATTGTTATTGTGTTGTAGAGTATTGTGGAGTTCTAGTGCACAAATCCAGCAGGAATGTGATTTGGATACTTTGAAATTATGATAAGAATACCAGTCAGTTAACATCTTGGCAAACAAAAACAAAACTGAAGTATTATATATGTTAAGAAGCATTACCAGAGAGAGGTGTAAGAGTTCTCTGTCCAAACTGGCACTTTGGCTCTGGAAAATATCTTAAGATGAGAGAACAAACGCTAAGCCTTCACATCCAAAATCTAAATTGAATTTGAGTCTCTTGCACATGTTTAGACTTCTGGATGAAAAATGAAGAATGTATCTTCTTTATGTCTGTGTCCGCATTCCGAGTAACGCATCTGCCAAAAGCAGATCTCCAAGGCAGGTAGATGCCTCAAATAACATGTTTATTGGATACATCATATCGGCACAGCCAGTGAAAACCAACTCTAAAAGTTTCCACAATTTCTTGCCTAATTAAAAGAACAAATGATTCCCCCCACCAGATATCACCGGTAATATTGTCCAATGTAAGTAACTTTCAGGCTGCTTGGTCACTCCTCTCTTTCCCCAACTGCCACCTGTTACGATGACCTTGATTCCCACAAGAAAAGTTTTTGTTTTGACTATTAGCCAGTCTATCTATTTCACCCTCCCTTCCCCCTTTCAGAGTTCATGGCAACTATGAGGTGGCAAAAGATGGCTTCAGCAAGGTTCGCTTCAGAGTTGACAATCTGATTACAATTTGTATTAGACTATTCAGAAATATTATTTCAAATGCTTTTTTGATGTTCATAGAATTAGATAGCTCTCCCAGAAATGGAAGAAGCACTGGAGAAGACAAAAGTGGGTTGCTAGATTAATGTCGTGGTTAAAAATGAAAGTGGTTTGGAAAATGCTGCAACTGAATCTTGAGGTAAAGCCTTTGGAAAACCTTGAGCATGATGTAAGTACTGATTGTGACATTACTAAATTTATTACTGGTGTGGCTGCCTAGGAGGTTAAGAAAGCTCTCTGAAGATGGAGAACAGTTTCGTTGGTTTGCTTAACCTAGCTTTTGGATGTAATATCCAACCTGTGGGCTATTGGCAATAATAATTTAAGCATTTTTTTTTAAAAAAAGAATCAAGAATAAATGTGATTATCCAATTCTGCATCAAATTCAATAAAATAACCCAAAAATATTTGTTGATATTTAATATACAAATTTTAAAAATTGTTTAAATAATATATTTATTAATAGAAGCAAAAAAGTAAAAAGGCAATTTGAAAGGTAAATATAAAACCATCAACCAATCAAAACTTTTTAAAGGAAAAATAAAGCACATTTACCTAGAAAATGTTAGTTCAGCAGCCTTTTATTAACTTTGTGTTTACGGTACTGGGTATTTTGAAACATTTCCTAACAAAGCACATCCTTTTATTCATTCCTTCAATATGCTACTTTAAATCTGTCTTTCCCCAGTAATTAATTAATCTTTCTTTCTTTCTTTCTTTCTTTCTTTCTTTCTTTCTTTCTTTCTTTCTTTCTTTCTTTCTTTCTTTCTTTCTTTCTTTCTTTCTTTTCTTTCTTTCTTTCTTTCTTCTTTCTTTCTTTCTTTCTTTCTTTCTTTCTTTCTTTCTTTCTTTCTTTCTTTCTTTCTTTCTTTCTTTCTTTCATATACATACACACAATTTATTTGAGAGTTGCTGCATTCTAGAGACTCTAAGGAGTTTATAATAATACAATTATTATAAAATCATTTAATAAAATCTCCAAACCCAACAAAACAGCAAATCTAAGTTAACCAATATTTCAGTTTAAATAATAAAGACAGTTTTGTGGTATCTTTAAGCCTAATCAAGTTTTTATTATAACTATATTATAAGAGGTTTGGTGTTAGTAAGAGCATTATTCTCTTACTCCTGCAATTTTGAATAAATCTAAAATTATATTACTGGAGTAAACTATCACAAAAATAATTTGATCTGAGGATCTCTGAATACACAGAAATTCTGTCTGTTTTATTTTCCATGGACAATTCCACACTATAATGTACAGAAATGTGGCATCACCATCAAACGGGTATTCCATCTACCCCCATCCAACAGGACACCATCAGCCTACCTAAAGTGATTTCCTTACCCAAATATGTAGGCCATTGCAATAAATAATTTAATTTTATAGAAGCCATTAAACAACAAATGACGGATGTGCTAAAGGGACATAATTTTGTCAGAATATACATTATTAAGCATATTGAATGGTAATACGCATAAGAAATATTTGTTTATGGACTATGCCAAATATCTCAAATGAAAAGAGCAGTTGATAACCATACCATAAATATTTCTAAATAATAATATTCTGGTATGAGAGCAGAGTTTGCAAAAATAAAATGAACAGTACCAACCAAATCTGATCATGAATAGGAAAATAAGGAACTTGCCACAAGGATAACAGTGTCCTGTTTATGATGCCCCAAGACACACTCTAATCTTCCCAAACATCTCTAAATTTGAGGACAAATTTTAAATTTATTACTTTTTAACAGATACTAACTCTATACTCACATACATAAAGTTATACAATTATGCAAAACATTTAATTACATATATGTTGTTTTATTGCCTCAGAGTCCCTCCCTTTCCCCCACCCAATAACAAATTTTCTTATTATTGTTATTCAGTTGCTCAATTGTGCCCGATTCTTTGCGACTCCATAGACCATAGGTACCCCTATTCTCCACTGTCTCCCAGAGTTTGCCCAAGTCCATGTTCATTGCATCTGTATTAAATTACTCTTTTCTTTTACTGTACAGGCTGGTAAAAGATTATTATGTTTGATTTGATCTGCCTTAAGGATTTGCAATATTTTCTATCCTGAAAAATCTTCAAAGAAAAATCTCCATGTCTGAATTAAGGGTACGTGTTACAAAAGATAAACAGGAACGTTGCAAAGTAGCCTAGAGACAAAATACAAACCCTTGATAAATTCTATGTTTTTCAGTTGTTTAATAAAGATATTTTTATTTTTTTAAAGAAACAGAATATTCATATTATATCACATACACAATTCCTGGAGCACTATATATAAAAAACAATATTAGTGTTGGAGAAATAATAATGGTTTAAAATAGGAAAATGAACTATCTCACCTCTGGTGTGACATCTCTTGGTGCAAATCCTGTTCCTCCAGTTGTTAAAATCAAGTTGAGTTCTTTTTCATCACACCAGTCTATCAGCGTCTCCTGAAAAATGCAAAACAATGTTGGCAGTGTGCCATATATAGCATATGATTCTTCCATCCTGCCTTTCCTAGATGTTAAAGCCCCACAATTACTGGGTTCCATATTCACCTGCCTTTCAACCTACATAGCCATGAAGACATACAGATACCACATGCCAAGTCCTCCCATAGATGAGCTGTTATCACATTGGTTAATTCTAACCATGGGTGCATATGCTAAGGAGACCCAATTTTGCCAAAATTGAGAAAATACAAGTTTACAGTATAAAGAGGCTATCGCTAAATTCCCCAGAATATATTCTTTAGTTAGCTAGCGATATGACCAAGTTTTGCAGCTGGGTAAGCAATTTAAAAGCTCTTGGGAATTCATAAGCCAAAGTATTGAACTAGAGTAATAAATATAGAATTTCTATAGGAATCAAATAAATTAGTTTTGAGGGCAACTAGGAAAGTTATGTCTCCAATCTGAGTACCAGTGTCATATGTTGATTGACAGAATGGATTGTGACCTTGATACTGTCACTATTTTTCAACCCTATCTATCTCACAAGATTGTTGTCGTAGAATAAAATTAAGGGAAATATCCATGCACAATACCATCCCCCTTTAGAAAGAAGGTGATATATAAACCACATTTCAGCGACAATGAAGAATTTCTGAACAGCATATCGTAAGTATCTCAGAAAAGATAATACCTTGGGACAATTTCTAAAAAAAAAAGTATACACAGCAGAATTTCATACTGTGATGGCATTGTTGTGGTTCGCTGGCAGCCTGTGCGGATGGCAGCGGAATTGAACAGTGGGGAAGAAAGGGTATCAGTCCGGGAGTCTGGAGAGGACTTGGACGAGGGTCCTGTGTACGATGCAGGGATGGGGCCAGGACCATCTGGTAGTGGGGTGCTGCCTCCAGAGCCTTCGGAGTCTGGCAGCAGCGAGGCAGAGGACCCAGGGGAGTCTGTTCCCAGTGTGCGTGTGCGCAGAGCTGCTAGAAGCCAAGAGCAGCTGAAACAAAAGGGACAACTCGGGAGTAAGATTGGGAGGTGATTGCTCCTCCCATAAGGTATAAAGGACAGACAAAGATGACAAAACCTTATAGGAAGCAAAGTCGTTCATTCAATTCAGATTAATTCTTGAAGCTCTTTGTACTTCAGTTGGTTTTTGTTCTATTTTATTTGACACTTCTGTTATTGGCAGCACTTCACAGGAACGAAAGGTGGGTGCTTATCTCGAGGGACTGTTTGAGATTCATTATTGGCTGGGAATGAAAATAACTCCCAGAGTTGCAATGAAATAAGACTAGTTTTTAAAATAAGCATGTGCGTAATTACAGTCTTGGAAGCCTTGGTCAGAACAGGCATATGGGAATGACCTTGGAAGATAAAGGAGACACAACCAAGGGGATAGTCAGATAAAAGGCAGCTGAACCCACAGCATGATTGTGGGTGAGGCAAGGCGCTCAAAAGAGACCCTATTTGTAATGATATGGAGGAAAGTCCTTCAGTGATGGGGGAAACAATGATGCCAAAATAATGATTAGACCTCCAAGGTTCTTTTCAACTTTGTTGTTCTGTTAATGACAGAAATAGAAAGATGTACTGGTATGAACTCCCTTTAAAAGCAAAAATATAGGAAAGGAGTTCATATCACTACACCTTTCTATCTCTGCCATTATCAAATAACAGGACTGCATCCAAGGTTCTTTTCAACTTTGTTGTTCTGTTAATGACAGAAATAGAAAGATGTACTGGTATGAACTCCCTTTAAAAGCAAAAATATAGGAAAGGAGTTCATATTACTACACCTTTCTATCTCTGCCATTATCAAAATAACAGGACTGCATCGTCTCCACTTTTCTTTCTTTGGTGATCCAATACTATGAAGTTGTATTAGGGTACTTAGAATTGAAGAAAAGGTTACACCTCTGCTACTAATTAGGAAATGCTTAATTTATTTTGTTTATATAAAAGCTCAAATTTCTCTTTCATTTTCTTTTTACAATACTTTACAAAAAATATTCACCTTCTCCTGTTTACTATTATCTGTTTCCAACTTTCCCTATCATCTCTGTCATCTTGATTAAGGTAATCTCAATTTACAACCATTCATTTAGTGACCAATCAAAATTACAAAGTCACTGAACAAAGTTACTTATAACTGCTTTCACACTTACAACCACTGCAGCATTCCCATGGTCACATGATCAAAATTTGGACCATTTGGCAACTGGAATGTATTTATGATCGTTGAAGTGTCCTGGGATCATGTGATCGATCATCTTTTGTGATCTTTTGACAAGCAAAGTCAATGAGAAAGACAAATTCATTTAAAAACTGTATTAACTATAGGGATTCACTATAGGGACTATCTGCCCATTTTCCCAAAAATTTAAAAAGTTCAACCCCAAAGTCTGCTTTTGGTGGGGAAAAATACTTGCTTGGGAGAAATAGTATGTAAATGTCACTATGCTAGTTGGAATTCCAAGTGAAGCTTTGTCTAGAATTGCTTAATAAACATAGTTCAGTCAATGTATTTTAATACATTTTCCCCACTACTCTGCTTGTCTTATCTCTACTATACATTCTCTAATTCAGGGGTGTCAAATTCAAGGCCTGTGGGCTGGATCCAGCCTGCGGGGTGCTTAAACCTGGCCTGTGGAGCCGGACTAGAAATATGAAAGGACCGGCCCACGGTGCCTCTGGTGGCTAAAATGGACTGCGTGCAGCCCCCCGCACCTTGTTTTCACCCTCCCTGGCCTCCTGCAGCACTTTGCTGGCTGAAAAATGGGCCAAACCAAGACCCAAAATGGCCAAAAAATGGGCCCAAAACAGTCTGAAAACTGCCCCCAAATGGGCTAATAATGGCTAAAAAATCCAACTCGAAAATGGGCCACACCAAACCCCTGCTGCCCCCTGCCTTTCCCCCCCACTGGCCAACAGAGGAGAACTGCAATGCTGATCCAGCCCTCAAAAAAAATCTAGCTTGACACCTCTGCTCTAATTGTAGCAACTGAGTTCTCAAAGTACAAATGTTATTTTCTGTCTTTTAAAAAATGGAAAGTGTTTTCTTTTAGTTTATTTCTGAATGAAAAAATTTATAATTAAAGAAGTGACACAACATAGTGCACAAATTAAATTTATTATGTAGTCTTCCAAAGCACTTCACAATAGAATGCATTGAAATAGTCTAACACTGAAAGATGCTGATAAGTGGAGCCAGCCCTTTTCTGTCTAGGAAGGGTAGTATACAAACATATTAGCCAAATTGTCTTTTGGTAGCAATGGAAAACCAGTTTTAGAAACAATAAAATAAGTATGGTCCTTGCTTGGAATTAGGCATGTGCCACAGGACTAGCTTATTGTTCCTAACCATCTTTTTCAGAGAAATGAATCTGCAAAAACAAATTTCATGCAAATTGAGAAGGGATTGTCAAATCATTATTAAAAATTAATTGCAAACTTTTTATCACAGATGCTAAAATTACTATTGCTGAAATGAATGTGAAAAGGAAGTACTAGTCTAAAACATATTCTTATTCGAGGTCAATTAACTGTTGTTTAAAAACAAAAGCAAAAACTATTTGCAAACGAAGTTGTGCATTTCATTGGTGCAGTAATATAAAACAGATTATCATCAGCAATTCTGGAGATGGTCACTCCTTACATTAAAAACACATTAAAACACAAGATATACCCTTATACAATACCTATTGTACAACATGATTGGTTCAGAGACTACTGTATCAAAGCAAACATCACAAATTTATTCAAAGTTCATATCTCCTATTTGGAATTTGATTTTCACAAATTAAAACTTAAATTAAAAGACTCCTCCTTGCCAGTTATTTTTCTCAGCAGGGTTGCAAGCATTTGATATACACAGCCCTATGATTATTCCCAGAACATTTAGGGCTAAAACAGCAATTATAGATTACAATGCCTAAAAATAGCTAGCTTGCTTTTAGTTGGTAACAATTTCTTTCTTGTAAATTTGAGATATTATTTTCATTTATTTCAATATTTTAACAATATGAAGCAATAAATAAAAAGTTTGCTTCCAATATCCCAAAACGCAGGACTTTCCACTATATAAGAATAGCTTTGTTAGAACTAAACAAAAGTCTATCACATCCAGTATTCTGATATCCCGCATATCCAACTAGGTGTCCATAAGAATACTATTCGTTTATGCTATTATGTAAAAGTAAAAAATGGAGGTTTATTGCTATTATCTTATTCTACTGCACCAAAGGGAGTTGGAAGTCAATGCCTTTTCTTTTTTTCCCTTTTCCTGGACACTTTTCCCTTCCCTTCTCACTCCCTTATTTTCCTACTATTTTCTTTTGTATTTTATATTATAAATTAATAAAAAAGGACTACTACTATGAATGAATAACCACCCCATCACACTCCGGTCTTTAACAACTTATATTTCGGATCAAAATACTTCTGACACTGAGGAGAATCTACAGCATCATAATAGAACCTGATACTGAACAAAATCTATGTAAATCATTTTGAAATTAACTGTAGATTCCTAAAAGGTAAAGATAAATAATCATTATCACCATTTTATAAACATTCTAAAATCACAGAAAGCCCAAAACAGAAAATTAAAGGTGTCATTGCCTAAATACAGTAAATCAGAGGCATTCATTATACTATAATCTGACTGCTACCTAAAAATCTCTGTTCCATAGATCTATCAATTAAGGGAAACAAGAGTAAAACATTTTGTGACACAAATGTACTTTTCAGATCTTGAAGATATAAAAGAGGATAATTTCCTACCCCATCCCCATAAAACATAGGGATGGTGAAGTAAAACTGTGAAAGTTGATTCCTCAGATCCTAGATAGAAGTGATTTTATCACACACTTGCATCTCTTTTAGTATGGCTGATTTCTCTGGCAAGCTTATTCCTTATAGATCTGCCAGATATTTAAACAAAATTACTGTTACCAAATTAAGGAAGTTCAACATGCTTCCACCAGCAGAGGAGATACCGGATAAAACAGGGGTGTCAAACTGGATTTCTTTGAGGGCTGGATCAGCATTGTAGTTCTCCTCTGTGGGCTGGTGAGAGAGGGCGGTGGAGGCAGTGGCATGGCCTGTTTTCAGGCTGGTTTTTTTGGCCGTTATTAGGTCAGTTTCTATCATTTGGAGTCCGTTTTTAGGCCATTTTTAGCTCGTTTTTGAAGTCATTTTCAGCCCATTTTGGGCCCATTTTCAGGCCAATTTAGGCCAGTTTTCGGCTGGCAGAGTGCTGCAGGAGGCCATGGAGGATGAAAATGAGGTGCAGGGCCCCCGCACGCAGCCCATTTTAGCTGCCAGAGGCATTGCAGACCAGTCCTTTCATATTTCCAGGCCAGCCCCATGGGCTGGATTTAAGCATCCCGCAGGCTGGATCCGGTCCATGGGCCTTGAGTTTGACACCCCTGGTATAAATGGATTACATTTAAACTCAGACTTAGGTTTTAAAGGAGCCAGTAAATAGCATGTTTTATTATACTGAGCATTTTGGGTCAACACTCATCATGAGCTGTTAACTCCATGCCTAATTAAATATCCTGGTAACTCTAATCAATTTTAATGAACATTTTTACTTTCATACTCAAATGATTCAATTTCCTGAAATATGGGCAAATTTTTGTCATGAAATAGGTAAGATACACAGCAATTTGGCTCATCTGTTTACCTAATTGGTTAATTTATTTCAATTTTATGCATGCAATTTGTTTTATGGACTGACCATAACAAAGATTATTTTTTTGTGGGAGGCTGAAAAAAATCACCATAGGTATCTTTGTGAGAAATGCTTTAGCCTGGAGAGTGAATGAATTAGATGAAGAAATATTAATGATATATCAAAAGATTGACAATTATTTGCCACATTCAGTTACTGAAATACACAAATTGGAATACTAATAGCATTAGAGTCATAGGGCTATGGATGGTACCAACAATATTTCAAATCATTCCCAAAGTATCTGTTATTTTTTTCATTTTCTGAAACTTGCCAAGTATCTCATTACTAAAAACCTTTATCTTACCACTGGGAAGATGATCTTGTGGTTACGGTCTTATTAAGCCACCTTCATAATTCATAAAGGACTGCCATGAAGTACTTCCTGAATAAGTGAGAAGCCATATCTTTTTCTAGTCTTATACAGCTGATCCAGAAGCTGATCCCAGCTGTCTTTGCATCAGTGTAACATGCATATTGCAATAGTTTCTGAATCAACTGTGTTTATCTGGAAAAAGTTGCTGCTGTTTTAATGAGTCAGAGAATCAACAAGTGCTTCATATACACTCTTCCACAGATTTCAAAGAATTTGAAGAGCCCTATTCTTTGTCATTGTATGGCTGATCTATCTATTATCCTGTATTAGGGTTCACTTAATAAATCAAGTGGAATACAACAGTCCAGAATCTAAAGCTAGTAGAGTGTATTTATAGTAGACAATAGGATAGTCAAGTCTGTATGTATAGTAAAATACAACTTGCAATGACAAATATATTGCTTTAAAAAGTATCAGCAATAAAGTGCTAACAGATTCAGCAACAAATCAGGAATTCCACAAAGCTATGGAAGTTTTGGACACAAACACCAGTGTCAGATTGTCAGAAAGTTGTTTCAGAGCTCAGTTGCTTTCAGGCAGGCATCAAAATGGTGGAACCTTCTGGCCTCAACCTAAATACTGTATAATTGATGCTAAACAGAACTAAGTACAGAAAACAAAGTGTTAACAACAATTACATTATATTTTCTGCCTTCTGATATTTGATATTTTAAGGAGTCAAGTATTCTCCTTGTGAGAAAAAGTCATCTGGAGCAGATGTGGCCGGTCTCCTGTCTTCTCCTTATCCAGACAGGTTTCAAATTGTTTGCTAACTGGTACTTTAGACAGTTGATGGTTCCACATTTTCAGGGACCACTTCAGTTTGCTATACCTGCTCTAGAAACCTCAGAATACATTAATTTGTAATTAAACTATAATGTTAATCTATTTTTTGTCTTAAAATAAATAAATGAATGTATCATGAAAACCAAAGCACTTTTTCTTATATTTTTTGTAACACCCATATAAGCAACTATATCAGAATTCATAATGGAACACTTCAACTTTTGATTTCCCTCATTTTTATGATTATGGAAAGAGAAAAGACCTTTCCAGAAAAGAATTGGCATTGTTGCTGTAATTGTAATCAATAGTTTAGTCCTTCAAAGTACCTCCTACTTCACAAGTCTGTTACATAAATCTCCAATGCCTATATGTATGGTAAAATATAACATGCAATTACAAATATATTGCTTTTGTTAAAAAAATGTTCAAATATGATTATGTAAATGGATTAATGATAGACTAGTTCCCATCTGGTTCTTCCCACTCTCAACTATCACCTAATTGCATCTGTTTTATTAGGCAACAACAGAAAGAAGTACTGAGAGAGGGCTATAACCTGGTAGGGTTTTTTTTTGGGGTCTCATCTCAAATTGTTTCCACTGTGGGTGCTGAGCTGGGGAAATCTTCTTTTCTTAACTTTTTTTTTTTTTTGCTTTTATATTGTGAAACAAAGGGAAAGAAGAAAATTACATTCACTGATCGTTACATAAATTGCTTTGGAATACTCCTAGCTTTATATAAATAAGCACAAATAATTATATATATTTGTTTTTAATTAGCTAATTTATAACATTTATGTTTTATTTATAAATAGTCATTTACCTTGGGTGTCATATTTGCCCCAGTCAAATGTAAAAAGACACAGTTAAACTAGACTTCTGCAGCTATTAGAGTAATTAATTTGATTGAATGCCAAATAATTATGGGTTTGTGACTTGGACATAATCCTATTCAGATATAAAATAATTTGAATGATTTCATCAATATATTTAATTCAGTAAAAAGTTAAACCATAGACTACTGGGGAAGCTGCAGTTATTTCATTATTTGACAGAATGAAATGAAAACAATAGGGATGGTAAGCCCTTTGAAATATGTTAACCCTGCAAAATCTTGATTTATTACAAGAAAACTATTAAGAGGATTCAAGAATTTTATTGCAGTACATTTGAAATATTGCCTCTATATCATTTTGAGGACAGGAATAGCAAAAGCAAGATAAAAGACAGTACAGCAGCCTTCAAATTGTCCAGCAATAACTATATAGATAAGTTGCACTGAACTAATACACAAAATGTCTTATACTAACATTAAAGCAAACAAACACTGATTTTTTTTAAAGAAGCATGGTGTTATTAAAATTATTATTTGATTATTATGTTTTCTGAGCTGACATGTCTCAGGAAAACCCACTTATAGATTATTTGGGGAATATGCTCTGAAACATTTTTATATACTACTGTTTTATAATGTTATACATACATTTGTAGTATTTTACATTTTATAGCATAATATAGTATTGTGTGTGTAATCACTGTGACACTATAAAGGACTAAGTTAGAGTAATGGAAATCAGCATTTCTCCTATTAGGTTACTGTATGTATTTTATTTATGTACAATTTTAATTAGGTTTGACACACTTTTCCCAATCTCAAATGCTAGGGAGAGAATGGGTAATTTTGGTCTAGTACAGGGGTGTCAAACTTGTGGCCCGCGGACCGGATGCATCATGCACTGGCCATACCCACCCCTGTTTTAGCAAAGGGGGGGGGGGGAAAATGATTCGTCACATGATGACTATGTGACACTGCGAGTTTGACATCCCTCGTCTAGAACTTAGAATGTAGCTAGCTAGCTAGCTAAATAAAAATAGATTTTTCTGTTCTGCAGAGGCAAATGATATCTATATACATAACTTCGTCTTGTCTGCAATAAAGTAACTTGTTTACCTATATTGGGTCTGTGAATTTCTGCTGGAAACAAGTTATGAATACTGAGTTCATTGTCTAGAGACTTGGGATTTAGTATAAAACCTGACAGAGATAAACAAGTATCTGCATAATATATGCTAATATATGCAATAGCTTAACAACAAGCAACCTATTTCAGACTCACAAATGAATCACTCTGAGCCTCTTTTGCTTTCACTCTGCAAGTGAACATAGTTACACAAATTCTATCAGAAAAATAAGATCACAACAGAAAAGCAGTACTTCTTCAAACAGTCCAAGAGACTGTTTTGTGAAGTGACAAATTCTCTGGCCAGCCACTCATGTCAGCATCATGCAGTCCATCACTCCTCCTCCTCAGCTTTGCTGATATTGGATTAAAAGCTGCAGCAGTGTTTGAGACTCTGCAAACTCTGCAAGAAGTCCCGTTTCCAAAGTGACTTTGAATTTCTCCAAACTGACTTAGAAGCACACATTTCAATTAAGTCAGCTCTCCTTGAAATTGAGACATTTGAAGTTTTATATAGCCCATTAAATGACACCTAAATACAAATGATACATCTTTGTGATTTCTTATTGGTCACTCATAATACTCTCTACACTTCTCAATTTAAATCAAGTCATACAGCTAGCCTACTGTCTTTTTACAAACTGAAGAAGGATACAGTTGGATGCAGCCACTAAATCCATCCTTCTCCTCTGTACAGAAACCTAAATTAAAACATCATTGACAGGTAGCTTTATATTCTTCTGAACACACTCACTGAAGAACACACTTTATATCCTTCTGAACACACTCACTGAAGAACACACCTGAACACACTCACTGATCACTTCAGTATTCTATGTTCTATTGCTCTGCCGACAAATTTTTCTTAACAATCAATTAGAAACTACCTTCCTGTAATATTACATCCATTATTTCATGTCTTGCATTCTTGGAATGATACAGAATAGTCTTTACTTTTCTTAGGACCTTTTCAACTACTTTTATAACTACCCTCTGTCTCTTCAAGGCTAAGTATTCCCAATTCCATCAATATATCTTCACCAGACTACTTTTAATCCTATAATTACTCTCACTACTTTTCCTCTTTCAAAGAAATGCCACTTGATCTTAATCCTTCTTAATCCTTCTTGATGTGAAACTCCAAATTTGACACAATTATTTGATGTGATGTCTGACATCACATCAAGCATAAATTAGAGTACAGATAGTCCTTGTCTTGGTACCACAACAGAAACAGGAAATTTCATTGTTAAGCGATGCAGTCATTAAGCAAAATATTACATGATTTACTTGCAACCTTTCTGGCCAACTTTTTCCATTAGCTTTGCTTGTCTGAAGCAATCTGGGAAGGTTGCAAATAGTGATCATGTGACTGCAGGATGCTGTAACTCTTGTAACTATGCAACAGTTACCAAGTGCCTGAATTATGATCATGTTACCACAGGGATGCTATGACAGTTGTAAGTGCAAGGACTGCTCATAAGTAATTGAATCTTTTACAATCAACTATATTTTTATCACAAATACTAAGTGAAAAACTGCATTTCTCTATGTAAAATTCATTGACATTTTTAACATTTCTCTAAGCTATTAAATTATTTTGAATTTTATTTCTATCTTCTAGATAATTAGTTGTTCCTTCCAATTTTCTGTCAACTTCAAATTCATATTATCAAGCGCTGGGGAAATCAGAATATTCAGGTAGTTCAAATGAGTATAAAGATATATTGCAGGCTTAAGCTCTCTACAAAAATCTGAACTTCAAACAAAATTAGTGGGAGTTAAGAATAGAAAGGAATTCAAGGTGGGCTGGACTTAGATCTCTTGCGGGCACACAGGGACTCATGACTGATGACATGTTTGACCCCTCTTTCAGGCTCAGCTTGATCATTTCCTACACATATTGTGGGAATTGCTATCTGTTTCCTCGTGCGCGTGCAAGGACAACGGGCCTTCTGGTAGTTGTTTGTAACACGAGGCGAGGGACAAGGTCGAAATGTTGCCACTTCTTACCCAGAATTGTAGCAAACTTAAACTTTACAGCTTTGTATTCTCATATGGTATTTTGTGTGATGTAATGAGTTTGTAACAACACACTAACAAAAAATTGCAAACGTTAACAAAGATTGCTTCTAATAAAAGAGGGTGTCAGAGCTTGCCCTGGGCTCTCATCCCGATTTGGCTTCAAGACGACTGCCTCAGTGTCTTCATTCATGAGAGACCACCATAACTGGTGACCCCGACGTGATCATCTGCGAGGTGGTACGTCTTTGGACCATCCATACTCATCGGCTGGCATAGCCTTGGTATACCTCATCCCTGATTCGATCGCAGGCGATCGCCGTGGATCCTCGTGAGTATGGGTGGAGGATTCTCTCAGGACCAGAAATTGCACATTGAGGAACTAAGAGAATCAACCAAACGAAATTTTTTCCTTTTTAAAAGAGGGGGCTCTCTTGAAAAACCCCTCAGTAAAGCCTCTTTAGACACTTCCGAAATGATGGCTGCAGCTATCACCAGAGGTAATAAACCATCTGGTAATTGTTACAATTGTGGGAAGCCTGGTCATTTTAAATCACAATGTCGAGCCCGGCGGGGGCAGCAAAGCCCTCCGCCAGCAGAGATGCTCGACAGTAGAGGGCCGGCAGCTAGCCCTCTCCCAAGGCTGCCCATATACCATCCACTGTGTATGAATTATCAATGGCAGAAGATGTGTTCATATCCTTTCCCCATCTCTGTCAGCACACAGCTTCCTCCTTCTGCCTCCTTCTTCTCCAATAAAACTGCTCTTACAATCTCACCCTCATGCCCTTCTCAAAGGAATCTCTGTGGTTCCCAATCTGCTCTATCCTTCCTCAAAACTCTCAGCCTCTCTCTCTCTCTTTTTTTAACAAACTTTGTTAATTTTTAAAGACATGCAGAACATGGATACACAGAAACACAAAACATAAAAGCATAAAAAATCTCTTTTCTGAAAGTTGCTTAGTCCCAGGTCAAAACTCTTGGTACAGACACAGATTCAGATTCGTGTTCATTTTGCATACCATTGGCATTTTGCATACCATTGGCATTTTGCATACCATTGGCATTTTGCATACCATTGGCATTTTGCATACCATTGGCATTTTGCATACCATTGGCATTTTGCATACCATTGGCATCTTATTGGCATTTTCAATTTTCTACATAGCTTCTCCTCTCTTTTGAATTTTCTCGGTTTTATTTTGTTTATCTCCTCTCAATTCGAATCATAGTTTGTTATTCTTTGTTCTATTTCCAGCTATCCATTTGTCTTTCTTCTTTGAAGAAAAACTTCTCCTGTGCACTGAATGGAGTGTGATGCCTTTAACTCTTTCCCCTATATTTGTAATACTTAATATAGAACACATAATTTGCACTGGGATTCTATCTGGTGCATTCTGAAATTGTGCAGTATTGTTATTCATTAGTGTTGATGTTCATTTGTGTCTTGAACATTTGGTACATTGCTTTTCAGTTAAACCACATCACATATTATAGATCATTATTTCATTGCAGTGTTCCACCTTCTCCTACTTCAGATCTTTCATTTCACAAAAGGTTTCGCTGGGATAACATAGTCTAATCATTGATGTTGACAATCATTTATGTCTTAAACATTTTACCCCTTTCGGTTAGATATCATGCCTTTGTGGAAACACTTATGCTTTCCGGGATTGTTTCCCCCCATCCCATGTCTTAAATCATTGTTTCATTACAGTACTCCTTTTCTTGGCAAAGGTTTCACTAGATTATACTGAGTGTTTTGTCACATTTTGAATTGCATGTTGTTTCCAGTTTTCTATGGTTATTTCTGGATGCAGGTGTAGAAGTGCGGTCTTGTGTGCCTTTCTGAAATCCCTTTTTCAGTGGAATTTGTCTATTGTCTCTGGAGAACTTTTGCTTAAGGCCTCTCATCTCTTCCTTTCTCCCTTGCTTCTTCTTGTAAATATTGGAAAAGAGTGCCTAGGACACCTTTCCCTTCTTGTTTTTCTTTTTCATATTTTTGATATACAAGTTTCAGTCCATCCATACGTGATGCCATTGTATAGACATCCCTCGTACAATTACAACAATATTTAGGGGCTTTTAATTGGACCCGTCCCTATTTTGGCATCACTACACACATGCTCAACCCCCTGTTTGATGTGTTAAAGGGAGGAACCACTCCAGGGGATAAAATTACCATTACAGATCATCAATTAAAAATCACCCAGGACATATAGCACATTATGCAGAAAAGGTGGGTCAACCGATGTCACAACAATGCTCCTATTTCCTTAATCTTGCTCAATACACCCCCTCCTTACCTACTGCTGTATTAACCCAAAAGTCTCAGCACACTAGCAACCTCCTTATCTTAGAATGGATACATCTTCCTCAACACTCCTAAAAAATCTCTTAGTCTGTTAAAACTGGTTGTTGAAAATGCAAATGAGGATTGCAAGAGGATTCTGCAGCCTCTATCTGCCCGAGGGGGGGCTTCCCTCTCGGACTATCTAAAGGCTTGCAGAATCGTGGGAACTGAGGACCATGATTGTTTGTTGCAAGTAGGTGGATGGGTCAAGCAGAGTTGAGGAAGGAAAGAGGAAATCAGGATTTGCAGTCATGATAGGAGCAGGGGAGGTCATAAAAGGGCTCCCTCCCTTCCTTCATGGTCTGTGCAGAAATGTGAGTTGTTAGGATTGGAAACCTGAGGAAAAAGAGAAAGATGAGTTGGGAAACTGAGA
The DNA here is from genome assembly GCF_049901735.1 of Notechis scutatus. Lineage (NCBI taxonomy): Eukaryota > Metazoa > Chordata > Lepidosauria > Squamata > Elapidae > Notechis > Notechis scutatus. The sequence goes on along the minus strand of NC_142009.1, from coordinate 270,966,281 downwards.
AGGGGTGAAGGTGGTTTCTGTGAATGCAAAGTATGTTTGAAAGTAAACAAGAAAGTAGCAAGGAAAAAAGAAATGGGAGGGCGACCCCTGATGGGCTGGCCTTTCCAGAGAACACAGATTGATTTCATCGAAGTACTAACTCCATACGCATAAAATGCTTTCAACTACTGCCCATCCTTCACTTCAGTCTCTGTCTCTAAAAATCTTCTCTCTCTTTTTGTTACATTGCAACACCTTGTTGCACAGCACCAGCACCCACTCTTTGTAGCACACATTCGCAGCCACCAATCCTTCCCAGGAATTCTCCAGGAAGGCAATGATATGGCTGATGCGGCAGCTGCAGCTGCAACCGCAGACAGCGCCATCTCTTGCATGATTCTTTCACAACAAACACCCTGGGACAGTCATAGTTATTTTCATCAAAATAAAAAAGCCTTGGCCAGACAGTTTAAATTCAAATTTAAAAATGTCACAGGGTTGCCAGGACTCCAGAATGCATTGAATGTTTGCTTGTTTACTCTTAACTTCCTCAATGAGTCCGGATCCCCCCCATGCACAGCAGCATTACGTCATTTCGCTTCCTCGCCTCATCCTGAACCCAGACCAACGGTATCAGCTTCCAGATCCTCAGTGGAAAGGTCCCGCTGAACTTATAACCTGGGGACGAGGGTACGCTGACAACAACAACACCATCTGGGTCCCTGGACGACACGTAAGGCCTTTTCTACCCAAACCAGCCTTGCCTACATCAACATCATGAAGCTGCCCACTGCATTCATCATTTGCTTCCTGGGTTTCCACATCGTTCCTGCTGATACGACAGCCACCCCATCCTCCTGCGATGCCTGCATCAAAACTACTCGCAGCGGAACGAAGACCCAGTCCACCCTGATCTATCATACTTTGAAGCCTGAATGCAACTCCATGACAGTCCCCCCTTGTTTGCATAACAACACCCAATATGCACGATGCTACACCAAACAAGGTATCCAATGCTACGAACCAAAGGCTGTGGGGCCCATCACTGCCTCACTGTATGTCTATGCCTACAAAGGAGGATCCAGCTCTGACCTTGCCTCAATGTTCTCTACCAGTCAAGCAAAAAATGGGTTACATTACCCATAATGTCACTCGGGGGGATACCAACACTTCTGTGTGTTTTGATGCTTGTTTTGCCATCAACAAAGGCCAAGGTCCTAATGACGCTGCAGGAGTCACCTGCAGCTCACACAGCTGGCAAAGATCTTATCTACAGGAAAAGAAATATCTCTTCCAAAAGGTGTCCGGGACTAATGTGGGGGCCACCACTGTTTACAACTACTGATACACCCCACCTATTGACTCTGCTCAAGTAAGAGGCCCTCAAAATATTAATATCACTGTTAAATCAAGCTCTACTTCATGTACCACTGACAAATGTAATCCTATTTGCTTGTACACTCACTTACCTGAAACAAGGGGGTACCATACCCCCACATATATATGCTCAATAGAATTATAAGGTTGCAAGCTGTATTAGAAATTATAACCAATGAAACTGCTCTTGCTTTGAAAACATTAGCTAAACAAAGTGCATTGTCTAGAACATATATCATGCAAAATCGTTTGGCGTTAGATTATCTTCTTGCCAAAGAAGGAAGAGTGTGTGGAAAATTTAACCTTAGTAATTGTTGTATTGAAATAGATGATAGTGGAAAAGTTATTCAACAAATCACTGATAGAATGATCAAGATTGCACATGTACCTGTACAAACATGGAATGGTCTTGATTTTAGAGACATGTTTGGATCCTGGTTCCCAAAATTACCTGGTTTGCAAGCTATTGTAGCGCTTATTGGTATGATTGCTGTAGGATGTATTATATTGCCTTGTGTATTACCTATCTTTGTACGCACTATTTCTAACAGTTTATCCCTTTTGGCTGAGAAAAAAGCCACTGCACAGGTAATGGCTCTCTGGAATCAACAAATGACTAACACATATGAACCACTGCCATCCGAAGAAGAGATGGGAGAGCCAACCTGTGATGACCCAGACGAGGACAAGATGTTTGTGATGGTCGAAGAAGTCACGAACGCCATGGATAACATCAGCATACACAGCACTCTTGCCTACGCGCCTAACAAAGGCTGCTGTTGGAACTAAAACACTCCCTGTCTTTTAAAAAAAAAAAGAAAAACAGAGGAGATGTGGGAATTGCTATCTGTTTCCTCGTGCGCGTGCAAGGACAACGGGCCTTCTGGTAGTTGTTTGTAACACGAGGCGAGGGACAAGGTCGAAATGTTGCCACTTCTTACCCAGAATTGTAGCAAACTTAAACTTTACAGCTTTGTATTCTCATATGGTATTTTGTGTGATGTAATGAGTTTGTAACAACACACTAACAAAAAATTGCAAACGTTAACAAAGATTGCTTCTAATAAAAGAGGGTGTCAGAGCTTGCCCTGGGCTCTCATCCCGATTTGGCTTCAAGACGACTGCCTCAGTGTCTTCATTCATGAGAGACCACCATACATATTCTATCAACCAGTTTTCAAAATTATCTTGAAGAATAGATGGTCCATTACTGAGCTTTATGGTATTTTTGGAAGTGCAGACTACCTGAGCAGAATGTAACGATCTGTGCTGCTTCCTTCCCCTCTCTTCTTGACCTCCCCCATCATCATGGCAGCCCAACTGCCAATCAAAGAGAAGTTCTGGATAGGAGGCAAGAAAAAGGGAAGAAAAGATGACTGCCTAAAAACTCTATAGGCTTTGTGAGGAAGAGGCTCAATAAAGAAGAGATAAAGGCCAAAAAGCAAAAAAGAAGCAAACTGAAAGATGGACTGCCCTGAAACAATGGGAAGGTGCTTAGAGACTGGGGAGAGGTATTTATTTCCCTACCACACACTGGTGTGAGGTGAAAGTATTTCACATCATTTTCTCAATGGATGTAAAGATTTGGAAGAACAAGAGGAAGAATCAAGATAACTATGGAGGAGCAAACAAGGAGAAAAGATGAAGAAAAATTAAAAATGTTGACAGAACAGAAATAGAAAGCAGTAAAAACGATAAAAGACACACTGAACTCTATAAGCTTTGTTTTAGTAAAATAAACATCTTTTCCCATCCATTGTATGAAGATTAAAAAACCAACCAACTGCTAAATTTTCAGTAATTATGTTTACTGTCTAGATCAGTGGTGGCTAACCTTTTTGGGCTCCTGTGCCAAAAACTGCGAGCGCACCAGCGCGCACACACTTGCGTGCCAGCACCCAGAATGCAATGCATGCCCCCTCCCCATGCCCCCTGTGCATGCATGCGCAATCCCTGCCCTTCCTTGCAGTGCACCTCACAGCTGACTTTTCGGCTGGTTTGAGGCCTTTTTCGGCCTCCCAGAGGCTTGGAAAAAGCCTCTGCAAGGCTTTTCAGGTCGAATTATAGGCCCGTTTCATCACTTCCAGTATTACAGGAAGTGACAAAACAGGCCTATATAATCAGCTGTGAGGCGCTTGCATGTGCAGTGAAGTAAGTTTGCCTGCAGCACGCGTGCCATAAGTTCGCCATCACGGGTCTAGATCAATCTGATCATTGGTGTTTCAAAAAAAAAACTAACCCTCACAAGAGTATCCTATTTGATGCCTCATTCCAACTGGAAGAGGAACTATTGAGGGTGTCCCAAAAAGTGTTTTTTATCCAAAAAGCTTCTTCAGCTCTGACTGAATGGAGGGAATTCAGTCAGAACCGAAGAAACTTCTTGGATGAGAAGTGAAATGTCTTCAAGAAAAACAACAACAAAGAAAGTCCAGTTGCCTTTTGAAAAGCATCTTTGGGACAACCATGACCTGGATAACTGAAAACCCATAGACAACCACTGAGAGTATAAATATATTTTTATTGTTATTGACAAATCTATGCTGATTATTGGTAATTGCCAATCATGTGTGAATCTCATAGATTTGCTTATAAAAAATTCTCAGTATGAAACTAACATAGTTCACTTCACTGAAATGAACAGGCTACATAATTCATTGTGACAAAAAAAAAAAAAAATCAAATGGCCTTGAATTGCTCCAGACACTATGGGAATAGACTTACCTCAATATTTTAATTAAATATCAAATGTAGCACTCCCAGAATTGGTGTCTTCAAAATTGTCTATATTGTTTTATTTATTTATTTGATTTGATTTGTCAATTGCTTACAAGATAATTATAAGGATAAACAAAGTTATGAATATATGAAATGAATACATATTAGAAAAATAAAAAAAAACAATAGGACAGGGATGGTAGGCATGTTGGTGCGCTTATGCACACCCCCACAGACCTCTTAGGAAAGGGGTGAGGTCAATAGTAGAAAGTCTAAGGTTAAAGTTTTTGGGGTTTGGGGAAGAAACCACAGAGGCAGGTAGAGTATTCCAGACATTGACCACTCTGTTGCTGAAGTTGTATTTCCTGCAATCAAGTTTGGTGCAGTTAACCTTGAGTTTGTATCTATTGTGTGCTCTTGAATTGTTATGGTTGAAACTGAAGTATTCATTGACCGGTAGGACATTGCAATGTATGATTGTATATACTATACTTAGATCAGACCGAAGATGGCATAGCTCTAGATTTTCTAGGTCTAGAATTTCAAGTCTGGTGGCATAAGGTATTCTGCACCAAAGCCACTTAGTTTGGAAAATATTGCTTAGTAGGCTTGAGGACGCTCCTGGCTGGCTACCTTTAATACAAACTATGGATAATCCTGTAATATTTGCAATACATAATATCAAAGCACTTCAGCCAAAACTGTAGGAGAAGGCTCCTTTTAGGCTTTCCCTACAGCTCTGACTTCAGAGAGAAGGCTGAAAGAGACTCCAGAATAGAATATCCAAGTTTCAGGTCCACTCACAGATTCCCATTTGTTAACTTGGGTCACTGCCAGTCACTAGCTCTTAACCCAACATACCGAATACGATTTCGGTTAAAAAAAATTGAAAGAAGTATTATGCAGGACGTAAATATTGCACATAATAGTAAATAACAGAGTATACACAGCATAATAAATCAAAGTTCTGACATAGATTCCTGACTAAAACGCTTGGTTTTGTTGAGAGAACTATCTGAATTTCAAAGCAAAATCCAGTGATTCTTTTTCACGAACCTTTCCTAGCTTCTTGGGGAAATGTTAGCTGTTTAAAAGAGATGTCGGGGAAATAGAAAAGTACTCAGTTTTTCCTGCTCAGATAAAGGAGCTTTTTGCTTCATGTCCCTGGAGATGTGCTTTAATGTAAAGAGTTTAAATCTCTTAAATTCAGCAAAAGGGAAGTATTGGGACATGTGCCTTTATGTGACAGAAGTCATGGTTTCCCCAATGCTAATTCTGCTTGAGATGAAGAAACGTGTATTCCTAGTCTGGTAAGTAGGCTGTCATTCTTGTGAGAGCAGGCTGGCATCACAACAATTGCATGTAAAAGAGTCCACACTGTCCAGTGATTCAGAAGGCTTATTGCTGCTTTCTATTAGCTTCATTTTAGGTCTCTGTCATGGGCAATCACGGAGATCTACAACAAATAGTGTAGACTAAAACAGCTCAGTTTTCAGAGACACAGAAAATAGTTTTAAAGACATCAAGAAGTGGACTAAAACTGAGTATACACTGAAATAACTAATGGGAAAATGACTTGAAAATAATAGCAGGACAGTAAAAAAAACCCACCAATAGTATAATTAACCATGAATAATATTGATAAATCTAATAACAATGTAACAATGATTAGAATATCAACAAAAGTAGCAGTAGTTTAAATATTTAAATGGTTAGGTTTTGGAAATAAAATGTGGCCTACATTTGTTTTTTCCTGTTTTTACTTAGATATACTTAGATATAATAATGAACTAAATACAGAGTAAAAAATATAGAAAGTAGTGCATTAAGCGTATCTTTTTTTTTTTAAACCAAATTTTATTAATTTTTAAAGACATACAAAACATAGATACACAAAAACACAAAACATAAAAACATAAAAAATCTCTTTTCTGAAAGTTGCTTAGTCCCGGGTTATAACTCTTGGCACAGACACAAATTCAAATTCATATTCATTTTACATACCATTTCATATCTTATTAACATTTTCAATTTTCTATATAACTTCTCCTCACTTTTAAATTTTCTCAATTTTATTTTATTTATCTCCTCTCAATTCGAATCATAATATTTATTATTCTTTGTCTGTTCTATTTCCAACCATCCATTTATTTTTCTTCTTTAAAAAAGAAGAAAAACTTCTCCTGTACACTAAATGGAGTATGATGCCTTTATCTCCTTCCCCTATATTTATAATCCTTAATATAAAACACATAACTTACATTGGGATTCTGTCTGGTACATTCTAAAATTATACTATATTATCAAAAATAATACAAATCTATTCATTAATATTCATATTCATTTATATCTTAAACATCTAACACATTACTTTTCAGTTAAATCACATACTTTTATGGGAGGACCTATTTTCCATAATTATTTCCCCCCCACCTCACATATTATAGCTCATTATTTCATTACGATGTTCCTCCTTCTTCTACTTCAAATCTCTCATTTCACAAAAAATTTCGCTAATATACCATAATCTAATCATTAATATTAACAATCATTTATATCTTAAACATTTTATCCATTTCAATTAAATATCATGCCTTTGTGGGAACACTTATGCTTTCCAAAAATTATTACACCCCCCACATCACATGTCTTAAATCATATTTCATTACAGTTCTCCTTTTTCTTAACAAAAATTTCACTAGTTTATATTAAATATTTTATCACATTTTAAATTACATATTATTTCCAATTTTCTATGGTTATTTCTAAATACAAATATAGAAATGCAATCTTATGTACCTTTCTAGAATCCCAATTTCAATAAGATTTATCCATTATCTCGAAAAAACTTTTGCTTCTTCACATCTTGCTCCCCACCATTAAGGCTTCTCATCCCTTCCTTTCTCCCTTGCTTCTTCTTCTCTTTGTCCTCTTTAACCCCTTGTCTCTCCACCTCCCTTTTCTTCTGTTTTCCCTCTTTCTGTTGTCTCCTAACATAATGTCCCTTTTTCACCTTATTCTTCTCTTTTTGGGTTGTTTTTCCAGATCTTAAAGTCTTCTTTTCCTTTTTCTCTTTCTTTTCCCCTTTCTCCAACCAAGGTTATTTGTTCATCAAAGATGGCTTCTTCTTTGTCCCCATCATCCTGTTGCTCATTCTGCTTCACATAAGTATAAACCGCCATTTCTAAAAATTGAAAAAGAGTGCCAAAAACATCTTTCCCTTCTTGCTTTTCTCTTTCATATTTTTGATATACAAGTTTCAGTCCATCCACAAATGATGCCATTGTGTAGAGAAAAAGTTTTTCCAAACAACCACCCAGATGTTTTTAATCAAGAATAATTCTCAAAAGTTCCAAAATCACCAAACAATCCAAACAGGCTGTTTCTTTTAAATACCTTCTTCTTCTTCACTTTCTCTTTCTGGAGTTAAAGTTTAATCACAAAGTTCTCTTTCAAATATATTTTTTAGAAGTCTTATTGATGTTTAGTAACTCTTTAAAGTTCTAGGCAATCTTCTCCTTATTTTCAAATTTTGCTCCAATTTTTTTCCCCCTCTCCCTTCCCACTCACAGCCAGAAGAGTTTTTTCCATCCGCTATCACGTTAGGAAGGAGAGTGGAACAAAAAAAAAAAAACTTTCCCTTTCAGAATATTCGCAGCTTGTTACTCTCACTGGAAACAATATATACTTAGCAGCCTTCAAGGTTCCAGGTCTCTTTCTTTTGTCTTGTCCCGGTTGAAAGCAACTTTCACAATTCTTCAGACTTTCTCCCTCCTGCACCTGCTTGTCCGGCTGCAGATTTCTTCGTGGCGGCCATTGCTGACCGCCGTTCCTCCGCCTCGGGAAAAGGGGTTTTTTGCCAGCTGGGGAGGGGGTCTGCGATGCCCCCAAACCCCTTTCCGGCTCCCCCCTGTCTTCAGCTGCCTCTACGGGGTAGCTATATCCCCCAGATCCAAACAGATCGGGGGAACCTTGGCGGCGAACGCAGCAGGGATCGCGGTATCTTTCCCGTGTTCATTTCTGACAGTATGATCACTTTCTCAATTCAAAACACTAACCAGGGCCACAAATGAAATAAAATAGCTGCATGTATACACGATGGCAGAGACAAATGTAAAAAAGCTTTCAGAGCAACTGCATTAACCTTTCAAGAAAATGCAATTGCTGGACTTCCGGTTTGAGCTTTTTTGGCGATGGACCGAAATCCGCGATCGTGCGTGGTTTCGATCCGTGCTCGCCACCAGAGCACCCCGAGCCAGCTGGATTCGGGGCTAAGCCATCCCATAGAGGTGGTGAAGAGGGGGGAGACCGCCAGCAGGGTTGAGGAGAGCCGCATCTCTCCTCCTCAGCTGGCCATTACTCCCTTTCCCAAAGGCGGTTGCAGCGGTGGTCAGAAATGGCCACCTTAAAGAAGAACTCGACCGGAAAAGAATGTGCAGGAGGAAGATAAGAAGAGAAAGTTTTGGTTGACCGGGTTAAACTGAAAAAGCAACAATGTAAGGTACCCTGGAATTTGAACTATAAAAAATAACATTGTTCCCAAAGAAGACTTTGAAGCAGCGAAGGAGAGAGGGAAGGGAAAAGATTTGGTTTTTTTTTTCTTCCCTTCCTTATACTGACAGCTAAGAGAGGTAAGTAAGAAATTGACAAAAATCCACTTTGACATCAATAGGCATTTAAGCTGAAAATAAAATGTCAAAGGGATAATAAAGACTTTTGAATACTCAAAAACCTTTAAAAGCAGGAAAGGAGAGAAAAGGAAAGAATAAAAGGATGGGATCTGGAAAAATGGAGGAGACTGCCTGTAACTAAAAGGAACTTACAGTGAAACCTTAACAAGATTCCTAAAAGATTCTAACTGAAACTTTGTAACAAAATAATAGAACCCCAGGAAGAGAAAGTAGAAAAAAGAAGCAAGAAGAAACAGCTTTGGATTATTTGGATCACTTGGTGATTTTTGTATTTTTGGCTATTGGATTTAAATGACTAAAATCAATCGGGTGGTTGTTTAAAAGTGTTTAAAATGGCATCACTTTTAGAAGAACTGAAAATGGAACTTAAAAAACAGAAAGAAGATGCACAATGAGAATGAGGTTCTTTTGGCTTCGTAGTTCAATTTTTAGAAATGGAGATCTGGAACTATGAGAAACAACAAGAAACTCTTGTAGAACAAGAAGTTTGGGACAAAGAAGAAGCCATCTTTAATGATCAAGTAATTTTATGTGGGGGAAAAACGGAAAGGGGGGAAAGAGAGTGAAAAGTTTAAGATTTGAAAAAACAACCAAAAAATAGAATAGTTTGAAAAATAATTACAATATTAGGAAGCAATAGAAGAGAGGATCACAGAAGAGAGAATTAGAAGTAGAGAGACAAGGGGGCAAAAAGGAGAGGGAGAAGAAGAGGGGGAAGAAGGAAAGGAAAAGAAGTTATAAAAGACAGAAACAAGATTTAGAGAAACAGGGAAAATGTATAAGGATTGAAGTATAAGCCTATTTAGAGATAATGGGTGAAAATTTAATTGAAAAAGGGATTCTGCAAAGGTACATAAGATAGTATTGTTATATTAGAAATAGAAATAATTTTAGAAAATATGAAACAATGTATGATTAAAATGATGGATACAATACTTATTGTAATGCAGTGGAATGTTAATAAATGAAATAAAGTGAATGAGAGAATGAAATTAGGAAAGGATGGGAACATTTTAATTATTATTAATGATTTATAAAAATATAACTGAAGAGAAATATGGAAAAAAGAACTAATTATGGAAAGTTTATAAGTGTTCACAAGGAAGTATGATATTCAATTGAAAAAAAATGTTAAAGATGTTAAGATTCTAACTAATATTAATGATAGAATTGAATTGAAATGGAATGAGTGTTTTATTTACTATTGTTATATGTATGTATTTATTTATTTATTTATTTATGTACTTATGTATGTATGTACATATAGTGTGTATTTTAAGAATGCACCAAGCAGAATTCGACTGGAAGTTATGTACTATATTGAATGTTATAATTTAAAAAAGGCATAAATTGAAGTTTAAATAAGAGTTGAATGGATAAAATTAAAAGATATAAAGGTGTCATACTTCAATTAGTAACTACAGGGGAAAATTTGTTTAATGAGAAAAGATAATATGAAATTGAAACAGGACAGACAAAAGTATAAATATAATGATTGGAAAGACATTGAAACTTAGAAAAAGATATATAATTGAATTTAGATATGAGATAATTAAAAATAAAATTGAGAAAACCAAGGGAGGGGAAAAATTATGGAGAAAATGTTAAAATAGTAATAAGATATGGAATAGAACACAAAGATGAATATGAAATTGAGTTTGTGTCTGTATGAAGAAGTGATAACCCGGGATCATGCTATTCTCAAAAAAAGATATTTCATTTGTATTATGTTTTTGTGAAAACCCAAATAAAATTTATATTAAAAAAAAGAAAAAAAAGAAAATGCAATTGCTTTGCTACTTCAATGAGGAGTGCTTCACTTATGCTAACAGATGTTGCAAAGCCCTAATTTAAAGTGCTTTTGCACAAATCTAAAACCCTGTTGTGGAGGAAGCATCAAGTATAGCTGTTTGGACATGTCCATATTAAAAGGTCAGAAATAAAATAACAACTAAATAGCATGTATACATGAAAAGGGATAAAGGGAAATTCATATAGAACCTCTTAATCAAACTTCACCCCTAATTTTGTTGTGAAATTAGTATAGTTATTATTTTATGTGGGTAACCAAAATAAATATCTTCAACTATTGCTGTGCTGTTGGGTAGGAAGTGTAAACTTGAGTATGATTGCCAATGCTCCCTGCCAGCTTCCCACAAGTAAAGTTTGTGCTTATGAGAAATTGGTAGAGTAGGTTATAAGTTGCCTGGGAAAGTCTCCAACCTGTATGTACCTCTTGTACCCTCTTATTGACCTGCACCATATCCCTTGCATACCCTTCCCAAATTGCACAGTATAACCCTGCACATTCTTCCTAACCCATGCCTTTCCTGATTCACATGATACCACTTGTGCACTCCCATGTACTCTCTGTGATCAGTATTATTCTCATGTGCTTTTTGTGATAAGTGCAGTATCTCTTGTGCACCCTTCCTGACCTCTGTGGCACCTGTGACTTATGTAGCACCTCTTGCAAACCCTTCACCCAAGTCAATGGGGAAGTCGGCAGAAAGTCTAAACTATGGGTGCTGATGCTCCCTCCCAGATTCCCACATGCAAAGTCAGTCGGAAAGCAGCAGGAAGTTGCAACTCTAAGGCCAGTAGGCACATAAATGGCGGTGGCTGGGTTGAGAAGGGAAGGAGGAAGGAAGAAAGAAAAGGAGGGAGTAAAGAACAGGGAGGGAGGGAAGGAAGGAAGATTTTAATGGTCCCTGTTAACTTCCCACAAACAAAATCATTGTAGAAGACAGCAGGAAGTAAGAAATCACTTATTCTCCCACTGATATTTTTACTCACCAATGGTCATTTTGTTTTTCTGTTTAGGTAAGGAAATATCTCTGAAACAATGACCATGGACTGTCTAATAGGGACATAAAATTATACTAGTCATATTCCTTTACATATTTATTAAGTGCTCCAATAGGTCAATTTGGTGAGTCACTGCAACAAGTTCTTCCATCCAGGAAAGTGTTCCCACCTGCAAACAATACTCATGAAAAAAATCTGGAATAAATTATTTGAATTGCTAATTTTTGCATCTCATTAAGTTGCTCCCATATAATTTCTATAGGGTGAAACCATTCCTTTAAAACTTTTTTTTTACAAAGCACAAATTATCCTCCTGGAACATTACAGGTTTCAAAATAAATGCTTTTCAAAGTGAATGGAAGCAACTGGATGTAAAAAACAAATTCAAGTCCAGTATGAAATGATTTTTTATACTTAATGAAGCAAGATTAACTTTGGAAATTATTATAGAGTCTCATTTCCTGTTTTTACTTCTTTCTCCCACTCTCTTTTTTCCCAACACCTACCACTTTTGGCTTTATTTTTCATCTTGTTTTAAATCACAATATTATTTTTCTAATTAATTCACATGAATTGAGACTCTTTCCCCCCCCCTTTAATTCATTCAGATGACTGCATCTTTCTTCCAATTGATAGTCCTACTGCAGGAGATGACCAAACTGAGCCCAAGGGAGGAGTCAAAGGGGTCATCAGTCTTGAGTCCCTTCATGCCAAAAGAGATCTGAGTCCAGACCACCTTGAATTCCATTGACTCTTTAACTACCACCTAGTCCAACCCACTGCCTAAGCAGAATATTCTATTCTGTTCTGTTCTGTTCTACTCTACTCTACTCTATTTGCCTTAACCATTAGTTCAGATTCTTATAGAAACCATACTGTAAACTTGCAATAAACTCATATATTCTTTTGAAGTGCCTAGACTTCCTGATTTTCCTGTGCTTAACTATTTAAGGCACATAAGAGTTCAAGTCAGAAGCTGATTTAGTGCAGCATTTTGTATTGCACACAGCTGATATCCAGGATACGAGAATGATAGCCTTCTTCCAGTGTGCCTCCTTAGCAACTGGTATTTAAGGCATGCTTCCTTATTTAAGGGTCACTTCAGCCATCAAAACTAGAAGCCATTATTATTGCTACATGTTCCAGAATTTGTTTGGGCTCAATTTAAAATCACAACAATTTGCAGCTATCTCCACATAAGTGATTTCCATTGTTTTTCTTAGCATATTAAAACTTTTTAATAGATTCTAAGTTCTAATTTTTCTAAAATAAGAAGGAAAAAAGCTCTCATTTTTAATGGCAGGGGTTTTGAAATGGAAAACTCCTGGCACCCTGATCAATAGGTAATGTACTAGTGATAGAATATTAATAATAAAATAAAAAGTGAACTCTTTATTGTAAATGCAAAATTCCAATTTTCAAACAAAGAGAACCTGTCTGTTGTGTTTAAAGGCACTACATTAGAAACTAGGAGACTGAGTTCTTTCTTTTATCCCTAGGAAGAAGGCAATGGCAAATGTCTTCCAAACATCTTGCCAAGAAAACTGCATGGAGTTGTTCATATCACCAGGAGTCAACACTGAATCAAAAGCATGCATACACATATATAAAATACAAAAAATATATCAACATTTGAATTTCACAATTATTTGGAATCCCAAAGGTGCTTTTTTAAAGAGGCAATTGGACTTTCTGGAAACTCCAGTTGCCTCTTGAAAAAAACACCTTTTGGACAACCATAACCTGGATGACTGGGGACCGTTACCAGGGAGGTGTATCTTCAGAATTCAACTCAGTCTGTAGATCAATGAGGCTAGAGACGAGCAAACCTGGATTCTCCCGTCGACTAAGTGGAGAATCTCCATAGACAATTATTTGGGATATTAATACTTAACCAAACAAACCAATTCCTCAGTTCCTGGGGTTAGGTTGTTCTTTGGATAAGAATTCAATATCTGGAGCAATTGTGTTACTTCTAAGTGTAGTTTTCTTCTATTACTTAGCTTATTTCCACACTTGTTTTTTGTTGCTGTGTAGAAAGGAAAAGTTCTCTTATAAAGATATGTTGTTGCAAATGGTATACTCAGTGCTAAAGTGGCAATTTCAGTACATCAATTTTAAAAGCTCTTGCCTGCAATTAATATGTTCTACATTAGGAAATATTGTTTGCAAAGAAACCCAGCTAATTTTAATTTATCAAAACTTATGCTATAAAAAGCAGCAACAATATCAGCAGCCTTGGCATTTGTTTATCTTTTTCTGTTTTTTTCCCTTTTCTGTACTATTTGCAATTGTACCAGTTTGTGACCAGTTATCCATGGACCTCATAAAAAGCTATATAAAACTGATATGCATGTGCTGAAAGGTACATATCTCAAATCTGTCTTGACAACATGATTCCCCCACCCCCCCACCATTTTGAATGTTTGGCCCAAGTCTCTTGAGCACCCAATGTCCTCCTGACAGCTTTCCTTTGATTGATATGATTCCCAGAGAAAATCCAAAGCTAAAGAGATTTGAAATACATGTGCAATTCTTTATTAATTCCCACTTGTGTTAATGAAGCTTACTTCAGTAGGTGTACAGAGTAAGACATCTTATTAAATAGATCTCTTGGAGATTCACACACAAAAATACAAATACTGTCTGCAGTGTGAAGTGAAGAAAATATTCCCCTCAATTGCTCTTAAGAGTTAGAATGTTTTCTGGAGTTTGGGAACAGACAAGGAGTTGTGTTCTGTGTTTATGTATGTGGCAACAGAAAGGTAGCCAGTAGCCTCCTGCATGGATGTTTGCAAATGATGCTGATGTATAGCAAGTGAGACAGGAAGGGCAATCTCAAGGTAAGAGCAGATGGCTTGCTGTGTTTGAGATTATTGGATCTTTTTGGTTGGTTTGTTTAATCTCTCATCGAGAGGTTTCCTTGTTTGTTTAATCTCTCATTGAGAGGTTAGTCCCACAAACTCCCTTCAAGTCTTTGTGGAAACCTAGCGTTCCATGGAACGAAGTTTGAAAACTAATTCTCTATAATATGCATGATTAACAAACAATACAGAATTTCTACCTATTTTGACATATTGTTCAGTTCCGAAATATCACTTCTCAGTACTGGAACTATAATGTAAACAATATATCACAGATTCATAAAAGAACACTGGTACATCAGCAGGTTTATTTTCAATCCCTTTTTTGTGATTCCTAGTAAGATACTGGGATAAGAATTGTCATTTTATTGAACTGTCATTTTACTGAATATGATGCAGAGTACAAATAAATGAGCTAATTTTGTAACTTCTGTTCCTAGACCATCTCTTTTGTCTAGACTCTGTGTATGTGAGAATTCAAACTTTTTCTTCAAATATATATATCCTAATGTAATCCATACGTTGCATTAAATTATACTTTCTGGCTCGAATCTTATTCACCCAGTTTGGAAATATGCCTTTATAGTACTCTTCATGGTCGATTTCAAATGCACCACTGGAATAATTTGATGTCATTAGAAAGCCTAACTAATTCATGTTCACCCTAATGTCAGATAATTTATAAGCAAATTAAAAAGTATTGGTTTCAATTTAGATATTTATGAATCTAAAGAAATTGTACTATGCAAATTATACTCTGTGATTTGAAAACAGTTAAGTGTGTTCTCCAAATCAAGGCCCTAGTATGTGTAAGTTAATTTATTTCTGATGACAAGATGCATTGATATAAACTGTGTTTTGCAATATACCAGAAATAGCAGTGTCCCATCACTGGTTACACAGTTAAATATTTTGCAAACTGCAAAGGGTAGTTTGCAAATAACACTACTCCACTTGTTGGCAAAAAGATCCACTGTTGATCTACAGACCACCGCAAACCAGACTACTTTAGGAAGTTGGCAATTGTTAATTCCTGGACAATTCACTATTGAGAATTACATGAGCAGTTCATGCTTGTAAGCACTCTTCCATTATAAACTTCTCATTCTAGAGAATACAGAATCTATACTGTATAATATGTCAATTTTGGGAGAAGAACACTATGTGGGAGTTGAATTTCTAAATAGGCATATAGAGAGCCATAGAAATAGCATTGAAGGAAATATTCAGAAACAGTTATGTAACAGAGGACCAAAACATTCCTTAAACCTAGTAGTATTAAGAAAGAAACCAAAGTTGCAGCCTTCCTGACTCACTGTGATATAACAGGGAGAGGAAGAAATGCATAATCAGATGTGCAGGATTTTGTTATTATTATCTAATCTTCCTCACAGTCAGTTTCCTGATCTGGTCTACTTCAAAGAGCTGACAGGCTATTATTTGGAACTTTAACCATTTGGAGAAACATGTTTATTTACATTCAATTATCAAAAAGCGTGCTCCAATATTCTGAAAACCTGCATTTATTGATTAATTTGGTTCAAGAGACATCTTACTCTAGAACAACTTTGTACAGCTCATTTTTTATTAAAATAAAAATAAAAACAAAAACTTGTATGTCCAGACAAACCACAACTTAAACAAGCAATCAGGGGGCTACATACAATAAACCATAAGGCCTAGGAAAACAGTTAGATTTTTAAGGACTTCTGGAACATTATTAGGGCAGTAGTACATGGAAATCTGGGAAAATATCTTTTCACAAAACATTGGAATGGAATAATGCCATTCAGATGGCATTATTTAATTAAGTGGATCTGGAATACTCAAACCCTGCACAATCTTACTATGGGAAAGAAATTCTAGAAATTAGATGGCACTTCCAATAACATAGCTCTATGTCATGATGAGATTTATAGGTGAGCAGTTTGAACTATAAAATAGATTGCAGTTCCCAAACTAATTCTGAATCTGTCTAATGTGCATTAAAATCATTTGTCTAGACAAGTAATGGCATGTGCAGGATGACATAATCTTGAAAAATGCCATAACTTGCACTATTCCATCAATCCTGAAACAGTATACAGCATTTGTATAACTATATTATTGCAGTTTCTGGAAAGCTGCTACTTGGAGATCTACAGACATAAATTGCTTTAAAACAAAATAACCTGATAGAAAAGATAAAGTTAACATTTTGGTTTGGTTGAAGTAACTTTTAACAATTTAGTATTTAAACTGATAAAGTGGTAATTTACTCAAACAAAGCTGCTGTTATTAAATCTGCCATATAACTCTATAAGAAATTCTGTAAAAAAGAAAAATGGAAAAATGGAAATTTATCTACAACAAATACAGCTATTATATTGAGCTTGCTCAATATAATGTTATGTACATCATTAAAGCTGTCTGTTGCCCAAAAACCCATACCTGAATAATTTCAGATTAGAAAGAGAATCGATTGTTCTAGTTTTATTGTTGATACTAACCAAGTATCTGTTGACTATCTCAAATTATCTGTGGGGCAAAAGGAAAAAAAATTCTGAACATTCAGTGCTAAATGTTAAGAATATTTTAGTTAATTTCCTGATCAATATGAGAAATATTTGGGGAGAAAAACTTTTTCTTGCCTTTTAAGATTGTCTCTCAATTTTTTTTAGTTCTTTAAGTTATCTAATATCAGAGCACATTCAGTCAGTATTATGATGGTGTAAGCAAAAACCAGCCTTTTCCAAGATGATGTGTTTCAAATGAGCTGGACCAGTGGTGAGATTAAAATAATTTAACAACTGATTCGCTCAGGGTCAGGTTGGCTGTCGTTGAGAGACATGGTCCAAGCTGACCCTGAGTGAATCAGGTGTTAAATTACCCCGCTTTGCTATCAAAGTGGATCCTGGGTGCTGTGCTGCCCTGCAATGGAGAAACGGACATCAGAACGGCCGGCATGAGAGGAGGAGGAGGAGCAGGGAGAAGAAAAAGGGAAAGTGGCCTTCTCCTTCCCTCATGCCGGCCACTCCCTTGCCTGTTTCTCCATTGCAGCGCAGCACCCAGCATCCACTTTGATACCAGGGGTGGGGAGGTGGGATTGATAATTTATCAACCAGTTTATCCAAACCAGTGTGAACTGGCTGAATCTCACCACTGAGCTGGACTACAATTCTTAGTTGCAGTCCAATACACCTATAAGATGCCAGCCTTGAGGATTACTGATTAGACTGTTCTTCTTCCATTTGAACCTGCCTGAGTCTTAACACTGGGGTAAAAAAACCCTACTTGGATTTGTCATTAAAAAATATCTGACAGAATTGCTTCTTCACAACATTGCTTTTTGATATGGTAGCTTAAAACTTGGATAGCAAAATGGGTGGCATGTACATTTAATAAATAAACAAATAAATAAATGAGAACAAATCTTAATAATTACATATAATAATTGTAATAATAATTACAATAAAATAATAAGAATTATAAAATTTGGAAGCATCAAATCAGTATTTAAAGAAAGTTTCTGTAATAAATTATACATATCTCTATCTATCTATCTATCTATCTATCTATCTATCTATCTATCTATCTATCTATCTATCTATCTATCTACAAAAAGGGAAAGAAGTAGTTAACATTTTTCCAATTGTCAGGCACAGATGCAATCTTCCCATGTTAAAGAAGTTACACAGCTATTCCATAAATAGGCCAGATTCATATGTTAATATGTATACAGTTACAATATCCACAAACCTAGTCATTGTTAATATTTTATTCAATACTTAGCATGTAACTGACACAGAAGTGTAGTCCAAGATGACATAACTTTAAGAAATATATGGTACCTTGGACTAAACGTTTTGATAACTCCAAAAAATATTACTCTTAAACATGTTGCTGGGATGGATGCCAATAATCTCTGGCAAGACAATGTTTTTCTCATAGGAAACAGTAATTAAACTAGTGTCAGTTTGTAAAAATAACTTTCCTGTACCATAAAAATAGATAGGAGAAAGCACATTCTGCTAAATATTAATGCAAGTATGTTTCCAGAGTCAGAGCAACTCAGATAATGCCAAATTGTTAGATATCAGTATGTCTTGAACTTGGCCCCAATTACTTTTACAAGTTTTTGTCAGCTTAATTTTGGCTACAGTGCATTACCAAACACTCTAACAAAATCAGTTTAAAATCTAGGGTTGCATTTTATATATTAAACCTGTTATTTTTAATATTAAATATTATGGCTTTGTTATATGAACATAGCCTGTTCTATTAGCTTACAGTTAGGTGTGTTGTGCAAGCTCTAGAAAATAAATTAAAGCAAGTACATGGATATACCTAGCTTATCAAGTTCAAGATGAGACAAGTTAATAAAATGCTCTACAAGTATCCAAGCAGCTGCTAATCAATTATTTCCTTTAAATACTGCAGCTTCTATCCATAGAAACACATAGCAACAATACAAAACCTCATATTAAGAATAAAAATGTGTAGCCTTGAAATTTTTAGGGAATTAAATAATATGGGATTGTTAATAAAATATTTGTTCATGAAATAATAAAAAACAATCTTCAGACAAAACACTGGTTCTGTAGTTAAACTAGGAAAAAAAAGCCAGAATATTTTTGCTGACTGGGCTTCAGGAATCTCTGTATAGATTTCAACATTTTCACTGAAATGTTTTACACACACACACACACACACACACACCTTTCTGCAATTTCTTGTACCACTAAAAATTGGTCCCACATTATTGTTGCTACTGTTATACTTTTCTGTCTGATAAAATTCTCTGAGTCGCTTACAAAGGTATTTAATCTGTTAATAACAATAACATACCGTGTTTCTCCAACAATACGGCCTCCACCAATAGGAAGGCCCCTCATGATTTCTAGGCATGAGGTGAAATTAAGCCCCGCCCCCAAAATTTAGGCCTATTTAAACCATGCATTTCCCCACTATTTCTCACATTGTTCGTTAGAACTACACGAGGTAAAGAGAAATGGGGGGAAGGGCGGGGTGGGGAGAAAACTTGCCTTTAGGAGCACCCTGCAGGTAGCCTAGGCTAGAATACCCTGATCTACTACCGATAGAACATCAGTCGATAGAAGCTCCCCGAAGGCAGAGTCACCAAGTCGATAGAAGCTCCCCGAAGGCAGAGTCACCAACCGCTTTGATCGGCCAGTAGAAGCGGCCTCAGAGCGAGCGCCCACACACATTCCCCTCGCCGCGAGGCTGCTTCTATCGGCCGATGAAAGCTCCCCAAAGGCAGAGTCACCAGTTGCTTTGGGGCGAGGCGTGGCTGCCCGCGTCCCCTCGCCATGAGGCAGTGTCTTTCGGGTGATGGAAGCTCCCCAAGGACAGTCACCAGCCACTTCGATTGGCCAGTAGAAGCTCTCCTGTCAGGAGCACCCCGCGGGCAGCCATGCCTCACCCCGAAACGGCTGGTGACTCTGCCTTCGGGGAGCTTTCATCGGCTGATAGAAACAGCCTCGTGGTGAGGGGAATGTGCATGGGTGCTCGCCCCAAGGCCGCTTCTACCGGCCGATCGAAGTGGCTGGTGACTGCCCTTGGGGAGCTTCTATCGCCCAAAAGACACTGCCTCATGGCAAGGGGACGCGGGCAGCCACGCCTCGCCCCGAAGCAGCTGGTGACTCTGCCTTTGGGGAGCTTTCATCGGCCGATAGAAACAGCCTCGTGGAGAGGTAAGTGCGCATGGGGCACTCTAGGTGGGGGAGGAAATTAAGTCACCCCCAAAAAGACGGCCTAGCCATTTTTTCGGGGGTCAAAAAAATAAATAAGGCCCGGCCTTATTTTGTGAGAAACACGGTATTAACATCAATTATTAAAACCCATATGAAGCAAATATTATTAAAATATAATGTCAGTGAAATGAAGAAGTTTAAAATAAAAAACTAACTACAAAACCATTTGGAAGCAGTAGGGCAATGGCTTAGGTTAGCACTGAAGAAAGAGAAACAGGTGAGTTAATTTTGAACAGGATATCATTCCATAGGTATGGTCCCACTGTTAGGAAAATACACTTGCACATATACATCCACTAATTTCATATATAGTCCTTTAATGGAAGTAGCAGTATCTTGTGCACACTTTAAATATAAATAGGCAAAAATGATTTAATTAATAAGAATGGTTTTCTGATTTCACAAATGTGTATTTGGAAAATTTCTTAGAACTAAGTTTTCTATTCCTAAGCATTTGTATGGATCTCTTAAACAAAATTTTTTATTAGGTTGTAGAAGAAATACAAAAATATGAAAACAAATAATAGGACACAATGGGGAAAAGGGGAAAGAAAAGTGGGGAGGGGAGAAAGAAAAGAAAAAAAGTATTGCCTTCTGACTCTCTCTGTTCCCATGCATTTGTATGGATCTCTTAAGCAGCATGTATGCTATAAAATTCTATACATAATTTACATGATTAGCACTGTTATATTAACACTGTTTTACTTGCACTAGCACTGTTAGACTAGCACCATTAGACTAACACTGATGATGTTATCTAGTTTGAGTAATGAAACATCTGCAAGAAAACAACCAAGCTCAGAGAGCATCAAGGATCCTTTACTTCAACCCTGACCTACAAATATTATCCTTTATTGGTAATTTATGTTATCTTTGAAGCAAATACATACTTATTTTGATTGATGTGTAATATTGTGGACTTCATGGTGAAGATGTACATATTTAATTTCAGAGAAAAGAAATTAATGCAAACTATATTACCCAAATCTAACTTTTAAGTTAGCTTACATTTGTTAGCTTACATTTGTGCTATTTAACTGAGTAAAAAACACAATCCATGTAACTTTTTAAACATATATCAATTGTATACTGGTATACCAATTACAGGTAGTCCTCGACTTACAACTACAATTGAGCCCAAAATGTGTTGCTAAGCGAGATAGTTGTTAAGTGAATTTTGCCCTGTTTTACGACTTTTCTTGCCACAGTTGATAATTGAATCACTGCAGTTGTGAAGTTAGTAACCCGGTTGTTAAGTGAATCTGGCTTCCCCATTGACTTTGTCAGAAGATCGCAAAAGGTGTTCACATGATCCAGGGACATTGCAACCATCATAACTATGAACCAGTTGCCAAGCATCCAAATTTTGATTATGTGACCATGGGGATACTGCAATGGTCATAATTGTGAAATCATAAGTCACTTTTTTCAGTGATGTTGTAACTTCGAACAGTCATTAAATGAACTGTTTTGAGTCAAGGACTATCTGTATAAATTTGTATATATACCAAAGCAATTGTTCAATTCATTAATTGATATTTAAATCTAATTTTGCAGAAATATAGGTAAAATAAAGAATATTAACTCTTATACCCCAATATTATACTAATCGTTGAAAGAAGCACTTAATTTCACTAATGCAAGAATCATTGTGATTTCATTAAAAAGTCTTTAACAGTGTGGAAGTAAAATACATTCAAATATTAAAATATTTACTGGATAAATTAAGAATTATGATTCATAATTATATATTAAGGTTTACAAATATATTAAAGAATTGAGCAGTAGCATCATTAACACTATACCTTGATTTCTTCTATTTCATCTGGCACTATCTTGTATGCAGATACAGTTCCACCTAATCTGAAATTTGGAGAAGAAAATATTCTCAAAACCAGTGGCACATCAGTCAACATATGAAGAAATAAATATATTAATATTAACAATAAAAATAATATTTGTGATTAACATCTAGGATGAAACTGGACTGGCCAAGGAATTATGCATAGCAGCAAGAGCGTACAACATCTTGAAGAAAATAAGTGAGGCTTATATGTAACCAGATGTAGTGGGTGTTTGTTCACAGAAAGGTTTAATGAGGATCTCACTACAATTAGGTTTGAAAAGTTGAATATATATTTGCTGAATTGCTTATTTGCATATTACAAATGTTTCTTTACCATTTTCTTTTTGACATGTGTAAGCAGCAGATGTTAATAAATAGTACAAGCAGCTTGAGTATTATTTAAATCTTATGTATGAAAATACATTGTTTGCCATTCCACTCTAACAATATCAAAAAATAGAGGCTCAACTGTAACATATTAATATTACTAATAATCCTTGAGTAGAATACAAATACCACAGTATGTCTCGAATGTCATGCCTTCTATTTAAGAGGTTTTTTATATTTATTTCAGAGAAGATTCATATTCAGATTGTTTGCCCAACTATGGCAATTGTTCACTGTATCCCTTCTGTACCTTCTTGGTCAAAATCTAGAACTATTCCATGAACCTTGAAGACTTAAAGAATAACTTTTCTATGCCTCAGACACACAGCAACACAAGACTTTTGAAGTACTTACGGATACTTTAAGAGTTATAGCCAGCATCACATATACTGAAAAAGTTACAAGATCTGTTCTAGTATATCACATTAAAATTGTAAAGAAACTTGTTTTTCAGAATGCTATGCAATAACTCCAAAATACTTTAAACCCATTGTTTAAACTTCTATGCTAGTCTTACCTGGGCATACTCTCTATACGCTAAGTACTTTGTACCTGGAGTGCTATTGCTTCATCCAGTTCACATGACAACCATCTCTCGTTCTAAGAATCACTTTGTGTTTTCTGAATCAATTCTTGTTAAGTCTTCTTAGAGATCTTATTCTTATAATTTTCCATATGCGAACCCTTGTTCTTTACTACTTGTTTTGAGTGAGTCACACATAATCCAAGTTAATACTGTACATTTCTTCATATCTTCACTTAAATACATAACCAAGATACACCTAACCACCACTTAAATATATTTAATACATAAAATAAAGGTATGGTTTAATGAGCTTTGGAATCTGCTGAATAAGGACATGACATTGATAATGATGGTTGAGGAGAGTCAAAGGCTGGATAGATTGGGGTAGTTCTGTCAATGGGATATGTAGGGGAAAGGAATGAAAAGAAAATGTGACACATTGAGGGAAAGAGAAAAAATGCCTTTAGCAAAATTGGATTATCATTCCATTGTAAGAAATTTTTCAAGTATTGTGCTACCATGTTTCCCTAAAAATACGACCTATCCCGTAAACAAGCCCTAGCCTGATTTTTGGGATGGACCTAATATAAGCCCTACCCCAAAAATAAGCCATAGTGAAGGGGGTGGAGGTGGCCAGCACAGGAGGCAGCCCTTCCCTTTCCTGGTCACCTCATGGAGGCTCAGCTCCTTAATTGCAGCCCCGCGGATCAGCTGAGCCAGCAAGGGCTGGGACATGCCTCTCATTCTGTCTCCCTGGGTGCCTGGAGGTGTTTCTGGCGCATTCTTGCCAGCCCTGGCTTTTTTAACACCATACTTACAGGAAAATCCCCACTCTCATCATGCTTTGATTTTGCTTTCTGTGAAGTTTTGTGCCAAGAAAGGTCCATGCTGTCACTTTCCCTTCTTGCTCCCACTCCTCCAGCTGTCCATCTCAGTTTTCACAGGATTGCAAGGCTGGAGGCTTCAGAGGGAGCATTTTTGTGATGTGTGTCTGTGCGGGGCTCCCCAAGGAAAGGATATCAGGAGGAAAAGGGGGGGATTGAGAGGTGGATGCAGAGCTGCCGCAGGTGAGGCAGACAGTAAAAGCGACCAGTGGCAGCCCCACATTTGCCTTGTACAGCTGACAAGAGAGTTGCAGTGCCTGCCAGAGCCCGAAGAACAACAGGGACAGTGTAGCTGTAGGGCCAGCACTTGCAGCAATGAATAGGCGTGCAGGCCAGTGCTCAGCAGCCCAAAGGTGGCGGCAGGCAGGCAGCATAGCCGGCATGGTTCCATCAGCGGCCGCTTGCGAAGTGGCACTGGCAGGCTGGCAGCGCTCCAGAGGTTTTAGATCTGGGACAACTCACCATACGCCAGGCAGGAGCATCTGAGAGCATTGCTGCCAGGAGGGCAAAGAGCCCACCCCCAAGGCCAGCAGCAGCATGGGCAGCGCACAGCGAGCTAAGCCCATTGCAGCTGAAGGCAAGCACACAGTGGGACGGAGAGGGCAGGGCCAGAATAAGCTGTGCTCACATTCCCATTGCCCCCCCGCTTACCACCTGCTGCACATCAAAAAAAATAAGATCTCCCTAAAATAAGCCTGAGTGCTTATTTTCAAGCCCAAAAGAAAATAAGATCGGGTCTTATTTTCAGGGAAACATGGTACGAGGATTGTAGTCCATCTTTGCTTTGTAATCCTTTTCTTGCTAAATTAATCTCTTTTTTTTTTGGCCTCAGGTGATTGTCATTTGCAAGCTTATGTGATTATTTGTTAGATTTTTATCTCATTTTACTTCTGATCAACTCAAAGCAGCATGCATTATCTAATGCTTCTGCTTTCTATTTTGCTTACCACAGGGGAGATGATTTGGGTTGGACTGGGTCAAAATCATCCAACTGGTTTTTATGTTCAAAAGAGGACCAGAATTCATGGTTTACCAGGTTCTAGCCCAGCTCCTTGTCACTATATCATACTGGCTCTCAAAAGTTGCAGTTGAGGGTCCATCATTTTTCATATTTTATTAATGAACTGTGTACAATACAGTGGATGTTAATACTGAATTTGAAAATAGTTACACAGACTACCAGAGGGCAGGTACCAGATGACCAGTTTCATCCATTTTGGAAATGTCAGGTAGCCAAATGTTATTCTATGAGATTCAAACAGTCTATCATGAATTCAACTCAAGGAACTGTAGTTTAGATGGCTATACATAGTGCATTGGTAGATTAATGTATGTATTTATTTGATTTACAGAACTGCCCACCTCACAGCAGTGACTCTAGGTCATGTACAAAGATTCAAACCACCATAACAATGTAAGGCCATGACACCTTATAAAAAGTAACCTTCCAACCAAAAAAGTCAGAGCTGATCTAATTGCCTGACCCACATCCCTGGGAAACAGCCAGGCCTTCAAAGACATATGGATCTCTGGGGAATGCAGTTCCACAGGGCAGGCACAGCTCAAAGGTTCAACAAGGTGGCCATGTTTGATGATATAACTTGGAGCATGTCTTCCTTGCTGGGCCTGGTACAGTGGGCAGAAACAATGGCTGACAGGCTGTCCCGCCAATAGGCTGATCATTTGTCATGTGGACCTCTTTAGGTAGTATCCAGCATCTTCAATTAGATGTAGAAGACTATGAGGAGCCAGTGCAGCTTGACTGATGGTACCAAAGGCCACTCGGAGATCAAGGAGGACCGGGACAGATACCTTATCCCCATTTTAAGCCTGCCAATGGGAATACTTAAGAAAATCTCTTATCAATGTTCAATCAAGCTAAACCCTTTGTCCTCCTCTAACAGCATTCTAGGCATTTCTTATTCTGTTTCATCATCGGACTTCTTCTGAAAATCAGGGAAGATCCACATGCATAGGTAATTCACCACAAGCAGGATCCAGTCCAAGGACAAAAATCACCCTCTTATTTCTAAATAGTTACATTAACACTTTACTAAAATAATAAATATATGAATAATTGATTGATCGATCTTTATATAAAAGTAATGATAAATGAAAAATTATTATAGGAATTCCAGTAAACCAAATAAATGACCAGATAGTAGCATGAATTTTATGGGCTCTTCTGGACAGAAGAGAGAGCTAGAGGATAAAGAAAAAAATAGAGCAGAATTTTATAACAGAAGCAATTAAACATATTTTTTCTCAATCTATGTTTGAAAACATAGACAAACTTCTTGATAAAATGGATAGTATGTTGTAACGAAGCTACAGAACAAGAATATGCTGCAATGAATAATTCTGAGATTAGTCTGAAGGGAGGTTTAACATGGCAAGCAATGATATGAAGAAAGATATAGATATACAAGTAGAATTGATAAATAACTTATATCCTAAAGGAGATAAACAGCCATTGAACTAGGACATGGATTTGGTTCATTTTTTCTTACTGGGTATATAAAAGAATTTTGTTAAGGTCTTTAAGGATTTCACTGGAGGGATAAAACAAAAAGACAAAATAAATCTGTTAAAGTTCTGAAAGATTTGTGGCTACAAAGACACATGAACATTTTTATTTATTTAAAAACATTTAAATGTATATACTATCATTTTTAGAAAAGAAGTTATCTAGCGATATTCCTCAGTTTACATAATTGTAAAGCCTTAGAGTAGTTTAAAACATTGTGTATGTTGTATTTGTACAACAAACTGAGACACTAATTCATTTTGAAAACCTTACTAAATGAGTCACCTCAATTCAGTGTTAACAGTCTAAAAATAACTTCATCCAGCTTTACTGTTGTCATTTGCACAAGTCCTCAGATATCACTTCAATTAAAATAAATCTTCTCTTGGTTCATATTATTTAAGGACATTTTTACTAACCCCAAAAATAAAAACAGTTTTCCTCCTGAAGCATAAATAAGAGCTTGGGAATTTTTTAAATTTGAAGACAAAATGCTACTTTGGATTTTGAGGGCACATACCAGAGGTGGTATTCAGCAGGTTCTAACCAGTTCTGGACAACCGATAGTGGAAATTTTGAGTAGTTCGGAGAACCAGCAAATATCACCTCTGACTGGCCCCACTCTATTCTTTGCCTCCCGAGTCCCAGCTGATTGGCTGGGTCTTCTTTTGTTGCCCTGCACAGGAGAACAGAGCTGGAAGGCAGGTTAGCGGTGTGGGGACGGAATGGGGATTTTGCAGTAACCTTTCCCTGCCACACCCACCAAGCCATACCATACTCAAGCCACGACCACAGAAACGGTAGTAACAATTTTGGAATCCCACCACTAGTGCATACAATCTGTTTGCAACTCCTTAAATCTGTATCTATTTTCCTGAACAAAGACAAGTTTAATTCAAAGATCACGTTTAATTCAAGGACTTTTAGATACATATTTTGGATATGTGTTTGTGTGTATGTGTACCTAATCATTCTGAATCACCTTTAGCCTTAGAATCCAAAGAACTGCGGACTTCCGGTGGCAGGACAGGGACGTCCAGAGGTGGAGAAGCCCAGCTGTGGCTTTCGATCACCTCTTCTCGCGTTTGGAGGGATCCCCAGTGGATACACGAAACCCGTAGAGCTTCGTGTCAGAAAAGAGGACCCCCGGGTTGCTGTTTGGGGGAAGGCAACTCCCCAGCAACGAAGGAAGAGCCTCTAAGACCAGCGCGATTGAGCCAGCCGCCAGCTAATGGCGGCTCCAAAGTCCCGTCTGTCACTGAATTGATGAAGCGAAAAGTGACAGCCTGAAAGATCCGAGCTGAAAAGGGCAGAAGGACTACAAAAGCCGTGAGTGAGATTGGTCTGACTCTCCCTCTTTCATTGTGAGTAACAGTGGGGGGAAAGCTGGAGACAAGCGGCTAGAAAAGCGATTCGAAAAGTGAAAGGGGATTAATGCAGACAGAATGGCTCAACACTTAACATGAAAGTGTGGATTGGAGCGTTTGGAAGAAGATTGTCGAGGAGAGAGGAAGGCGGTGGGATCTTTAAGAAGCTCGGGAGTGGATTGCCATCTGGGATCAGCGCCTGAGAAGACTAGAAGACTAGGGGAGAACTATAGCTGCGAAGGAGGGCAGAGCGAGCTGCAGAGGGCGAGATAGTGACGCACTGACTTTTATATGTAAGGTCCTCTTCCTTATAGCTACACTGCCTACAAAACTGATTTCTAAAAGGGATCGATTTGAGGCGGACACTCAAAGTGATTGTGGACTGACAATTGCTGACAGAAAGGAAGAAGAGGGAAGAAGAAGAAGGAAGAGACAGACGGAATCCTGGTAAAGACTGGTAAAGACTGAGTGCTGAGTGCTGACAGCAATTAGTCAGCACTTCCTCCCCCTGCTCCTTCGGTGCGGCCAGGAAGAAAGGCTATAAGACTATAACACCAGCCCCAACTCAGACTTGTTTTTCTATGGAACTAATCCCACAGATACGTGTCTAATGATTCCCTGAAATCTAAAAGACCCTTCTCTTCCCGCACCCTTTCTCTCTCCCTTTCTCTCTTAGTCTTTCCTTTCTCTCTATAACAATTATAAATATAGATGTAAAGGCAAACTGCTTATTATTGTTATTAGGGTTTACTGATTAGAGTCTTTTGAATACACAAAAATTGGAAGGTCTGTTAAATTGGGTTGACTTAGATTAACTGGAACCTTGAATATTAATTACATTATAGGACAAAGGTATATATAGAGTGAGAAATTTTAGAGTTGTTTGTTAGCTGTAAATAAGTTTGATTTGATATGATATTGATTTATTAGGGGTTAAATATAATTAATGAATTTTGGTATATGAACTTAGTATAGAGAACAATATATAATACTTAATATATAATATTTGATAATATTCTATTTATAGTATGTGATAACACTTTATTGAATTGGAATTTAAACTGCATAAGCGACAAATTGGGTCAAAGAAAGAGATCTAAAATAACTTGGTGTGTAAGCTTAGTAAATAGACTTGCAATCACATTTAAAGGGCTATTACATCGAATGGTGATTTGGGAAAATATTCTTAACATTATCCAATTGCAAAAACAAATCTTATCAGAGATGACTTCCACAACAACCACGGCCCTGAAAACGGGAAGGAAGAACACCCAGACCTTGACGACAACTTTGGCAACTGCCTCCCAACAACGCAGAAAACTATAGAAGAGACCTTGACAGGAGAAAAACAACCGACCGTCACTAATGCCAATCTGCAAGCGACACTATTATCCCTGCAAGAGTCAATGTCTAGAATGCAGGAGATTATGATTAGGAATCACAATGAGACCAGAGCCGATATTAGCGAACTGAAGGAAGAAATGGGGAAATTAAAAGAGGAGATGAGAGCAGATATACAAAAGTCGAAGATAAGGTGGGGACAATGCAATTGGCTATGGAAAGAACTGAAATAAAAATAAAAGAAATAGAGAGGAGGACAGAGCGAGCGGAGAGGAACCTAGAAAGGACTGAAGAAGGCTTTAAAAGTATTAATAGAGAAATGGAAGATTCCTTGGTCCAACTTGAGATGGACAGAGCAGCGGCATACCTAAGATTCCAAAACGTGGAGGAATCCAAAAATGAAGAACTAGCGCAATTAATGGCAGGTTTGTTGGCTGATCTAGTTGGAAAAGAAAAAGATGACTTACTCAAAGAATTGACGAAGTCTATAGGGTGAATACCAGTTACGAAGGCGTCACAAGTGCCCAAGGGAGATCCATATCCGCTTTTCAAGAAGATGCGTGAGAGACCTAATACTTAGAATGGCCAGAGATGAGAGAGTATTATATATGGGCAAAGAGATCATAGTTCTCAAGCAGATTCCAAGAAAAGTGAGGGCCTTAAGGCAAGAATATAAATTTTTAGCTAACCACTTAAATAAAAAGAAATTTCATTTAAATGGCAAATTCCAGAAGGGATGCTAATATGGTGGAAGGAAGGAAAATTAAAATAGATTCAATAGAACAAGCACAAGACTTTCTAGAACAGCTAACAACCACGGAGGATCAACACACTAAGGAGGAAACCCAAGGGAACATGCAGGAAGATCGGAACCGCCATAGGAACAAGGAAGAAAGACCCGTCCAAACTCAAGGAAAAGACAACTTACAAGAAAGAGTAGAAACATCCCCATACCTCCTACAAGAAGAGAGCCGTATAATTACGAGACAAAAAGCGAGGCAGACTTAAGTAAATGGAGGAAGGAAGTAAAATCCTTTCCATCAACATAAACGGCCTAAATTCAAGAGCTAAAAGGAAGAGGATTCTAAATAAACTAATAAAACAAAACGTTGATATAGTTTGCATACAAGAAACACACATTAGGAAAAGTGAGGAGAAATTTCTAGATTGTCCGAAACTGGGAAAATTATTCACAGCACCAGCAGATGAGCACAAAAAGAAAGGTATTGCAATATATGTGAGAGATGATTTAAAAGCGGAGTTAATCTGGGCGGATCCTGAAGGAAGAACCCTGGTGGTACAAACTTCGATTAATGGCATTACATTTTTACTGGTAGTAATCTATGCCCCAAATGATGATCAAGGTAAATTTTTCAAACATCTTCACCAAAAAATAATAGATTTCGGAAATGGCAATATTTTTCTGATTGGCGATTTTAACTCTATTGCTGACTACGGAAGGATCATAGTAACATGAGTAAGAATAAAAAGGAAAAAGAGAATTTTCGAAGCCATGTAAGGATATGATGTACGAACTGAATCTGGTAGATATTTGGAGAAAACTAAACCCAAAAAAAGAACAGTTTACCTTTTACTCTAACCCACACAAAATTTGGACAAGAATAGATATGGCTTGGATAAATGGTGAATTAATTAATGAAATCAAAGATAGCGAAATCTTACCAAGCGACTGGGCTGATCACAACCCAATTCAAATAACCTGGAGAGGTAGAAGAAAACCAAAAGAAGATGGACTCTTAACACTCACTTAATAAAGAAGAAGAATACACTAATAAATTGAAAGAAGAACTGAACTTCTTCTTAAAAGAAAATAATAATGAACTAACTTGAAACAAAATATATGGGACACAATGAAGGCATTTATAAGAGGAACAACTATCTCTTACAATGCTATGAGAAATAAAAGAAAGTATGCCCAAAAAGTAACTTACAACAAGAAATTAAGGATTTAGAAACCCAACTACAAAAGAACCCCAAAAATCAAAGAATACAGAATCAGTTAATAACAACTAAACACAATCTAAATTTATTGGAACAAGAAAAATTGGAGAGTAGTCTGAAAATGACTAAACAAATTTATTTTGAGCACGCAAACAAGCCAGGGAGATGGTTAGCCCACAAACTTAAGAAAATGAAAGAAAAAGATTGATACACCAATTAATGGACGAGAGGGGCAATTTGCAAGAGGAGATAGAGAAGAAAAAAAGAGATCACTTTTAAATACTTCAGGAAATTATACAAAAAGGAAGACGTTTGTGAGGACAAAATAATGAAATATCTAGAGGAAGCAAACGAAAAAGCAATTGGAGAGGAAGAGATAGAATTATTAAACAAAAATATAACATGGTCCGAACTGAAGTCAGCAATAGAGAAGCAAAGTAACAATAAAGCGCCAGGACCGGACGGGATACCTGTAGAACTTTACAAAACAATCATAGAACAAATTGGACCACTGATGCTGGAAGTATTCAATGAGGTACTCCTAGCAGCCAAGATGCCGGACTCGTGGAGGGGAGCCTTAATTTCGCTGATCCCGAAGGAGGACCTAGACCATAGACTTATTAATAATTATAGACCAATCTCGCTCCTGAATGCAGATTACAAACTATTCTCTTCTATAATAGCTAATAGACTAAAACAGGTTCTAAACACACATATCCATGAAGATCAAAATGGATTTCTCCCATTTCGACAAATTAAGAATAATCTAAGAACAGTGATAGACATTTCAGAATACTATGAAGCCCATCCGGAAAAACAATTTGCTTTTATGTTTTTGGATGCTGAAAAAGCATTCGACAATTTAAATTGGCATTTTTAATTCAAAAAATATACAATATGAACCTTGGCACTAGATTCGAAAACGTCACTCACTACAATTTACCATACTCAACAGGCAAATATTCTAATAAATGGGGAACAAACTGACCCGATAAAAATAGAAAAAGGGTTAGACAGGGTTGCCCTTTCTCTCCTCTGCTTTTCATATTCGCCCTAGAATCTCTTTTGGCGTATATTAGGCAAAATTCGAGAATTAGAGGACTGAGGATTAAATCAGAAGAGTACAAAGTACAAGCCTTCGCTGATGATTTGGTTTTTTTCTGGAGGAGCCTATAGAAAAAGGACATAACTTATTAGAAGAACTAGAGCGATTTGGAGAAGTCGCAGGATTTAAAATTAATAGGGGTAAAACGAAATTAATGTCTAAAAATTTAACAGGAGACCAGAATAAAGAACTAGAGACAATAATGGGAATACAGGTGACAAAAAAAATTAAATACTTAGGAATTTGGCTTACTCCACAAAGCAAATCATTAAAAGAAAACAACTATGACAAACTTCTCCAACAATCCAAGAAAGATTTAGATTCCTGGAGTACATTACAACTTTCCTTATTGGGCAGGATTGCTCTGATTAAGATGAATATTCTGCCAAAATTTCTATATCTATTCCAGACAATTCCAATCAAATTAAATAAAATTTTTTTTATGGAATTAAACAAGATAACACTGAAATTTATTTGGCAGGGGAAAAAAGCTAGGATTAATGTAAAAGCCCTACAAGATTTGAAAAGCAGAGGAGGGTTAGGCCTGCCAAACTGGGAAGTATATTACAAGGCAGCCACCCTACTATGGATAAAGGAATGGGTGAATTTAACTAACAAAGAACACTAATATTAGAAGGCCACGATATGCAGAAAGGATGGCATGCCTTTCTGTGGGAAACTGGGAAACCCAGGCAATCATATTTCCATAGGCATCTTATCAGGGACTCTCTATTAACCAATTGGAAAAAACTACGTAAAAAACTTTATCTAAAAATACCGATTTGGCTATCTCCAATGGAAGCGATAGTACACCCTAATAATTTGGATATAACTAAAATGATTAAGTACGAAAATTTATTAGACCCACAAGGAAAATTGAAAACCCGACAAGAATTACAAGAGCGAGGATTTAAAATTGATCAGTGGGTGTACCTTCAAATTCATAGTAGATATAAACAAGATATTAAGGAATTTGGAATCTACAATAAATTACAGACTTTAGACAAAATTCTATTAGGATCGAGCAAAAAAATATATCTAAATTTTACAAACATTTATTAGAAACTGAATTAGAACAAGAAATTGTCAAAGGAAATATGATTGCGTGGAGCAGAAACGTGGGACGGAGCATTACGCTAGCAGAATGGGAAAGGATCTGGAACAGGAACATTAAGATCACGAAATCAGCAGCTTATAAAGAAAACGCATATAAAATGTTTTATAGATGGCACCTGCCCCCTTCGAGATTGGCGAAGATGCACCCCAACACGAGCCCCAATTGTTGGAAATGTCAAAGCATAGAAGGTACCTTCTTCCATTTGTGGTGGTCGTGCAAGGAAACCCAGAAGTACTGGCAAAAATTAGGCGCTGGCTAGAGGAAATAACCAAGGAACAAATAGAGTACAAACCAGAGTCCTTCCTTCTAGGAATTTTCGATAAACAAATACCCAAAAAATCGAAGTATATTGTAATTCATATCTTAACCGCAGCCAGACTGGCATTTGCCCAGTGCTGGAAATTATCTTCCATTCCCTCTGAACATATGGTTATTCAGAAAATTTTACAATGCGCCGAAATGGACAAACTAACCCAAGCACTAAAAATAAAGAATCCTCATCATATTACAACAATTGGAATCCTTTGTATAATTGGCTAAACCAAAGATAGATCATCTCTAGGAAAATTATGGCGAGGGCCTCCGAAGCAGAGATAAAGAAAAGCACCGCCGATGATACTTTTGAAGAAGAAAGGATCTTACAGACAGTCACAAAATATGGTTTTATTTTAACTGTTTTCCCTACTCTATCCTTCCCCTCCCTTACTCTTCCCTTTCCCCTCTCTTAGACTTTCCTCTCTTCCCCTCTTGGTCTATGCCAAGGCCTATTTTTCTTTTTGTTGTACATAATTTGTAGTTGTGTTGTTCTTTTAAAGGTAAAACTAATAAAGTATTTTTCCAAAAAAAAAAAAAAAAAAAGAATCCAAAGAACTGCACAGCTCTAATGCATATAAACTTATTTTTCCCAGATGTATCTTGTATATGGCACAATCTCTTGTCTATCATATTTTTTAAAAAATAATTTTTGAAAAGTTGGATTAACTCAGAACATTCTAACGATTAACTCAGCTCAAACACCTCAACCTTATGGAAGATTAGGTGGAGGGTTAAGTATCCAAACAGCAATTATTTCATCAGTACAGTACACTATGTTCAACTAACAACCATAACAAAAGCTATCTTTGATGTAAAGAACCAGGGAAGTAGTGTAGAAAATTATTAAAAGGGCAGTGGGAATTACTAAAGGACTTCATGATGGCTTTTGCAATCAAATTTAGTAATCTCTAATTGCTTCATGGTCTGATTGAGGACACAGAGCTGCCACTGACCTAAATATGAAGATACATCTTATCACAGGAAATGGAGAAAATATTTTCAAGAAAGGAAAAAAAAATAGAAATACTGACAACCAGACTGTCTTAACCATAAGTGAACTGTGTTTATACCTGAAATGGCCATTCGGGTGCCTTCATAATCAGCAGAATTGACAGAAAAATGAACAGGATAGACTCTATCTATGAGTGATAAAGATATAAGGTTTTTAGCAAAGTTCTGCCAGTGCTCATCCTGGAACAGAAACTTTTACACTTCACAGATTATTTTGTTTACCGGTAATCCTCGATTTACAACTATAATGGAACCTGGAATTTCAATTGTAAGTCATGTTAGTCATAAATTAAGGCACCCACATCACCAGATCCAATTTTACAACATTTTTTGCAGTGGTCTTTAAGCATATGCTGCTTTCATTAAGTGAACATCATGGTCATTAAGCAAATTAATTTAATTTTATGGGTGAAAAGGCTGCAAACTACCAATAAAGCCATAAAGATGAGCTGGTTGCCAGCTACCCAAAATGTAATTGTGTGACTGTGGGGATATGTATGGCCCTGGGAAGTCTGGAATTGGGTCATATGAAGATTTGGAGAAAGCCCACTAAAACTTTGAATGGTCACTAAGCGAATCATCATTAAGTGAAGACCACCAATAACGAACTTGCTGAAATGTTGGCAATCATAGGAGACCTGATTGCAAGCAAAACACAAGCCAGACTGGAAAAGAAATGCACCACTGGATAATTTTGGAGTGTGTTTAGGTTTCTCTGCAAATATAGAAAATGGTTGCACTGTTGTTCTATGCCACCTATAGCAATATAGGTTCCATTTTATTAAAAAAAGATTTTAAAAGATTGGCTCAAAAAACCTGAGCACCTTGTAGTCAACAAGAAATTCCAAAAAGCTAAAATATTAGCCACCCATTTCTTGAATCCAATAAAATTTGAACATTACTGTCAGCCTTGGAAGCTATTTTTTACTTGGAAGTTTTGAGGCTGCCACATTCAGTGCCTGGGAATTTGGAAGAGGGGATTTCATAGTGAGGTAGAAAATTAGACCCAACAACATTCTTTCTCAGAGAGTCAAGGACATGTTTCCCTGTACCTGGAGTGGAGTGACTGGAGGGATGTCTCCAGTTGGGACGAAGATTTGATTGGGCCATGTGATGGACTGATGGATACAGGGTGTTAAATTCTGAGCATGGGCGCAAGGAACGGAGACGAGGCAGAGAACTTGTGAACTTCAACTCTTTATTTAACGATTAAGAACAGGGCAAAAACCCTGGGCAGCAGCAGCTCTTTTATAGAGCTGGCTGCTGACCCGTTAACCAATGATTTGCGTTCCAACGTTTAAATTGTACCCAATGAGAGATGTTCAACTAATAGCCAATCAGGCTGCTCCGTAAGGACCAATCCCTGCTCGCTATCCATGGGCCAATCAAAGGTGCAGGATTACGAGCCTGCTTTTCTCGTAAGGTTGACAAGTTTTTATTAAATAGTTTTTATTAGTTCATAACACAGGGGGTGGATCTTTGTTTTTCTTTTGGGAAGGGATAACCTGGAACTCTCAGATTCGGGTTTCCCAGATGTGCCAATAGGACAACTCAAATAAAATGGAACTTTGAGGAAATTTTTGTCTCAGAGTTTATTGGTTTGGAGTTGGTTAGTTGGAACACTGACAATTACAAGAATTGTAATTTGGGCTATATCTGTTATCAAAATATGAGGAGCAAGTGAGATCAAGATAAGTGGCATGCTTCAAGAGGCATGAGGAGAAAAATTTGGGCAACTTAGAAGAAAAATTTGTCAAACCTGTCAATTTGAAGGAATCTTATTTGCAGCCTTGAGAAGGACATGCTATACAGCCTCAAACGAAAGAGGATCTTTTAACACACTATATCTAATTTTAGTAGTCAAAATGGATAGCCCGTTATGGAGCAAACCCCAACCCCAACATTGAATTGAATCAAACCAAACTCCAATGAATTGGAAACATTATTTACACAACAGATTTGAGGCTTAAGTGAGATGAAAGTTTGAAGATACCCTATACAGGCAGTCCCCAACTTAATAATAGTTCACTGAGTGATTGGTCAAAGTTACCATGGCATTGAAAAAAGTGACAATTTTTATGACCATTTTTCGCACTTATGACTGTTGCAGCATCCCCAGTGTCATGTGATTAAAATTCAGATACTTGGCAACTGACTCATATTTATGACAGCTGCAGTGTGATCATCTTTTGTGACTTTCTGACAAACAAGTAAATGGGGAAGTCAGATTGTAACAACTGTGTTACTAACTTAATTTCAGTGATTCACTTAACAATGGGGTCAAGAAAAATTGTAAAATGGGGCAAAACTCAAAAACTGTCTTGCTTAGCAATAGAAATTGTGGTTTTAAGTTGAGGATTATCTGTATAGTTTCCCCCCCCCCTCAAAAAAAATCACCCAAAATAAAAAATGGAAGATGAGAGAGGGTAAGTATAAGCTAATTATCTATGCAAAGCTAAAGTTGTATCCTTGATATCTTTTAGCTCCGTGAAATAGCCCAGATAAGAAACACTGCCAGTGTTTCTTTATGTACCATTATCTTTATTGTAAGGTTATATTAACAGAAATTCTCAAGAGTGAAAGTATTTTCCCCTTCTTTTGTTTTACTTTCTGGAAAACTAGGGAGGGGTTTTTTGGGAAACATTTCTCACACCCTCCCTCTTTTTGTGGCCCTAGGTATCTTTGACATGCCAGTTATCCAGTTACCAGCTCTGTCTCCTGCATCTCTTATACAATTATAATATCGCAGGATAAAAGGTGACACAGAGACACAGTTAGTGCTTAAAAAGAAAACTCTCTGAAACTTTAATCCCAAGAAAGCATTTATGCTGTACATAGAATATGAAGAAAGGGTTTCATATATGTGTGTATGTATTGTATATACGTATAATATGAAAAATAATTTAGACAGATGGTTGTGCACTACACGCAATTATGGGGATTTGACCTGGAGTATTAGGCCACTAAATTGCCCCCAGTTGAAGACACTATATAGATAGATCATAAACCACCATATCTTTTGTAGACAACAGAGAGTTTGATATAAAGTCCTGTATCCACAGACCAGAAGGAACCGATTATGTGACACTTTTTTGAAATACTTTTCAGACATCAACTTTCAGAAGAGAAATAATTTGATGTATCTGTGGACAACACCCAAAGCATAGTTGCTGAAGAGTAGTCAATTAGATCTTTGGAAAAGAGCAAGTTATTAAGACAGGTTTTTTTTTTTTTTTTGCAGGCTCCATCAGATTTAATAAAGAAAAGTATTTGAACCTGGACTACTTTTTCAACTGAAGTAACACCAATACTATTTGCCATTAGTAAGGCCAATAAGATGGGATTAAAATCATTATTACAAAAGGACTACAAATTTAATTTTAAAAGGTAATCTATTTGTGTGGAAGACATTGTTACTTTCAAGGTGACCATCGATTTTTCACTGACCACATGTCTGCAGGAAAAGAGTAGAAAATAAACAAATAACATCTATGGAACTGGGATGGAGTAAAGTTGTAAACTGTAAGGAACAGAAATGTCTTAAATCTCAGCATCTGCTGTGAGCATATTTCACTCCAAAATAAGCACTCTAAGTTTAGTACACAGCTAGCTTTTGGATTAAATGCAGAAATCCCGACTTCTCCTTGCTTAATCCTTTTGCTAAGTACAAATGATCTTCTGGAAGACCTCAACATTTCTTTACAACATTTCTTAGATCTTATCAGGACATTCTCACTGGAAAAGTTCCCGTTTTTCCTAAAGCATTGTATTGCATCAAGATTACTGAGTTTATTCAAAAAAATATGTCTCACATATAGATAGTCCTTTGGAGTCGAAGATTTGTGGACACAAGGATAGCTCTGCAGTCCCAATCTGGAATCACAGACTCTAGCCCAATGGAAACCCATTAGAAATCCATTGTATTAATAAATGTGGGTCTTATTCTGTGATGTCAGTTTTCTATCAGTTTTTGGCAGTGCCTATCTTCAAAGCCAATGAAGGTTCTGTAGCACAAAGGACCAGTGGGTTCTGTCAGCAGTCTCAGCTTCTAATTCCCTTAGCCAGTGTCACAGTGGCAGAGGATTTCCTTCACAGTTGTTTTAGCACTTTTATGGATTACCAGGAAGTCACTTTCCAGTCTTCAGAACAGAGCAAGTAAAGGCATATATAGTGGTCATCCGTTCTGACCATATATCCCACCCACTGCATTATGGCTCTGATTATTAGGGACCCAATGTTGGCAGACTTCACACAATCCAAGACTTCCAGGTTGGAGACATGGGCTTGCTAATGAATACCTAGGATAGAACAGAGCATGTGCATGCGGAATTTCTCCAGTTGTTTGATGCATTGTTGATCCAGAGTCAATGGTTCACAATCACAATTCTGTAGATTTTCAGCTTTGTGTAGATATAGATGTGGGGTTGGTTGGGCACTTAAAACACAGTTGCCCCAAAATTTGGCTAGTCTTATTGATTCTGGGGTAAATTTACTTAACAAAGTCCCATCACTCAAAATGATGCTTCCCAAGTATTGGAGTTATTTACATTTGTCAGCTAGGTTTGTGATTTTTGATTTTACAGGAGTGATATTTAGCACGGGCTGGTAAAGTACTTTAGTTTTGTTCAGGATGCTGGTCAGGTCAAAGAGCATAGTAGTATCTGAGAATCAGTATCAACTCTGATCACTATCTTTGCATACAGAAGCTTCTGCATCAGCTGCAGCTACCAAATACCCTTCAAGAATAGTCCCATTATAGAGCGTATTTCAGCAATCCAACCAAGAGATGACTAGGGTTTGAATGGCCATGCACAATCCTTACCTAAGGATCCAGGTAAACATGGAACTGATGCACAATGCAAAGTTTCATAAAGACCCTCCTAATAACGACTGCCATCTGCTCTTTAGAGGTGGGCTGCACTTTCGTTGACAAGGGGTTCACTGGTCGTGAGCCTGAGAAGAACTGCTAGCATGAGTGTTATACCTGCTATGTCTTTCTCTGCCACCACTTGTCCTCCATTTCTTGCAGTTCCACCTGTACTTTGTATTGCAGGTATTTAAATTTAACTTTCTTTGCAATAGATGATGGATCATTCTGCCAATCTGCATAGGCCTTGTTCTTGGACTGAGAGCTGCTGAGATGGTCTTGGTTTTCATAAAACCAGTCTTGATCAGTCCAGGTTTTTACTTGAAGTACTGTACAGCTGTTACAGTCTGTAACACAGTCTGTGTGATAACATCTTTAAGCTGTGTCCATTTTTCAAAACAAGTTCCTACAAGCAGTAAATTGCTGGATAATTTTTCATTAAGTTCATCTTAAAAACTTTGGACTTGGCCCAGGTCTTGCAGTCTGCTGATGCTGCTGTTTATCTTTCAGGCTTTGATACCTTCTCAGGATCCAGCAACATGCAGGCATTTCAGGCTCCAGTGATAAGTTTTGCTTGATTTTTCTTGATTCTTGATTGATGAGATAATCTAGCCACAGTTAGCTGGCCAGATATTGTGGGGCAGGCAATGTTTAGGGAACCTCTTCTAACCCTTCTCTTTCATATGAGGATAGACAATGCTATCCTAAAAAGAGCTGCCCAATCACCCTGGATCAGTGGTGGGTTTCCAAATTTTTTCCTACCGGTTCTGAGAGCATGCTTCAGGCTCAACGGCCGCCCTCCGTATCAACCCTGGTGAGCTGTGCTGGTTTTTTAGCTCAGCTGAGGTGCGGCAATCCACTCTGCAGCACGAATCAGCTGAGCTAAAAAAACAAGGGAATATAGGAGGTAACGGTGGGGGTGGGTAGGCAGGGCCAGCCAGAGGTGGTATTTTCCAGTTTTCCAATCTACTCAAAATTTCCGCTACTGGTATTCCAGAAACGGTCCGAACCGGCTGAATACCACCACTGCCCTGGATGCTGTTGAAGGTCTTCTGATGCCCCAGGTATAACCAAAGGTCCAAAAGCCATCCATGTTCAGGTTTGTGAATACAACTATCAGTGGTCATCTGCACTTGTTGCTTTGGCGCACGCGCGCGTGCGCGCGCGCACACACACACACACACCACTGCTGCAGGACTCAATTAGGTTTGGAACTGAAGTGAATTGGAGATGGGTTGTAGATGAAGATGAATTGTACAACATAAACTTTTATATGATGATGTTTTAAGCCAGCCACTGTACAGGAGCAGTCCCACTCTCTTGGCAGAAAATAACTTAATCCAGCGGCATGGACAACCATTGTGGATGGTGACCTCTCCTGCTGCATTAGATGATCATGACGTCTAAATGTTTGCCATGTTTTTAGTTTTTCACAACACCTGCTGGGCCTGCTTTCTTGCTCGCTGGATTGTTGATCAGTCTCCTTGGCTCAATCTGCCAGGGCCAGGTTTTTCATATTGGGATAGACAAATCCTTTACCTTACCAAGAGTTGAAGTCCTGTCAGCTACCCTCACCTGGTTTAGCCTGTCTGCTGAGATATTTTCTCATAGTGTGAATGCTGTGCATGTTATAGCTACTTGGAGACACAGGTGAGACCCGAGCACCAGGGGGGACCCCAAAGGTGAATGAGCAGCCCTAAAATGGCACGACAGGCCGTTCCACACAATTAAATACAACAAAAATATTATTTCAATGAAAAAAAACTGAATTATATTAGATAGAGCAGAAATGATTGTGCAAATCAAACTAATCAAATTTACAGTTCATAAACTAATAAATTTAGAGATGCTTGCTCAGAAGCAAACACTGCAATTATCTTTTCAAGTCCATTTTGAATTAAATAACAAAGAACTTTGACGAATATATAAATGGCACTTAATACAGGTAATATTAAAATAGTCAATGTTTTATGTACTTCATTTTAATGAGTTCACATTCAATTGCAAAAGTTGTCTGTACACTGTATGCTTTTGTGAATGTATTATATGCCCTTTGCTATTTTAAATGAGTAAAATGATGCATAAAGTCTCATTCACATCCAACTGTTTTCTTCCACATCATTAATTTGTAAACTCAAGGATTTATTGCATGCATGTTCAACAATGCTTGCTAATTGTTTAAAAATTTGTGGCAATCATTGTTCCTCTCGATACTGGTGGTTTCAGTGACCTACTATTACTGAACTCTGGGAGACAATTCTGCACTAGTGATTAAACACCCCCAAATGGCAAAATATTAAATTTTATTATCATTTTTAATATGAAAAAATAATTTGACTCATAAAATCTTATTTTTTTCATGGATGTTGACACAGAAGTTGCTTGCTATTGGAAAAATGCATTCTAATAATGAATAGCTAAACAGAACAGGAAATTGCATTATCTAAAACTCTAAAAAAATGAAGTGAAAAATATTTTAACCACATTTTTTTCAAATCTTATGGCTCCTATAACCCAGTGAACTGTGTGGATGATTTTTAAGTACTTATATTGTAGTTAAGGTTTTAATTCTCAAAAATTTCTAAACTCCATACTACTTGCAAATATAAATAGATTCTTAAAATGGTTCTACCATTATCAAATAAGAGGGGGGAAAAACACCTTTGCTTGTTTAGTGATTTTAGTTTGGTTCAAATGATTTAACTATGGAAGTCACTTCTTTAAAGTGACAGATAGGAAGATTAATTAGATTAAAAGCAAAACTATTCTCAATGGCTTTGAAAATCCCAGTTGTTAGGATATGTGCAGAGTAACCCTTGTATAAAAAGGGTATGCACATGGAAAACAATTTATGAGAACAGTTATGAAGAAATATACAGCCACACTGAGTTGAACAAGTTGTATTAATGTTTACTTGAAGAAATAGCACAGTCCATGTCATACACGTTTTTTTAACAGTCCAGAAATATCCAATTATAAAGTCTTTTTACATCTAGTTATAAAGTCTTCTTACCGGTTCCATGTCTTTTACAGCAGACAAATATCAAACCATAATACAACAAATAATCTTCGATATCAACAGAATATCAAAATAAACAGGGTTAGTCAGTATCGGTCCGAAGTCAGTCAGTATCAGTATTAAGAGAGATCATCAGTGAAAAAGAAAAAGAGAATTAAACCATGATCTATAGCTCCCTCTTATGGCAGCTTGTAGCATAATTAACCAACCAGAACACAGCATAATACATTACAGTATTTTTCCTTAAAGCTACAAACATATATATTTGTAGTTTATATATTGTCAACCCAATTACGTTATTTACATATACATAACACCAGTGAACAACTGAGACTTAATTTTTTATTATGAAGCAATGTGGTCACAAAGTGTGATGTCACGTCACCACAATGCTTTGCAACAGTAATCCCAGAAGCCCTAGTTGTCTTTGTAAGTCCATATATGTGAGTAGGTACACGGGAAGCAGAGGATTTTCCAAGTAAGGAGCTTGGGGCTGCTGGAAAAGGAGAGACCCTGGGAGGTCCACCTCAGGCTACACACAACTATGTGTGTGTGTGTGGGGGGGGGGTACTGCAAGGCAGTACGAGTGCAGGGAGGCCCAGGAAAGAATTCATTTCAGCTCAGGGGAGTTTTGACACAATGTGGCTCTGGGGCTGCAAGAAACCCCTGAACTGCAATGCATAGCCAGAATCACCCGTGGATTCCTCAGCCAGTCCAGCCTGGCTCAGCCTAGATCCATGATGGCGAACCTATGGCATGTGTGCTGGAAGTGGCATGCAGAGCCATTTCCCCTGGCACACGAGAGCTTGCCCAGAAGAGCCCCATTGCGCATGTGCGCGGGCCGCCACCCAACAGCTGATTGTCAGGTATTTGGCACGCATGGGCGGGGGGGCAGGGGTGTGCAGAAATGCGCAGCGCACACTGGGGGATCACACATGCATGAGCAGATGGATGGTGTGGGGGGTGATCACACGCGCATGCACAGACGCGTGACGCACTGCAGGGGTGATTGTCCGGCATCCAGCAAGGGGATCGTGCACACATGCATGGCATCCAGCAAGGGGATCATGCACGCATATGCAGATGTGCAGTGCGCTGCAGGGGGATCGTGCATGTATGCGCAAGGGCAGTGGGCAGGCCCAGCACACATTGCCTTCTAGGTGCTGGCACGCGAGCGCGCGCACACGAGCACACGTGCAATTATCGGCACGGGAGCTGAAAAAGATTTGCCACTACTGGCCTAGAT
Source organism: Notechis scutatus (assembly GCF_049901735.1). NCBI lineage: Eukaryota > Metazoa > Chordata > Lepidosauria > Squamata > Elapidae > Notechis > Notechis scutatus. The sequence continues at coordinate 270,922,574 of NC_142009.1, read as the reverse complement.
GGTACATGGCTGTTGTGTCCCAAAAGCACCAAATACCCAGGAAGTCCCAATAGTATGGTGTAAAATAGTTGCTCCAGGAAGCTCAGGCCACCTCAACCCAGTCACTTTGCTGCCCTGCACCTCAAGACCCCTGCCTCCATGTGTGCAGTCAACTCAGTGATATTTATTGTCTTCTTCATCCCACCAACAAGGCACATCCAACCTGGCCCTTTGTGATACAACTGCTGGCCACACTAGGCTTTCTTCCTGAGGCCACTCACAACATTTTACAACTAGTGCATGGATTTGTCCAAATCACATGCAATATTCTCACATGACTTTGGAAGGAGTCAAAGCTTCATGAGAAGGTGACACACAATTTGGACAAGTTGTACCTGACCTCTGAAAGGCCTGGCATGGCCAACAGCTGCCTTACAAAGGGATAGGCCAGGCTTGCTTAGTCAGCAAAGAAAGCAAGAAGACACAGCAAAGGTCAGCCAGTGGATCAGGGATTGCAGAGTGCAAGGAACAGAAAGGACATAGTTGAGTGAAATAGACAGATGGGGGGAGTTGGATCGTTTGAGACTGTAAGGATGGCAGGCTCCCAAGCACCCAAATTTTGATCATGAGACCATGGGGATGCTACAATGGTTATGACTTTGTGAACAGTTGTAAATCTCAGAACCATCGTAATTTTGAACAGTCACTGAATGTATAGTCATAAGTAAAGGACCCAGTTGGCTAACTCATTAAACAAGAAAATTAAGATAAAAATTCATAAAAGAAATATGCAGAACTTGAACCGAAGCTCCCATAAAACATTCATGTATTGTACAGATGAAGAAATATATTCTTTATATGCCATTTTGAGATATAGTTGGTGGAGTGATGACTCCCAAAAGTATAAATCCTTACTATTATAATAGGGAATAGACATAGTCTTTGTTTATGAACAGTTGTTCAACAACTTTCAAAGTTACAACAGCATTGAATGAGGGCTTAATGACTGGTTCTCAAAGTTGTGGCCATTGAAATCTTGTGTGGTTATGAGATCAAAATTTGAGTGCTTGCAAAGTGAATGTGCTCCCGAAACTGTTAATTCTTATTTCAAAATATACCTATAAAGTTAAACCAAAACTTCTTTAAAGAATTAAATAAGACAACCTCAAATTTGTGTGGCAGGGGGAAAAAAAACAAGGATCCAACTAAAATTATAACAGGAAGCCACAGAAAGGGGAGGATTCAGCCTTCCAGACTGGGAAATTTATCATCAAGCAGCTTCACTTACATGGATTAGAGATTGGATAGTATTAGAAAACAGAAGAACTTTGCAGTTAGAAGACCACAACTTGCAACAAGGATGGCATGCGTTCTTATGGCCTGACAAGCCAGGTTTACACCAACATTTTCAACAACATAGAATTAGGCAAGCAATATTTAAGATCTGGAATAAAACCAAAAAGCAGATATACTTAGAAATGCCAAATTGGATATCAATATTGGAGGTGATAACACATCCAAATTTATTAAAACAAGGGAAAGCTATTACTTATAAAGATGCCTTAAATGAAGATGGAGATTTAAAAATTAGACAGGACTTAAAGCAACAAGGGATGGATTTAGAGTGGTGGGAATATCTTCAGATACAAGCGAGGTATAAAAAGGGCAAAAAAGAATGGGGGATTAACATGCAAGAAACAGTTTTAGACAAAATTCTATTGGGACCAGAGGACAAATTAATAAGGAAAATTTACAAATTTCTGCTAGTCTATAAATTAGAGGAAGAACAGGTAAAGGAGATGATGGTGATATGGGCTAGAGACTTTGAGTATAGTATCAAATTGGATCAATGGCAAACAGTATGGGAAAGGAATAAAAAGATTACCCTGGCCACTGCATATAAGGAAAATTTACTTAAAATGTTTTATCGATTGTACCTCCCACCAGCCAGATTGGCTAACATGTACAAAAGCCAGCCCCCAAATTGTTGGAAATGTTCAATGAAACAGAGTATGTACTACCATACCTGGTAGAGCTGCAAAAAAGTGCAAGAGTTTTGGCTTAGGACGGGGAAGTAGTTGGAGGAAATGTTGGGTTTTAAATTAGACCATGTACCAGCATGTTTTTTATTAGGAACCATATCAAAAAATATAATAAGGATGAGCTATATTTGATTATACATGTTATTACTGCAACAAGAATAGCATTTGCCCAGAACTGGAAGGAGAAAGACATACCGAGTGAAGACCAAGTAATAAACAAAATTCTGATATGCACTGAAATGGACAAGCTAACTTTAGAGATGAAAAACAAAGACGAGTCGGAATATTATGCAATTTGTAATAGATTTTACCACTGGTGGGGGCAGAAAGGAAGGTCTTAAGTTGGAAAAGAGTTGTTAAGGGGGTAAATGAGAGTATGAGATGAAAGTAGGACCAAAGATTTTGGAAAATGTAATACATGAATGAATAAATGTATATATGTATATATTTGAACAATTGTATATAGGAAGATATACTGGATATCTATGTGATATTGACCAAAAGTTATGTCAAACCAGTTTAACCACGTTCAATGTTTTTAATTATTTTGTTCAATAAAGTAATTTTTTTTTTTGAGTGCTTGGCAATTGGCTTGCACTTTCAGCAGTTGAGGCATGTTGTGGACACACAGAGCTGTGGTGGTGCAATGGTTAGAATGCAGTGCTGCAGGCTAACTCTGTTCATTCCAGGAGTTCGATTCTGAACAGCTCAAGGTTGACTCAGCCTTCCATCCTTTTGTGGTCGGTAAAATGAGGACCCAGATTGTTGAGGGCAATATGCTGATTCTGTAAACTGCTTAGAGAGACCTGTAAATAACTATGAAGTGGTATATAAATCTAAGTGCTATTGCTATAATCGTAATTGGTTATCTTTCCTGCTGGCTTCACACAAGCAAAATCAGTGGGGAAGCAGCGAGGAGGTCTCAAGTCATTCTAGCAAGTTGCTCCTCCTTGCACCACTTTTTCTCTCAAGGAGCCCCCAGGAGTCAGGGCGACTGTGGGCCAAGGCCATAGCACCTACACTCTCCACTGGCTGCAGTTGCACTGCAACATATACATCTTGCCCACCTGCACTCTGTGGAACTCACCTTCCTGCCAGCCAACTTGTGAACTAAGAAATATTTGTTGTGCCCAGGATTTGCAACTTCCTTCAGCTTTCCCATTGATTTGCTTCTTGGTAGTCATCAGGAAGTTGCAAGTCATAGTCATGTGAGGACTTGCTTAAGGACCCATGATTCTCACTTAACAATGGCATCACTAATTGATACACTCCTGTGACATCACATTTTATGACCACATTACTTAGCAATGGAAATTCCAATCCCGATTGCCATTGTAACCTGAAGAATACCTGTAGATAATAAATTCTCCCTCTTACTTCAATCCTGAAGAGAATACTTTTTCAATTGGAGATGCAATTTCAAAATAAGTGCTCCTTCGGGATGACCCAGAAAGTGTTTAGCAGTATAGCATTCAATGAAGTACCATAAAGTTATTTCATCCATCTCTTGAAACTTCACTCAACTTGGCAAGCAAAATATTTTAGAGCGATTTCTTCTCCTAAACATGTCTTCAGTTCTGTCAATCTAATTGTTTATGGTCCAAGACCAGTAATGAAAAATACATCAAATACAGAGAACAAATAAATGTATGAATGCATGCATGCATGCACAAATACAGAAAATGAGGGGGGGAAATCTGAAACAATAAATAATGTATGGAGGGACCAAATGGCATATTTTAATCATAACCCTTGACAGAAATTTTGCAACCTTCTTGGACATAACTGGAAATTGGTCACATAAAAGATGAACATTTAAATATTTTTCACAATTAGTACAATGAGCTTCAGCAGTACATGTTATACAAGTTTATACAACATATACAACTGGTTTTTGTAAAGGAAGCTGATATATTTACCAATTCTCATCCTAATGGTTAGAACAAAGTTGAGAGTTGAGACAAAGTAGAAAATACCCTGTGGAACATATTTAAAAAAATTAAGTGATTGTCCAAGAGGAAAGGAAATCTGAGATATGTATCATTCATATGGATATGAATAAAATACAAATCTGATTTTGTAGAAATGTGATTTTCTAGAAGAAGAACTCAGGTCTTCTTCTAGAACAGGGGTTCTTTGTCCACAGGAGGAATTCTAATCTAGCTGGGACTTCCTTGCAGCTTCTGTTTGTACCCTGAAGTGTCTCATGAATAAAACTGATAATACGCTCCAAAACTGACTGATGATTTATATCAGTGGGTTGATATAGATGTTAAACAGAAGAAGATTATCAAGCCCTGAGTCCAGGGGTGGGGTTCTCCCGGTGTAACAACCAGTTTGCTAATTGTGCATGTGTGCACAGCTATCACAATTACTTACCTTCATTGTTACTTCAGGGAAGTAACACAGCTGAGGTGAGGCAATCCACTCTGCTGCGCAAATCAGCTGAACAGATATAGATGAGTATACCTCAGGGGCAGATGGATGGGCGCACATGATTATCGGATTGAACCGGTTTGGAGCCAGCTGATCATCACAGCTAGGGGTTCGCCTGAGTCGGTCCGAACCAGGAGAATCCCACCCCTGCCTGAGTCATTCTACAAATAAAGGATTGGGAGCACAATGTCTCTCCTCCTATTAACACCAATGGAGCCAATCATGAAGGAAGGGAACCACTGTGAAACACCTGTGCATTTGTAAACATCCACCCATCCTGTCCTATTGGCCCCCATCTGACTAAGAATTACTCTGACCCCAAGGAAACAGAACAAATGAGCAAAAACAAACAAGCAAGCAAAGAAACAAACAAACATACAGGCAAACTCCAAGCCTTCAAGTTAATTTTCAGGCACCATCTTGTTAAGAAACTTTAGTATTCAATTAATAAGCATCCAATGAACGTACTCTGAATTAAGATGCATAGAAGTTAATGTTTTATAACTTCACCAGCCATTGTAACAAAATCAATAAATCAGTAACAGTCTTTGAAAGTTTGAATGTTGTCCAGGAATTTGCAAAACTTTTGATCAGAATATTTCAACAAAGCACCATGTCAGTAAGCGTAATCCCCTCATGGAAATAGTACAAAGTATTGTAAGTTAGGCATATTGACAAAACAATTTCTGATTGCCACCTAATATATGCATATTCTCCATGACAACAATGTACTCAATTCACATTAATCCCCAAAGTAGTACTATATTTTTATTAGCTTCAATAAACTTTCTTACTCCACTGACTAAAGAGCAAGATTAAACCTGAGGTTTCCTTCCAACAACACTAAAGGCACTCGGACACCAACTGTCAAGACAGATATAAAAATAAATATGCATGACTTGAAATTGAAAGAGGCTGGTAGAGGCCCAGACGCTTGTCTCTAAACTTACAAGGCACATTTTATCCATGTACCCTAACCAACAACAACTCTTATTTGTAAGCATAAGCATCTCTTCAATGGAGCAATTTTTAAGCAAGGTAGCCTTTTACAATTTGTTCATTGTAAAACAAGCAAAGCATTAATTTTCCCTAATGCTTATCAGAAAACATTTTTAAAATCAGCAAAAAGAAAAGGACTTTAAGAGATTTGAAATGGGCTGTTATATGAAAAACAAAGCTATTAAGCAAAGGACTTGAAATAGAAAGGATTTTATAAGAGAAAAAACATGTTTTTGTATATTTATATGAGCAAACAAGATATCACCCATGTGACTGTTGGGAAAAAGAAGATTTTCAAACATAGTGCAGGCAACTCTTCCCCTCCCACCCCACCCCATCCATTCTCTTAAAAACTTTTGCTGGTGATATTCTTTGGTAAAAGAGTGAGCTTTCACCTGCAAACTTCCTGCAAGCAAAGACTTTGCTAGTGGGAAGGTGTCAAGGAGCATAGCAGTATCAACAATCATATCAATTCCTTTTGGGTACCCCATTGCTTTGTGGGAAGTTGTCAGGAAATGTTGAAAATGAGGATCATATGACCATGGCTGCCTGCGGCAGCATGGCGGCAATACTGAACAACAGCAAAACAGTGGTGTTGAAGCAGAACCGCCATCCTCAGGCTGGTGCTTTCGGCTTCGTGCCAGTGCAAGCACTGTGTGATCAGAGCTGCCGTCTCTCTATAAATACTGGTGGGGGGGCGGCTGGTGTGCTGGGCTGGTTGGCTGCGCTGCTGCCTCTTGATTGGTTGATGGAGCTGATGTTGGTATAATGGGCTGTGTGATGGCCTTGTGAGTTTTGTTGTGGAGATATCCTGGATCTTGTGCTGTAATCTTCTGGGTCGTTTGTTTTGTAGTGATCTTTTTTCCATTAGCCTCCTGTGTTTTAACAGCTTGGGAAATGGGTTGTGTGATGGCCTTACGATTTTTGTTGTTGTGGTATCCTGGGTCCTGCGTTGTAACCTCCTGGGTCATTTGTGTTTTGATCTCTTTTCCATTAGCCTCCTGTGTTGTAACGGCTTGGGTAATGGGCCAAAACGTCGCCAAGATACTCTTAATCTTACACGGGAAAAGACCCGAACACACCTAAACCTACATACCTGTACCCGTGAAAATCTACGAAAATATCTATCTATCTATCTATCTATCTATCTATCTATCTATCTATCTATCTATCTATCTATGCAGGATAGAATATTTCCCCTAAAAGAGGAGAAAAAAATCTTAACAAAGGCAGAAAGCAGTCCCAGTCTTCCTGCCATAGGAAAATAGTCTCAGGCAGAAACTTGAAGAAGAATCAAGATTTTGTATCCAGTCAGAAAGAGTGGGCCAATCTATTCAGAAGCAAAGAAACGCCAAACAAGCAACACAATTAGGCAAACCAAAACTGACAAGATTAGCTCAGACTAGGATTTGCATTTCCTTTTGACTGTAGAGCCAGCCATGACCCCTACATGACCCCATAAATGACAAGCAACAGTCATTAAAATATTAAAGGGCATATTTTTACACAGGAACAGGCATCTCAATCATTAAAGCCCCAAAGAATGTATAAAAACCCATCTACTCTCAACCCCATTTTGGTCAGCCACCCCAAAACTTCAGTCACTGAAGTTTCTGGCAACCAAATAAACAGAGACTTCCTCTCCTGCAGCCTGCCTCTATTTTATCTTCAGTGTTTTTTCCCCAGCTTGGAACTGGACAGATTTTACTTCTAGCAATACCATATACTTAATGCCATCTCCCCCACTAAAATGACTGAAACAATAAGTAATCCACCTGCCAACAAAGTTCATTTAACCTTGGAACCCAAAAGTCTATGAGAACACCCAATCTTTAACTTCTTAAGAAAGGATAACTGGGTAAGGCCCATCTAGATTTCAAGGGATGTACTGTTCTACAGAACAGGGACAGTGACACCAAAAGCTGTAGAGTATCAGGGTGATGACTTTCAGGAAAACAGGCAGGAATCATTACTGTAGACAGTATAAGCCAAGAGGACTAAAACATTTTTTAAGTCTTGGAAAACAAATTACTATTCAGAAGAAATAAACAGGCTCCTCCTTGGTGCAAGAAGGAAGAAACACAAAGCACAAATCAGACTTGTAGGAAACCTTTATTATCTCAATAAAATACTGTTTATCCTAGTCTTCCTGTGGAGATTGTTTCCTGATCTGGTCTATTCTTAAGGGCTGACATTATGATTGAGATGATATTGAAACCAAAAGCTACTACTTGGCATACTGATATGTACATTCTCCAAGCATATTTTTTTAAGAATTATTTCACTTTCTCACTTTCCACTATTTTCCCATATATTTTCAGTATGTATTTAAAACTACATTGTTGCTTATTGTTAACACTGATTTATTACAATGTTTTATAATATATAAATATATGGATGAGGGGAAAGATTCATGACCATTTGTTTTTCCAGCACAAAAAAACAATATGTGCAGAAACCAATCTGTTCAGTACCTGAATATATCTCAGGACTGCAGCAAAGAAATCTAGGTTAATTTTCTTTCCCTCCCACAAACCTATTCTCAACTGTGACACACTGAAGAACCAAGAAGCTGCCATTAAAGCAACAGCAGAGGAAAAAGGATTTGCTCCACAATTGGTTCTTTTCTTTAAACAATTCTTGTGTGAATCCAGATGCTGAGGTCTGAGGTAATAAAGCCTTGATACCCAAACTTCAATCAGACTCATGTACTATAGAAGCAGAAGCTCTTGGTTTATATGCAAGCATTGTGCTTGCCAGCCTGTGTGACCCAAGATAAAGTGTTATATGACAGGATCAGGGACTAAAGTGATTTTTTTGAATATCTGTGAAGTGGATTTTTCTCTTCCCTTTTCTGAAGGAGAGGATTTATTATATGAAAATAACTACTTGGTTCCAAATAAAATTAAGGACACAGAGTTATAGGGATGGGAGGGACCTTGGAGATCTTCTAATCTAATCCCTTGCTCAGTGCAGGAATCCTCATACTGTGCCAATATGTAGTTCTCCAATATTTTCTTGAAAATCTCCATTGATGCAGCAGTTATCACTACAAGATGCAGGCTGTTCAACTGCCTAATAACTCTCACAGTCAGAAAATTCCTCCTTATTTAAAGTTTGGATCTATCACTAAAAAGCTTCTACTGGTGGTGCTCTGGAAAATAAATTCACAATCTCTGCCCTTTGACACAGTGGTAAGATTCAATTTTTTTTACTAGCGGTTCTGTGGGCGTGGCTGGGTGGGCATGGCAGGGGAAGGATCCTGTAAAATCTCCAGTCAGAGGTGGGATTTGCTGGTTCTTCAAACTACTCAAAATTTCCGCTACCAGAACTCGTCAGAACCGGCTGAATAACGCTTCCGCTTTGACATTGTTTATATATTGGAAGACTGCTATCATGTTAGCCTTTCTTCTTTGGGCTAAACATGATGAGTTCCTTTAACCATTTTTTGTAGAATTTAGTCTGTAAACTTATCATCTTTGTTCATTTTCTCTGCATTCTTTCCACTTCCTCAGTATTCTTACTGTTTGTGACAACCAGAACTGGACACATTATTCTAGATGTGATCTGACCACTGCAGAAAGTAGAATGGTAGTACCACTTCCTGTGATCTTGATACTGTATCTCTAATAATGCAGCACAAAACTGCATTGGCTCTTTTGACAGTTTTAGCACATTGCTGGCTCATGTTTACTCAAGGGAACACCAAGACATCCAGATCCTTTCCACAAGTACTATTGCTAAGCCAGGTATCACCTATCTTGTACCTGTACATTTGACTTTCCTGTCCAATAACATAACTCTATGTTTTCCAAAACTGAACAACATTTTATTAGATAGAGCCCAATGTTTAAGTTTATTAAGATACTTTTGAATTTTGATCCTGTCTTCCGGAGTGTTAGCAATCCTCCTTAGCTTTCTATCATTTACAAATCTTCTTTTCCACTCATTTAAGAAGATGAAAATTGAAAATCTGTTTACTTGATCAATGACCAGCAACAAACATTTAAATTTAAAAATTTAAAAGAACTAAAACTCCAAAGATAAAATACTAACATAATAAGGACAAAATAATATATAAAATATGACATATACTACTATAATGTACTTTAATTACCTGTTCAAGCATAAGTTTAAAATATTAGAATCTATGAACTAAAATACACACCATCTAAATACAAGATAGTATGTATTAAATTTAAAGTGATAAACAAAATAGAAATGATTATTTCTGCAGCCAATTATGACTTATTTTCATCACAGGTAACAGAATTTATTTATTGCACAAGTGATAAAGGATTTCAAATCTTGTAGAACATAGTTCACACAGAAATTTTCTGGGCTTTCTGGAAATGTACATAGATAACCTTATACAATGTAAAATTAAATCTCCTTATCGCCACATGGATAGGTACACTTGGTTAATTGGTCTTTGGAGTATCTAACTTGCAGTAGTGCAGATGGTAAGATGTTATGTCTGGCTTTGAAAAAAAAAAAGTCAGATTTTGTAGATTATTTTACTAGTTCCCAAGTGTCCTTATTTATCTGATTTCTGCTATATTGGAACAGCCTATTAGCTTCAGTCTGAAATTCAGTATCCTTTATTCTTTAGATGAACAGTTGTTTCATCATATTCGGAAGAAATTAGAAATAGTACAGAAAGTCCATGTAACGGCAACTCCTGCTCTATAGCGCTTTCAGGGTAGAAGAAAACTAAAACCATAGGGATCCGTCTGACTGGCAAGAATTGAATTTGGAGCCAATAGTTTATCAAAACCCACCAAGTACCTATCTGGATTGCAGACTTTCTTGTCTCAAACATTAGCATTTTCTGATCCATGCAGTGAAGATCGATCTCAAATATTTTGAAGAAATTTTGAAAACAGTGCATCCTTCTCTGAATAAATCCCCACTTGTGCACCATAAAGGATTTGGATTTATGAAGGTGAATATCTGCTTTATCTCTTTCACATCTTATTCACTAGAGTACGTATTTTATTATATTGCTGTTTGTTGGTTTCTATAGTTTTACTATGCTAATATCGATGGTTTATAAATTTTTTTAGACATTTCTATAAATTTCTTTCCTGTACTTCTCCCTTTAGACAGGCTTGAATTGCCCATTACTACCTTGTTATCAAGGTATGAATAGTCCACTGTCCCAGCTTTGGAAGGCAGGGAAAGAGGTTCTTTTCGTCTCAACCTAAGGCATAAGTTATCCTTTAGCATACCCATGGTTTGGCTGCCTTGTTTGTTGATTGATGATTTTCAGACTTTTCAGCCAGATGTCTAACTTGGGTTGCCTTGCTGCTGGGACTGCTAGCTGTTGGCACTGCTGCAAACTTTGGCATGGTTGCCAGCTCTGCCTCTCTGCTCACATTTCATGGCTGCTTGAATTTATAAATCAACTCCTGCTTCCTCTGTGGATCCAGCTGCCCACTATACACTCACTCCCTAAGCCAGCTTTGTTCTGAATATCTTTTGGGTTAGCTCAGGTTTCTACTGTGGTGCAATGGTAAGGTGTCAGGCTAGAAACTAGCAAAATTGTGAGTTTGAGGCCTGCGCCTTGGGCATGAAGCAAGCTGGCTGACCTTGGGACAGTCACTTTATTTACCTCTAGGAAGAAAGAACTGTCAAGTCATTTCTGAAAAATGTTGCCAAGAAAAGTGCACGGGGACAGTTGCTGGGAGTTCAATCACTTGAAGGCACAACTTTGGAGAGTATATATAATATGCTATTTATTATACATTCAAGTTTTTATAATTGAATTATGTATGCAATATGTAAATGTTTTAATTTGTCACTATTACATGTATTTGCAACTTACTCATATACTTACGTTGTGGGGTACAGATTTGTACTTACAGTATTTATCGGCGTATAACACGCACTTTTTCCCCCTGAAAATAGGGGGCAAATGATGTATGCGTGTTATACGCCGATATATGTTAAGAAGCCTTCGGTGAATGCTGCTGGGATCGGGATCAAGGACACAAATGAAAGAAGGGGAGGGAGGAAGCAACCGAAGCCTGTCCTTCTCTCTGGGTCAGCTCTCTCAGTCGCTCTCTCGCTCCTCCACCAGCACAGGAAGAAACTGCTTCAAAGAAGCGGGGGGCTTTTCCTGTCGCGCAGCTTCCTGAAGCGCCCATTTCTCCCCACCCCCACCCGTCCGCCCGCCCGCCCGCCCGCAGTGCTCCGTTCTGCCTGCCTGCCTGCCTTCGTTAATGGTTGAATCGGAACAGCTTCGGCTGAGTAAAAGAGGCGAATAGTTATTCTCAGCCGAAGCTGCTCCCAAACAACCAGAAACTAAGGCAGGCAGGCAGGCAGGCAGAATGGGACACTGTGGATTGAAGCGCGCGCGTGGGGTGGGAGTGGGGGTGAAACGGGCGCTCGGAATAGCTGCGGCGACAGGAAAAGCCCCCGCTTCTTTGAAGCAGTTTCTTCCTTGGATGGTGGAGCAGCGAGAGAGAGAAGCCTCCTTCTCTTCTCTTCCCCCCGTCCTTGCAAAAATTTTCTGCTTGAAACCGGTCCCTGGTACAAAAAGGTTGGGGACCACTGATTTACCTTATAAGTGGTAATAATATTAATAAAAAAAAGTTCTGAGCTACCCTTATTTTGCTTCAAAGTTTTTATTTAGAAATTTAATTTTTTTCCTGAAATTTCCCTCTTAAAATGAAGATGCGTGTTATACGCCTGTGCGTGTTATACGCCGATAAATCTGTAATCTGGGAAAAGCCACACAAAACCTTTTGTAGTATCCAATCTGGATTGGTCACCAGCACCAGAGATTTTTATCTTCCGAGCTTTCGGACTCGTGCTGGAGCCCATCTTCAGGGAATTTCTCTTGAGAGCTGGAAAGACAAAACCTCTGGTCCCAGTGACCGACCCAGATTGGATCATGCAATGTTATCCTGAGACACTTGCATTCATCTGCATCCGTGACAAAACCTCGTATTTATTTGCAAATGGGATCTCAGAAATTAGAGCTTATTGTGTACAGATATAAGTGGGAGTAGGAACTGATGAAACCGTTTGCGATTTGGTGGTAAGCTGGGAGGAAGCTCAGAGTAGTGGAGGGAAACAAACACACACACATTTGTGTGTACATAAATACTTGTGTGTATTATACTGAGTGTGTGTATGTCTTTCTGCATGTGCACGTGCGAGTACGTGCACACACACACACACACACACACACACACACACAGCGTTTCCAAAATAAGTACCAAGTCTTATTTTCAGGGGATGTCTTACCGCTTACCTTAGGACCACTGCAGCCAGGCCTCCCACACTCTGACACCTGTTGCGCTACTTCCTGAGTTGTACTGTGGCCATTTACGACCAAATGCCATGTGGCACATCGTGCTGGTGCTGCTGCTTGTGGCAGGAGGCTGCGTGGCATGTCACATCAGTGTGAGTGTATGTGGCAGCCCCGGTATGATGAGACATACTGCTTCCTGCCATGAGTGGCTGTAAGCGGCCGCAGAAGAAGCTTGGTACCAGCATGACAGGGGTCGGGGCGTGGAACACCTGGCTGAGGCAGTCTGAAGGTAAATGGCTGTGGGCCATGAGGGACAACTCCTCCCCTCTACCTCCACCCTAGCTTGATTTTTACACATGTGCCTCGCCCCACCTTGTACAACCAGATGGTGGGCAGGGCTCAACTATGGCTTATTTTGGGGTAGGGCTTATATTAGGCGCAAGCAAGGAAATTGGGCTGTGGCTTGTTTTCAGGGTATGTCATATTTTCAGGAAAACATGGTGTGTGTGTGTGTGTGTATGTGTATAAATATTGAAAATAAAGTGTCACATTCATAATATTTATTTTTTATGTTTCAGTTATATTTAATTCCTGATTGTCATGTTTATTTATTAGTAACAAATTGCATGGTTTTCAAAGTCAAAATGTAGCCTACAATGATCCTGATGTCAAGGTTTAATTGTCAAATTGCTTTTGACAATATTGCTCTACCCCACTTCCCCCATCAGAATCATTTTTCCTTCCTACATGTAAAAACAGTCCAGATAAATAATTACAGGCAACAGTTAGGGATTCACTCCATCCTTCTCTTGATGTTAGCATTCCCAAGGTCAAAGGCAAGTTTGGCTGTACAGAATCAGAACTGGAAAGTTCCTCCTCTCATCTTATTGAAAGGTCACCATGGCCTCTAACATGGCAAGAAGAAAGGAATATATTTTCTGCCGTGTTGGACTTTTGGTGCCAGTTGCCATCCCTTTATTCTGAGACTCATTGCTTAGAGTGGTAGGCAGAAACAGATAGTGGGGGCAAGTCACAGGGGCAGTCATAGTAAACCACACTAGTGTCTAAGGGATGTAATGTGGACATCTGTGGCTTTCTCCTGTAACATCTCTGATTCAGAATTGCCTTTGCAATAAACTTTGAGTTGAGCTTTACAAATGAGTGATTAGAAGACAAAAACTTAATAGAAAGCTATACTGAATCCACTCTTAGCCAAATCTAACTGTTCCATTAAGAGGAATACCCATCTCTCTTATAAAAAATCCAAGACACAAGAAACAGTGGATACTGAAATTCTGAGCAGCAAGATGCAGGAATGGTACCCACAGACTGCCTATAAGGCAGACATGCCTGTAGAGGAATTTGTTAACTGCAGCAAGAATATTATATTGGTTTTATTGCTTACTCTAGGTGCTCAGTTTCAGGATTATACTATAGAGGAATGGAAATAAAAGATCATATTCAGATTTAGCGATATGCATCTGGTAGTCTGTTTTGTAAGGCAGGAATATATGTGGTATCAAAACTGAATAAGGTTAAAAATTTATCCCATCTCATCTGATGTGAGGATTTCTGCTTTCTGTAAGCACTCCAAATAATTGTGAGGTGTGTGTGCCACACTGAGTGGACTGCTCCCTCCCAAAAAATTGTCACTGCTGCTTTTATAGCAAACAGACCTTTATTGAAAATATAATTTCTTTCAGCTGGAAGTAACCATCTGAAACAAAATGTGTAAGGCATGAGGCAGGAGATCCTTCCTTTTCTCTTTTGATGCTTTGAGAAGAATGCTCTTAAGGTGAAAGCCAAGGTATCCATTTGCACACAATGGCACAGGAGAGATTCAGATAACGGTACTGACTGGGAAAGGAAAAATATTTTCAAGCTTTGAAATGCTTCTTGGTTGTAGGTAGACTATCTGAATTTGACCTACCAAATTAGGGAAGAATTCTCCATAGAAGTTGATGAAGTCTAGAAAATGCTGGTTATCTTTCATATTTCTAGGTGCCTGCCCCGAGAGTATGAATTGTACTTTTGCAGGATGCATTTGTATTCCTACTGAAAAGTCTTGTACCCTAAATAATCCAACTGGGGACGATCAAACATACATTTGTCCACTCAGCAAAGTGATTGTATATGCAAAGTAGTTCCAAAATGTTTCTGCTGTTAGACTCATGCAAAGATGGGTCTTCTAAAAAAAAAAATAGTATATCACCCAAGTGCAGCACTATCTATTTTTTCAAAATATTAGAAAATATTTGATTTATGAATCTAGAGAAGACCTTGAAATAATCTATATTTTATTTTTTTATATATATAAAACACGTGTGTGTGTGTGTGTGTGTGTGTGTGTGTGTGTGTGTGTGTGTATGTTTCAGCAGAACTCTGGAACGCCTTGAGCAATTTCAATCTTGGTACACAGATTACTTATCCTCTGGAAACAAATACTGTGGGGGTAAGACACCCCTAACACCTCTCGCGCGGGGGGGGGTGTGTGCCTTAAAATGGCTTCTACTGTATAGCACAGTGGACTTGCATGGTAACGGCTTCACAGTACTCCACAAGGGGGCTCCCTCTCAGCCCTCCAAGGAAACGTCAGGGGATTGGCCAAGTGCAATTAAAAAAAAATGAAACACCAGCGCAGACAATAAACTCCTGAGGAATAGAAGACTTATCACACTGCGCAAGAGACAGTACAACAGTGTGAGTCCCGACTACAGGACTTTCCTGTCTAATACAGGATTGGGATAAATAAATACCAGGGCAACACCAGGTTATTGGCTAGTTAGTTAATTAAAAAGATCTTTTTATTTAAATTTGCCGTTCCTGAAATCAATGGCTGTTAAATACTTGTGGCCTTCTTTCATTCTGATGAAATTGAGAGTGCTCAAGTTCAACTCAGTGAAAATGCTTGCCTTTCAAAGACAAATCAGTACTTTCAATAAGAAATTATGGGTAATGAACCTTAATTATTACAGTGTATATTTATGTACGGTCCTCAAAGATGGGATGAAAAACATTGGTTTTTGAAAACATTGAGGACTGAGAGAGGTACATAAAATTTTCTTTCAGACTACTGTCCAGAAACTCCTCTAACATGGCTAATTCTCAAGGAGACATATAGACTACAGGCAGTCCTTGACTTATGACCACGACTAAGCCCAAAATTTCTGTTGATAAGCAAAACATTTCTTAAGTGAATTTTGCTCCATTTTATGACCTTTCTTGTCATTGTTGTTAAATGAATCATTTTAGTTGTTAAATTAGTAACACCACTGTTAAGTGAATCTGGCTTCCCCATCAACTTTGCTTGTTAGGTCACAAAAAATGATCATATGACCCTGGGACATAAGTACTGTATGAACCAGTTGCCAAACATTTGAATTTTAATCATGTGATCATGGAGTGGCTGTGTGAAAAATGGTCATGTCACTTTTTTCAGTGTTGTTGTAACTTTGAACGATCACTAAATGAATAGCTGTAGGTTGAAGACTACCTGTATTGTCTCTTATCTGGAATCCAAGCTACTGGCTTCAAATATGATGGTCCAATCACATATCCAATGAGAAGGCAAGGTAGTTGCTTTTATCTTCCTCCAAAACATCAGCAAAGCCTGCAAACTTTGCTTTCAGGGAAGGGGATTCAGAGAGCTGTCCCAGTTAAGAAGAATAGGATTAGAAAGCAAGACAGAGGCAAATGATGATGTTACACTTTTAAGATGAGACAGAAATCATGTCTTGTTCTTAGTGGACATCTAGGTTATGAATTGTAGCTGATCAATACTGTAAGTCTAAAAGAGTGCAGAACTGTATTTCTGTTTCTGAAGTTTTTCAGATAATAACAGGGATAATAAAATGCACTTGCTTGTTGTGCACATTTGCACTTTTGAGAGAGGACTTTTTAAGGTTTCCTGAAGGTGAGATTTTGGAGCAATTTGGGAACTTGCTTGCTATGTAGCCTATAGTTTCATAGGTATGGTACTTTATAAATTGAGTTCTATACTTCAGCAGGTAAGTCTGGGCTAACTGTCTTGGGACTCTGCAGTAGAAAAAGACAGGTCTTCCTTTTTCAAAATGTGGGTGGCAGATGATTAGATACGGCAAAAGGATGATTAGGCAACCAAAAGGAGGGAAATGGGCTATCCAGTGGACTCCCCCTTCACCTTAGAACAGAAGCATCAGGGTTACTATTCTGACAGGAAATTTCCTTGGCTGGCTTATAACCACTAACTTCAAATCAGGGGAAGAATGCTTGTTCTACTGCCTGGGAGAATAAAGATTTGTAATGTGAAAGTAATGTGGAACACTCTGTTTTGAGCTAGATGATGGTCAGGGGATAGATTCAATCCAGTTTTAAGTCACCAGTACTAACAGGTAGTCAGATCCGGTGCTGGTTATCCCACAGTATGTCTTCTGCCTACAAATCAGCATCCCAAATAAGAAAATCTTCTCTAACACAGGTAATGTAGTCACATGCTATTGGTCGCACCTGAGTGCTAACTTGATAGAACAATTTATTTTCTTTAACATGTGCTTCCCCTCGCTGGCCTTCCCTGAGATTTCCTGGAAGAAGACTGACAAGTAGTTCCTTGCTTCTTTAGATTACAGGAATCAAGCTGTCCGTGTCCAGGTAACAAGAGCAAGATTAATATTAATTACAGCCTAATTGCCAGAAGATACAATTTACATTAAATATGCATATTACATACTGGTATATACAGAGACAAGCATATTTAAAATCTATAGGTATAGTAAAAAATAAGTAAAGGCTAAATATAAAATACAATAAAAGAACATAAAAAATAAGAAAGATAATAGCCACAATCAATGAAATTAACACAGTTCTTCAATCACAAGTAAACAAAGAGATGCATAAGGTTGAGTAACCTATCAGAATCCTTGCCACACAAAAGGAGCAGCAGATAAGCTTTGTACTCTCTACCAGGGTATTTCTTTACAATCGGATGGATATATAGTATGTCCTATAAAGAAAGCAGCAGAGAAGCAAGTATGCTGATATAAAAGGTTATTTTTATAACATCCCAACAAGATTGCTGAGGCTAGTGTGTCCAACGTGACCATGGTGAAGGCCTGAAAAAAATTATAAACTATAATAGAAGACAGAGAAAAGGCACATTCTGACTTAAAAAAAACTTTAATAAAGAGTTGTAGGATGAGCTATTAGGTTTACTTTAAAAATCAATTCCATATATACTTAAGAAGATACCCAGCAATTTCAAATCCTAATTAAGTTGACTTAAAATGGTCTCTGAGATTCAGTGAGCCAGATCCACTTAGGAAAAAAATTAACTTTCAGTAGAAATTAGATAGTTTTAATAAAATTAAAATTCTGGCATTCAACTTGTCTCTAAAAGTAAGGCAGCATTCTTAAAAACATATTAGAACTGCAAGAATAGCAGTTGGACTAAACAGGGCATCAAACTTTGTAAAACTTTGTTGAAGTTCAGAAGTAACTAGAAAAACCTTATAGGGTGCAGGAATAAAACATGCTCCTTTTGAAAAATCTGAAGACAGCTGTCAATGTCCAGATGTGGCCAATGGTGAAGGGTGACATTAATTTACTGGCTTGAACTCTGAGGCAGCCACATGCTCACTGAAGCAAGTCATACTGCAATGAATTATTCGATCATGTCACTGAAGAAATCCACACTGGCTGATAGCACATGGAACATCTAATTGTTTCTTGAAGTCTAAACACCACTAGCAAGTGAGATCTGTACTGTGAATTTATCTACTCCTTATAAAATCCAAGTTGCTATGCAATTTATTCATCATCCCTCCTGTGGCTCCTCCATTCTCACAACCTCACTGCCACACAAACATACATGCCCGGTGACGTTGGTCTCCAGTTCCTGAATGTTTAACTTCTAGTGTATTAGAAAAGCAGACAGTAATTTTGGTTGGTTAGCTCTTGGAATATTTGAATATTATACTGTTCACCCTTGCATAGCCTCTTGCACCCTTTTCTATGGGTTTGGTAACTTCAGCATCTATTTAAAAATGTAAAAAAAAAAACCTATTGTGGTAGGCAGGCTTGCAAAACTTACAAGTGAATGTTATTAACAGAACTTAAATCTCTTATGCACTGTTGTAAAACAGAGATGTTTAAACAAAGGCTAGATAACAATACTATTAGTAGACTCCTGCACTAGACAAAGAGTTGGATTAAATGATCTCTAAAATCTCTTCTAATCTGATATTTTGTGATGTGGTTAGTGATACAGAAACATGCTTGAAGTTTTTGATTTGACAATTTACTGCAGTTCTTCAAATGCAGCACTTCAAATGTTAAAGAAGGTGAGTACATGACTCTAACTTTTATTATGTACAATACAGAGTACTCTGATGATAAATATAATTTATATTTAGGATGGATGGCAGCCAGATTGAAAATTGTGTATATGTGTGCTTTTCTCAGAATGGGGTTTGTTCTTTTCAGATAAAAACTATAATCCTATTTTTGACCGGTAGTCTATAAAGTACATATTTAAATATTGGTGTGGGTATTGAAAGAACTTAATGCTTCCCTTGCAGCAACCACTGGATGGCAGCAAAAAATCAGACTTTCTTACTTCTCTCCCTGCTGCCATCTGTGTTACACCAGATCTCAGCAACCTCAGCATTCTTCTGTTTGCTACATCTAGCCCAGTGGTGGGATTCAAAAAGTTTTATCATTGGTTTGGTGGGCGTGGCTTGGTGGGCGCACTTTGCGTATGTGCACACACTTTGTGCAAGAGCATGCGCCAAATGTGCCCTTTGCGCAGGAGCAGAGGCTTTCCAACTCACCTCCTGTAAGTCTGCATTCTCCCGGTCGCTTCGGCAGCTGCCGTGCAGCACTCTGCTGTGCCGCGCAAAGCAGCTGCGCTTCAAAAGCAGAGGATAAAGGTGAGTATCGGAGCCCGGGTGGGCCCAACAGCAGAGCAGCAGAGAGAACCGGTTTGGTTTCTGCTGCTCATCGCCGCTACTGGCTCAGCAGAACTGGGCCGAACCAGTAGAATACCACCACTGATCTAGCCACAATATTCTAGATTTGCTTCTGATTCCATAATGACAAAAACTCAGAGCAGAAATTGGATACTAAAAATCAGCTGGAATGGAATGGAGCAACAAAAATTACAGAGTAGTTTGTTTCATAAAGAACACCATATTTTCATACATTCTGCTGAATAGAGGTATGCATTTTGATGCATACCTCTATTCAGCAGCACTTAGTAATACATTCAAAACAGGCTTTCTCACCCTGAATCAAGTTCAAAATGAACAGTGTATAATGACATTTAATATAATGGATCTGGCACTATAACTTGTTTGAAAGAGTAGCAGGAAATCACTGTAAGAGTTCAATGCTTTTTTTCTATTAAAATGACCAGTCTTTGTTCTCCTACCATATTTACTTCTGACTGTAACTTTAAAAACTTAGGCCATGCTTTCCTCTTCCAGTCCAAAGCTCAGACCACGGGAAATTATTACTCTACAGACTGTCTATCTACAGAAACACACTCTTTTTCAGAACACTGCGCTCACTCCCATCAACTGAATATGTAGACATCAACAGTAATAACATCCTTCCTACTACTACTACTACCACACCTTGCCCTCTATCTGAATATTGGCTGACCTCAAAGCCAGCATGTCTATCACCTGGAAACTGCCATATGGGAAAACACATTAAAACAGATATGCCAATGGTCTGATTCTAAGCAACTCCTTCCAAGAGATGATTCTCTTTTAGGGCACTGCTCTTAACCGCCAGATTTAATCCAAGGCTTTTCTTATGAAAGTCAATGTCTAGATGCTAATATTTTCTAGGCCATCAACTAGAATGCAGCTGCCAACTAGCAATAGGATCTTGGGGCTAAGATAGATAAAGGAGCAGAAAGTTAATGTAATGTTTATAGATGTTGCTCAGTATGTCTCCCACCACTTCTCCCTTCCCATATCTGGATGATTTATCAAACCAGCCTCTTCCTCCTGGTCAAATCCTAGATAAATCCTCCAGCAGAGCTTAAGAATTATAAGAGAATATTAAAAAGATACCTGGAGAGGAACTCTAGTTGAAGCAACATACCACAGAATTTCTCAGAGAAAATCTTAATCAGGAAATCTCAATTTTTCTTCTTGCTGACTTGGCACTCATATGTCTATTGATAAAAATTCTAAGTATCTATGTCCGACACAGATGGTATGTGCATGTCTACATTTTCTCGATCTTAATACTCACAAGGAAGGATCCTGGATGAGGTCTTTAAGGTTTATCCCACTGCGGTCTTCTGCAAGGTTCCTGAAGCAACTGTCACTCACTAAAAAGAAAACAATAAAGAGAGATATAAGAATTCAAAAGTTTCATGGCAAAATGTTAGCAAAGCGCCTCAGGATTCAAATACTGCAATATACTTTTATTTTAAGGTTTCAATAAATTTGCGGACAAGATTATAAAAAAACCCCAATGTCATGTCAAAAAAATGAATAGTAAGAAAAATAATTAGTTATCAATAGTTAAATGCTCCAAGTTTTACCCCTCAACCCAACCCCTCCCCCAAAAGCCTACCCTACATTGTTTAACTCTGAACCCAGGCACACAGCTTCCTCAGCCATTAATTAGAAGACTACAAGGATGACAGTGATGGATCTGTTTTCTTTTTATAAAGCAACTTGCAAAACAGCCTTTAATGGTAAAATATATTCTGGGAAAAATGTTATAAAATAGTACTTAGTGGAAATGCCATTTATGCATTGTATTAATTTGTCCTTGTATTAATTTGTCATTGAATTATTAATAAGTCAATGACATTTAATTATTTTCAAGTGAAACAAATTACAATGTTATACAGTCTGAATTTAACTCTTTGCAAAGACTAAATGGTAATCCACTGCAGTATGCTAATTGATTATGCTGCTTTGTTAAATTTTATTGGATGCTCCATCTGAAAAGATACACATAGTTTCCAGGCATAACTAACAATTTAAAATCTGCAGAAGACAACACCATGAAAGATAAGATTACATTTCAAAATGACCTAAATTATTTCCTGAAAATCAGGTAAATTGTGTGATGGCTAACATAACTGAAAATTTCTTAGTAATTCTCACCAAATGCCGAAATCTATCACAGCTAAAATAGGAAGCGCTCTATTAAGAATATACATAAGTTGAAATGAGTATTTTATCTAGACTCCGTTACAAAAAGATGCTGTCAACATTTGCAGAAATCATTATTTAGGCTTAGTTTCTACATTTCAAATTACACATAAAAGCAACTAATATAACTGAATACTGTGTATTAAAATGAAACATAAGATATGCAACATCGTGAGTATGTAAACGGATACCACTTTGTTGGGTAAAAACCTTGCTGCATTTGTGTATGTGGAAAGCGGACACCAGCCCTGGACCTGGCTGGATAGGAGGCAACGCAACATGAGGCAAAGTGAGGAGAGATCTGTGGAGGAGCTCAAAAAGCCAGCAACCAGAGTGCTGCTAGTTAATTGGTGTAAAGCTAGTTCACACACACACACATACACACCCACCGTGCACCAAGGATAGATGCGCAAGCACCCAACAGAATGAACTAGCAATACAGGCTATCAGAACTGCATTGTGTCTAGCATGTGTAGATTTCCCTGACACTGTATGCCATATGCTAAATAAATAAGTATCTGTGATCTTCTATAAACAAAAAATGCTTTCCCTAATTCTGGGGAAATTTGACAGAACTTTGACAAGAGTTGCTGTTCTGTAACTGAAACAAAGGGGCTTGTATAAAAGACATATAATTAGCATTTAGCACTTTTATTGTAAGAGGTGCTGAAAGTCTTAAACTGTTATTAATAGCCACTTGCAAAATCAGGCTCTAGATGCCATAATACCACTAAATTAGATTCTATGAGCTATCTAAAGATAAAATAACTCATTACTAAAAATATCTTTGTTGGTGGAAATATAATGAAGCCTCTAGCACAAGACAAAAATGAAATGGGCGTTGGTTCTTACCTGATACGCCCCTTCTCGGCGAGCCGCGAGGAGCATCCAGAGACTGGGATGTGCTTCTGAGTCCTCTTCTTGCAGGCTGAGCTTTAGATGAGGAAACGCTCCGCCCCTCACGTGGTATCGCGCAGCGTCTCCCCAGTTTTTGCGATAACGAGAAGAGAGGTTATTAATTCTATCTAATCTACTATTGGCTCCTTGGCTGAAGCAAGATTCCCCACCAGACGGAGAAATTAGGGTGGGGCTGGATGCTCCTCGCGGCTCGCCGAGAAGGGCGTATCAGGTAAGAACCAACGCCCATTCTCCCTCGAGCCGCTCGGAGCATCCAGAGACTGGGACATACCAAAGCTGGGCTGTCCTACGGGTGGGACTCCGTCTGGCCCGAAGGCCCCTCCGGATCACTGATGACCCTCTGTAAGACCCGTCGGCCAAAAGAGGCCTCCGCTGAGGCGTACGTATCTATTTTATAATGTCTGATAAACGGGGACGGAGAGGTCCAGGTGGCTGCCCGACAAATGTCAGCGATGGGGGCTTGCGTGGCCCAGGCCGCCGAGGTGGCTGCACTTCTGGTGGAATGGGCGGTTATTCCACCCGGAGCGGGCAGAGAATGGGAAAGGTAGCACCTCGCAATAGTAGCCCTGATCCAGCGACTGATGGTGGAAGGAGAAACCTTAAGCCCCAGTGACCTGGGTTGAAAGGATAGGAAGAGGGATTCCGACCTTCGCATGGATTGAGTGCGCTTAATATATATACGCAAGGCCCTTCTAACATCTAGGGTGTGCCAGAGGACCTCCCTGCCCCTGGAGGGCCTAGGGCAAAAATTTGGTAAAACCAGTTCCTGTGATCTATGGAAGGGAGAGTTAACTTTGGGTAGGAATGTAGGGTCAGGACGAAGGACCACCCGATCAGCGTGGAATACACATAGATCGCTCCTAACTGACAAAGCTGCTATTTCCGAAACTCGGCGAGCAGAAGTAATAGCTACTAGAAAAACTACCTTAAAGGTGAGAAACTGAAAGGATGACTCCCTCAAAGGTTCGAGCGGGGGCGTGTGAGAGAAAGCGAGGACCTTGTTGAGGTCCCATGTGGGGAACCTGTGAACAGTGGGAGGGCACAGGTTGGTGGCACCCCTAAGGAAAGATCTAATTCGGGGGTGATGAGAAAGGGAACCGTAGTTATCACAGGAGACCACGGTTGAGAGGGCAGAAACTTGCCGTCTCAGGGTGTTAGGTGCGAGCCCCTTACGAAGGCCTTCCTGAAGAAAATCTAGGATCTGAGCCACAGAGGGAGAGAGGGGATCAACCTGAGACCCGCTACACCACTTGCAGAACCCCTTCCAAGTGGCATCGTAAATTCGTGTAGTGGAAGGTCGCCTAGCGGCCAAAATAGTGTCGATGACTTGACTCGAGAGATTCTCACTAGTCAGACGGATCCGCTCAACCTCCAGACGGCTAACTGGAGCCATTGAGGCTCCGGATGCAGAAGGGGCCCCTGAGAGAGGAGACCCTGTCCGGGGATCCTCCATGGGGCGCTACCGATAAATTGCGGAGATCCGCAAACCACGGTCGCCTGGGCCAATAGGGAGCCACCAGGAGAAGGTCTGCCCTCTCCTGAAGAAGTTTCTGTATTACTCTGGGAACTAACGGGAGGCGGAGGGAAGGCATATAGGAGCCCTGGGGGCCATGGGCAGCGCAGAGCATTGTGATTCTCCGACCGGTGAGATGGATACCGGGAGAAGAACCGTGGAAGCTGGGTGTTGGACGGGGAGGCGAAGAGATCCACCACCGGAAGGCCGAATATTCTGGACGCTTCCTCGAATAGGGATGGATGGAGACGCCATTCTGCCTGGTCCACCGTGGCCCTGCTCAGCCAGTCCGCCTGAGTATTGTCTACTCCGGAGATGTGTTCGGCTTTTAGTGATAGGAGGTTGGATTCTGCCCAGCGGCAAAGGCGCTCGGCTTCCCTCATTAACTGGATGGACTGGGTGCCGCCTTGCCTGTTGATATGGGCCTTGGCCGTGGCGTTGTCCGTGAGCGAGGACGTGATGTTTGCGGATCTGAGGAAAACTGCGCAGGGCCAGATGGACAGCGTGAAGCTCTAGCCAATTGATGCTGCACCTTTGCTCGGACGGCGACCATCTGCCCTGTGCCGAGAGCGAGTCGAGATGGCGCCCCAACCGGACAGGCTTGCGTCCGTGGTGACGGTGAGTCGTTGAGGTTCCGCGAAGAGGTGGCCTCTGTTGATGGCGGGATTGGTCCACCATAGAAGAGACGTGAGGACCCTTGGAGGGACCCTGACTCTGGCCTTCGAGTTGCTTCTTCCGGATCGTTGGAATGGGAGCAGGAACCACTGGAGGGATCTGCTGTGTAGACGGGCCCAGGGAATAATAGAGATGCATGACACCATTTTGCCCAACAATTTAGAGAGGTCCAGTAAGGCCACCCTCCTTGAACGCCTGATCTGTTTGACCAGGGCTTGAATGCTAAGGAACCTCTCCTGGGAGAGGAAAACTCTTTGAGAAACCGAATCAATTATGGCGCCCAAGTGGTTGATTCGGGTGGAAGGGTAAGTTGGCTCTTTTGCCAATTGACTAGAAACCCGTGTGCCTGTAAGGTGGAGAGGGTGACCTGGTATCCCTGACTGCCTGGGATTTGGACGGGGATAGAATAAGGATATCGTCCAAGTAGCAGTGGAGGCGGACAGGAGCGCTCCTGAGATGAGCCGCCAGAGCCGCCAGGACCTTGGTGAAGGTCCGGGGGCCGAGGCCAGTCAAAGGAAGGGCCACGTATTGATAATGAAGGTTATTATGACAGAACCTGAGGAATTTGAAATGGGAAGGCCTGATTGGAATATGGAGGTATGCCTCCGAAAGATCTATGGAAGATAACCAGTCTCCCGCCTGGTGCCTAAAAGAATTGATTGCAAAGTGTGCATTTTGAATCTACGCTGGATAAGGTGACGGTTGAGCCGTTTCAAGTCCAGGATGGCTCTCCAACCCCCAGAGTGTTTGGGCACCACAAAGAGATGGGAGTAAAACCCCTTTCCTCTCTGATCCGGAGGGACAGGTTGAATGGCCTGGATGTCAAGAAGATGATGGATGGCTGCATCCATTAGTGCACGTTTGGAGGGATCCCTTGAGGAGGGGAGGGGAAGAAACAATCAGGGGAGCGGACCTGAACTCCAGGGCGAGGCCAAACCTGATTGTGTCCCTAACCCAGGCATCGGATGTGGATATGTCCCATTGGGCGGCGAATTGGCTGAGGCGGCCGCCAACGGGGGAGGAAGAGGCTCTACCTTCTGCGGTAGGGCCTTCCTCCCGATCCCCGAAAGGGTCTCTTGTAGCCGCCACCGCGTCTGGATCTGTCGCCCGGGTCCGTGCGGTCCTGGGATCGGAAGGAAGGGGTCTAGGGTATCTGGGCGGGAAGGGGGTTGGTAGAAGGGCGTGGAAAGCTCCTCCGAAAGGGCTGAGAGCCCCTGGCCTCCGATCTTCGAAAAAGGGAGGGCAGATACTTTCTCTTACTGCGGCCCTCGACCAGCAGTGGTTCCAAAGCTGGGCCAAACAGTTTATCTCCCGTAATGGGAGCAGTGGCCAGCTTGACCTTATTCTTTACGTCCGCCTGCCAGTGTTTGAGCCATAGCATGCGTCTAGCCGTGACATGCGACGTGATGGCCCTGGAAGAAAATTTTACCGACTGGTAAGTGGCGTCAGCCGAGAACTCGGCTGCAGCCACTAACCGCTATATCCTGGTGAGCTCTGAGATTGGAAGCAGGGATGTGGTCCTTGAGCTGACGTAGCCAGCGGATAGAGGACCTCGTGAAAAATGAGGCGGCCGTAGCTGATTTAATGGCCCAGGCGTCAGATAGGTGAGCCCTGCGTAGCGCCTGCTCCGCCCGCCTGTCCTCAGGTTTCAAGGCCTCTAGGGCCTCACTAGGGGTAGAGGAGGAGGCTAGACCCACAATGGGGTCATCAACCTCCGGGATAATCAGGAGGTTAGACAGAGCCGAATCGAGATTAAAGAATCTCTTGTCTTGGCTAGAGGGAGTGGGAGGGGTCCCTGAGGAGGTAAGTTGCTTCGCTACCAGATCTCACGAAGATGGGAGGGGATGGGATGACCTCAGCTTCCACCACTGGTTGGGTGAAAATGGAGTCTTCCGGGCCCTCTGGGACAGGGGGTTTCTGCAGTGGACTGGGAAAGAAGGCCAGAGACATTCTTGGCCTTAAGGAGGAGGGACTTGAACATATGCGGTTTGAACAGCCCCCCAAAGGAGGGTTGGTCGGGAGAAGGATCCTCGTCCTCCGACATCTCCCCCTCCATGATGTCAGCCTCTAAGAGGGGTTCACTGTAGCGGGAGGATCCCATCCGGGAATCCTCTTCCTCTTCCCTGAAATCCCCAAAGTCCCCTTCCTCCTCCACCTGGGCCCCAATCGGAGGAGGGCTGTCCCTCTGAGAGAGTACCTGATCAACTGGGGGGACCGGTTGTGGAAGGGATCTGATTGATATCGAGTCGTGCTCGGAGGCTCGCGGAGAGAAGCCTGATCTTGTCATGTGTTGTAGTCCCTCTGCTATGCCCTGGCGGATGGCTGATTCCATCCAAGCCCTGATGTGAGGTGGAACCTCGGAGGTAGAGGGTTCATCGTGGGCGCAGACCAGCGGCTGTGGGTGTAAAGGTGGCTTCGGGGTCCGTCTGGTCGGAGGTCCGGGGTCGGAAGACCCTGAAGCGAACTGCGCCTAGGTAGGGAAGAGGGGTCTGAGGGGAGAGATTGAGCAGAGGTAGAAGGGTTTGGAGGAGGAGGTATTGACGGCTCCGAGCGGGACTCCCTTGAACGCCGGTCAAACTCTTTTTCCAACGCTTTGTGGCGCCTTAAGGCGTCACGTTGGGCGGCCTTGGAAGGTTCCTTGTCCTGTCTAGAGCCCTTAGGTTCCTTGTCCTGCCTGCGCAAGTAGTGGGACTTTGCCTTAGCCTTCAAAGAAGGACGTTTAGAGGGATTGTCGTCTGCCATGTTAGATACAATTACTAGCAAAGGCGGTTGGCTCGCCCAGATCAGGCCTGGATGAGGCCGGGTGAAGGTGAAGCTGGCCCTCTCCCCCTTTTGGAATTTGTTGTGTACAGAGATAACAGTAAGGTATCTAAGAAATATAGTATGTACAGAAAAATAGATACTCTAATTGTAATTCTTCCTTATCCTTTTGATTGATTTTTATCTTTATTATGCTTTTGTACCAAATGTATATACAGGTTATCCGTATATATTTATATATCTACGAAAAAATATTATTGTACAAGACAAAAATTATATTATAATTATTATTATTATTATTATTATTTTTAATATATTCCTTTTGTATATGTATTAAGTATATATATATATATATAGATAGATTTCTTTTTTTCTTTTTTTTTTTTTTAAACAGTAACCGTAACAGTGAGAACTTCGTATATCTCAGTACAGGCCAATCAGTCAAATAAACACCTGAGGCCTATGGTAGAAGAAAGAGCCTCTGGCAGCAGGCCTCCAGACAAGAAAAATAAAACCGGAGGGGGCTGCAACCGCCCAAAAACGGGCTGCGGGAGGCCAACAAGTAATACAAGGGCCAGCCAGGTGGAAGAAATGGGCAGCTAAGCTTTGACCCAAGGCCTGGGGCTCCAATTCACCGCAGCTAAAGAAATTCAAAATGGCGCCCGACCACGATGCGGAGCCAAAATGGCGGCCGCAAGCTGAACCGTCGGGACGCCTTCGGGACGGAAGGAGGGCTTTGCTGGTCAGCTCAGCGCCTAGGGCCCTAGGGCGATGACCCTCCCGATCGGTGTTTAAGGTGGGGGGAATCCAGCAGTAAAGGAAAAACGCGTGCCACGAGGCAACGCGGAGGCAGCGAAGCGATCTGATAAGGGTGGGGGGGGGGTCGCGCTATCGCGCTGCGAACCCGCAGCCTTGCCCCAAGGACGGGGAAAAATTTTCCCTTAAGTCCAGACCCTTTGCGCAGGAGGAGGAAGGAAAAGCAAACCTTATCAAGACGAGAGGGTTGTAATAGGAAAGAAATGTGCGATCAGCCAAGGAGCTCTCTGAAAACACAGCCTGACTCTTCGAGGCTGAGCAAAAGACTGGGGAGACGCTGCGCGATACCACGTGAGGGGGCGGAGCGTTTCCTCATCTAAAGCTCAGCCTGCAAGAAGAGGACTCAGAAGCACATCCCAGTCTCTGGATGCTCCGAGCGGCTCGAGGGAGAAGCATTCAACTCTATGACTATACCATACTCTAATCATGCAACATATATGTCATACCCAGTTTGGTGTAGTGGTTAAGGTGTTGGCCTAGAAACCAGGAGAATGTGAGTTCCAGTCCACCTCAGGCATGAAAGCTAGTTGGGCGACTTTGAGCCATCATTCTCTCTCAGCCCATCCCACGTAACAGAGTTGTTGTGGGGAAAATAGGAGGAGGAAGAAGTATTAGGTATATCTGCATCTTGAGCTACTTATAAAGTAATAAAGGTAAGATAAAAATCCAATAAACAAATTAAATATCCCAAGACAAAAGTGGTCCCAATGGTGATAAGAGCTCTTGGGGTTGTGAAACCTAAGCTGGGACAACAATTCCAGCAGATCCACAGAACAACATCAACATTCTCTATCCAGAACAATGCAGTGCTTGGAACAGCTAAGACTCCCAAGCCTTTGGCAGAGGATAGAGATTGATGGAGAGAAACACACACACACACACACACTTTTATTTTTAAAAAATTCATAAGTAAAAGACAAAGCTAAAGAAAAAATAGAAAGGGAAGAAAAGGGAAAGGAAGAAAGTGTAAATGAGAAAGGGAAGGGAAAGGGAAGAGGGAGAGGAAGGGAGGGAGAGGAAGGGGAAGAATATGAGCAGCTTCTGATCTTGTTTTCAGCAGGAATAAGCAAATTCCTCCCTCTTTAGTTTTACAGAAATCCCTTTAGTCCCCCTTTTAATCCTTTTTCAGTCATTACATCTGTATATCGTCCCTTTTTTTTATCTTTTCAGCAAAAAGCCCATAAAAGTACTTTTTAAAAAGTAATTGTTTTGTCTCTGATCATATAGTGAGTTTTGTCATACCTCTCCTTTCTGACATCTTTTCACTTGTGTTCCTCCATCACTACACTTACTGTATAATAGTCTCCCAGCTGTTACCATATATAAAATTAGTCTTCCATGCGTCTTTTCTAACTGGCTATCCAAAAGTCCCAATAACAAAAAAGTTCTGTTTTTTTTCCTCAAAGTTGGTTTTAAAATTCTTTGGATCACTGTATGTACGTGTATCCAAAATTTTATGGCATTTTCACAAGTGCACCTTGCAGTTAAAATGTTTCTGTGTTTTTTCACATTTCAAAAATTGGTTTGAAGTGTCTTTCTATATCTATATCCTTGATCATTTCTATGGTGTCATATACCAACAGTTTATCATTTTATTAAAGTTCTCTCTTAAATTATAACACACTATGAATTTTACCTTAATTATTAAATGTTTCTCTTAATTGTGCATATAAAGCATATGAAAACCAATGAAAACTCTCATCCCTCTGCAATCTAGAATATCTATGAAGGAAGATGTGTACGTACTGATCCGTCACTGCATCATGACCTCCTCTTCAGCTCCAGAACTTTGATACTGAGTACAGGTATTCCTCAACTTATGATCACAATTGAATCCAAAATTTCTGTTGCTAAGTTGTTATGTGAGTTTTGCCCCATTTTATGATCTTTCTTGCTACAGTTGTTAAGTAAATCACTGCAGATGTTAACTTAGTAATATGGTTGTTAAGTGAATCTGGCTTCCCCATTGACCTTGCTGGCCAGACTGTCACAAAAGGTGATCACATGGCCTTGGGACACTGCAAACGTCATAAATATGTGCCAGTTGCCAAGCATCCAGATTTTGATCATGTGAGCATGGGGATGATGCAACAGCCATTGTTAGGGATATACACCCTAGCAGAACCTGCACGGCAGTCAGGCAGTCAGGCAAATATGTGAGATAAACGTTATTATAGCTTACACTCAGTAAAACAGATACAATGTGCTAGTTAAATAGTTTATTCCAGTAAGATTTATAGCTTAGTCAAACAGTCCATATATCATACACTAGTTCAGTCCATCCGGGGATTATTCAGTTGCAAAAGTCCAGTGTCAGAAAAAGAGGTCGGTAAACTTACAAATATCAGTCCAGTAATATATCTCTTTGCAGTAGAGATATGAAGAAGTAAAACCTCCTTTCTTCCTTCAGCAACAGCAAAGAACACGCAGTTAACAATCCATCATCGTCAGCAAGCAATCCAATAAGCCAGCAATACAGTAAGCTAGCAGGTTCTCTTGCTCCCTCTTATGGCAGTTTTACCACCGCACCCAAAATTACATGCTTTGCTGTTTAAAGTGACACACACTTAAACTCACTATCATAGTCTATATATATTATTTTACCCAAACTGCGTTAGGTAACCTATGTTATTCCTAACAGCCATAAGTGTGAAAAGTGGTCAAAAGTCTTTTCCCCTCCCAGTGGTGTTATAACATTGAATTGTCACTAAATGAACGTTTGTAAGTTGAAGACTACCTGTATAAAAGTCTGAACCATATTCTATTTGTACTGGCTTCAATGTGAATAAAAAACTTTATTCAGACCTTACCCACCCAGCATGGCATCATCTGGGGCTGAAGATGACTAGAAACAAGCAAATAAAATATCAGGACAGAGCGGGAGAAAAAGCAGGACTAGTAGAAAGTCAATTGGTTTGATCCATATAGGTTCCGATGTTCTGAAGAAGTACTGTTGCTGTTAAACAGTGTTGAGAATTAAAAAACTGGGGACACTTGGGAGGACCCACAATGAGGAGTGTCCTCAGAAATCAGCTCAGCCTATTGGACAACAGACAGAAGCACTTCCCATGCCTGGATGCTCAGAACAGTTCTCAGGAGAATTAAAAATTAATATTATCCAGTAAAAAGTTTAGTATCCATAACATTTCCCAAAATGTGCAGATTATCACTACATGAAAATTAACATGAAAAATTTCAGAAGCTTGATCAATTTAACAAAATAAAAGACAAATGACTGATCTTTGCATAACAGAAAAAGTATAGAGCATATCCCATAAAATGACACTCCTTAATTAAACTGAAATATTATTAAAATTCGCCATAGTCTTATTATCTATAAGGCAGAATAGTATCCAGTGAATTGTTCATAGTATATACAGTACATTCTCTTATATATTAACTGCCTGAAATCCCCTGTAGTAAAAGTTTCTATTATACAGGTAGTCCTCAATTTAAGACCACAATTGGGACCAGAAATGTTGTCACTAAGCAATACTTGCAATACCATGTGACATGTAAAGTGCAATATTGCATGGCCACATTACTTAGCAATGGCAATCCAAGCACTTTCTCTTACTTTTATTAACAGAGAATCATGGCTTGTTAAGCAAATACCCACCTCACTAAGGTAAGGTGCTGCTTTCTCTTCAACATCCCCATCTTTTTAAACTCCCCACATATCTCTGCTTTTTGACCACTCTGCACTCTGACTTGCAGGGTGACAAGCAGCCCAGAATCACCTGGCTCTGAGGGTCCTTGCCACACTGCAGCTCTGGAGTCACAAGAAGCCGCTGAGTTGCAGCGCAAAGCCCTTTGCAGGTCATAACTCAGCCCCAGCCTGTCCAAGAAGCACTGTTGCATGAAGCTGAAACTCATCATTGTGGTGTGAAGCTGCCACCACACGAAGTCCCAACACCATAGCATGAAGCCACCACTCAGCACTGTGATGTGAACCTGCCACCCCGTGTCAGCTGTCTCTGCACTTGGCCACTATGCTTATAGCTTTACACTCTTTTTTTAAAAAAACAAACAAAACCCAAACCTTTCTGTAATTATGTATTTGTAAAGGTTTGAATATGCAAGGCCATGTGATCAGCTGACGTCGATCAATATACATTAAAATTCAGATGCAATACTTTATATCCCTTCTGAAATAACACACACACACACACATACACCACACACAGACACACAGACACCACACCCACACACACACAGAGACTGAATCAAATTGCAGGAGGGGAAAATGTCACCTTTAAGGAAATTATTTTTACATTATTGCCCAGAATTTAGAATTTTCTGCTGTAGGCATTTTCATAACCATTTAAGGGGCAATTGAAATTAAATGCTTATGTTTTCACTGAAGGCATGTTATAATACATTGCAGACTCCTGGTAAGAAACTGATTTAGTTCATACTTATCTGCAACATATAGACTAGCACAGTGGTGGGATTCAATTTTTTTTACTACCGGTTCTTTGGGCGTGGCTTGGTGGGCATGGTGTGGCTTGGTGGGTGTGGCTTGGTGGCCGTGGCCAGGGAAGGAAACTGTAAAATCTTCATTCCCACCCCACTCCAGGGGAAGGATACTGCAAAATCTCCATTTCTACCCCACTCCAGGGGAAGGATACTGTAAAATCCCCATTCTCTCCCCACCCCACTAACCTGCTTTCCAGCTCCATTCTCCTGTGCTGGGCAACAAAAGAAGACCCAGCCAATCAGCTGGGACTCAGGATGCAGAGAATAGATGGGGGCGGACCCAGTCAGAGGTGGTATTCCGAACTACTCAAAATTTCCACTACTGGTTTTCCAGAACTGGTCAGAACCTGCTGAATACCACCTCTGGACTGGCAGTATCTGCCATTAGAAATAGGTTCTATTTTTCAATTGAGAAGTGTCATGAAACAGTAAATTTTCTGGGTACAATCCGGACCACAAGCCTATAAACAAGTAACTAGGTAAAAATTATCTATAACTTGCTTGTTTATCACTTTCATATATAAATGCAGTGTTTTATATAATTTGAAATATAATTGTCAAGGTTTCATAATCTGGCAGCCATTTTTATCTGCAGGCGAACCTATAAACATAATATGAAAGTCGAGGCTTATTTATTTAAATCTTTAAATCTTCAGCTAGACCTTCTCTCCCCCCCTTCCCCCCCACACACTTTAATTTAATACTTAATTTTACTGAGTTTTTTGTTGTTTTCTTGGTGAAGAAGATTGGATAGATTTAGTCCAATAAAATATATATTTCCTAAATTTGGTTGCTGGTCAAGAATGTGACCCCTTTAAATAAGTACAAAGAAAAAATGTGTATTTTTAGCAAGGCTGTGGAAAGATGTATTTCAGGATGCACTGTAACGCTAACAATTATTTTTGAACCATTTCATTTATATAACAAATTTGTATGGTCCACAATTTAAACAAGGAAAATACAACAATAACCATTAAAATTAAATTAAAGTAAAACAATATATGGGGAGAGTGACAAAACTGATTAAGGACAAAGTCAACGGTTTTCACTCTCTCTCGTCAAAAGTCTAGGTCTCTAAGACAACAGAAGGAGAGAGATCATCTAGACCTCAAGGGGAACCTCATTACAGAAGCCAGATGCTTCTACAAAAAAGGCATACTTCTGTGCTCCTGACAAGAGTATATTATTTAATCTGGACAGCATCAATCCTGTAAGATCAAATCAACTGGTCATATACTATGGGAGATGGACAGTTCTCAAGTAACCATACTGAATACAATGTAAGGCTTTATAGGACCTTGAATCACACCTGGAAGCAAATGGGCAACTGGCACAGCTCACAAAGCACATGGCTTACATGGGCATATTAAGACACCCCTATAACTGCCTGAGCACCTGCATTCTGAACCAGTAGCAGCTTCAGGATAGTCTTCATGGGGAGCCTCATGTAAAGTAAACCAAACAGGAGGTGACGAAGGCATGGCCGACTGCAAGCAGTGTTTCCCTGTCCAGGAATTAGCGTGTAAGTTGGTTTTGTACAAAGGTCCCCCTGGCCTTGGCTGTCACCTGCTCTTCCAGCAGGATCTGTGAGTCAAAGGGGAACCACTTTGTGTACCAGATCTGTGAGGGGGAGTATTATCTCATCCAGTCAAAAATATCAACTCTCCTGATAATTGGGGGGGGGGGGGAGACACTTTGACCATTCTTTCTTGCTAGAGTTTACTTGCAGCCAATTTCTCCCCTCCAGGCCCTTACGGCCTCCGGGCACTGAGACAGTACCCAAACAGAATCATTTGCCTGGAATGGGTCAGCCCAGCTCTTTTCCCCAATAAATACTGATTAGTATCTGCCAGGAGGAATGGAGGAGAATCACTGCACAGTGCCCCCTATTCCCAATCCCCAGAGTTGGTCCAGTAAAATACCACAGGGGACAATACCACAAGCTGCTGTAACATAGTTTCCTCTCTTGTTTTTACTGGACAATCTATAGTAGGTTTCAATGTAGATATCCTAAATCATTAATAACAGTTTTAAAAATCAAAATCTCCCACATTTTGGCAATTTTATGCAATGCTTAAGCCAAGGTCTTTGTGTGAAAGTGACCGTCAGTGTCCAGAGCCAGAAAATTTTGCTGATTCTGAATTACTAATGTTCTCGAACTCTCTACAAATGTACAAAATTACATTATAACCTCTCTCCAAGGTTATATCAATATGTACACTAGCCTTACTAAGAGGTATTGATCAACACAGTATTTCTTCACAGAACCTCTTTGCTAGAAGAGCCTAGCTTTGGCTGCAGGACTCTTTTACTACCAATTCTGTATGCCATGTTCTTCTGTGAACTTGTGTTTTCCTCTTATACAAATTTCCTCTTTCTAATATCCTAGCTCAACAGCAGCAAAACCGTTTTATTCCGGGACACACACATCCCTTTCCTCGAGACATATCACCTTTTCTTCCAATAGACGTAACAGCTTGCATTTGCTAAAAATGTCTCTTCAAGCAGAAAAAAAATGGCATATAGACTGTAGATTACAAAGATAGCTTATTTATGGTGCCAAAATCTAAGGATACAGCTAATCACCATTTTGAAACTTCCATCAACTTTGCTTTTACACAAAACTCTTTGTTGATTTATTTCAGCCCAGTCATTCATTCCAAATAAAATAAAAATGTTTTCAAGAGCTGACCTGCTATTGGTATTGATATACAGTATTAACTGTGTATCCACCGAAATATCTCAGGCAAAATGGGAATACATAGAACCCTCTAAATAATAGTAAATCACATAACTCAGCAGTCAAAATATATGCAATGCTTCCATACCCTGAAATCAATGGTTCTTTTTAGTAGTGTGTGGAAATTAAATTGTAGGAAGAATCACAAACCTCAAACCCATAAAAATTCACACACACACACACACACACGTATAATAAGGTAAAGGCTTAGTATACAAGTACTATAGTACCATGCAAGCTGCTCACCCTCAGTTGCAAGATACTAACATACAAGGATCAATCTGGTGCATTATATTTTAGCTAATGTAATTTGTTATAGTTTGCTGTGTTTGAAAAGAATACAGATAAGCAAAGGGGACAGTTATTCATGTTCTCCCACAAATAACATTTTAAGTCCATCTCAGGATACTTCTATACAGTGGAAGATCTATTGCATTTGCAATCACATGTACATAGAGGATGAAGAATAATACTGGGTCATTTCTAGAGAGTGATAAAATTATCTTAGGGAATCATAAACTTGACTTCCCAAATAAAGAAGAACAAATCGAACTAGTTAATAATTACAGTATTCAATGCAGTGGAAGCATGATGAAGCAAGTCACTAATAACATAAAGAAACACAGCAAAGATATATCTAATGTTCAGGAAGACCTCACTTATTGACTGCCTCATGCACCAACTCCTCAAAGTTACGGCGGTGCTGAAAAAATAACTTTTGAGAAAAGAGTGCACATTTATGACCTTTGCGGCAGCAGCATCTCCTCTCCCTCCCTCTCTCTCCCTCTCTTTCTTTCTCTCAATTGTATGTTAGCTATTAATCAGGTTTTTTTATTTATTTATTTATATTTCATGCTTTTGGACTGCCTATCTCCCTCAAGGAGTTAGTACATATTGCTCTGTGCTTGACTGTTTTTTCTCCCCACCCCCCCAGTAGAGTCAAAAGATACCTGAACTAGGGATTTCTTTAAGCAATCTTCTTGTGCCTGACCCGTTCCTCTCCATGAAGTACAGAGAGATTGGAGAGGAAGGTATTATAAGAGAGTAAGCAGGCACACAATGGCCAATGCCCATTAAAAGGAATGCAGTAGCATCAGTAGTTTGCCTCTCTAATGAATACAAACAGAAACATTAATTCCTCTAAGGAAGATTAGATAAGACTAAAGACATTTCAGGAGGGAAAGGTCAGACCTTGCCCTCTTGTGTTTACATAAAGAGTCCATGCTAATTCATTTGAGCTCTCCAACGGGGACATTTGCTGTCCACCATCAGCTCAGCAAATGGTATCACCACCTGAGCAAACCTTACCAAATCTTGCTCCTTGGAATAGGCTAGAAGCCCCCCCCCCCCCGGGTTAAAGAAACACCTGGACCATTTTGTGGGAGAAGAGGATGTTTCAATGGTGGGCAAGTTCTTGTTAGAGGGCTCAAGTGTGGTGACTTGAAATGAGATAGCAGGAGTTGTTTAGTCTGTATCCAGATTACAATAGACAAGTTTCCAAAACTCTTCAAACTCATCAATAATTATCCCTTCCTACTACTTGATGACACAATCAAGAAAAAAAAAAAAACAGTACATAACCCCTCTCCCTGAGAAAATAAGGTTAGAGCCTAAAATCAAGGCAACTCGGAGAGAGGTTAGTCAGCTAGTAGAATTACTAAAGGCTGTGAAGTTTAAGTATAATAAGACTCTGCTACTGAAAAAAAATATAAGAGCCTGACTCCACCTGAAGCCCTACAAATTCCTGTACAAAGGTGCATAGCACTGGCTATCAGGCTAAGAAGATACACTAGAGAAGCAGAGGCCAAAAGGATAAATGCGGCGTTCTCCAAAGAACCATTCAAGATGTACTCCCAACTGCAGTGCATCAACACTGCACAATAACCAATTGCAGAAATTGAACGGTACTGGAAGAAAATATGAGAGAAAGAAAATGCAATATGGCTGCAGGACCTGAGAACAGACCACAGCAATTTCTCAAAACAAGTACTAGTTACCATCACAATAGCAGACATACAATAGTGGGTCAAGAACAGGAAAAGCTGGACACCTGGTTTGGATATCATCTACGTCTACTAATTAAAAAAACTAATAGCAGTACATGAAAGCATAGAAGTATAGATGAGCCAGTTGCTGGAAGCAGATTCCCAACCAAAATGGCTAATGTAAGGAAGGACAGTGCTGATCATGAAAGACTCCACAAGGGAACAGCACTGCCCAACTATCAGCCAAAACCCGCTTTCCCATAATGTGGAAATTCCTATCAGATACCATAGTCATCAAGTTATAGGATCATATGGGTCAGTACATTAGGTCAGCTTGGAAGGGCACTGGGAACAGTGTAAATCACATCACATATTCATTTCATATTTGAAATATTTTTGGCCCTCTTTTAGGCTGTTTATAAAACGCAAATCTTGCACTCTTTATGACTAAGTTATAGCATGTATTGAAATATAATTCAAGTAAAACACACTGTAATTTTACAGCAATTTCAGCTTCACAACAGCCCATATGACCTGAGATGTTCTTGCCATACTATCAAAGAAAGCTACAACTGTTTTAATTTACTCCTTTAGCAAACATAACACAATCAATTTAATTACAACCCAAAATCAGTAAACTTATAGTTAGACTGTTGTAAGAACATGAAAGTATACACCAACATGTTTCCTTTGTGTCACATGGAACTGTTCCACTATTTGAAAAATACATTTGTGGATTCAATAATAAAATAATAACTAAGAGATCCATTAGATTTAATATATTTGATACATTATGATTCCAACATGAATTATGGTTGCCTTGTTTTGGCCTAATATTCACAATAGTGTTAATATGATTTAGGGGAAAGTATAGGTAGTCCTTGATTTACAACAGTTCACGTAGTGACTGTTCAAAGTTACAACGGCACTGACAAAAGTGAGTTATGACTATTTTTCACACGACTATTGCAGCATTTCCATAGCCACGTGATCAAAGTTCAGCCACTTGGCAACTGATTCACATTTATGAAGGTTGCACTGTCCTAAGGCCACGTGATCATCTTTTGCGACCTTCTGATAAGCCCAGTCAATGGGGAAGCCAGATTAATTTAAGAACTGTAGTGGTTCACTTAACAACTATGGCAAACAATGTCATAAAATGGGGCAAAATTCACTTAACAAATGTCTCACTTAGCAAAAGACATTTTGGGTTCAGTTATGGTTGTAAGTCAAGGACTAACCATAATACAATTTAACAATGTCAATGTGATATTAAATTACATATAAGAGCTTTGAAATTCTCTTTCTTGGAGTGTAACAAATAAGATAATTCTTTGTAGGTTGAAAATAAATAATTAGTTTTCATCATAATATTTTGGATGGAAGAAATGTGTTTACTCCCACTCTTTCAAATAGTCTTTTATCAACATAATTGAAAGATTGGTCAATATTGTTCCATTTGGATTGGGTTTAATTTGCGGTTAAAAACTCTTACATATCAATCCTTTTGGGAGTGAGGGAGTATTGAGATTTATTATAGTTATTTGGAGTTTTCTCCCTGTTTTTAATAACCTTTATTTTGGATTATAGTTATTTTATTTTTCATTCATTCATTCATTCATTCATTCATTCATTCATTCTCGAATTTAGATACAACCCATCTCACCCTCAGAATGTCTCCGGGCAACATTTTTACAGTGTATATATTGTATGTTTATACTTAGCTTCTTGGATGGCAATCTTCAAGAAAAAACAAAGAAAGTTCAGGTGTGTTTTGAAAAGCACCTTTGGGACAATCATGACCTGGATGACTAAGAATCTCCATAGATATTTACTTTTTTATATATAGCAATAAAAAAGTAAAAAATAAAAAGGCAATTACAGAGCACTGGTTCAGAAATAACTTGAAGTTTTTGTTTTGGGTGAGCCTAATTAGAAAAAGAACGAGGAATATTAATACTGTACTTGAAAGAATTAGCAAAATTGAGAAATCTAAATATTCACATTTCAGGAAAATTAGATCTATAAGAGTCCAAGAGAACTGTTGAGTTTTTATTTTAAACTGTCCAAGTCTTTTGTTTGAAAAAAATGAAGGTGGAAAAAGAAAAAATGGCACATTCTTAGCTAACACATTATGGAATTTTCTAAAACCATATTAAGATGGATTTTACAATCTCTCAATAGAATAAAAAGAGCAGCAATAAGGAATAATTTGCATATTTCAAATGATGCAGCAACATCAAAACCAAGTTACTTTGCAAATATCAATTCACAGAATGACTAACAGAAAATGACATAAGCTGAAATCACTTGGATCCAAAGAGAAAATAGAAATCAGAAGATAGATATTGTCATAAAAATATCCCAATAAAGAAACAAGAGACAATAATATAATAAAACAGTATGTGTGTGTGTTTGTGTGCTTGTGTGTGTGTATCAAAATTTTTTAATAACCAGTTCTGTGGGCGTGGCTACATGGGCGTAGCCATGTGACTGGGTAGGCATGGCTTCTTCTTTTTTTTTGCAGCACCGCCCCCTCCCCCCATTTTTTTGCCTTCTAGGCCTCAGGGAAGCCTCCTGGGGGGGCGTTTTTGCTCCCAGAAGGCAAAAAATGGAGCCGGGGGGGCACGCAGCACCCCCCCACGGTTCGTTATTGGGCCTCCTGCGCCTCAGGGAAACCTCCTGGGGTGCATTTTTGTTCCCAGGAAATTTTCCTGGGCATGCCCCCCCGCTCTGGTTTTTTGCCTTCTGGGCCTCAGGGAAGTCTCCTGGGTGAAGCAGTAAAACAGTGAGGGGATCCTGGCCCAGTTGATCATTGGAATAGCTGATCGTCGGGAGAGGCAAAAATAGAAATACCTTAAGGAGTGACTGGGTGGGGGAGAATGCAGTCAGTGATGTTGGGCATGCGTGTAATGTCACATATGCGCAATAAGGACTGACTGGGCGGGTGAGCGGAGGGGGCGGGGCCAGCCAGGGGCATGATTTGCTGGTTCTCCGAACTGCGCAGCATCATAACAACCAGTTCTGTGGAACCGGTTCAAACCAGTAGAATCTCACCCCTCTGTGTATGTGTGTATATGTGTACACACACACATACACACACACACATATATCCCACAATTGATCCAAAGTAGAGTTTGTATAAGATACGTATTGAAGATAAGATCAGGATTAAAAAAAAACCCTAACACTGGATCACATATAATATCATTACTATTATAATATCAACTTCAACCTGATCATTTTTTACTATTATAATGCCAAAATATTTAAACACATATTATTTCCAAAAATAGAAGTAAAATGAAGCTTAACATTTCATTTTTGCCATGTTGTGATCCAAAGTTTATTTTTTGTAATATTCAACACTTAGAATAATTAATCATGAGGTATTGATTTTCCTTTCAGTTCCATAAGTCAACTTCCTTATAATATCAATTTTCATTTGGAAAATACTAATTTCTGACCTTTATAGGGAAGTCTTCATATGTTTGCTAATTAGGACCAGTGCTTCTGATCTTTTGTTAAGATGTTGAAAAGCCCAAAGATTTTTCTTTTACAAAGTCCACAGAGATAAACTTGGAACATGTCTTTCATGTCAAGTTAACTCCAGAACAGGCAGATTAAAAATAGAACTTTGACAGTGAAAGCATATCAGTATTTAATTAATTTTCCTCTTTCCTTCTTTTGTAATGGAGAAATTACAGCAATTCATCTCAACCAGAGATGTATATGTTTCCTGAACATTTGCCTGTTGGACTATAGCTCAAAGTAATAGAATGAAACAGGTGATAAACTTGTTCACTATTACACTATTGCACAGCATAAAAAATAGATTTTCCATTATTCACTGGTCTAAAAATAAGATTTAGTCAATTATAATTGAATCATAAACCTTAAATTAAAATAAGGCTGCAGTTCTAAATTATCTTATTTGAAAAGTTAACATTATAAAAATCAATGGTCCTTACTTTAGGAAAAATGTGCTTTGAATAAGAGCACTATTGAGAATATTGTTATTTTGTTACACAAATCAAACATGTCTGTGTAGTTATGCTACTAGTGGAATTTGAGCAGCCATATACCGATTTGCCAGGTACTATAATCTCTAGAAACTTCTAATTTGCAAAAATAGCGTGCTTGAGTTAAAACTGGACTTTGGTTGAACCTGTGGCATACAGGACAAAATGACCAGCACTCTCCATAATTAATGGAAAATGTGGAAATGGAGAAATGGAGAATACAAGAAACATTTTATTTATTTGTTTGTTTGTTTAGATTTCATATTTTTAAACCGCCTATCTTCTTCAGAGAAGGGCTCTGGCGATGTACAATATAATCCATAAAATTAGCATTAAAGCCAGAATAATTTAAGCTTAAAAAGTTTTTAAATTATAATTTAAAATTATAAAAAATAACATAAAATTTCAAAAGATGAGAATGTATCTAATATAGGACATCTAACATTGGTAATGTACTACTACATACTTTCTCAATCCTATTAAAAATGTGAAAGTCTCAATCTTCCTAATAATAAGAGAAATAGCCAAAGACATAAGGAGATAAACATGAAATATGGAAGATTGCAACTTGGTAAGTAAGAAAAATAGATGGTGGAATGGACAGGAGATAAGAGAGAGATGAAGAATGTCACACTTAACTCAGATTGGAAGGCGAGAAGGCAGAGATTCAAAAATACAACTCTTTGATATGTTAGTTATATCACTGATACAAAAGCCATAATTATAGTAGAAAACAAGTAATTTCCAACCACACATACAGCTACATATTTCATTGTGCCATTGTGTTATTAATGTGTTGCTGTTGTGATTACTATTTGTGTTATTAATAAGTT
Source organism: Notechis scutatus (assembly GCF_049901735.1). Taxonomy (NCBI): domain Eukaryota; kingdom Metazoa; phylum Chordata; class Lepidosauria; order Squamata; family Elapidae; genus Notechis; species Notechis scutatus. The sequence continues at coordinate 270,879,961 of NC_142009.1, read as the reverse complement.
ACTATTGTCCATTACTATTTGTACTTATTCTGGTATTGGTGTGTGTGGCAAACTTCAAGTGTATATTTAATTAATGAGTATTTAAAAACAGGTAAATAAGAAATCCCTTGGTACTATCAAAATATTTTTGAAAGTAGAGTTTGTGTCACTGGAACATTTAACCCTTTAAATTTATCAACTTTCTAAGGTTTATCTTTGGACATATTATGCACCACAGTAGTCCTCAACTTACAACCACAATTGACCCAAAATCTCTGTTGCTGAAAGATTTAACGAACTCACATTTGTTAAGTGAGTTTTGCCCCATTTTATGAAGTTTCTTGCTATAGTTACTAAGTGAATCACTGCAGTTGTTAAGTTACTACCGTAACATGGTAGTGTTACTGACTTAACCCCATTGACCTTGCTTATTAGAAGGTTGCAAAAGGTGATCACATCATCCTGGGACACTACAACCGTCATAAATATAAATCAGTTGCCAAGCATCTTAATTTCTATCATGTAACCATGGAATGCCTCAACAGTTCTAAGTGTGAAAAATGGTCTTAATCACTTTTTTCAGGGCCGCTGTAACTTCAAACTGTCACTTCTATTGTAATTTGAGGACTATCTGTAATTCATTATAATCAGAAAGCCTTTTCTTCCAAAATGAAGCATTAGCCTTTAATTCAGTATAATTAAAATACTGATTTATTTTATATATACAAATTCATAGAATATATATATACATATACACACACACACACACACACACACACACATGCATACATACATACAAAGACACAGACACACACTTTATTAGTCAGACTTTATATTCATTTTGTGTTGTTCACTCTTCCTGAGAGTGCCTGACCCCAAAAAACTGCTTCAGCTGATTATGATATCGCATATTGGTTTGTGTTCAGTCACTTGCATAGTTTTAGACTTTCAACAAGTAATTGGAAAGTGCTGGATAAGATCCAGAGAAATACAAGCAGAAGAAAGTACAAAGAGCTACTTTCTCATTTAGCTTTGTCTTCCTTCCTAGAGACCTCTGAAAACCCAATGGCCTGCTGCTTTCTTGCTGGCAGGACTGAAATAAAGAGAGAAAGATATTTCTCCCTTACCATTTTTAGACAGAATTTAAAATGAGTTGAATAGATCACATGCTGAATGGGGGACATTCCAGGAGGCAAGAAGATCTACAGTTTCTGTCACACATTTCTGACCAGCCCACACAATTTGCATTTCTTCTTCTTCTGATAATACTTTTTCCAATTTTGGGAGAAGGAAAGAGGGGGGGAAATTGAAGGATCAAAAGTGAATGAGAGAACATTTCTGCTATCAGTGTGATGTCACAGAATTACCACATACAAAGTATGATCAAAACTTTCTTCCAGGTTCCATTTTGCCAAATTTTCTCAAAACATCAATAGTAATTCCCAAAACAATGAATTATACTTTGGTTATTTCCATTTTCAAACATTTATGTTGTGGTACTCCAAATAATGAAAACATACATAAAAAACCCACATATCCTTGTGAGACTGCCTGGCTGAAGCAAAGCAGTTGGGTCATGGGCTTTTTTTTTTTAGGGAACGCAGATAACAAGCACATATATTTTTAAGAAGGGGAAATACTGGGAGGCACCTGTATAGCAGCAAGTACACTGCTCAAAAAAATAAAGGGAACACAAAAATAAGATATCCTAGATCTGAATGAATGAAATATTCTTATTACTTTGTTCATTACATAGTTGAATGTGCTGACAACAAAATCACACAAAAATTATCAATGGAAATCAAATTTAGCAACCCATGGAGGTCTGGATTTGGAGTTACACTCAAAATTAAAGTGGAAAAAAACACTACAGGCTGATCCAACTTTATGTAATGTCCTTAAAACAAGTCAAAATGAGGCTCAGTAGTGTGTGTGGCCTCCACGTGCCTGTATGACCTCCCTACAACGTCTGGGCATGCTCCTGATGAGGTGGCGGATGGTCTCCTGAGGGATCTCCTCCCACACCTGGACTAAAGCATCCCCCAACTCCTGGACAGTCTGTGGTGCAATGTGGAGTTGGTGGATAGAGTGAGACATGATGTCCCAGATGTGCTCAATTGGATTCAGGTCTGGGGAACGGGCGGGCCAGTCCATAGCATCAATGCCTTTGTCTTGCAGGAACTGCTGACACACTCCAGCCACATGAAGTCTAGCATTGTCGTGCATTAGGAGGAACCCAGGGTCAACCGCACCAGCATATGGTCTCACAAGGGGTCTGAGGATCTCATCTCGGTACCTAATGGCAGTCAGGCTACCTCTGGTGAGCACATGGAGGGCTGTGCAGCCCCCTAAAGAAATGCCACCCCACACCATTACTGACCCACTGCCAAACTGGTCATGCTGGAGGATGTTGCAGGCAGCAGAACATTCTCCACGGCGTCTCCAGATCCTGTCACATCTGTCACATGTGCTCAGTGTGAATCTGCTTTCATCTGTGAAAAGCACAGGGCATCAGTGGTGAAGTTGCCAATCTTGGTGTTCTCTGGCAAATGCCAAATGTCCTGCATGGTGTTGGGCTGTAAGCACAAACCCCACCTGTGGACGTCGGGCCCTCATACCACCCTCATGGAGTCTGTTTCTGACCGTTTGAGCAGCCACATGCACATTTGTTGCCCGCTGGAGATCATTTTGCAGGGCTCTGGCAGTGCTCCTCCTGTCCCTCCTTGCACAAAGGCAGAGGTAGCGGTCCTGATGCTGGGTTGTTGCCTTCCTACGGCCTCCTCCACATGTCCTGATGTACTGGCCTGTCTCCTAGTAGTGCCTCTGTTAGGAATATAAGTCACCTAACAGGTACTTGGGTTAGAAATATAAAAACCAGGATAAACATTTTAAAACTGTAACTTTAAGAAAATGCAAAACTGTAATTAGGTGTGGTTTCTCAAACGGCCATAAGATGGAGCCAGAAACCTGGTTTGTTCTGGTCTGAGTCTCAGAAGTGAGTGTGAGTGTATCTCTGTTTCCTTCTGTTGGAAAGTATTGCCGTTCCTCCATTTCTTCTAATTGACTGATATTACTGGATTTAATGTAAGTCTGATACTGAACTGTTTTTGACACTGGAATTTGATATTTGGATTATCCCTGGATTGAAAACTGACTGATTTACTTGTGAATTACTTTGGATTGCTTATTTTGGACTTTGCTTAAACCTTTCTGGAAGTAAAAACCTACATTTACTGTACAGTGTATCTGTGTACTCTGTGTGTATTATTCCAACACTACTCTCTATACGTCTCCCTGTATGCGCTCATTCTCCTAACGGGGAATTACCTCAACAGCCTCCATGCTCTGGACACTATGATGACAGACACAGCAAACCTTCTTGCCACAGCTCGCATTGATGTGCCATCCTGGATGAGTTGAACTACCTGACCCACTTGTGTGGGTTGTAGACTCCGTCTCATGCTACCACTAGAGTGAAAGCACCGCCAGCATTCAAACGTGACCAAACCATCAGCCAGAAAGCATAGGAACTGAGAAGTGGTCTGTGGTCACCACCTGCAGAACCACTCCTTTATTGGGGATGTCTTGCTAACTGCCTCTGCTTTCCACCTATTGTTTATTCCTTTTGCACAACTGCATGTGAAATTGATTGTCAATCAGTGTTGCTACCTAAGTGGACAGTTTGATTTCACAGAAGTGTGATTGACTTGGAGTTACACTGTGTTGTTTAAGTGTTCCCTTTATTTTTTTGAGCAGTGTATATTTGCTGTACACAGCATATTAAAACAGGTAGGAAAAGCAGAGAAAGGCTTGGGGGGAGGGTTTTGGGGGTGGGGGGATTACAGTAGATGCTGCAGGAAAGTGGTAAATGTGGCATGAAGTGGAGCCTGCAAGTCCAGAGATTCTGGCCCTGAGATAAGGAGGGAAGAAAATCCTTGTAGAATATGTGGTGAGACCTGGAGGATGGACTGCATCATGGTAAGGAGTTTCAAATTGTGAATAGTGTCATAATTATGGCACTTCAGATATTGAACAGTAGAACTGTGAAAATTAAAAACTTTGGCAGAAAGATAGCCAGGAGAACTCACAGGCATTCTATTATCAGCCATTGAAATAAGGAAAGAAAAAAGAAGCTGAAATACAGCACAAGTGAAAATAAGGGAAGGAGTTGAGACATTGAGAAATAAAGTGTGTGTGTTGGTTTGTACTTATTAGCAATAGCAATAGTACTTAAGACTTACATAGTGCAATACAACTAGTCCCTTCCGGAGCTTACAGCATGTTTTGGGATAAATACTCCGTGGCACGTTTTCTTACGGCGCTTGGTGTTTGGTGAAATGGCTTTCTACACTTTCTAGGCGGTTTACAGAGTCAGCATATTGCTCCCAACATTCTGGTTCCTCAGAAGGATGCAAGGTCTTGAGTGGTTCAGGATTGAGCTCCTGGCTGTGAACAGAGTTAGCCTGTAATACTGCATTCTAACTATTGCAGCACCATGGCTTATTAGGTGTTGCAAAGTATACATTATATTTTCACTTGCATTTATTAACTCATACTACTGTATTATTATAATCATCTTAGAATAACCTCCCTCATTAGTTTAAATGCGGTATTTTGTGTGTGTAAAGCTCCTATCCTGGCATTCCTCTGACAGTCCTTTAAAATATATACAAACATGATATTAAATTTACTTATACTCTACAAAAATATTTTAGGTAAATATTAAAAAATACTGATATTTGTTAGGTCCAAACATATGCAGCAATGGAATGAAATGAATATAAAATTGGGAAAACACAACGTTAGGAGAAACTCAGCTGACATACAGATCTTTGCTTATTTTATATATGTAGGAGACCTTGTGGAAAAAACTGCAATATAATTTCATGACTGGTAATATTCAATAAAAGCAAAATGAGCTAATTTATAAACATGCAAAAGTCTGTTGCAATGTGCTTTGCAGTAAAATTGGAAAAATTACTGTGGAGCATAAGGAAAGATGATTATAGCACACCTATTATAACTCATTGAAGGAGTTGTGTTTGCTTTAATAAATTACACGCTCATCTGTTCCAAACCACTATAAAACTCTTCAGATGTCAGGAACTGCAGAAAAGTCCATTGTCAAAAGCCTGTGCATGTGGAAAAGAGCCGCTCCTGCATAGCTTTCCAGCTATGGAATTTTTCTCAGAAATTACATTCGATTCCCACATTCTCGTGGTTTAGATTTAGAAAAGATGTAGAGATACATTTCTTTCACAAGCTTCCTATTGTTAATTTATTTTTATGTTGATTTTATTAATATTTATGTTTATATTTTGTCTTGTTATACTCATTACTTGCAAAAAAAAAAATTTGTTTTCTGAAATTTTGTTCTATTGTACTTTACTAATTTATTTGATTCTTTTTGTTAGTTCTTGTTTTTATTTTTATTTTTGGTTTTAAATATGATTTTACATTGTGTAAGCCGCCTCAAGTCGCCATGGTGAATAGGTGGCAATATAATCAAATAAATAAATAAATAAAAATAAAATACAAATAAGTAAGTCTATTAAAAAACCCATTGCCACTCTCACATCTGCTGTTTTATCTAGGTAGCCGGAACTGAAACCTGGCTATTGTTTGGATTAAAGTGGAATTCCTGCCATATCATCCATCGCTTACAGTTCAAGAACAAAAATGAATGTAAGTATATGCAAGTATACATGTTGTAAACAGGCAGAAGTTTCCTTCAAAGTAAAGAAACTACATATCATACATTCTACTGTAGCTAAGGTTCTGCAAGCAGCTGAGCCTCATCACATCAAGTGTCCAGATCATTCCCACCATCACCATGCCTTTCACCTCCCACTTCCAGTCACAACTACTTGCAAATTTGCCTCCTTTTCTATTCCAGCCTATCTAAAACAAAAAAATAGCAAAATACTTTATTGAGAATTCAAATCAGGTGTTATTTTATGAGAAGTGTTTCTGAACCTTTTAAACTGAAAATAGCATTGCTGTGAGCATGAAACAATTCTGGAATAGCACTAGCACACTTCCAGTAAGGTTGAAATGACTGATTTAAAATTCAAAACTTTTTGCACAACTTTCGCAGACATCTACCCTGAAGTTTTACTTACCACAGCAAGGAACTGAGTCAACCAGATGCTTTCTCTTGGGACATAATGTTATCTAAAGGCACTGATACAATGGAATACCTACATCCTTAATACTCCATGGTCCTTACTGATCATGCACTCACATTACAACATCTATCTGGCAAGCTTGCTGATCATCATTTTTCAGAAGCATCAATATGCTTCTGTTGGCTTTTTTGGGTCTGAAAAACATAGCATCGCTGACTGCAGGTAGTTTTGAAAAACTTTTAGTCATTCATAAAAAGCAAACTGTATTTCATGTTTGCTCATTCTTTGTATGCATATGAAATGAACTGTTTTGAGGGTTTTTTAATGTTTTAACACAACTCCTGATTCAAATCTGCTCTCAAATTATATTAATCTTATAAATCTCTGTAGCCCTAATTAGACTTGGTTTTTTTTTTTTGCTGTAGCATCAATAATATATATGTCAGTTTATCTATTCAAAGAAGAGGATAGAATAAGAACCAATACTTCCACCGCTATAAATTGTGTTTAAATAAAGATATTTTAATAAATGGAACAGCAAAATATTCCAATGAAACTAACTTTTTTGCTACCGGTATTTATTTCACATAATTACGACTGTTTCCTATATATCTGCCAACGATGAACAAGTTTCATAAAGCCATCACAAAAGTACTCCACATTTTCAATCAAGTCCTGATAGTACTAATTATTTCCACCTCTTCACATGAGTCAAACAGATGCCCCTAAATACATTCCTTCAGCCTTGGGAAAAGATGTAATTCACATGACACCAAATGGCAGATGGGGGCAAGATGGTGAGATCCAACTTCACAACTAACTCTTTGGTGGCTTGTGTGGTGGAAACCCAAATGTTATCTTGCTCTACAAAATGTAGAGCTTGTATTTCTGAACTCTGCTTGATTGATGTTTAAAGTTTTGACTACAGCAGTGTAATACTCTTGAGTAGACAGTGGCACCAAATTCAAAGAAATCTATATAAATCATACTATTTGCATTCCCCCCCCCCCCCAAAAAAAACCCCAAAAAACTGTAACTAGGAGTTTTCCTGGCAAAGTCTCAGTTTTGATTTTTTTTCAAATGAAGCTTTGTAATGATAGTCCATTGAATGATGCTTCATTTGTGGATCATAAAGATAAATCAATGCTTGTTCAGTTGTCAATTTGCTGTGATTAAACTTCTCACCTTCCTTCTCAGAGAATGAAAACTGATGGTAAATTTCAGACCTGAATACTATATTTCTGTCATTACCATGCAAAGATTCTATGTTGCACAAACCTTCTGATAAACAGTAACATCAGAATTACACATTAATGTGACCTATAGGTTTGATAGTATTTTTTCTTTGAGTATTCTGCCAACTATCTTTTAAACACTTCATCAATCTTTATTGTGTGATATTGGTTTCTATCATAGTTCATTCATCCATTCTTGATCACAGAAATCACCCATTCTTGATCACAGAAATAAGCTTCTCTCAGTTCAACTTATCAACAATCATCACCATAAATAACCTTCAAATAAAGGAATTCCTTCAGCTGTCAAAAATCAATCATAGTGCACTGTTTAAAGCATAATAATAATTATTCAATGCAGGCTTCCATTTAATGAACAACAACAATATAACATTTTCTCACATCAACTCCTCATCAACTGAACTGAAAGTATACATGCTAAAGAACACATCAGAGCTTCTGGTCCATCAGTACTGCCATCTGTTGGCAAGTTATAAGAGTGAAGGTAGTGTTCAACCTTTATATAAACAAAAACAATGTAAAAATCCATAGCTATTTCTCATCAGTATGGTAATGAGTAAAGAAGAGTAATATCCTTTATGATCAAAAGTCAATAAATCACAGAACACTATACCATACATATATAGAAAAGTGAGCAGGAACTTACTTTAAAGTAGTAATGCTTCTCATAGCAATATTAACAAAGGGATTTTGGCCAGAAAAAAATTCTGACTAAATGTCACAGTATTATTTTACTGGACTGTGTATTGATTTACAGACAATGTCACTGGTTTATATGTCAATTCAGTTACGAAGTGACTTCAAAGTCTTAAGCAAAGCATTCCCATACTCCTTCTCCACTGAGAAAATGCAACCTTATTGGGTTGTCTTACCAATTTTGGAAATGAATTAGATATATTTTGAACACCTACTAGAGCACCTCAATTTGTTGTGAATGGAACTACCTGCACAATGTATCCCACTGACAAAAAGAAAGAGATAATTATGCTCATTCCTGTTTCCCTCCTAGAAAGCTGAAGAACCTAAAGCAAGGGTCTTCAAACTTGGTAAATTTAAGACTGGTGGACTTTAACTCCCAGAATTCTTGAGCTAACATGACTGGAGGAGGAATTGTGGGTGTTGAAGTCCACAAGTCTTAAAGCTGTCAAGTTTGAAGACCCCTGGCCTAAAGCATCCAGAAAAATAATGTTGGGAAGACAGGAGGAACTGACAAATAGGAAGCTCACATTAAATATGAATCCCTTGCATAAACTAACAAGTGACTTAGAAACCAAGCTTATACCAATTGCTCACATTATACAGAAATTAACATTTTTAACATTTTTAATTCCATTTATGAATTTGCAAGTAAAGCAAATTTAACTGAGATTTTGATATATACTCATCACCATTTAAACAAATATTACCAGTTCTTTCAAAATTGAATTAGTATTTATAAAGTAAACAATTAATATTTTTATACATCAACATTCTTTTTATTCTCTTATTGAGCCTGATTCAGCAGTACAGTGCTTCTTCAAGACACTTTTTAACAAGACAATCAACAGTATGAAACTGCATATTCATTAAATATGCACAACATAGAACAGCCTTTCATAAGCAACTTGAATGCTTAGGACATAAATGTTCTCAATTTCAGTTCAATAATCTTTATTAAACTATTACTGATCTCACCGTTAACAGCATCTTTAATACCTTTACCTTTAATAATCATGTTTTGGTATAGTTTCCCCAGCAAATGAGAAGGGTCCATAGTCAGTACACTTTCCTCTCAGATACAAACATGCACACACATAAATATAGAGTCTCCTCGTACCCACTGACCTACAGATAGCACCAATCACCTAATCAGCTAGGAAAGAGTGTGAACAGCAGACTGATGCTGGAACAGCTGAGGAAAACACCAATTAGTCAACTCTGTCTCTCTTCCCAACACTACACATTTGCACTTTAGGAAAGGGAGAGACTAATCAACAAGAGAGCATGAAATGGGGGAGGGTGAGTTTTGTAGACTATGCAGAAGATAGCCAAACCATAAGCTGTATGTAACTAGTAGCATTGATTGCAATAAATATTTGCTATGAAAGATACAAATTGTCAATTTCCTCCATGCAACTTGCTAATACACAAGTCATTTATAGGAACTATAATCTGATTTAAAAAGAAAAAAAGATGCTTGAAAACCTAGTAAGGATAGAATAAGTCTATATGTTAATGTATTTTATTTAGTTATTACGTGATAATTTGGGCATCTGAGCACTAATATGAATTTTCCTTTATCATATTTATGTTTTAATATCATCTTTATGACACATACCTGGATACATAAAATACCTTATTAAAGTGATTTTGCCTCATTTTATTTATTTTGAGGAACAGCAGTTTTTCAACCCAGAAATGAGAACATAATCATAATAACATATCTTATAATATTATTTATAACTCACAGTATTTTATATTTTTAAGCTATAATGCCATTTTCCCTGCAATGTTATAAAGGTTATCTAGTACTACAGAATTATAAAACACAGAACATCAATGTCTCTCTCTGTGTGTGTGCATGTAGCTGGATGAATGGATGGGTGGATAGATAGGTAGGTAGATAGGTAGGTAGAATAGCACTTTATGTACTTAAAAGGGAATGGAACAACTACCTTTTGAGGAAAAGCTATAAATGTTGCAGCCCAACTAAAGAAAGTCATGATAGAAATGCACATGCATTGTGGCAGCACTTAGACAATCTTGGATGAACTCATCCAAAGCTACTGGTAGTTTCAAGCCCAATATTTCTTAATCGTTTTTTCCAGCTTAACAGAAAATTAATGAGTTTGGAATATACATATTAAATACTCCCTATTCTTTGAAAAGTAGTTTAGAGCTAAATACTCAATATAATAGTTTACATTCCAGGGTTAAAATAAGACTGAGTGATGTTAAGAAAAAATATGTATTTACCATTTAATAATAGTTTTGCCACTAGAAATTCTTTGTGAAATAATTTTGTCAAGTATTATTAATAATACCGGTGTAAAACTTATACAAGAAACTCCTACAATGAATTATTTAAGGAAATAATGCTGTCCATTTTACTTCACATTATGAAATTAAATATTTTTTATTATTGTACAATATCACCATAAAAGTGGCCAAACCGCTTCCCCCAGTAGGGAGACACAAAGACACAATAAAGATAAATCTAAAATTCTGGACTTCAAGTGCGCCAGTTTTCAGGAGCTATGGCTGAATTCCTTCAACTCAGTTAGTTATATAGGAATTGGAGTTAAGAAAACACTAACAAAGTATATTTAATTACTTTATCGATATCATAATTTAAAAATGTAGCTTCTGATTGCAATGTATTTGGCTACAGTTATGACCTTGTCAGATTACTCTAGTAAGCAAGAAACAAAACTAGACACTATTTTCTTATTTGAAAGTATTATTGTCAAAATCTCAGTATGCTTATAATACTATAAGATCACTGACATTTGCAACTATACAGGAGCACCTTGATTTTACCATATATAAAATAGATTTACGACTGTTTTTTTAAAAAGCCCAATTATTCTTGCTTTAGTCTCAAAAGTCATATTAAAAAAGCAGTAATTATAGAGCAACATAATGTAGTATAGTGATTAAGACAATATTTCCTAGCTTTGGCAATTTTCAGGTGCGTGGCTTTCAAATTCCAGAATTCTACTGCCAGCATAGCCATTTATGAGAATTCTTGAAGTTGAAATCCACACACTTCTTAGTTGCCAAGATTAGGAAACCCTGGCTTAGGGAGTTAGATTGGTACTGGGGAGATCCAGTTTACCTTCAGATCCAGAACCTACCTGGTGACTTTGGGCCAGTAAATCTCTCTTCCTACCATTTATGTCACCAGCTTTGTTGCCAGGAAAAATGATAGGAGTGCTGTGAATGAAACCTTGAGTTTCTGTATGAAAGGTAAATCAAATGAATACTAAACTCCAAAATAAAATTTGAAATACATAAAGACTTCACATTTAACTACCTCCTCCAATATGGCTGTAGTCTCTATAAATAAACTTGCTTCCAAAGACATAGGTGGAAAACCCAGAAATTTTGCTTATTGCCAATTTCTACCTGCACGCAGACGGTTAATATGGAGTACATTTCTTCCTATCAGCACCTTCCATAGTTTTATATTCTATATGCTATGATAGTAAAGAAAAAAGAGGAAAAAACTACTTATTCTAATCTATTCTATTAGCAGCTACTGATAATGAATATCAGTAACTGGTAGTTTCAGTACTAAGGGAAGAGAACAGCGCATCATCCGACTCAGGGATTTCCCTCTGTCACATTCAGGCTCAGGAAGGTTCCAATTAGCTATTCATAGACCGACCATAGACTTCCTCAAAATCTGGGACAGCCAAGCATGCAACATGGCAACACAGAACACTCTTTTTAAGGGAGTCATTGATTTCATACCAAGGCTACATAAACACATTTCCAATTAGCCATTCAATTTAGCTTCCCACTATTTTATCTTCTTTCATTCTCTATTTATCTCCTTTCATTTTTCAGTACAAAAACAAATCTCACTGCCCAGTTTAGAAAAATGTGTTTAAAGTGCAGAAGAAACAATTCACTTTAGGGAGAGAATTCCACATCTCCAATTTATTTAATAACTGAGCCATTTTACTTACTGTTCACAAGTCAAAACACCCTAAAATGAGAAACGGAAGGAAAAATAAAAGCTTTAGTTTTATAACTCACCACAAAAATAGGCAACATCCTGGAAGTTATTTTCCAAAGGTAGGGCCGGCATCTCTAATAGGCATAATAGGCATAACTAACAATATTTCAGCATCTCAAGAACACCTTCACTCCCAACCCCTGCCACTGAAGGGCATCCTGCTAGAAGCATTCCTCCTTCTCTATACTTCTGCTCATCTTCTCCTACCAAAGTGCCCGAACAAATGGCAGTTCCAGAGATATTTATCAACCCAAGAAGCAACAATGAGAGAGAACAGCCACTGTCTCTCCTCACTCACCATTTCTCCCCTAAGGGAGAAAGTTAGGCTCAGCCCCAACGATTATCCAGCCCAGTGCAAGCATAAGAGATACAAAAGGCAGTGCTCTTTATTGCTCTCTCTTTTGCAGGACCACCCAGGCAAGGGAACACTGGTAAAAGAAGGGGCCACTTGCAGCCACTTGCTCACATGCTGTCTCTGAAGAGATGCGGTCAGCTATTTCTACAATATTGCTCGGGGAGAGGAGAGCAGTTCCCCGTTACCCCCGGTGGCTACTTTTTCCTCAGGTTGGGTGGACTTGTTCCTTGATTCGGTGGCTCCTTCCACTCACTTATTATGCCGGCGGTGCAACTGGAAGGACCGGACGCTTCGGGCCCATTCCCAGCTGCCAGCGCCACCTAAAGATAAATGTGGAGGCGTCGGTAAACTGTCCCTCGGTTGCTCCGCTCGCCAAGGCTTGAGCGGAGGAGAAGGTGGAGGAAGCTACCGGAGCAGCGGCTGCCGTTTCTCCCTCCCTCCCAGCAACGTAACTGGGAACGTGGGCCCACCGCGGGCAGGTTGCCGAGGGCTTCCACCCAAGACTCGTGACCGTGCCTTTCCCCCACAACACCCCCCCCTCCCTTCCCCACGATCCTTCCTCTCTCTCTCTCTCTCTCCACGCTTCAAACGCTCGCGGCTTTCCCCCAGAGTGGGAAAAGAAGGAGGGAAGGGCAGAAGAAGTGCCTTCCGCCGAAAGCGGTCCGGGGGAAAGGGAGGAACGGGGGGGGGACGGGGGGGGGCAGTGGTTTTCCCACTCCGCTCCCCTCACGCCGGGCTCGGCACAAGAGGAGGGAATCACGCCGCCCGTCCAGCAAGGTACTTTTCCGGAGTCTCCCGGTTGTCCCTCCGCGCCCCAGGCAAAGCCGGTATCTCCGGGCTGGTTTCCCCTCACCCCTCACCCCCCACCCCACCAACGCCTCCTCCTCCTCCTCTTCCTCCTCCTCGCACCCACTCTCTCCCCCAGGTTATTTACGGGCCAGTCCCCAGCGGGAGCGGCGAACTCGAGGCTGCGGCACTGAAGAGCCTCCCGCCCGCATGCGGCAACCAGAGCAGCGCCCAAAGCCCCACCACCGCTACGCTCGCCCGCCAAGGCGGCAGCTTTGCCCGCGCTGCTCCTCAGCCGAACCCCCAGCCCGAGCTCGGAAGGAAGTGAGAGGAGCCCCCGGCAAGCGGCGCTCGGGGGTCTCGTTGCAGGGACGGCGGCGGGGCCACAGAGGAGAAAGGTGGCAGCGGCGGCGGCGGCAGCGGCGCGGCGCCCGCGGCGGGTACACCCTGCACGGAACGGCCTGGCGGAGAGCCCCAAACCGCCCGGCCACCTCTGCCCGGCTTCCCCGTCGCGGTTCGTTACCTGTGAGAACCCCGACGCGGATTTGATGGTCGTGGTTCGTTAAAATCATCCCCTCCGACGCCATGTTTCCCAGCGCAGCCACCGCACTGACAGGGAGGCGGGTGGGGGGGAGTTGGGGGAGAAGGAGCGCGAGAGCGAGGAAATGGGGGAGGAGGAGGAGGGGAGAGGGAAAACGGGTGAGGTGGAGCGAGGGAGGAGGGGGGCGGAGCCGGCCTCGAAAGAGGCGGTCCCTGGGAGCGCGCGCGGTTAGGCCGAACTGCACGGAGAGGGGCGGGCCCGGAAGGGAGGGGGGGGGGGCGGAGCCTTTGGAAAGGTCAGACGAACCAGAGCTGCCCGAAGGAGGAGCCAAGTTCAACGCGGGCGAGATTTTAGCGAAAAGAGGATTCCTTTAAACGCCCGGGTTCAGTCGAAAGCAATCGAGCGCTGAGGACTGGTTTAGGCAGTGGCTTCTCTTATTCTGCTTCGGTCTTACTCCTTCAGATCCGATTGGATTGCGAGAAGAGCCGGGGTGGTCCTGCTGTAGCGGTGCGGAGGGAATACGAAGTTGATGGCTTTTTTTAAAAAAAAAAAAATTTTGCGCAGAAAACGTACGAATCTCGCCTGCCGGCAGATTCCCCCAGTAGCTCTTTTCCATATTCATGAAAACAGCAAGACTTGTGTTGGAGGGATCACGTCCTGCCTTTCGCTGGAATATGCCAGTGTGCTGTTGCGTGCGCTTACACTGCGCCGACACATGCATCAGTCACCATTTTTACATCCACATGTTATTGACTGCACCGCGAAGCATTGGCATATACCGCACTGCATTCATACGTGCAAGCTGCCGCCTGCACCTATTGCGATTGACGGTTACCCGGCACCTCTGCAAACAGGTTGCATTTATTCACATGACACCCACGTTTGATGCTCTTATCTATATTGTATGCACGGCATATGCAGCCCACGGGAATTTCTTGGTATGGCAAAGCGTAAAAAGGCAGTGAAATGGAAGAAGTTCTGTGTTCGGGTAGAATCCTATTTGAGCATTTAATTCGCGTGTCAGTGCAAGTCTAATACAACGTGTTCTCTTACTTTCTGTTCACAGTCGCTGCCTCGTATGAACCTGCCACTGCAGTTTTACACACCTGCACGGCTTGCAAATGCATAGAGCAAATAGTACCTAATTGTACTGTAGCACATTTCATTTGCTATGCATAGACACAATCTTTGCTATCACATGCATAAATGGCATGGTGTGAAGACGGAAATTAGCATTACGTGGCAATGTGGTGTCAAATCTAAACTATAACAAATTGCCCCCAAACTACAAAAAAATATTCCACAAAAGTCCATCGATTTTAAATAGATACATCCTTCCACACGTACATTCCGGAGCATTTTTAGTTGCTGTTTCACTAAGGTCAATGGCTGCACACAGACTGAATAAAATATAAATTCTTTATGCAACAAAAATAAGTTAGAATAAAAGGAGTAAATATTTTGCAATTGGGCCATAAGCTTTATTTTCTAATAAAGTCTAATAAAATGCAAACAAATAGTTTATAATTTATCTGATTTTTTTAAACAGTGTATTTAATCTTACTCTGTTCCAAGAACTTGGAGCATTGCAACATAATTAAACAGAAAAGGAAAAAATGAAGTAATCTGGTAAAAGATGTCAAACATCAAAGCAAAAGCTTAAAAGAGCATGAGGAACTTCCATGTGCAGAACACAAAGGTAACTTCAACCATTTTTTTAAAAAAACCTATACATTAGGAGCTTATCACAGCGGAACCTATCATCAAAAGAGAATCCTTTTTATACCTCATTATATGAAGTCCATATAATATTTGTAGCCTAATACTCTGTGTGTTTACTTGAAAATAGCTTTCATTGTTTTCACTGAAGCTTCTTCCAAGGTACATATTTATAGAATCCTAATTTAAAAGGTACATATCCAACGTGTTGTTCCTTTTCAGAGTGAGTAGTGCTGTACAAAGCACAAAATTGCTTTGGTAAGCCAAAGCAATTAGAGGCATGAAGTTAGGAAATCTATTGAAGCATAACTTTGTCTTTTCCATCCTTTCTAGTCACTTCCTTTCAATAAATTTGTTATTGAATTCTCATTCATTCTCTCTATATGGCCAAACCATCTCAATGTTCTTCTTTCTTACTGCTCACTCACTTTATATTCACTCCACATTCATACTTGATCTTATTTCCTCTTGTTTTACCCACACTTGTAACTACCTCATTCCCACTGAATTCAACTTACATTTATGTTTCTCCTGATGAACTTCCATGTAACATTGTGAGTTTTAATATATTATGCTACAGAGACATTTTTGTTTCTTTCAAGAAAGGCTAATAATAGCAGGCTGCATGCAATCTACCATCTTTCTATCAGTGTTTGCACATCTTCAAAAATTTCTCTATCCATTTCCCCATCTTTAGTAAACATTCTAGCACAGTACATGAGTTCATCTGCTTTGGTCCATTCTGGTTGTCAAATTCACTTGCCTTGGTCTTTGATATATATATTTATAATAATTTTATTAAATATTATGATTACAATATTAAAAATACAAACTAAAAGAAGAATTTAAAAAGTAGGTGCATAAAAAAGAAAAAAAGAAATATGAAAAATATGTATGTATGTATGTATGTATGTATGTATATATGTTTTCTTAAGTTTTCATGGGTACTTACATGTATGGTATTCAGCTTTGTTTGGGTATTTTCCCAAGTCATTATAGTTTTAAAAGCACAACTATAATGACGTGGGAAAATACCCAAACAAAGCTGAATACCATATGTATGTATGTATGTACCGTATTTGCCGGCGTATAAGACGACTTTTTGCCCTGAAAACATGCCTCCAAGTGGGGGGTCGTCTTATACGCCGGGAGGACTCCGACTCCCACTTCGAGCTTGAGTTGCAGCCGGGAGGAGGCTGGGGGAGTGTGTGTGTGTGTGTGTGTGTGTGGCGGGTGTCACTGCCACGCGCTGCGCAACCTTTCCCCCTCTTCCTTCCTTAGCGGTGTGGGGAGGAGAGGATTCGAAGATCCTCACGTGCGGCGCACTTTTCTTTTTTCTTTTTTTCTTTTGCACGCAGGTTTTGCATGCGGGCGGCTGTAGGTTAAGGATGGGGAGCCCCGGGTGGGTTATCAGGTTTTACGGTGCTTCCAACATGTGCGAGACGGTGGGAGAGCGGAGAAGAGAGCGAGCGAGCGCCCGCTGTGTGAAATCCTGCCGTCAAAGCAACACTGGGGGAGGCAGGGTATAAATTTACCAGGTTAATGTAGCAATGGTGATTAATGCCCAGAACATTGTTTGCGGGTATTGGGGTGTGTGTGTGTGTGTGGTGGTGGTGAGAGAGGGTTGTCCTTTGAATGCGGAAAAGTAGGTGTGACCTTGTGTAGGAAAATAAAGAGATCCTTTTAGCGTGTTTGGCTTCTTTGCCTCCTCGTTCGTTTTGACGTGGAGATAATGGCCTTCGGGCGGGAGGGGAAGAAAACGGTAGCTGGATCATTTCAAATTTCACTTACTCTCCTGCCTCACTTCAATATGTCTGAGCGACTCCAGATACTGGAAGACTTTTTGAATGAAAGTGTTACCTCCATTTTTTTTTTAAAAGAGGGCCACTTGGGGAAAAAAAGATTCTAAGGAATTCCTTGTTTCTTGATTAAAGAGAAGGCATTGAATATACTGTTCCTTGGCAGCCTTTTCAGTGTCCGGTTTTTGGTGTGTGTGTGGGAGAGAGAGAGAGAGAGAGAGATCAGCTGTATTGAGAAGAGAACGTTTCCTGTGTTCTCATTTTATTTACAACATATTTTACGCTTAATGGTAAGCAATGAAAATATTTTTAAAACTCATTTCTAAACTCCATAGCTATTTGCATATTCTTGGTTCAAAATTGGATTAGCTCATTTCAAAATTGTCCAAAGCAGAAAAGTGCGTCAAAAAAAAAAAAGTGCAAAAGTGGAAGGTGTGTGGAAGAGGGGTAGTCTTATACGGCAGTATATAACAAACTCTATATTTTGAGTGGAAATGTTGGGGGTCGTCTTATACGCCCAGTCGTCTTATTATGTATGTATGTATGTATGTATGTATGGTATTCAGTTTTGTTCGGGTATTTTCCCATGTCGTTATAGTTGTGCTTTTAAAATTGTAGCAACGTTTCGGCAGAATCTCATCTGCCATCATCAGGCTTCTGTATTGTGTTCACAGATCTGTGAGTCACAATACAGAAGCCTGATGATGGCAGATGAGATTCTGCCGAAACGTTGCTACAACTTTAAAAGCACAACTATAATGACGTGGGAAAATACCCGAACAAAATTGAATACCATACATGTAAGTACCCACGAAAACTTAAGAAAACATACACACACACACACACAATATATATTATATATATTATATATTATATATTATATATTATATATTATATATTATATATTATATATTATATATTATAATTATATATATATATATATATATATATATTGTCTAGATGTGTTCGGGTCTTTTCCCATGTAAGATTAAGAGTATCTTGGCGACGTTTCGGTGAGGTCCCACTCGCCATCCTCAAGCTGGTGCTTTCGGCTTCGTGCCAGTGCAAGCAGTGTGTGATCAGAGCTGCCGTCTCTCTATAAATACTGGTGGTGGGGGTTGGTGTGCTGGGCTGGTTGGCTGCGCTGCTGCCTCTTGATTGGTTGATGGAGTTGATGTTGGTATAAAGGGCTGTGTGATGGCCTTGTGAGTTTTGTTGTGGAGATATCCTGGATCTTGTGCTATAATCTCCTGGGTCGTTTGTTTTGTAGTTATCTTTTTTCCTGTGTTGTAACGGTTTGGGTAATGGGTTCTGGGTTTTAGTCTGGCTTCGAGTTTGGGGTCTGGGTCTGTGTTCTTGGCGTGTGTCAGCTTGTTTGGTTTTGGGGTCGGGGGTGTGTGACAGCTGGCAAACAAGCTGACACACGCCAAGAACACAGACCCACAGCCCAAACTCGAAGCCAGACTAAAACCCAGAATGCTACATCACGGCCACCCGCTCAGGATATCACATCAGAAAACTCAGGAAATTACACCACAAGAACTCAAGAAGTTGCAACACAGCAAATGACCCAGGATATCACAGCACAAGACCAAGGATACCACAGCAATAAATCTCACAAGGTCATCACACAACCCATTACCCAAGCCGTTACAACACAGGAGGCTAATGGAAAAGAGATCAAAACACAAACGACCCAGGAGATTACAACGCAGGACCCAGGACACCACAACAAAAGAACTTGCAAGCCCATCATACAACCCATTACCCAAGCCGTTAAAACACGAGAGGCTAATGGAAAAAAGATCACTACAAAACAAACGACCCAGGAGATTACAGCACAAGATCCAGGACATCTCCACAACAAAACTCACAAGGCCATCACACAGCCCTTTATACCAACATCAACTCCATCAACCAAACAAGAGGCAGCAGCGCAGCCAACCAGCCCAGCACACCAGCCCCCACCACCAGTATTTATAGAGAGATGGCAGCTCCGATCACGCACTGCTTGCACTGGCACGAAGCCGAAAGCACCAGCCTGAGAATGACGAGTGGGACCTCGCCGAAACGTCACCAAGATACTCTTTTTTTTTGAAACAAATTTTATTAATTTTAAAGACAAACAAAGCATCATTAGACATTAAAGACATTAAACTTCTTTCCATTATAAATTTTTACAAGGCAGATAAAACATTATTTTATACAATATAATTCTAATATATCCCATTTCCACTTAAATATTTTTTAGCAAATTTCTCATTATTTCTCTTTGCTCTTATTCAATTACATTTCTTCTATATTTATCCATTTTATACTCATCATATATTTCCCTCTGCCTTGTTTACAAATATTCTTCTCGCTTTCTCCCAAGGTTTTATTAAATCTCAATCAAACATACACACACAAAACACAAAAACATAAAACTTATTTTTAAAAGTAGCTTGGCCCCGGATTACCTCTCTTTGTATGGACTTCAATTAAATTCATGTTCAACTTATATGCCATTACCTATCTTATTACCCTTCTATATCTTCATTATAACTTCTCCCCGCTTTCCACTCTTCTTAATTCTATTTTATTTATTTCATCTTAATTTAAATCATTATATTTGTATCTTTTGTCCATTCTTTTCCAATTATCCATTTATCTCATTCATATTAGAAAAAAAAAAATTCTCCTGAAATCACTAATCGAAGTATAATGCCTTTCCATTGCTCCCCTAAATTAACATTTAAGGTAACACCTAGTTCCCTATCTAATTCTGCTTAGTACATTCTACTTACTAAAATAGTAAATCCATAAAATAATTAAATATATAATTAAACATTAAGTCTCATAGCATTCCAATTATCTATCTCAAAAACAAATACCATAATACAAATACTACAATACTATCATGTACCTTGCAGAAACATTTTGGAACAAAGTTATGCATTACCCATTATCCCTAAAAAAAATTTCTTTTCCACATCTTGTTTCATACCTTTGTGGCTTTTTTCCCCCTTCTTCCTTCCTATCTTATCCCTTCTGGTCTTTTTACCCCCCCTTAGCTTCCCCTCTCTGTTGTATTTCTCTTTTCTTTTGCTTTCTAACATTGTATTGATTTTGCATCTTATTTTTCTCTTTCTTGGATGTTTTTTTAAGTCTTATGTCCTTTTTAATCAACTTTGTAAACTCGTTAAAGATGGCTTCTTCTTCTTCTTCTTCTTCTTCTTCTTCTTCTTCTTCTTCTTCTTCTTCTTCTTCTTCTTCTTCTTCTTCTTCCTCCTCCTCCTCCTCCTCCTCCTCCTCCTCCTCCTCCTCCTCCATTAATTGCTGTGTTTGTTGATAAGTGGCAAGCGCCATTTCTAAAAAGCGAAAAATTTCTCTCACACCGTCTTTACCTTCTTTTTTTATTTTACCATATTCCTCTCTCAGTTCATCAACAGATAAAGCCATTATAAACCTTTTCTTCTTCTTTTTTCTCTTCTTCTTCTTCTTAAAACAACCAAGATAATTCAAAGCTTGAAACAATTCCCCAAAATCCCAAAGTCATCAAACAATCCAAACAGAGCACAAAGTTCTTCACACTTTTTCTTCCTGGGGTAATATCAATTGGCAAGGGAAAAAAAAACCCAATCTGTATTTTAAAGTCTTATTGCAATTAACTTCCAATCTCAAAATCTTCCAGGCATCTCCTCCAACAAAATTTTAATAAAAATTTTCCTTTTGTCCTCTCCCTTCCCACTTATAACAGAAAGCTTTAAATCTTTACCTTCTGTAAAATAGCAGGATTTTCAATATCCATTTGTTAAATCCATGTGGAAGGAGAGTAAACTTTCTCTTTAAGCACTTTCACTCGCCGCTTGTAAATCTCTTCTGGAAACAAAGTATCTTTCAAAAAATCAGGATTTTCAGGATAATAGTTGTATCTTATAGTCCCAGTTCAGCCAAAAAACTTTCACTTCAAAACTTTCTCCTTCTTCCTCCAGCACAATCTTGTCCAGCTGTCAGCTTCTTTGTGGCGGCCATTGCTGACCGCCGCTCCACCGCCTTGAGAAAAGAGGGTTAAGCCGGGTGGGGAAGGGGTCTGCGAAAACCCCAACCCCATGTCCGGATCCCTCCTATCTTCGGCTGCCTCTACGGGGCAACCTTAGCCTCCAAACCCGTCCGGATCGGAGGCACCAAGACGGCTAGCGCAACAGGGATCACGCAGGATCGCGAATCCCTGCCGCTGCCGAAGCCGACAAACCGGAAGTCTTCTCGTCACCAAGATACTCTTAATCTTACATGGTAAAAGACCCGAACACACCTAGACTTACATACCTGTACCCGTGAAAATCTACGAAAACATACATATGAAAAATATATATGTGTGTGTATATGTGTGTGTGTGAGACTCCCCATGTTATCACAAGAAGTATGAACACTTTTAGTAACTTACTATTTCCTCTTACAATATAACAAAAGATCTTTTCTTTCCACGTCCCATATCTCAACTCCTATGTATAAACAAATCCATAAAGCGTTATTTCAGTCCTGGTATCAGCAAAAATCCATTAAGGAGTATCAAAAATAACAAAATATCTATTTTAACCTTGATCAAATAAACCTACTTTATATTCTTTACTTCTAACAATCTTAATCTTTAGTCCATTCAAATAATATTGTAAAACTTGATTTCTTTTCATTTTTTCTTTGTCCCTTCTCCCAAAATTCTTCAAAGCTAAAACAAGCTTCTTTAGTAAATCTTATTTTAAAAAATTATTCAGGTCACTCTCTTACTTTATTATTTGTGTGATTAATTTTTAAAACATTAGCTGGTTTCTTTTGTATGTCCAAAGTAATATATTTTTCCATATGATTGCTTTTGTCAATCCATTTTCAATTCAGGTAAACTTGATTTGATCTTGTCAGATAAAATCTCATTTCTCTTCCATAACATCTTTTAGACACAGATTCTCCATAGAGGCAGAAGTCTCTATTAGCAATATTAGTAACTTATTACTATGTTCTTCTCCTTTAATTATAATTTTTACTTACCTCTAGTATCCCATTTTTAAAACATTATGTTTTTTCAAAAGATCAAAACAAAAGCTATATTTTCCCACATTAAACATTCTTTATAATTCATTCAAAAATCTTTCAAATTTACCTGGACTTTAAAATAATTAAGTTTTTAAAACTCTATACAAGTAATGTGGGGGAAAGAATCTAATTTCTACTATCGATGTCTCTGCTGAGAAGTTTTGATCTGCTTTATTTTCATAATATTCCCTAATAGACAAACAATTTTATTGTCCATATCCACACAAAATACCTTATTATTCAAGCAACTTCACTTTTAGCATAAGCTTTCTCAACAATTGTACAATAATATTCTTCCTCGGGTACATAACTGAGTCATCTATAGGCAGTCTTGGTTAACAATGTCCAACCTACAGACAACCCATACTTTCAAGCGGGCTGCCTACTACTAAAAATGGCAGATGGTTTCTTCCTTGAGCCGACAGACTGATGAAGCTGCACAATGTTTTCATGAGTAGTTAAAAACAAGCTATATATATATAAATGCACCATTCAGCAGTTCATAAAAACATTGCACGGCTTCAGCAGTTCATTGACTCTAGGAAGGACAATGCCGTTTGCTATTTTTAGTAATAGACACCTCATTTCAAGTATGTCTTCCAACGTACACATACATTTCAGTTAAAGACAAAGTTAGGAATGGACTCATTCTTAATTTAGGGACTCTATGGTGAAGTGCAATAATCTGGTCTACACCCTCCATTCCAAACATAAGCTATAGTGCCCTTCCCAAATAATGTTAGCCCATTGTTATCTTTGTAATGGGATCAATAACAGCACTACTCCAAACACTAGATACAGATGCACTCTTCATGCACACATTAAATAAATCTCATTGGAATTCTATAAACAGACCATATCCTACATAATTGCCCAATAATGTCATGACCCATGTTATTGTGGCTTACTATACACATCTCTGAGTTAAAATATTAGACATTAATTCCTTAAGTCAATTTTACACGCTCTTACTTGTTTTGAAAAATTCTTGCCGCTTTAAAACTTTATCCTTTTGAAGAAACAGTCTTTTGCAATCAATAGTAGCAAATAGAATTTTATTTCTTTTCATTAGCACATTCAAATTTACAAGATTTTTATCACAGTCAGTTGTCACAGTTGATTATTAATAGAATTCTGTTTTTATTATCCAAATAAATTAAGTGGCTCAATGGACCATTAATGCTTATTTCATTTATTGCTGTGAATTTTTTAAAAAATCAAGTGTTACTCACTAAAATTGGTAACATCAAAGATAGCCAACACATCCAAGAACATTCTACCATTTAATACCAACTAAAACTGCTGTTATCTATCATTTTCTTGAAATAAAAATGCTTGAAACAGGTGGCTGAATGTCATATTCTTGACAAGCTGCATCCCCTAGTAACTCCAGCCATTATGGTCTTAATTAAAGATCTTGCTCTATATGCATAAAGAAATATAAGAAAGTGACATATCTGTTCTGAAAATGGTGGTGTTGAATGAAATGACATATATTTGAAGAATGCAACCAATGCAGCAAAATAAATTATTATTTAGGCTGTTGTCATAAACCAATCTGGAAGAATAGTGAATAAGCTTAATGAGATTTAATTCTAAGTATATACATATTAATTGACATTAATTTTTAAATGGCCAAGTAACATTGAAAGCAAAAGAAGACAATTTTGTTTTAATTCCAAGAAACAATTGTATACAAATAATCAGTTCATGTTTATTAACTTTTCTCATAACTCTAATTTTAGAAGAAAAAGAACAATAACAAATGGCTGAAATAACAATGCCTGTATTTTATTTTTTTCAGAAATATATCAAGAAACGAAAACTACTACATAGGGGTGGGATAAGATTATAGAGACGAAAGTTGAGTAAACATTTCAAAGTTTAAAAGTACATATTGAAATATTTTGTCAGATAATAGTTATTAGCTAAAATCAAAACAGGCAGTCATTAGTTAAACATGGTAATAGGGACTGGAATTTCATTCGCTGAGTGATGCAGTCTTAAAAGCAAGACATCAAGTGACCACATTGCTTAGTGATGGTAATCCCATCAGTCCTCATTGTGTTATGTGAGGATTATGGGTTGTTAAGCAAGCCCCAGGTGGTTTGCAAGTAGGCCAGCAGGCAAGGTATGATGTGAACACGTTTGGGGGCGGGTGGTGGTGCTGGGTAGCTGCTACCAGGTGGGAGCAGATGCTCAAGTGACTGGAGTCAGCTCGGTGTGGCTAGGGATGGTAGGAGAAGGTTGAATCATTTACCAGAGTGATCTGTGACTTCCCTCACTATCTGTACAGCTTTCATTTACCATTTAAAAAATGAAAATGTTTTTACCGGGAGATTAAAAAATGTTTTATCACCAATTTATTCACTTTCAATACTTAGTGACTATTCATACAGTTCCTGAACTAAGTGTAGGGCCGAATTTCACAGTACAGACCATTGCATTTGGAGAATATCAAGTTTGGTAAAATTGATTTAAGTACTTACTTGAAATTGTCAGAATTTGTTTTTTTTTCTTCTAGTTTTTAATTTTGTTCAAAAATTAAAATACAAACTCATTTTTTTTTAACAAAGGACAACAAAAATGAACAGAACATTTAAAAAGTGCATTAACAAGGACAAAAATACATATATAAATATTATGCCGCCTGGTTGATTACAGATAAATATATTGCAATAATGTTAGTTTCTCCCCCTTGCAAAGAAGCTCATAGTCTATAAATTTCTACAGCTATTTACAACCAACTTAGCCTGTCATCTCTCTACTATATGTAAAAACAAAATAGTTAACAGATAAATCGGCACCAAAGTTAAACTTCAAAGCCCTCTGTTAATAATCTGTCATTGTATTTAACTTGTAGAAAGTCTACAGTGGCTTCTTATCTGCCACAAATCACCACAATCATTATCTCTGTTCCATCCAGGATCAAATATCTCTGTTTGGTTCTTAATAATAAAACTTGGCCTTAAGATTTAGGTGGAAGCCTTCCAAACAATATCTCATCTTCCAATATCCTAAACCCCTACTGTAAATATCTTCACCACATCTATTGTTGAAGACTGAACCAAGGTATAAAGTCTCTTGTCAGTTGTTGTCTGGTTGGGTGTAATAAATCCATTTTCCAAAATTGATCCATCTACCCAGGAAAATCCACTCCAAATTGTTTACCAATTGGATGTGATATGTCCATCTTTTTAAAAGTCCAGTTCATCAATCATTGAATCTGCCAATTCTAAGTCTGTAAAATCCAGATCTTCAAATGTCTCTACTAGGCCTTCAAAGCTGTTTCTTCAACAAGTGCAAAAATATTTTTCTAGAGAATTTTGGGTCAAAGGGCATCTTATTTCACTCTGAAGCCAGGAACAGGAGTAATCTAGGAGAGTCTATCTTCACTGTTTTTTCTGCTATTTCCTAATCATTAATTCCAGATCTGAGCATGTAACTCAGTTAGAAAGTACATTATTGCTGAAGTCTTGTGCATATTTACTCAGAGCAAAGTCCTATTTATTTGACTGAAAGTAGGCAATCGTGAACAATCACACTGAACCAAATATCTGTGGAGATTCTCAGTCATCCAGGTCATAGTTGTCTCAAAGGTGCTTTTTCAAAAGGCAACTGGAACAACCAAATCAAATGCTGCATACACTTTATAGTGATAGAACATTATCTAAATCAGATTGATAATGCTAAAAACACATGTACATAAGGTGTATTTATGATTGCATCTTTCTGTTTCAGAATCCATCAAGATATTCAGCAGAACTTCATGAATCCTCTGCTGACACAACAGTAAAATGTTATAAATATGAAGTGTCATTTCCTGGAATGCTTTGTTTGACTAAAAATCAGTCCATAAGAAGCATAATATTGTTTAAAAGCAGTGTATGCAGTCTACTTTATCTTAAAACTGCACTTTTTCAGGTAAATTAAAATGTCTTTTTATGACCTAAGAATCACATTCCATTATAGTGCTAAGGAAATACAAGTGTGCTTATTATCATTAAAGACCTACATTGTAACATACAAAGATGTTTGGATGTATACATATAAGTCATCTTGAACTGAGCTTGACCCAAAGATATCTTGATTTCCTTAGAAAAGGCAGGGGAAGGATACTGTAAAATCGCCAGTCAGAAGTGGTATTTGCCGGTTCTCCAAACTACTCAAAATTTCCGCTACCGGTTCTTCAGAACTGGTCAGAACCTGCTGAATACCAACTCTGGCCAGGTCCCACTTCAGATATGAAAGCCGGCTAGATGACTTTCAGTCAGTCATTCTCAGCCGTTGATGTCAGGTTTGGACGAGAAGCTGGTCAGTCAATTCCTGTGGCAACCAATAGATCAACACTCAGTTGATCCAAGAAAAGAAAAGAAAAAAAAAGAAAAGAAAAATGCACTTGTAGGGAAAAAAATGATAGTTTGATAATAGCCTGCTCTGTGGGGCAGCATATACCCAGAGAGCCACATGGCCTTCATCTTGGCCCTCTTTAGGTAGGGTTATTGTGTATCTGAAGAGGCAGAGGAGGCCATAGATAATTGAAAAGGAGAGCAAATGGGCGGGAATGAAGAGGAAACCCTAACTACTTAACTGGCATTCGCAACAAAAGTTACAGTGAAAACTTGCCCCACAAAGGTACATAAACATACATGTATACAAGGTTGCTTTTTCCAGCATCAGAAAGACCGGTTTTCAGTCACAGGAATATGTTAGAGCTGGTTAAGAGGCAAAAGCCTTTGACATGTAACTGATTAAGGTCCTGTCAATTCCAGGCAGCAGGGCAAGCCGGAGGGTACTAATCAACTAATTAAGGTCACATTGCTAAGCTTGTTAACTTGCCATTAGCACTTATTAGGGAAGCACTGCCACACAAAGGAAAACTGCTCCAGAAGAAGTACTCAAAAAGCCGGACAATATTTGATTTTAGGTCTATGCCTAGTGGACAGAGGACCTGCCCTTCTTTTGCCAGACATCTAGTAAACTCTTTCTTCAGGCCATCTTTAAAAACCTACTTCTTTCCTATTACTAGGTTTGGGGTTAATGTTTGGAAGAATCTTTAATATCTATCATAGAAATATTATAAGAAAAAAGAAATATATAAAGAAGTGACTTCCAACCATCACCCCAAGTATAACCAAATTTAGTGACTTTTTACTCTCTTTAATGTTTCAAACATTTATCTCTTCATATCCCATTATTATCTATAAACAAATCCATAATACGTCATCTTTTCAATCCTAATGTCCGCAGAAATTCTATAAAGTATTACTAGATATAACATTATAGCTTATTTTAAACTTGACCAAATAAACCAACTTTACATTCTTTTTTATTTCTAACAGTTCTCATTTTTAATTCATCCGAGTATTGTCTTAGGATTTGATTTCTCTTTGTCCCATTGGATAGAATTCTTCAAGGATTTGCCTATAAGCCTCTTTTGTAAAGCTTGCAAGCCTCTTTTGTAAATCCAGTAGAAAAAAAAATGATCCAGGTCATTCTCCTTTTTTGCCATTTGTATTTCCTTTTAAGTTTTAAAACTTCAGATACATTAAAACATCTTTCCCCCCATCTCTTGGCTTGCCAGTTATAAACCCACTTTTGATACCAAGTCTACTATCAGCTAAAATTTGTTCAACATCTGAGATTTGTTCAATAACATCTATCCATAGAAGCAGACATAATTACTGATAGTGTTGCTATGATGGTTACTATTTTCTGTTTCCATTCTTCAAATTTTTTCTTTCCTTATTTTTATTGTCATAACCATCTTGTAGGCCTATATAGCTATCTTCTAAAATCTTTTGCCGCCTCTTGTGTCCACTTTTTGAAATTATGAAATTGTTTGTAAAACCAAAACTGGATCTATTTCCCATGAGAAGTTGTTTGTACTTTATAATTAATTCCAAAATCTTATTATAAAACTTTCAATATTCCAATTTTATCTGGAGTCTTAGTCCGTTTATAACTCTCTAAGATCAAAATCTTATAGCTTTTTGCTTTTTATTTCAGACTTTTTAAATTCTAAAACTTATAATTAAAATTTTATTTTGATCAGGATTAAAGTTAGTTTTCTAATTTGTCATTCCAAAGTTCTTTAATAGATTAAAAGTAATGAACACATTCTGCTAATGATTGGAAAAAAATTTCTTTGAAGACGTTTTGCTTCAGCTCTTCAGAGCTGAAGAAGTTTCTTGGATGAGAAGCAAAACGTCTTCAAAGAAAAACCAGAAAGTCTAGTTGTTTCTTGAAAAAGCACCTTTGGGACAACCATGACTTGGATGATTGAGAATCTCCATAGACATTTAGTAGTCTGGTTCCTCATGGCCACCTATTTCAGCAGTGTAGATAGATGGCTTAATTTTGTCTCTGGTAAAAGGTATTACATAGCCTGTCAAGACATGATCCTCTCAAATGCCTACTTAAGTTTTTGGTTTGTTTCCCAGTGCTACACCTTTCTTTAATAAACATGCCAAAGGATTTGTTCTGTACAAACAGGTCAAGCAGAAACTTTCCCACAGAACTAAATTACAGCTGAAATGAGTCTCTGTAATCCGTAATAGTCATATCACTTGTTAGCTAAATATTATGTTCATAGGAAGATCTTTTATATGCTAAACTATTTCTTTGGATTTTATGAAGTATGATTTTTAAATAGTTTCTTAAGTTGAATGCTTATGGCCAAAATTGATATTTGGCAGCACCTGTGGATTTGGAGTTTCCAGTTAGCACTAGAAAAGATATTGCAAGAGACCCATATTAGTCAGTAGTAGCCAGAAATCAGATAGTATCTTTTCAGCCTAACACATTTTATTAACAGGCATACATTTTTGTAAGTTACAGCTCACTTCATCAGATCATTAAATATCACTCCCCAGTCTTCCCTCCTATCACAACCCTGCATCAGTTTAGTCATTCCATGTTCATGGGGAAGTAAGCTATGGCTCATGACAGCGTATGCCTTTTAAGAAAATAGGTTAATCTGAAAAGGTGTTACCAGACTTCCTGATTTTTAACTAGCACTGAGTGACTGCAATAAAACAACAGATGGATGCATGTTGCAGAAGAAAAATAGCAGCTAGGGAAGGGTTATACCAATCTTTCTCAGTCTGGAGGTCTTCAGATGTATTAGACTCCAGCTCCCCAAATTCCCAACTAGCATGGCCATGGGCAGTGCTTGGTAAAATTCTTGAGGAATCCAATATTTAAAAAGAGCTTAAAGGAATTGTGCATGATGTTCTCTCGCCCCTCTCCTTTTTCTAGTATAATCTTTTCTTCCACCTGAGGCTCTCGGAAGCGTTTGCTTAATCAACTGCAAAATAAAAAGTGCCAGCCATTCTCATAAGAAGTGTTTCCCCCCCTCCCCAAGTTTGCAGCTATTAGGCAGGAACCGAGATTGCCAGACTAGTGTCTGCTGTTGTACATTTAATTTGGTGTTCAGGTGATAAATCACATCACTCCTATTAGTATAAATCTGTTGCTCCCATTCAGTGGGTCAATGGCCTGTCTCTCTCAAATGGGAAAAGGCAATTTTTAAAGACTTGTTACCTAGTCGAGTAATGAGATGTCTGCAAGAAAACAACCAAGCTCAAAGAGTACCAAGGACTTCCCAAAAAGGCCACAGTCTAATTTCTTACTCTTATATGTTATCCTTGATTCATACTGCCAGTTATTAAAATAACAAAGAAAAAAAAGAGGAAGAACCATCTGCACATTTCAGTCTAGATCCGTGATGGCGAACCTATGGCACGCGCCACAAGAGGCACACAGAGCCATTTGTGCTGGCACACGAGCCGCAGGCAAACTTACCTCATTGCACATGACCACACCTCACAGCTGATTTTTTTTCAGTTAGCTTGAAGCCTACTTCGGCCTCCCAGAGGCTTGGAAAAAGCCTCTGCAAGGCTTCTCAGGCCAAATTATAGGCCCATTTCGTTACTTCCTGTAATACCAGAAGTGATGAAATGGGCCTATAATTTGGCCTGAGAAGCCTTGCAGAGGCTTTTTCCTAGCCTCTGGGAGGCCAAAGTAGGCCTCAAACCAGCCAAAAAAATCAGCTGTGAGGTGCAGTGCAGGTAAGTAGGTGGGGGTGGGGATTGTGCACACATACGCAGGGGGCGTGGGAGGGGGGGGCTGCATTGCATTCTGGGTGCTGGCACATGAATACGGGCATGCTGGTGTGCTCACAGTTTTTGGCACTGGAGCCCAAACAGGTTAGCCACCACTGGCCTAGATGAATTATACTGTTGCCAATAAATAGGATCTCATTTTCTCATAAATACACCCATACACACAACCCTGAGGTGGAGGTAGCCCTTGACTCATAGCAGTACATTTAGTGACCATTTGAAGTTACAACAGCACTGAAAACAATGACTTAGGACCGTCTTTCACACTTAACGACTGTTGCAGCAACTCCACTGTCATGTAATCAAAATTCAGATGCTTGGCAACTGACTTATATTTATGATGGTTGCAGTGTCCAGGAATCATGGAATCACCTTTTGTGACTTCCTGACAAGCAAAGCCAATGGGGAAGCCAGTGTCAGTTAATAACTGTGTTATTATTAAATTAACAACTGCAGCGCCTCACTTAACAACCGTGGCAAGAAAATTCATAAGTTGGGACAGAGGTCACTTAACAAATGAGGTCCACACAGGATGGACTTTGTGATACATGTAATGGTTTTTGTAGTTCTGCTGCATTGGCTAACTAACCGGTGGTGGGATTCAACATTTTTTACTATTGGTTCTGTGGGCGTGGCTTGGTGGTAATGGCTTGGTGGGCATGGCAGGGGAAGGTAACTGCAAAATCTTCATTCCCTGTCCACCCCACTAACCTGCTTTCCAGCTCCATTCTCCTGTGCAGGACAATAAAAGAAGACCCAGCCAATCAGCTGGGACTCGGGAGGCAGAGAATAGATGGGGGCGGGGCCAGTCAGAGGTGGTATTTGCCAGTTCTGCGAACTACTCAAAATTTCCACTACGGGTTCTCCAGAACTGGTCAGAACCTGCTGAATTCCACCTCTGTAACTAACATGGATTTTCTTGTATTTTAAATTTGCTTTTTTCAATTGTATTGCAAGAGCATTCCATATGTTAGCAGATCACAATTTCATTTTTAGCTGCTCTCAAGCCTCCATGAACAAAGAACATGGTCAAGCTCAACTTTGGGAAACAACTGAGAATGTAACTTCTTACCCATACCCTTTGCACATGTTTCTTTTACTTTTATTCAGAACACAATGCTCTTCTATGGCTATTCTCAGATATTATTAGTCGCTTTAATTCTTTTGTTGTAGTGGACAGATGACTGCTTCTAAACCAATCAGCTTTTGCTTTGAAGTTCTTTGTTGTGCTAACTATAAAAGTAAATGTAAGCCATTTTTCCTTCTCATAGGGAGACCCCACTTTATCAGAGTACTCTAATAAATTACTTTTAAATGATCTTCCGACTCGGTTGCTTATTGGAAAAGGTCATTCAACGCAGAACCTACAGACAGATTTGGCTGTCATCACAACTGTCTCACT
The DNA here is from genome assembly GCF_049901735.1 of Notechis scutatus. Taxonomy (NCBI): domain Eukaryota; kingdom Metazoa; phylum Chordata; class Lepidosauria; order Squamata; family Elapidae; genus Notechis; species Notechis scutatus. The sequence goes on along the minus strand of NC_142009.1, from coordinate 270,848,077 downwards.
TAGCAACAGAAATTTTGACCTCAATTGTGGTTGCAGGTTGAAGGCTACCTGTACTGTGTTTTAAAATACCAAGGTGTGTATGTGGTAGGTAGGATTGGTGGTCTTAAAGGATATGGAAAACTGTGGGAGTACTTGAGGAATAATGTTGGAGAGCAAAGTATATTCTAATAGTATACAGTCATGGTTATCAGCTGTGTTATCAGCCTTATCTGTAACAAAAATGAGTGCTATGGTTATTTTTATCCAACTGAATTTTCCTAATGAACCCAGTAATATTCTTAGATACACATTGCAAGGAGATGTTGGACTTAAAAGCACCAGTGAAGCAAAAATAAGTGTAAACATGCTGAATTCACACATCCGTGCTAAACTACAAAGTGATTACCTTAATTTTCAGTTGCTATTGTTGCAGCTATTATTATCGCTATTATGCTTTCTCCTGAAGAATAATAAATACAATCAACAATCTCACCAAACTACTCAAAATTTCTACTATCGGTTCTCCAGAACTGGTCAAAACCTGCTGAATACCACCTCTGTCTCAAAGCCGTCAACAACCCTCAGATGTTGAAGGTTTTCATAGATTAAAAACCATGAATCCTTTATATTATGTTCATAGGTTCACTTGTCATCTTAGTGTAGTTACTTTTTCAGTTTTCATGAAATATTTCATAGATGTCAGCAACAAGCATGAAATATGTGTTCATATTCATAGGTTAATGTTGGCCATTTGCCTGCACAAGCCATGTTTTGTAAGCAACTTCCTCTTTTTTACTCATAGATAGCTGCAATTTTCCCTTGCACATGATATATTTAGGGTTATTTTATACTTAGGCAGGCCATTTGAAACTTCTGTTTATGAATGCAAAGGTATTCTATTGATTGACATATCCTATGTGTAATATTTTTTTGATTCTCGTTATCACTAGGCCAGGGGTGGGATTCAAATTTTTTAACAACCGGTTTTGTGGGCGTGGCTTAGTTGGTGGACATGGCTTAGTGGTAATGTTATTGGCTGTGCATGGCCAACTCAATATCACTCACATTGAGGCACGCATCTCCTCCCCTGGCCTCTCATGACTGTGGGGATGCTGCAACAGTCGTAAGTGTGAAAAATGATCATAAGTCACTTTTTTCAGTGCCATTGTAACTTTGAATGGTCACTCCACACAAGCAAAGTACCAGCAAAGGAAGAAATAAAAACTCCAGAGACGTTCCTGAGACAGGAAGTCTAGTCCTGCCAAGAATGTAATAAGGGTTAATGGAGAGGCAGTTTCTGTAAGCAACACCAGAATGTTTCCTTCCTTACAGGATTAGGCCAGTAATTTCTTCTAACAACCGGTTCTCCGAACTGCTTAGAATGTTAACAACCGGTTCTAGCAAATAGGTGCGAACTGGTAGAATCCCATCCCTGCACTAGGCGAGAGATTACATTTGGCCATGATGCAACTATTTGAGAAGCCACAGAGAAGTTTAAAACTAGACATTTCCAGTCCATATCTAGGGGGTCTGAGTGCTTTTTTAAGTACAGAATTTGTGTTTTTTAAAAAAAAATCAAATACATGTTAATAAAATCTACTGAAAATAGTTTCACATGCCTCTGACATTTGCTGATGGGTTGTCCCTGAGATTCTTTTTCTTGTCTCAACCATTTATTTCTTGTCATATCTTGTGGCTTGCTTTCTTCCTTATTCTGTCAATTCCATATACAGGAAATCATTAGAATAGAATAGAATAGAATAGAATAGAATAGAATAGAATAGAATAGAATAGAATAGAATAGAATAGAATAGAATAGAATAAAATTCTTTATTGGCCAAGTGTGATTGGACACACAAGGAATTTGTCTTGGTGCAAATGGTCTCAGCGTACATAAAATAAAAAATACATTCATCAAGAATGAAGAATCATAAGGTACAACACTTAATAATAGTCATAGAATACAATAAGCTATCAAATCATACTAGGAAACAGTCAATATAAATCGTAAGGATACAAGCAACAAAGTTACAGTCATACAGTCACAAGTGGGAGGAGATGGGTGATAAGGAATGATGAGAAGATTAATAGTAATAGTAGTGCAGACTTTGTAAACAGTTGGACAGTGTTGAGGGAACCATCAGAAACAGTCAATTACAGTCAACCTACTGTAATGGAGGTTTAATTTATTTGTAAGCAAATGCCACCAACACTCTCTTCTTGTTCTAACAAAGGTACCTATGGGCATGTGAGTTCATGCGTTCAACTTTATATTCCTAAACATTATATCTCCTTGACGTTCTTTGTCTATAAAGTGGATGGTGAGATACTGCAAAATTCAAAGCCAATTTCAACAAATGGAGCTTGGATTCATTCTGGAAAAACGGGCAGGGAATACTGCTTAGTCACCCATATTCTATTATCCTTCTCATTTTCTGCTCTGGTTCTCTTTTGGCTGTTTCTACACTGCCATCGCTATCACCAAGTCAACGGCTATCTGCTGCAGATATAGTGCTTTCTCCACTGTGTAAGTCAAGGGAAATCATTCTGCCTTTTAGATAGTGATATGCACCCCCACTTGTTCCACTTATTAAAATATTACAGCAAGAGAGTGAGGCATGGTTGGACAAGGCCATGACTCACTAACAACAAACAGGTGCACTGTAAAGAACTTATAACACTTTGATGCCCTTTTGAATAGCTTGATCTGCTGATGCTCCAGGATGAAAGATAATTCTTGTATTTTTGGCAAATAAGTAAGTAGATTGAAATTCCATAAGGATCTGTGAAAAAGTTAAATTTCTATAAGACTTTGCTGAAAAATGATTTACTTTATTATTAATTTTTCAATTAGATCCCCACCATTCCTCTAAAGCAGTGTTTCTTAAGCATATTTCTCTCAGGGCCCCTTCCCACTTTTAAAAATTATGGAGGACCACAAAAGAGCTATTGTTTGCATGTAATAATTAATATGATATCACCATATTAAAAATAAAAATGGATGCAGTCACTGTCACTATTCCTTCTCATGATTGTTTGATAGGATTTTAGTATCATATTAATTTTCAACCTAACCTGGCAAATAATTATGATTTCCAATACCCCTGAGAGAATATTGGGGATCCCCAGGAGTCCGAAGCCCACACTTGAAACACTGCTCTGAAACAAAAGGTGGAGATCTAAGGGGAATCTCTCTTTTGTTCTCATAATACTCTTAACAGGTAAGACAGGTGGGACTGAAAGAATGATTAGTTCAAAATCACCCAGTGAGTTCTCATGGCTAAAGGTGGATGTTTGCCTGGCTCTAGTTTAACAAAATAATGGTTTAGTGTAATATATAAACAATCACATATTTCATTTCATATTGGTTATTCTGAATACTTTTAATGTAAATGTTAAGACATTTGGGGGGAAAAACCCACAAATACCTTTGTTTCTACTTGGAAACCACTTCTGGACTTTGTGCTTGAGGTAGAAAAAATTGAAACTTTGATTTTGGGTTTTACTGATTAGATAGATTTGTTGTTATAGAAATGGATAGTTTTTACTATTATGTAAAAAGTAAAAAGTTGAGGATTGATGTTACTGTCTTATTCTACTGCACCAGAGTGAGTTTGAAGCCAATGCCTTTTTTTTTCTTTTTCCCTTCTTTTCTACATTTCTCCCTTCCCATTTCCCTCCCTTATTTTTCCTACTGTTTGCTTTGTATTTTGTATTTTATATTATAAACTAATAAAAAGCTAAACAACACGAGCAAAAAAAAATTAAACAAAAGACATTTGACTTTTTGCCCTTTAATGTTGTAGAGAAAATCATTTCTGGAAGGCAGTGTGCTAAAGCAGTTTAGTTGTTGAACTAGGTCTTTTAGCCAGTTACCTGTCAATGAGAGAATCTGCATTTCGTGTACATGTATTAAGCTAATTTAAAGGTTTTGGTCAGGAACTCTGTCAAATTTTTTTTTTGAAAATCTAATTCTAGTGTAAACTGAATTGTTTCTATTACATACCTGTTCATATTCTCACAATATATAATAAGCACCACTACTTCTCTTTTACTCTCCAGGCACGATGAGCAATAAATGGGATAATCTGTGCCGCTTACTTTACTAGTAGCAAGATCTCTCTGCTTTGGGCAAATGGCATAGCAGCATCAAGCCATCTTCCACATATGTACATACAGTGTGTCGGTTGGTTTACAAATTGTTTTGTGCATCCATTTCATAGTCATTGCTTACAATTTCATTGTATATGTTCTCATATTGTCAATCAAATATTACTAAATACATTAATATCATTATTAATCAATCGTTTGACTGTACTGTTATTCATTCATGTTTTACAAAATAATCCATATTTTACTTGGTTTATTTTATGACAATTCATATTATCATCCCAAATCTATCCTATTATTATATTGTAGTTATGATAAAAATAATACATCTTTACATATTCCTTATATTCTAAAAATCTACATATTTCATTACTGTATTTTATTGTCTAACCATTGATAGAATAGATCCCAAATCTTATAAAATTGTTTATCTTCTTGTTCTCTAATTTCAAATGTCAGTCTGCTCATTTCAGCACATTCCATTATTTTCTCAATAACTTCCTCCTGCGTTGGTATTTTCTCATTTTTCCAGTTTTTAGCAAATGCAATCCTAGCTGCTATTAATACATTTACAATGAAATACTTCAATTCCTTACTGTATATTTCAGGTAAAATTCCCAATAAAAATGTCTGGTTTCAAGTCTATGTGGTTTTTTTGTCATTTTTTCCAACCATGTGTGGATTTTAGTCCAATATCTCTTAGCATTTGCACACGTCCACCACATATGGTAATATGAGCCGCGTATCTGATGATATTTCCAACATTTTTCAAATTTATTCTTGAACATTCTTGCTATTCTTGTTGGGGGGGAAGAGCCACCTGTAAAACATCTTATACAAATTTTCTTTATATGCTGTTGACATTGTCATTTTATAATTTTGAGACCACAATTTTTGCCATTTCTCTTAATCCCATATCCAAAATTTTTCTCCCAAGCAATCATTGTTTCTTTGACTTGTTCTTCTTCTAGCTTAATTTCTAATAAATATCCATACAGTTTTTTAAATCACCTTTTCATCAGTACCTGTCAAAATCTTATCTAAATCAGTCAAATGACAGCATGTTTTTTAAGGCTCATTCTTACAGCTGCATTAATATACACTCCTCCAGGCCTTGAATTGGTAGAAATATATATGTATGTGTGTGTGTGTGTGTGTGTGTGTGTGTGTATGTGTATGTGTATATGTATGTATGCATGCATGCATGCATATATATATATATATATATATATATATATATATATATATATATATATATATATATATATATATATGTTCTTAAGTTTTGGTGTGGTGTTCGTTGTTCGGGTATTTTCCCACGTCATTGTATATATGTGTGTGTGTGTGTGTGTGTGTGTGTGTAATTTGTGCTGTCTCAGCAGCCAAGTTGGTGGGAGGAAGGAGAAGTATATGGTGAAGTGTGAGGATGCTTCCATGGCTTATTCCCCAACTCACCAATCTGTCAGCCAACCTATTTCTAGACAAAGATTTATCAATATCGCAGAAGCTAATCCATGCATTTTATAATCTTATGCAATAATCTGCATAACAAATCACGTGCTTGGTGCAGAGATTGTAAAGAGCATTAATTGTTTTTTTGCTGACTGCCTTTTTTTAAAAAAAGAAAACAGGTTTATTTGGTCTTTCAAAAGATTGCTTAATATATGTTGAAAAGGAGGCCTAAAATACTTTCCTGATGAATCATAGAGCCAGGGATATAAGGAGCCTATATAATGCCTGAACAACTCTAAGCAAATCACTTTTCAGGCATTATGCAGGCAGATGCTTCCGCAGAAGCCAAGTGCCCGATCTCTCTGTAGCCCAAGACAAGGAAGACCGTGCACTATTGCCAGAGGAGAAAAGGCATGCCCATAGCAGTCAAAGTGGCTAAAGGTCCTTATCAATCATCTTAGTTGCTCTTCTCTGCACTCTTTCTGGGTCTCAGCATCTTTTTTGCATTAGGGTGACCAGAACCAGACCAGTATTCCAAGTGTGGCCTCACCTGTGCAGCATAAAACAGGACTATCAACTGATGTCTAATGTAATCTAATGTAATGTAATGTAATTATCTAAGCTAAAGTAATGATTGTGTAAAGGAGTGCAAAGATAATTTTGATAAAGAAATGGAAGAACCATCAGCAGTGTTGTATCATTAAAACAATCCTGAGAAAGGAGGAAGCATCCCAAAAGGACTCAACATAATCCCATCTTGATTTGACATAGTAGTGTTTCTCAACTTTAAGATGCATGGATAGCAACATGTGGAATTCCCCAGCTGCCAGTTGCTGAGCTTGAGAAATACTGCCAAAGGGGGCAGACTTTCAAGTTTCTCTTACGCCCTCCTACAACAATGAATTGGAATTGCAATAGTCCTTGTGGGGTCTGTTTTCTGAGTAGGCTTCCTTGAAGGGCTGACACAATGCAATCCATTTGTTTTATTCTTCCTGCGTGAAGAGGTGAAGGCTGAGTAGATCTGCTTTCGGCATTTCATGCATTGAAACAAACAACAGAGCTAAAGAACACAACCAACTCAGGACATTATTTAGAGCAGTGGTCCCCAACCACCGGGCCCCGGACCAGTACCGGTCCGTGGATCATTTTGTACCGGGCTGCCAGTTTGCTTGGGCGCCGCCATCTTGTTTCGATGGCGCTTGAGAAAGTGCTTCCGGGTGAGCTTGTCGGTCATCGGTTGTTGGAAAGCGGCGTTTGGGTACTGAAGGAATCCTCGCGCGTTAATTTTGTTGAAGGGGGGGGCGGCTTCGAACGAAGAGCCGTCCTGATGGTGGTGGAGTCTCGCGTTACTCAGGAGGAGATTAAGAAAGAGCCCGAAAAGCACAAAAAAGGTACAAAGGAGGAGTTGAAGGTGGTGGGGAGAAGTGGGGGACGGCTGGCTGGCTGGTCGCTCGGCTCACCTTGCCTTGGTCGTGCGTGCTGATGCTGGTACCGGTCCGTGGATCATTTTGTGGTGCCGGTACCGGGCCATGGTACAAAAAAGGTTGGGGGCCACTGATTTAGAGGACAAGTCATTTTTTGGGAGAAAGGATATGCCTGAAAGTAACTCATAAACTAGTGCTGAGAAATCGTGAACTTCCAGTTACGATACACTTATAATTACCCCCAGACAGCATGGGTTGCTTGGAGTTATTGTATATGTCAGTACCTGAAAAGGTCCCTGCCATTGACCATGCCATCACCAAGATAGTGTCAGCCCTTTGAAGTAGTCTGGATAAGAAACCAATATCATCACACTATCTTTATTCTAAGTTTATAATAACACAGAGGTCCCCAAACTTGGCAACTTTAAGACTTGCTGGCTGAGGAATTCTGGGAGCTGAAGTGCACAAGTCTTAAAGTTGCCAAGTTTGGACAACTCTGTAGTAACAGAATCTTGCGAATCTGAAGGCATATCCCTCTTCGCTTGTCTTTACTTTCCAGGAACTAGGGAGGATCTTTTCTGAGGCACTTTCCACATCTTATTCCTTCAGTGGGCTGAGATGTCTCTTATCTGATCTTTGCCATGGCTGTGGCTCTTCCTCCTCCTGTCTCTTAAGGATATTCCCACAGATCATTACAACAGTCAGTGACATGTTGTTGGCAAGAACAACATGCACCTGGAAAAGAGAAAAAGCACTATTTGAAAATGAGAATAACCCACAACTAATGTAAACTAGGGTGGATTGTCAAAAATGAAATAAAAAGTGAAATGGACTCTTATCAAGAGAAGATCCCAAATGAATTAGAATCACCGGTGGCTCTCAGAAACAACAAGCGTTAGTAGGTTTGTGCACAAAAAATGGAAAAAGAAAATTGCTATATTTTCTATGTCATTAATCTATGCTATTCTCTCTCTTCTCTTGGAAAAAAAAATCTGTGAACAGCTTTATATAGGGTGGGAAAGTAGAGAAGGAAGGTTTCGGGTGATGACAGCCTGATGAAATATTGAATGTTGGTGCTAAAATAATTGTCAGAGTTAACTATTCATTACTGTACATGTATATTTGCAATTATGTGAATTCAGAAAGGACTACTACAGGAGTCCCCAACCCCTGGACCACAGCCCACTATAGGCTGTAAGCTATTCAAAAGCAGGCCGTGGAAGCGATGACCATGCAAGCGTGAGTGCCCTCCATTTGTGTGAGAGGCGGGTGCATATATCTGCTACTCATGCAAATGGAGCTGCACGCATGCGCTTGCCAGCCACTCGCACAGTGCTCCCCCCCCGTCACTGGTACCCAAAGCTGGAAAGTTGGAGAACTCTGGACAACCACTTTTGGAGCTGTAAGGAGATGCAAAAAGTACTAGCTCTTTGCCACCATCTATAGATCATCTGCATTACTGCAATCTGTATCTAATAGCTCTAGGTCTGGATTTCCAAAGATTTTGGGCATTTTACCTACTTTTTTTTTTTTTGTAGAAACCTTCTTGCCTCCCTACATGAATGTCTATTAAATTTGTTCCTCATTTTACATGTCAGACCTTCACATTCTTATTTCCAGCAATCAGTCTCCAATCAACCCATCAACTCAGTCAGCCCTGAACTTCCTACTGCATGTCCACTAATCTTTCTGGCATACCTGCCAGCCTTGTCATCGCCTCCCACCCCTCTTCCAATCATCCTGCCATTCACCACTGATCTTCCCCAACTGTTAGATCTTCAGGTGAATATTAGTGTATTTTTAATGTGGTTATTTAGTAAAAAAACAAAACAAAATACCCTTGCAATCTCTTAAAATGCCTCTCCCAGGAGGAAAAAGCCTCAATTTGAAGCCACTGTTGAAGAACAGCAACATTTTCCATCCTTAAAATGATAACCCCATGTGAGATTGGCAGGATCAAGAGGTTTAGCAGATTATTGTTGGGTGACATTATAAAAATGCCTCTGCCAATTGCAGCTGGAGGAGACCTTGCCCCCCCAAAATTGTACTCAACTTCATCTTGTTTGAGAGAGAGGAGGCAGCTGTACCTTTTCTCCTGTTGCTGGCCAGAAATTTGGCAGCCAGAGTATGCCTGGTCTTTACTCTTTTCATTTTATTAGGCTAGCAGTAGATGCTATTATGCCACCATCACAGTTCATTGCTTTGAGGGATATATTTCTACCAAGGACGGTTCAGGCATTATTTATAGCAGGTATGGGCAACTTTTTGTGACTGCCAGCAGCACTTTGTAATGAGAGCTATGGGAGCCCAGCAACAATGCAAAAGCATCGCAAGAAAGGACAGGGCGGGAATGTTAGTCTCCTTCCTTCATTTTTGAATTTTAAAAATAATAATAAAAGAGTCGTGTTACTGCTGCTGGAGACGAAGTACAGTTATTTTATTTATAACATTTGCAGTTCTAGTTGGTTTCGGTTTGGCAGAACATTGAGTAAAAACCAAATTGCTGTTATTTGGGAGCTTTCTGCCAAATTTGGGTGGCATGATGGATGTTTGGGTCTGCAGAAATGGGGCTCGATTACTAATGGATGAATATTCAATATGCAAGGGGATACAGAGTCATGGCAAGAACTTTCATCCTATGTGCCACATAGGTTGTTCACACTTGCTATATAATGAGTTTTGCCAAACAAATTGAAATGCAAGAAAGTTTTTTGAAGTAGATTTGTACATAGAACTGTACAAAACTCTTCAGGCATTTACGCACAAGGTTAGGACATATTTGTGGCTTCAGGGCTATTTTTATGCTACAGTTCTAGGTGCCAATCAAAGTCAAGGCTGTCAAAGTTAAGGATAATACCTTATATGCAAACTGATCTCAGGTTTTGTGTAATTACATGATGTCATGCTCTTGTTTTGCTAATGTGCTATTGTTTTTGTGAACTTGGATGGCTTTTGTAAGTAACTAGATAAATACGCAAAAAACAAGAAGTAGGATCCTTACTTCTTCCAATATGTCCTGACATTATTTGTCACTATTTACAATTGGATTTGAATTGTATAATAATCATTGTATCTGTATAATTAAAACAATGACAAGAAAAAAAACAACCTACCTCCCATAGAATCAAAAATCAGAATATAGAGTGCCACAAATAACACAAGAAACAAAGTCCGCTAAACACAAGAAATAACTTCTTACCTTCTGGATTCAATACAGGTAGTCCTCAACTTATGACCACAATTGAGCCCAAAATTTATGTTGTTAAATGAGAGGTTTGTTAAGTGACTTTGTCCCATTTTGCGACTTTTCTTACCACATTTGTTAAGTGAATCACTGCAGTTGTTAAATGAATCTGGCTTCCCCATTGACTTTGCTTGTCAGAAGGTCACAAAAGGAGATTACACAACCCCGGGACCCTGCAACATCATTAATTTGAACCAATTGTCAAACATCCAGATGTAGATCACATGACCCTGGGAATGCTGCAATGGTCATAAGTGTAAAAAACGGTCATAAGTCACTTTTTTCAGTGCCGTTATAACTCTGAACATTCACTAAATGAACTGTTGTAAGTCAAGGATTACCTATATAGAAGTCAAATTGGCATCGATCGAATGATGCATGAGATTTGTTGGTTTGCACATTTTTAAAACTTTAGACCCAGGAATAGAGAACCAGAGCCAAAACTCTGCTTTTCTCATTAAGCTCAGTGGGTTCAAGTCCTAGCCAGTTTTGTTCTTAGGCTTCTTTATAGTGTCCCAAAAAAAGCTAAGGTGGTTCTACTCTGTGTTGCTGTGCTGTCACTCAGCCTCACAGGCTGGAAGATAAAACAAAAGACTGCTTGTGTCAGTGCGGGGCCTACTCGAAAAGAGGACTGGAAGATAGGGAGGCTGTGTTTGGAATACTGCATCACAATATAGAAAAAGGTGCCAAGACCCTAGAAAGAGTGCGAAGAAGAGGGTGGCCAACTTGACATCACTCATGTCAAAGAGTGCTTCTCCTTGCCTGGCCTCTCATGACAGTGGGGATGCTGTCACTGTCATAAGTGTGAAAAATGGTCATAACTCACTTTTTTTCAGTGCTATTGTAACTTTGAATGGTCATTAAATGAACTGCTGTAAGCCAAGGATTACCTGTACAAAAATACAAAAAGCTTCTTTGCTTGCAAAAAGCTGTCCTAAATACGAATCATTAGATTAAAAATACCTGCAAGCCAGAATTACAAATCAGGCAGAGTGCCAGAGCACCATGAGGAATTAAAATAGTTAAAATGCAGTGATAACTATCAGTAGCCAACTCTTGCTCATAAAGTAAAACCCTTAAGCAGAGAGGTCATTTAAGCTCTCCAGAAAAAGCACACCCAGGAAAAGCAATCCTTAGATCCATTTGCACCACTTAAAGATACCAGCTGGTCTCAATCACCCCACAAGATATCCTAAGAAAATCATCCAGATTTAAGGAAAGGTCCCCCAGAAAGGCAGTAAAAAAAACAGTGCCAAGCTTATATCCTCCCTCTTGGAAGTACACCCCAAAAGGACAATGGCAGATAGTACTAAAGCAGTGAGGAAGACCCTCCCCAAATAGAAAAAGAAACCATGAGGCAGGAAAAAATTCAAACACAATACAAATAATTAAATCACAACAGTAGCTGTTGCTTGTTGAAGCTGAATAGGGAAAATTATCCCATTAATAAACACAGGATTAAATATCACCAAGCACAGAATTAACCTTCACCAAAAACCAGTTTTAGACCAAAACTCAGAAAGGGTATGTAAACTCACGTTTCAATGTCAATCTTTCTAGCTAGCCAAGAAGCCTTGCTGAATGTCACTCATCTTGGTTCCCTGTCATTAAAAGCTTCTTTCTCACAGCTCTGCTTCATTATTCAATTATTTCTTCAAAGTGCTGATTGTCCAGGGAAGTATTTCCTCCCCAACAGCAATGTAAAAATCTTAAAACAACCCTTCCCCTTTAAGAAAGTCAAGCCCCAGAAGCTCCGGAGACAGGAAGTCTAGGCGTACTGGCAAGAATGCAATAAGGGTGGGGAAAAAACAAAAGGAGATTGCTTCCAACTACCGGTTTTCCGAACTGCTTAGAAAGTTAACAAGGGGTTCTATAGAACCAATCAGAACTGGTAGAATCCCACCCCTGAAGTAAGGCCAAATTCAGGTAGTGATGTTGGGCACAATGGCTGAATTTTCTTCATGCCCTTAAGCATCTCTAGATGCAGCCCAGACTGACTCCAAAAGACATGCTGCCCCCTTTTTTGGCTATGTGTTTACTCTGATTTTCTTCCCACTTTGGGTTTTCTATCTAATCAGGTAATTACCTCAACAGGAGTGTTATAATTTACATTACCTAAATTTAAAGTCCCTAATTACCTTAGGCATAATTACTTAAAAAGAAAACATTTTAGACGTTAGAAGCCAGAGAGGACATACTTTTCAGTTTTCCTGTTAATGGGGATTATGTGATTAGTTGAGCATACTGTGTTGCAATAATTTTGGCATTCATCACTAAACCTAAACATAATGATACAGGTTTAGCAATATCCTTTTCCATCTTATTATAGAATTATTATAGTATTGTCAGCTAGTTGAAGACAGGGATGTTTTTTCAAGAGTGATAAAGTAGCTGTTGCAGCTTTCATGTGTGTACAAGTAGTCCTCAACTTAGAACAGTTCGTTTAGTGACTGTTTGAAGTTACAATGGCACTGAAAAAAATGTTACTTAAGACTGTTTTTCACACATATGACCGTTGCAAGCATTCCCAGGGTCATATAATCTACATTTGGATGCTTGACACCTGGTTCATATTAATGACATTTGCAGTGTCCTGGGGTCATGTGATCTCCTTGTCGGGGCTCTGTCAGCTACCCCCATTTAAATCATGAGTCTCGAGCCAAAATTCCAAAACTTAAAAAGGATTTATGAGGAGTGAATATGCCGACACTGCCTGGGTGTAGCCGACTCTGAGACACATCATTCATTGTCACCCTTGACCCTGGTTTCCCCCAACCCCTGGGTGTATCATAATTCATATTCTCCAATGGGACACATCTATAGCTAAGAATCATCAATTATGCTCTCCAGTTAGAATTTTGCGCTGTAGAAATTTCGATCACCTAGTTACTATCTTCGAAAACATTTATGGAATGCAAGCTGCCGCACTGCTCCCCCCCCACTTTCTGTTGGCAACTCTAAAAGACCATAGACATATTTTATGAGGTGACACCCCTTTTTTGACCTTCTGACAAGCAAAGTCAATGAGGAAGCCAGATTTGCTTAACAACTGTGTTACTAACTTAATAACTCATTTAATTCACTTAACAAACGTAGCAAGAAAAGTCATAACATGGGGCAAAACTCCCTTAACAAATTTCTCGCATAGCAATGTAAATTTGGAGCTTAATTGTGACCATAAGTTGAGGAGTACCTATAACAACAAGTAACATATCTCAACATTAATGCACAAATCTGTTTGGATTTTTGTTACTTCTTCTCAGTATTCTCTCGCTCTCTCCCTCTCCCAAGAGAGGGAGGGAAGGTGGGAGAGAAAGAGAGAGAGAGATGAGAGAGAGGGAGAGAGAGAGAGAGAGACTGTATAACTTTTAACATTTTAGCAGGTGATCTCCAGTTATTAATAAGCTTAAATATGCAGTTTTGAGAAGGAAGATAAAATTGGGCTTCTTGTGGGAAGAGGATTGTTTTTTCTACTCTTTTTTTTTCATGCTTCACTGAAGTGTATTTAGCAGCTCCGGATTGGATTGCTGATGGTCTCAACACAGCTTTCTGCATATATTCGCTTGATTTCAGGCAGAGCTGCCCATATCAGACACAAGAATCCTACTCCCTCTAGTGCAGCAAATGTGCATCCAGGAGACACTCTCTGTTCCCCTGTTTAAATCAGAGTCCTCAATTGTTCATCAATTATGCAGAAATAAAAACATTTTTTAAAAAAACATTAAAAACCTTGGAATCAAAAATAAATCTAAAACCAAAATGTGTAGCATTAAAATCCCCACAGGCACTTTTCCTGTTATTTTACCATATAGTCTAGTGAATGAAGTATTAACAATCTCTAAAGAAATAGAGAAGCTGTGATCAAATATGTGTTTTATCAAGAGGGCCACATTTAGGCTTCAACATTAGCTTGTCAATTCTTTCCTGTCTCTGTAAAGTGAAAAAGAAACCACAAATCGCCCTTTGGAAGGAGTTGGAGCCTTACCTGTCATTGACAAACTATGGGTATCTTTTGCAACCTCAACAGGCAACAACAGATAATTTTACAGAAAGAGAGGAATCGCCCTTGGAGATGCAAAAGTGAACTACAGGATCTATGCAATCAAATCATTCACTAATCTATTATACATTTTATTTAATTATTTTTTATACCTGCCTACCAGGTACCTCAAGACAACTGAGGATAGCAGCCTATAGGAATAAAGTCCATCCTGGATGATTTCTATTTCAGGACTTGGTCATATGAACCAGGACTGCAGATGGAATACAGGTAGTCTTTGACTTAACAACCACAATTTGGTCCAAATGTTGACAAGTGTTAAGTGAATTTTGTCCCATTTTACAACCTTTCTTGCCACATTTGTTAAGTGAATCACTGCAGTAGTTATTAAGTTAGTCACATGGTTGTTAAGTGAATCTGGCTTCCTCATTGACTTTTCTTGTCAGAAGGTGGCAAAATGGGATCACATCAACCCGGGACACTTCAACCGTTATAAATATCAACCAGTTCATAACCTTCCTAATTATGGGGACATGAGCACAAGTGATTTCCACTCAAGCGCCTTCCGTTCACACGAGTGGAGCTTCACGTGCAAAACTCCATTCTTGCATGCTGCTCACACAAATGGAACTGTGTTTGTGCGCGTGCACCTTCAACTCACATGCCCTCCCACTGGGCCGGACCACTAAGTTGCAAAGATTGGAGACCGCTGAGTTAAAGGGTTTATTTGTATACCAGATGATTGCCTCAGCTTCTTGTAATCACTTGCACAACCTTTTTGCTTTGAGAAATGGATTAACTTTTTCCATAATTAGGAAAAACATTAAATAACAGCCATGATTAGTTTTAAAAAACCTTCTTGATTAGGGTGAACTTAAAACGATGCAAAATCTAGAAGAACAAGGTATAAAGATGAATTGGTTTTCATATGCGCAAATACACTCAAGGTATCTTAAAGATTCTAAAACAGAGGGATTTTATGATAAACTGACTGATCTAGATAGGATTTTGACAGGTACTGATTAAAAAGTGATCAAAAAATTATATAGTTACTTGCTGGAAATTAAATTAGAGGAAGAACAAGTTAAAGAAACGATGATTGTTTGGGGGAAGAATTTTGGATATGGGATTGATTTAGAGAAATGGCAAAAATTGTGGTCTCAAAATTATAAAATGACAATGTCAACAGCATATAAAGAAAATTTGTATAAGATGTTTTACAGGTGGCATTTCCCCCCGACAAGAATAGCAAGAATGTTCAAGAATAAATCTGAAAAGTGCTGGAAATGTCATCAGATACCTGGCTCATATTACCATATGTGGTGGACTTGTGAGGACGCTAGAAAATATTGGACTAGAATTCGCATATGGTTGGAAAAAATGACAAAGAAACATATAGATTTGAAACCAGAGATTTTTTTATTGGGAATCTTACCTGATACATATAATAAAAACTTAAAATATTTGATTGTAAATGTATTAACAGCGGCTAGGATTGTATTTGCTAAAAATTGGAAGAGTGAGAAAATACCATCAGAAGAAGAAATTATTAAGAAAATATTGGAATGTGCTGAAATGAGTAGATTGACATTTGAAATTAGAGAACAATAAGATAAACAATTTTATGAAGTTTGGGATCTTTTTTATCAATGGTTAGATAATACAATATAATAATAGAATATTTAGAAACTTAGGAAATAACGAATATACACTTTTTCTTGGTTTTGATAATATTTCTAGAATATTTTATTAAGATAGATTTGGTATGATTTTATGAATTGTTATAAAATAAATTAATTAAATTATAGTTATCTCGTTTAAGCATAAATTAATAAAATTATAGTCAAAGGGTTGTTTAATAATGATATTAGGATATATAATTATTGATTGATAATATGATTATCAATTATTATGTAATATAATTATTATGATGACTATGAAATAGATGCACAAAAAGGAGTGGTAAACCAACCGATACACTGTCCGCAAATTTATGAAGAATGATGATGTTTTTATGTTATGTTATGTTTTATGTGTTTTTGTGTGTTGTTAAAACCAATAAAACTTTTACAAAAAAAAAAACACAAAACCCTTCTTGATTAGTAACAACAGAGAATTGTCTTTTGCAACCTGTAGCTATAAAAATAATTTAGTGGAATTATTATGGATTTCCTAGGATAAGAAAGAACAGCACTATACAGTATTAAATTAAAACAACTAAGTTTAGGTTGTGGGTTGGTAGATGCAGGAAGAAGAATATAACAGACTGGTCAATACTGTGCAGTGGTGAAGAAAGAACATGTAGTGAAAATTTCATTTGGAAGAAAGGAGCAGAATGAGAAAATGTCATCAGCGCAGTATTTCTTATTTCTCAGCCCACTTATTTATCACAGTTCCAAGCACTGTGACGTCTTGTTTTATTGGATTCTTTTGCAAACAAGTCCAGGCCCAACACATGGTTGGCATCAAATGCCTGGCAGAGATTATTGCTGATCCTTGATCTGAGCCTTCCTAGAAAAAAGATAAAGATTATAGCAATGAGGGCCAGATACCTGAATCACAGCCATGTAAATTTTCCAAAATGTCATGAAGCAATGTTCTTTCAAGACATTCTGGCAAATGGTCTTTTCTCCAAATGTGACTATATTGCAACGATGGAGACGTAGCTACTGCTGCTGGTAAACATGCTGGTGTGGTGATCTCTTTGCAAAAAGACTTTCTACTAGATCCATATCAACTTGGTTATAAGAGTTAACTCTCAACATTCATTATTAATTTCAGTGAAAACTCTGATATTTCATTGTTCATCTCATGGAATCTTGCTTGCTTGGCTTGTTGGCTATATCCTCTGAAGAGTGGTTAAACAAACCTTTGGATATATTTGGCCAAAGGTTAAAGGGAGACATGATAGCAGTGTTCCAGTATTTAAAGGACTGTAACTGGAAAACGGGGTAGATTTATTCTACATAGCTCTCAAGGTAGGGCAAGAACTAGCGAATAGAAGCTCTATAGAGGGAGACCAATGAAATAAGGAAGAGTTTCCAAACCATGAGAGCTATTAACCAATGGAACCATCTGTCTTTTGCAGTCATGAGGCTCCATCATTTCATCAAGAAAACATTAGACAACCATTTACCTGAATGAGTATGTTTTACATTTTTGTTTTTGGTGGTGTTAGTGTTAGATGCATTTAACTTAGAGAACAGGATATTGATATGAGATATCATAACTGAATTCCAGTATCTCTCATACAAAATGAATTGTTCAGAATTCATTTTGAGACAGCACATTTTTATTTATTTTTTTATTTTATTTTTTTATTTTCTTTGGTTTGTCAATTGCTTACAAGATAATAGGTATAAGTAAAAACATAGTTATGAATACATGGACACATATAAGAAAAATAAAAGAAATAGGACAGGGACGGTAGGCACATTGGTGCGCTTATGCACGCCCCCTATAGACCTCTTAGGAAAGGGGTGAAGTCAATAGTAGACAGTCTAAGGTTAAAGTTTTTGGGGTTTGGGGAAGAAACCACAGAGTCAGATAGAGTATTCCAGACATTGACCACTCTATTGCTGAAGCTGTATTTCCTGCAATCAAGTTTGGTGCGATTAACCTTGAGTTTGTATCTATTGTTTGCTCTTGTATTGTTATGGCTGAAGCTGAAGTATTCATTGACAGGTAGGACATTGCAATGTATGATTTTATATGCTATACTTAGATCGGACCGAAGGCGGTGTAGTTCTAGGTTTTCTAGGTCTAGAATTTCAAGTCTGGTGGCATAAGGTATTCTGCAACGAGTAGAGGAGTGGAGAACTCTTCTTGTGAAATATTTCTGGACTTTCTCAACTGTGCTAATATCAGATACGTAATGTGGGTTCCAGACTGATGAGCTGTATTCGAGTATTGGTCTAGCAAATGTTTTATATGCTCTAGTTAGTAGTGTAATATTACCAGAGAAAAAGCTACGTAAGATTAGGTTAACAACTCTTAATGCCTTTTTGGCTATGTAGTTACAGCGGGCTCTAGCACTTAGATCATTAGAGATGAGTACTCCAAGATCCTTGACAGAGTTTGGATCATCAACAAGATCTTGACTATTCAGCTGGTATTTTATTTTCTGATTTATTTATTTTTTTGCCAAAATGTAAGACAGAGCATTTATTTGTTGAGATTTGAAGTTGCCATTTGTTTGACCATTCTGATACATAGTCAAGGTCTTTTTGAAGGGTAGCAGTATTGTCTGTGGTATTGAACAGCTTTACATCATCAGCGAAGAGAACGCAGTTGCTCTTAATATGATCACAGAGGTGATTTATGTAGAGTATGAAAAGAGTTGGTCCTAGAACACTGCCTTGAAGGACACTGTTGACAGGTACAGAATTTGATAGGATGCTCCCAATTTTGACCATTTGTTGTCTGTTTGACAGGAATGCTTCTATCCACATATGCAGGTGTCCAGAGATACTGTAAGATTTTAGTTTTAGGAGTAGTTTGTCGTGTACCAATGAATCAAAGGCTTTACAGAAGTCTATGTAGATTGCGTCTATTATTTTGCCCTGATCGAGTTGTGTAGTCCATATGTTTTTGCAGTGTAAGAGTTGAAGATTACAGGATAGTTTTTTCTGAAACCAAATTGTTTATTAGAGAGTAGGTTGTTTGTTTCTAAGTGGAGGATGATGGATTGCTTAATAATTGATTCCATGACTTTACAGGTGACGCAGCATAAAGAGATTGGTCTGTAATTTTCAACTAGGCTGGGGTCTCCCTTTTTGAAGATGGGGATGACCGTGGCTTGTGATCATAGTTTTGGCAAGGAGCTGGTCCTGAAAGATTTTTCAGAGATTATGCTTAGAGGTTCAGCTATGGCAGTGGATAGCTTTTTTTTTAAGAAGTAGGCACATATTCCATCCGGTCCAATAGATAGAGATGGTTTTCGATTTCATAGTGCTTTTTCAACATTGTCTACTGTAAAATTGATATGTATTAGATTATTGTAGTTGTCTGTGGTACGGCTAGGAAATACTAGGCATGATCCATTGCTGTTTACAAATACTGAGCCAAAGAATGTGCTAAAGAGGTTGGCTTTAATAGTGTTGTCATTGCAGTCTTTACCATTAGGTCCTTTCAGGGGTGGGATGGACCTTGAGTCTTTTAGTTTGTTGTTTATAAAATTGTAGAAAGCATGGGTGGAATTGGTGCGTAGAAGGTTTTCCTCTTGTTTAATGTGATAATTGGTGCATTCAGTCTTTATCAGGTGGCATAAATTTTTGTATCGGGTTTTGAAGTTGGCAACGTGACCAGATTTGTTTTTCCGCCAAAGTGATCTCTTTTTGGATTGAAGCTTCCTTATTGTTATAGGTCAGGGGTGGGCAAACTACGGCCCTCGGGCCACATCCGGCCTGTTGGTCTGTCCAATCCGGCCCGCCCCTGAAAAAAAATCGCTGGGCGTGGTGTATTGCCCTGTGCCGTGTGGCCCCCAAAGCTGCAAAACAGTGCGGAGCGCTCTCAGGGTAGGAAAGAAAAGAAGTTTGCAAAGGCCTCGGCTGGGAGTTCGAAATCACCTTCGAGTGCGACCTCTCCGAAGGTGAGTCCCCGCCGATCCCCTTTTTTTCCGGGTCTTCCAGGCTTAAACTTTGCAAAGGCAAAGTTTGCAGGCTGGAGCGTCTTCCCGCCGAGGAGTGGGAAGGGTTCCGCCTGGCGGGCGGGCGGGCTGCTTGGAGCGGGCTGCTTGGAGCCACCTAAAGCTAGGCCACTGCTGGTGGAGCCTTGCCCTGCCTTGGTGCCCCGTTTCCCGGCTCGGCGGTCCTGCTCGGGCAGCACTTTAAAAGCCTGCTCCCAGCACCCGAGCAACTTCCCAGCAACTTTCGGCTTCCTTTTAACTCGCGGGCGCTCGCACCTGGCCCTGAGCCGCGCAGCGGAGGGGAAACCCGGAGTGCTGCCAGGTCGCCTCCTCAAAGCAGCCCGCCCGCCCGCCGGGCGGAACCCTTCCCGCTCCTTGGGGGGAAGACGCTCCCACCTGCAAACTTTGCCTGTGCAAAGTTTAAGCCTGGAAGCCCCGGAAACCCGAGCAACTTCCCAGCAACTTGCGGCTCCCTTTTTCCTTGCAGGCGCTTGCGCCTGGCCCCAAGCCGCACAGCGGAGGGGAAGCCCGGCGGGCGGGCTGCTTGGAGGAGGCGACCCGGCGGCGCTCCGGGTTTCCCCTCTGCCGCGCGGCTCGGGGCGAGGCGCGAGCGCCCGTGAGTTAAATTTGTTTAAAAAAAAAATTGTAAGAATCGAAATGTGATATTTAAGGACAGTTCACAGATGATGGTCTCAGGAAGAGCAAGCTCTTGGGTAACTTGGATGATTTTATTTTACATGAAGCAATGCATTTGAAATTAAAGGAAGCAGATTTGGGTTGGACCTCAGAGACAAGCAAGCAAGCAAGCAAGCAAGCAAGCAAATAAACAAACAAGCCCTAATAGTAAGAGCAATTCAACAATGGAACAGATGTGCCCTGGGAGATGGTAGATTCTCTTTTGCTGGAGATGTTTGAAGAGTGTCAGTTAGTGATTCTGTAGTATAAGATTGCAGGCTAGATGATTCCCAAGGACCCTTCCAACCCTTTCATTCTATGAGTGTGAGATGAGTAAACCAGTCCCCTTTGTCCCCCAATAAATTTTGTTCTCAATGACTTTTTAAAAAAGAACACACATGCAATATACATTTTTGCAAGCAATTCCTTTAATGTATAAAAAGTAGTGTATGTTAGATATAACATAATTATATATAATGTTTTGAGTCATTTGCCACAACTTTAGCAGGGTCCTTTTTTGTGATACGAAGCACTGGGAAATCCAAGTATTTTAAAGAACTAACCAATGTACAAAGTTGACATCTGTTTCATTCCCAAACAGCCTGAACTTTTTAGCTGAGAGACAGAGAAACCATACATATCCTGTTCAATTGTAGCTGACCTGTGGCAAGAAGTCTGACCCAGAATTTTAAAAGAATAAATCAATAGCTTTTTCAAAATGATGCAGTCCATCAAGCCTTAGTAATGTTCTCAGGGAACTCCAGAGAATTTCCAAAAATAAACTAAAAATGCAGTTAAATGTCAAGGTTTTCATTAAAGGGAAACTAAACTGTAGAGGAGAACAATTGTGCTAGATTTCCAAAAGGGTGGGAATTAAAATAACTTTAGTAACTTGCAGCACAGCCTTTCCCTAAGGACATCTGTTTCTCCTACCAGGTCAGAAAGTGTGGGCATGCTCCTAGTCCAGTCCCTTGAATATTGCCATCTTATGGGAGCTAGGAAGCATGTTATTTCTGTGGCAGGCCCTGCCCTAGGGAACACGCTTTCCTCGGAAGTTCATCAGACCTCCTCCACCCTTCTAACTTTCCATAAAATCATTGAAGGCCTGGCTTTCCCCCCAAGCCCTGGGGGAAGACAAGATGAGGTGTTTGCATGTAAGAAGTTTGACTTAGTGCACATTTTTTTGTTTTTAATATGTTTGGTTTTCAGATTTAATATGGTTTTAAATGTTTTAATTTATGGCTGGGAACTGCCTAGTGTTTGTTATAAGATAGGTGGCTATGTAAATGTTTTAAATAAATAAACGTTGTCATACATTAAAAGCTGCTTGCAAATAACATAAACCTTTCTAAACAAACACATTTTTCCACCACTTAACTGTGGAAAGGTAAAGGGAGTCTTGCCCTTTAAGAAAAAGGCTGAGCTCTCTCCTTTGTGAATTCAAATTTTCCAGGCTGGGAAATTCACTACAAAATAATTGGTCAGCTGCATTGGAAGCCGGAATCAGTTTATTAGTAGGAAGGCAAATAAGAATAAATCCTACAGCGTTTCTGAGACTAATCTAATTTTGTAACTAGAAAAACCCATTTCTTATACCCTTCAGGTCCTTTGATTTTGTAAGCGTGAACCCTTGAAGTCTTGGATTTGTGATGAGTTTTTTTTTATGGCGTTTGAATCCTGTCTCTTGAGATTGGGATTTTTTCCTGGGATCTTGGTAGGAGTAATTGTTTTATAGTAGCTGCTTGTTCACTTTGTAGCTGCTTGGTGCATTAGGTTGCAATATCCTGAGTTTCCTCTTATGCCTTTTGGTTTGCTATCATGGTTTTAAATTTTTTTCTTCCTACCATGTTTTTTTATGACTGTGTTTTGATGAGTATTTCCTTTTCTCATGTGTGTTGATCCTTTTTCCTTTTGGAGTTTGCTTTTCACAAGTTTTTTTTATAGCTTGCCATCTATTTGATTTCTATGGGAAAGGATCTTAGCTAATTTGTAGGTTTTTGCTGTATCCCATGCAAAGGTGGGGCTAATGGAACTGACCCTGCTTGTGTTTTCACCTCTCCTTTCTTTTAGGGGAATTTTCCTTCCCCTTCTGATATTTTAAAATTTCTTTTCTTTTCCTTGGAGAGGGTGAATCGTAACTTCCAACATAACAAAACAGGGATAATGAATTGAACAGAATTTGGATTATTTTCTTCAGCAGTGGCGGCAGCAGAAATCGATCAGTAAATTAATCAGTAAAGCTACACTGTATGTCAGTTACTAGACTAGGTTCTCTGGATAGAACTGAGACAAGAGCCATTAGAGGCAATAGGGCATTGGGGTATCTCCCATCTATATTGTTGGGTTGTCCAGAAATTATCCTAATTGGATGTGAAAAAAGGGGCCAAGTGGCTCCAGAGGAGATGGGATTAGGAGAAAGCAAACCTGAGGAGTCAAGGCCTATCTTCTGCATAGGCTAGATGACAATGTCCTTGAAATCCTGATAATCTGACTTTCATTCCTTCAGAATTGGAGCCACCATTTCTGTTGTACAATGCAGTTCATATAAAAAGGAATATGGCTTTCAAAATGTATATAAGACTCTCTTAATGTTGCTTTAGTAGCTCTCAGTAGCAAATTCAGGTGTGGATTTGCACATTTCATAGTCCACTACTATATGCACATATATCATTTCAAGAAACTTACCTATAATAGGCCTGGAAGACAAATCAGGCTCTATTTATTTGTTTATTCAATAAACAAGTCAGCATGACTGCCCATCTAACCAATTAAACAATGGGCAACAAACAAGAGATAAAACCCAAGAAATATTTAAAATAAATTTCAAGGACCTTGTAAAAGGCTCCCTGCCTACAAAATACAAATTATTTACTTGAAAACACTGGTAAAATGAACATCACTAATTTAGATAATCTCTCTCTCTCTCTCTCTCTCTCTCTCTCTCTCTCTCTCTCTCTCTCTCTCTCTCTCCCTCCCTCCCTCCCTCATATTTGTCCCTTATTCCCATCTTCTGACAGGCCCATAATTCACGGCATTTTTGGAGAACACATTTTCAGCTCTTTGATGTGAAACTCCACTTATTCTTACATCACAGTGAGATGGAGCTATTGAGAAAATAAATTCTATTTTAGCTTCATTATAAATTATCAGTAGAAAAGTCAGTCTGATCTTTTAACTTACAACTGACTTAACTTAAAATGACTTAGTTTATGCCTTTACTCAGTCATCATTTCAGGCCACTAATCATCTATGCTGGCTGCCAAATCTTTCCCAGTCCTCCCAGTTCTTTTCCTCTTATGGAATTCTCTGATTCCAAGGCTGAAAAAGAGAAACTAGCATAAAAATTCTGCAATTTAGAAGGCAACTACTTGGCACCAGGGGCTACTAATTCATAGCAAAGAGTCAGAGCCTGACCTTGCCAGAATGCCAAGGCTTAAATCATGCTGCCTATTTAAGATCGTTGAGCAGCTGAAACTGGCAGAACATCTTGAGAACAGGAGATGTTAATGTATGTATGTATGTATGTATGTATGTATGTATGTATGTATGTATGTGTATATGTATATGTTCATGTACATGTACATGTATATGTATGTATTTCAAAGACTATATCTTTGTTGTACTGTTTCTCCACCTTGGCAACTTTAAGGTGTGTGGACTTTAATCAGATGCATCTTCCTTTCCCTCTCTCCAGTTGGCTATTCTGTTTTATGAACAAGCAGGAGGTAATTAGCATGTTTCTAATGGTTTTATTAACTTGGTTGTACATCATTTAGTAGGTACTGCCAGAACTGAATGACTGTAAATTAAAGAAAGATCTGCAGAGAAAGAATTTGTAATGTGTAGCTGGTGCATAAGTGCAGATGAGAAAAACAGGTTGATTTCAATCTGATAGTCTGGAACTAAAATATCCATAATAGCCAGGCCTGGGGTCATCAGACATTTTGCAGGACAAGGAGTCAGGAGAAATTAGAAATTAGAAGCCACAGCAACACACTGTCTGGTCATGGAGAATTGTTTCAAACAAAACAGTGTTTTTCATTCTTGGCAATTTTAAGTTGTGTGGATTTAAAAGAGAGAGAGAGAGAGAGGAAGGATAAAATAAGAAATGAAGTAATTTAAATGCAG
Organism: Notechis scutatus; assembly: GCF_049901735.1. Taxonomy (NCBI): domain Eukaryota; kingdom Metazoa; phylum Chordata; class Lepidosauria; order Squamata; family Elapidae; genus Notechis; species Notechis scutatus. The sequence continues at coordinate 270,823,439 of NC_142009.1, read as the reverse complement.
AAGTCAGCAAGATGGTTTCAGCCCAGAAAGAACATTAGGTAAATATGGAAGAAGTATGTCCACCTCTCAGTATTGAAAAAATAATGCCCAAAAGTTCACTGACAGGAAACAACAGAAGGAAAAGGCCTAGGATGCACGATGACTCTGTCACTGACACACATGCATGTTTTGCAGTAGACAGAACTCTGTGTATATAATTTTTTTTCTTGTTTGCAATATAGCAGGTGATCTAATCAATTTACACCTCTATAAATTTTCAAGTATTAGCTCATTATCAAATGCAGGGTTGACTTTCTGGAAAAGAGATTTATTGACATGCTTGGTATGAAGTTAGACATACTGTACATTTGGACAGGGAATCATATCCTATATTTATGGAATAAGGCATCCCTTGACATAAAGGATAAGATGAAAGTGTGAGATCACAAGGACTCCAGCCCAGCTTGTGAAGCTGATGGGATAGAGCTTTCATCTATGTATATTTGGCTTCTTTATTTTCATGTAGTTGATTTGATTTGATTTCTGTAGCCACCCACCTTTAACAAGTGATTTATGCAAGATATCCTTCATTTTCTCTCAGCAGACCAACTCTTTATTCTATGGCTGGTTGGCTAAAGCATGGCAAGGAATCTTGCTTTGCTCTGTCGAAAGTAGGTGAAATGGTTGCCCACATTTTCTCATCAATCTCATCTCAGCATGTGCGGCCTCTTCACAATCCACCTTGGCAAAGCTGGTGTACCTGCTTTTTTTCCTTAGGACTCTGTGGCTGCTACAATTAATCCAGTTGTAGCAATATATTTATGGGCACCAAAACACAGGAGTATGAATAAATAAATCAGCTCCTCAACTACAAACACATTGCAGATGAATAAATGGCCTTGATGAAATGCCGTCTCTATCCTTAAAGCAGCTGTTTGTATAATTTGCTAATATAGATATGATAATATGATAGTTTATCACTGATGTTTCTGTCTCTCTAGCTCATGCAAACATTTGTATATAAGAATAATGATGATCACAAAAGAACCTTGGGATTTCTCCATGTCTGACTGGGGAAAGCAAAACAAGAAATATGGTTTAAGATTAGCTTAAAGCCTGGTGCTGTTCAACATTTTTATAAATGATATGGACAAAGGACTTGTGGGAATGTTTACCAAATCTGTAGATAATACTAGGAGGAATGGCTAATGTTTGGGAGGGGAGAGAAAAATTGAAAAATATTCAGACAGGCTAGAACAGTCAAGTTAACATTAAGTTATACATGTAGGAACTAAGAAAAACAAATGTGCAGAATGAGAAAATTTGGCTTAAGAACAGCATGTGGGTAGAGCTCAGGTATACTAGTGGATTGCAAGCTCAACATGGCCCAACAGTGTAACACATCTACAACGAAGGCCACTACCATTTTGAAGAGGGCTATAAAGTCCAGATTGAGGGAAGTAATTATTTCTTTTTTAAACTGTCTTGGAGTATTGTGTTCAATTCTGAACACCCCACTTTAAAAAGGATATTGATAAGAAGGGCTACCAAGATGGTGAAAACCATGTCCTAAGAGCATTGGTTAAAAGACCTTGGTGTGTTTGACTAGCAGAGGAGAGAGTTGAGTGGGGACATGACAACTATCTTTAAATATCCAAAGGCTTCCACATTGTAGAGGGTTAGGACTTATTCTTACTTGCTCCAGAGCATAGGTTATTGTATGATGTACTTTCCCCTTTATTGGAGGTTTTCAAAGAGAAGTTGGATAATTATCTAACAGGGATGTTGCATTGAATCTTCAGTAAGCAGGCAATTGGGCCTGATGGCCTGTTACATATCTTCCAACTTTATGATTCTATGAAATCCCTATAGTTAGACATTTTAAAAATGTGTATAACCTATCTTACAACCTGCACTTTTAAAGTAACAAAATGAAATCATATTATGATAAAGTAGCATTTAAAATAATATCTATGTAAAAAATATATTTCTTTAAGATATTGTCATCCAGTGGTTGTTTTTCTGCCAAAAAGTTTTTCTGCCAAAATATGACAGTTTAGTGTGCTATTTTCCTGAAGTAGTATTAGAGCCACAGAAAATTAAACCCTGTATTTATTATTCAGTCTGTTTCATGTTATTTCTTGAGTTTTTTATTTTTCTAAGATGGTAGATTTGTTTCATATTAAGATAATCCTTAAAGTAACTAAATACTTTGCACTTATGGTGGCTGATTAATGCTGTTCTGCTTGGGTGATTTTGCTGATTTTACTTTGCATCCAAATAAAGTTTGGCAAAGATTCTTATAGATTTCAATTCTGCTAACAGACTCTACTATCAATTTCTCCTTCTTTAATTGCTTTGTTTAATTGTCTACCTCAAGATCTGCAAATCTTTGATCCCTGGAGAACCCATACCTTGGAGTAGAATTTCTGAACAGTGTTTGTTTTTCCTAAGGTCAACAAGTTACAGACTAGGTCAACCTTTTGTTACAACTGCATCCCCCCTTGTTGCCATGTGGAGAAAACTACGCTTAATGAATTGCCCTTCCAGAATTTTGGATTCAGGATTCGTGTGCAACTTGTATGAACAAAGCCATTCTATCTATATTATCTCTATTCTGTCCACCCATCCTCCCATTTTTGGAATTATATATGTGAAGTAATCAGGAATGTATAGTCCATATATCTCCATACAACATCATGACAGTTAATAGTGTATTTCCTCTGTATTCTGTTCTCTGAATTGGGAAAGCACAAAGCTTACTCCATAGCTGAAGATATCAAGTCTGCAGCCATACAAGATAGGAAATGTTTGAAAACCCTATAATATGTATGTCTTTCTCTTGTATTCATACTGAAATAACAATGGAATAATGAAGACATTTCCAAGAACTGAGTGAAAGAATACCTTAAATCACACTGGCATCAAGGAGCTTGACATATTTGGATGAGTTTGAAGTTTTCTTAAATGTTTCTGGATTGCATACTGTGAAATGATTTGTATGATTAAACCACATGCATAGAGTGCTTCTTTCTTTTCTCTACATAAGCAAACATTTTATATATTCCAGGCACAGGAGAAGCAGCAAGAGGTTTAATTATAATTATCTGGAGCATGTAGCAGCAGCTATGATGTTAAGGTTATTTCTACTCATTCTCTGGTGAGTTTGCTGGTGAGCCAGATCCCTGCCAACATAACAATGGGAAACTCACTGCTGAACCTGCAGAAATACAGACATTATTTCTATGGTGAGAAAACTCATTTTGAATGAATGGCTTCCAGCCATATGCCTCTGACTCATTCTGTGACATCATCCTTAGGGAAACTAGAGCAGCTTCTTTTAAAATACATATAATTAAGCTTACTTTTGGAATTTTAAAGTAGAATTTTTAAAATGTCCTTAAGCCACTATGAGAACCATACCAATAGGAACAGTAAAGCTGTCATTGGATCTGTTTCTTGGTGTCTGACTTCCCAAGTTTTTTTTTAGGTCATCGAAAATAAATCCACACTGTATTGTTTGAGCTACATCAAAGATTCTGTATGATCAGGAAAAAGATGAACAAGTAGGGAAGAAAACATCAAGATACAGTACATTTATGTGCATCTAAATGAGGAGTGTTATTTATTATCTTGACAAAAAGACACTGAGATTAATGCAGATCACCAGTCCTTATTGAGAGGGAAAGGGAGAGGGAGGGAGGGACAGAGGGAGGGGGAGAGAGAGCTTTCTAAAGTACAGTACCAAATCTGGTGTGCTGCGTACTGAATAACTGATGAAGCGCTGCAGCATCTACAGAAGGAGAAGAGAATATTTGTTGTGCATGCTAAACAAAAATTAAAAACAGTCCAGCTCATGTTTTTCTCTCTCTCTGTATGACCATGGATATTAGCCAAGCATCATCAGTTTTTCAGTCCTTTTCATGTTTCACCACAAATTAGACACAAAGGGAGGTCATTGTGATTTGCGAGTTGGTAACTGTGCATATGATGCAGCATTATTGCTTGGATTTGCTAAAGCTGACAGTAACTTCAGCCCCTCAAGGGAATACCTGTGCAGATAAAGCACTTACACAATAAATTATAGTAAAAACAGGTATGCTGAGGAAATTAATATATATGAGAGCTGAGCTGAGCTGAGCTAATGAAATAAATGCTCAAGTACAAGTTTAATTGATTCCCAAGAAAGCAAATTGAAGTTATTCTGGCTAAAATATGTTTCCCATTTTCTCTTGCTCCCAAGAAATATGCTGTTTGTATTATCTTTATATAGAACATTTATAACATTTAAGGCACTCAACTATAAACTAGTATTGCCTTGGGCATAAAGCCAGTTGGGTGATCTTGCACCAGTCACTTTCTCTCAGCCTTTGAAAGGAGGCAATGGCAAAACACTTCTAAATAAATCTTGCCAACTAGGGACATGATACATGATTGAACAAATGAATGTGTGTGTGTGTGTGTGTGTGTGTGTAATTGCAGGCTCAGCATATTTAAATGTATGGATGCATTCTCCAGGAAAGTAAGCATTTTGGCAATCAGATCAGCAGACAGAATTGGCTGTTGGTGTGCCACATAACTATAGTAACCATGGAAGTACAACTCTCTTATTTTTATTATCCTGTTATCGGCTCTGGGGTATCTTTTGGTGCACAAGAGTGAGGCCTAAATTCTTTAAATGTATCCGTTATTGCTGCACAGATAACAATTAGATGGATGGTGTGGGCCAGACTGTGTAGATACAGCAGCTTGAAATGGAACAAGATGAGGAGATTTTAAATCAATGGATTGTTCATTCAGTGGAGGCCACTGCTAATGCATTAGCAGCATCAGAAGCATTGAACCACAAGTCTTGATTGATCACAGTTTCCATCATATTGACTTGTGAGTTTCAGCTAAATACAAAATGGCCCTTTTTAAAATAGCTCTGAGCTTTATTAACCTTGCTTTTTCCTTGCAGGTATCCAGGATACAAACCCTGAAGACACAACTACCAAAATGAAAAAGCAAAAGCAAACGAAAGACAGTGCTATTAGGGCTCAATGTTCTTTTGCGACCATTACTTCTCTTTTTAGTCAAGAGGTACTTTTTAAAGATATTTGATTATGGTCAGCTCCATGAGTAAGCACTGCAGAAACTGTCACATGACACCTATTTAAAAGTTCCTGTACAAAACCAGAATTTAAAGTCCTGGTTGCATTTACTTTTTCCTTGTAACTTTCCTTTGGCAGAAGATTAGAATATTTATTTATTTATTTATTTTATTTATTTATTTGATTTGCCAATTGTTTACAAGATAATAAGTATAAATGTATACATAGTTGTGAATACATGAAATGGGTACATATAAGAAAAATAAAAGAATAAGAGAAACAATAGGACAGGGACGGTAGGCACGTTGGTGCGCTTATGCACGCCCCCTACAGACCTCTTAGGAAAGGGGTGAGGTCAATAGTAGACAGTCTAAGGTTAAAGTTTTTGGGGTTTGGGGAAGAAACTACAGAGTCGGGTAGAGTATTCCAGACATTGACCACTCTATTGCTGAAGTCGTATTTCCTGCAATCAAGTTTGGTGCGGTTTACTTTGAGTTTGTATCTATTGTGTGCTCTTGTGTTGTTATGGTTGAAGCTGAAGTATTCATTGACAGGTAGGACATTGCAATGTATGATTTTATATACCATGCTTAAGTCAGACCGAAGACGGCGTAATTCAAGGTTTTCAAGTTCTAGAATTTCAAGTCTGGTGGCATAAGGTATTCTACAACGAGTAGGGGAGTGGAGAACTCTTCTTGTGAAATATTTCTGGACTTTCTCAATTGTGCTAATATCAGATACGTAGTGTGGGTTCCAGACTGATGAACTGTATTCGAGTATTGGTCTAGCAAATGTTTTGTATGCTCTGGTTAGTAGTGTGATATTACCAGAGAAAAAGCTACGTAGGATTAGGTTAACAGCTCTTAATGCCTTTTTGGCTATGTAGTTGCAGTGGGCTCTAGCACTTAGATCATTAGAGGTGAGTATTCCAAGGTCCTTTACAGAGCTTGAGTCATCAACAAGATCTTGACTATTCAGCTTGTATTTTATTTTCTGATTTTTTTGCCAATATGTAAGACAGAGCATTTATTTGTTGAGATTTGAAGTTGCCATTTGTTTGACCACTCTGATACATAGTCAAGATCTTTTTGTAGGGTAGCAGTATTGTCTGTGGTATTGAACAGCTTTACATCATCAGCGAAGAGAACGCAATTGCTCTTAATATGATCACAGAGGTCGCTTTATGTAGAGTATGAAGAGAGTTGGTCCTAGAACACTGCCTTGGGGAACACCACTATTGACAGGTACTGGATTTGATAGGACACTCCCGATTTTGACCATTTGTTGTCTGTTTGACAGGAATGCTTCTATCCAGTTATTCAGTTGTCCAGAGATACCATAGGATTTTATTTTTAGGAGTAGTTTGTCGTGTACCACTGAATCAAAGGCTTTACAGAAGTCTATGTAGATTGCATCTATTGCTTTGCCCTGGTCGAGTTGTGTCGTCCATATGTTTTTGCAGTGTAAGAGTTGCAGATTACAGGATAGTTTTTTTCTGAAACCAAATTGTTTATTGGAGAGTAGGTTATTTGTCTCTAAGTGAAGGATGATGGATTGGTTAATAATTGATTCCATGACTTTACAGGTGACGCAGCATAAGGAGATTGGCCTGTAATTTTCAACTAGGCTTGGGTCTCCCTTTTTGAAGATGGGGATGACTGTGGCTTGTGACCATAGGTTAGGCAAGGAGCTGGTTCTGAAAGATTTTTCAAAGATTATGCTTAGAGGTTTGGCTATGGCAGTGGATAGCTTTCTTAAGAAGTAGGCACATATTCCATCCGGTCCAATAGATAGAGATGGTTTTAGGTTGCGTAGTGCTTTTTCAACATTGTCTTCTGTGAAATCGATATGTATTAGATCATTGTTGTTATCTGTGGTACGGCTAGGAAATACTGGGCATGATCCATTGCTGTTTACAAATACTGAGCCGAAGAATGTGTTAAAGATGTTGGCTTTAATGGTGTCGTCGTTGCAGTCTTTACCATCAGGTCCTATCAAGGGAGGGATGGACCTTGAGTCTTTTAGTTTGTTGTTTACAAAATTGTAAAAAGCACGGGTGGAATTGGTGCTTAGAAGGTTTTCCTCTTGTTTAATGTGATAATTGGTGCATTCGGTCTTTATCTGGTGGCATAAATTTTTGTATCGGTTTTTGAAATTGGCAACGTGACCAGATTTGTTTTTCCGCCAGAGTGATCTCTTTTTGGATTGAAGTTTCCTTATTGATATGGGTAATCTGCTTTTTTGTTTTGTTTTGGGAGTTGTTGTTGGTACATATAGTTTGATGACTCTTTTGACTTCAAGTAAAAATATGTTGTAATGGTCTTCAACAGTATTGCATCCAGTGAATAGAGATTGCCAATCAAGGGATGAGAGATCGTTGTGTATAAGATCATAGTTGCCTTTTTTGAAGTTACAATTGGGAATTACATCATTGTGGTGATTTTTGTGTGGACGTATGTTGAGACAAAAGTCAATCATATTGTGGTCGCTACTGTTATGTTATGTTAGCATAAAAGGTGCTTAGCTGATAGGTACAATATGATAAGATATAAAAATTAGATAATGGTTGCCAATTATTGGGAATGTTGTGAAAGGAGATTCCAGATAGTAGGAGCTTATGTTAATCCTGGACTGCAACAGGAAGGACCATTGGCCTGTTTTTGTTTGCGATACAGGGTTTGCCAAGCCCATAGATAAGCTGCAAAATGAACCCACGACTCCACGAGATGTGCTGGTTAGCGCTGATATATGGATTATGGCACTGCATACAGTGCAGCAAAGTATGATTTCTCAGGTTTCATTTGTAACGTACATACAAAAAAATAATTGCCACTGACATAAAAGGAACTATTGCATTAGGTTCACACCAGAATTTCCTCCATTTCTGGTTTGAACTGCAGCCCAAAGCTAGAGATATACAATAAGCAAATTCTAGAAGGGATAATATGCAGGATTTTACTCTTGTTGCAATTAATCAGCAGGCAAGACAAATTTTACCAAATATGGGTAACTCTTATTTTCAAGTTTATTCCATTGCCAATAAGGGCAATGAAGCATTTTAAATTCTCTGCTTTTATTGTATCAGTGGATTGTATTCCAACACCCATATTTAGGCTGACACATTGCGTTTTCTATGGCAAGGTACAAATATCTGCCTGAGTGCCACTATGAGATATCTGCAACATGCTTCATTGATAAAAATGCTCAAATTTGCTTAGATCTGAACCAGTGGTGGGATTCAATTTTTTTTACTACTAGTTCTGTGGGTGTGACTTGGTGGGCATGGCAGGGGGAGGATAATGTAAAATCTCCAGTCAGAGATGGTATTTGCTGGTTCTCCGAACTACTCAAAATTTCCGCTATCGATTCTCCAGAACTGGTCAGAATCTGCTGAATACCACCTCTGATCTGAATATTGCTAGTATTTCATCAATTCCTGTCACTTTTTTGTTAGTAATATTTTGTGCCCATTTAAATTCACTTTCTGAACAGTCAGACTCTAGTTTCTGTCAATTATTTGGGTTTTTGTTTCTATAAGTGTTCTATGTAAGTCTTCTTTTTATTGTTTTCATTAGATCCTTGCATTCCTTTATCATATCCATTTTTTAAAATAGATCTGTACTGTAGTCCCTTTAATGCAATCGTTATCTCCAGTTTCTTTGCTCTTGACTCTTCTTGCTTTTCTTTAGAATTTGACAATTATTTGGTTTTTTTTTTCCTGTCACTGTTTTTTTTTTGCATTTTGTCATTTCACAATAATATTCAATATATCATTTTAGCCATTTGTTTCTTACAATATAAATAGTTTTCATTTGCTTCCTATTTAATAGTTTCAAAATGTTTTTCCCAGCAAATATCTTCTGTTTGGAATTAAAACAGCGGTTTTTAAAGATAAATGTGTTGTCCAGAGTTACTCCCATATACTTTGGAATGGTGCAATGTTTTAGGCTGAAACCATTCCATCATACCTGCAGCATTCTTGATACCTGATGATTTTTTAAGTGGAAAGCACAAAATTGTGTTTTTAGGCAAATTGGCTTCACTGTTGAAACTCTAGAAAGAATGCAGAGAAGAGCAACAAGGATGATTAGAAAACTGGAGGCTAAAACATACAAAGTATGGTTTCTGGAACTGGGTATGTCTAGTTTAATGAAAAGAAGGACTAGGGGTGACATGATACTATGTTCCAATATCTTAGGGGCTGCCACAAAGAAGAGGGAGTCAAGCTATTCTCCAAAGCACCTGAGGGCAGGACAAGAAGCAATGGGTGCAAACTAATCAAGGAAAGAAGCAACCTAGAACTATGGAGAAATTTCCTGACAGAACAATTAATCATTGCCTCCAGAAGTTGTGAATACTCCAACACTGGAAATTTTTAAGAAGAGATTGGACAGCCATTTGTCTGAAATGATGTAGTGTTTCCTGCCTAAGTAGATGGTTGGACGAGAAGACCTCCAAGGTTCCTTCCAACCATTCTATTCTATTCTATTCTATTCTATTCTATTCTATTCTATTCTATTCTATTCTATTCTATTCTACTCTACTCTACTCTACTCTACTCTACTCTACTCTACTCTACTCTAGTTATCCCTGTAATATGTAGTCATTAGGTTCACAGATTTGTTCAATTGTTTATTGACCGACTCAAGTTTCACTTTAGAATAGTTTAGAAGATTGATAATGCAAAAGAAAAAGAAAAATCTATCAATGTTTATTTCAGTTTAGTGTATCCATATTGCAAACATAAAATTATTTGGCTTTTTCATCCAAAGTTGAGTATAACATTGAGAAAGAATCACTACAATTTACATCAGAATAACTGTTGTAAATTGACAGTTTCAATCTTAAGGTGATTACTTATTACAGTCTGCCTTGTTGTAATGGTGTGTAGGAATGACCTTTGGAGACAGAGAAAGAGTCACAGCCAAGGGAATGGTTGGATCCCCTCTAGTTTCTTCGGCTATAAAGCAATGAGAGGAAAATGTACTTTCAGATTCTGCTGATATAATTTTACAATAAATAGAGTGAGTTCATTTGGCTATGTTTCCTGCCGGGATTATCTTGCAGGGCTAACATCAATCTTGTAATTCAATAGCCATTACGCTTTTGCAAGACAAACTTTCATTCCTTGACAAGAATAAAGCTAATACAACTAAATATTAGCTACCATGTTTCTCCAACAATACGGTCTGGACATATTAACCACGCTGATAATATACAATATAAAATTATAGTATTTACACAGCAATTTAGAGTTTTCTAAGTTGTAGCTATAAAATCTATACCAGTAATCTTTACCACAGGAATGTGTACTTGAAATAATTCTGAATGTATTTATATTTTACTTAAATGGCAAAGTAGATCTGATAGTGCTGTCAACAAATTATGTCTTTTTCCCCCTCTTGTGGATAAAACTGCAATGTAAGTGGAAGTCAGATTTAGAGAGAATCCATTCATCTTAGTCAGAATATACTTTCTCATGAGGGAGAGAGATTCTCTTTCAAAGAGAGGTATTTCCTCCATCTATTACATATAGACAATTATTAGTTCTTTTAAAATGAAAAGGAGAACTCCAGGAAAGGAGAAGCAGGACAGGAAAAAACAGAAGACTAACATCATTCTTCCTAGCAGAACTAACTTTTCTTCTTGGTTAATTTTTCCAGATATGTGATTGGGTCCGTGTTTATGGGTTTGTATGTGGAGTCTTGGAGTAGGTCTGTCAATTTTATTTCGTAGTCTTTTCTATCCATTACTACTGTGGCATTCCCTTTGTCTGCTGGAAGTATGATTATGCTGCTATCCTTTTTTAGGGCTTGCAGCGCTTTTAGTTCTTCTTTGTGCAAGTTGCTTTTGGGTGGTTTGCTTGTGCATAGGATGTTAGTAACTTGGTGTCTTATTCTATCAGCTTCATCTATATTTAATTTAGTTAGGCTGGATTCTACTGCACATATGATGGATTCTGTGGGGATTTTTTTGGGTGCTATAGCAAGAAGAAAATTATAACCAGCCACATGAGCAAAGAGATCCAACAGATGATCATCCCAAGAAAAAAATCTTCCAGATGCCCCAAACTATACGGCCTCCCAAAAATACACAAAGAAGGCATACCTCTCAGACCCATAGTCAGCTCCAGAGGAGTACCACTACAAAACCTAGCTAAACACTTAGCAAAACAGCTACAGCCCCATGCTGAAACAGCAGCTTCACATGTACAAAACTCATACCACTTCTTGGAAATGATCAAAGATCTACACATGGAACAAGAAGATCTGCTTGTAAGTTTCGACGTGGTTTCACTATTCACTCAAGTCCCGATAAAAGAAACTCTTGAAATCATCAAAAATAAATACCAACCAGAGAGACACCTCATGGAACTAATAGAACACTGCTTAACCAACACATATTTCATACACAAAGGACAAAGATACAAGCAAATTGATGGAGCCCCTATGGGATCACCACTGTCACCCGTCATTGCAAACCTGTTCATGGAAGAATTCGAATCCAGAGCCCTGGCCAATGCCACCCACAAACCCAAACTATGGTTAAGATACATCGATGACACATTTGTGATTTGGCTCCATGGAAAAGAAAACCTAAACAATTTCCTAACACACCTAAACAGCACACACCCCAAAATCAAGTGCACCATGGAAACGGAAACAAACAAACAACTACCATTCCTAGATGTACTAATCTACAAAAAAACAGATGGCACACCAGGACACACCATATACCAGAAGAAAACACACACTAACCGCTACCTCATCGCCCAATCCCACCACCACCCAGCACAGATAAACTCCGTGGCCAAAACACTAATTGCTAGAACCAAACGCCTGGCAGACAAGGCACACATAAAGACTGAACTATGCACCCTGACTAAAGTACTGACAAAAGCAAAATCACCGGCTTGATCCACAAAAACACTCTGAGACATAATGGAGACCTAGAAGATGAACAGACCTATGGAACAGCTGTCCTGCCCTACATAAGAGGTACTACAGACAAAATCAGTAAGATACTACACAGGCATCACATCAAGACTGCCTTCAAAACAGACAGAAAAATAGCAGCCATCCTTAGAAACCCCAAAGATAAAATTGACCTGGAAAACCAAGGCATATATGAAGTCCCCTGTGCATCATGCCCGGCCACATACATTGGACAGACCAATAGAAGAATAAGTACCCACCTGGATGAACACAAAAATGCAGTAAAAAAGCTGGAACACACTTCCTCACTAGTCCAACACATGAAAGCCACAGGTCATAGCATCAACTTCAATGGCACCAAAACCCTAGCCACTATAGAAAACCCCAGCCATAGAATTATCAGAGAAGCCATAGAGATTGAAAAAAGACCTGAAAGCATGAATAGAAGAGATGATTCCACCAGACTGTCAATTATTTGGAAGCCTGCACTCTCAAACAAAAATATCTTCACACCACCAGCCAGGCAAACACCTGGGCACAAACAGATCCCCCCTGATACCTCCAGCTCAAACACACCCCAACCAGGCACCCAGACGAAACCTAGCTTCCTAACAAATGATAGCCATCCATTTACTAGGAGCCAAGCTGCACTAAAAGCCTCCAATACAGGAACACAATGTTGCCAGCCAATCAAGACACACAAAAAAAGCCACAAAACAGACAGAAGATATTAGAAACACCAATCAAGCAGAACACAGCAAACTCCAAGACCAATAAACATAGACCAAGACTCCCAACCAATCAGGATGAAAACCATTCTGGCACAGCAGTATGCTAGCCCCAAATTTAAAACTGAAACAACTGTAAAAGTCTGACTCACAGACGAACACAATACAGAAGCCTGATGATGGCAGATGAGATTCTGCCGAAACGTTGTTACAACTTTAAAAGCACAACTATAATGATGTGGGAAAATACCCGAACAAAGCTGAATACCATACATGTAAGTGCCATAAAACTTAAGAATATATATATATATATATATATATATATATATAAAAGTCTGACTACAGACAAACACAATACAGAAGCCTGATGATGGCAGATGAGATTCTGCAAACGTTGCTACAACTTTAAAAGAACTACAATGACGGGAAAATATATATATATATATTCCTGAGGTTTTCGCGGGTATTTGTATGTGGTTCTTTGATTATTCGGGTTTTCTCCCAAGTAAAATTGGAAGTAACTTGGTGACGTTTCGACGAAGTCTCATTCGTCATCTTCAGGCTTGTGTCTTCGGCTTTGTGCTTCTCAGAGTAATGTGAACTTGCAGCTGCTTCTTCCTTTTAACTGCTAGTGGGGGTGTGACTTGATTGGGTGGGGACTTGGCTGTGTTCTGATTGGGTGGGGGGTGTTCTGATTGGTTGGGGGGTTGGCTGTGTTCTGATTGGTTGGGGGGTTGGCTGTGTTCTGATTGGCTGGGGGTGGGTGTTCTGTTCAGGTGGGGGCTTGGTTGTGCTTAGGTTAGTCTTAGTTGCCGGGGGATTTGAGCTGGTGAGATGTGGTCCTGTTGTTTGGCTTTGCGTTCGTGGTCGTGCACATCTTCATGGTGGGCGTCCGTTCGCTTCATGTACGGGTTGGAGGGGTTTGAACGGGTAGTGATGCAGCTGTGGTACGGCTTCTGGTCCATGGTCGTGTCTCATCATCTGTGTGGGTGTGAGTCTGCTTTCTATGTGGAAGTGTGGTGGTAGTATCTTGTGTGGCTCTCGTGGGTGTGGGTCTGGTGTCATTCTTCATGTTAGGTACTCATTTGTTAATGAGATCGGGTTTCCAAATGGCTGGTAGGCGGGAGGTATCTCGTTTATTCATGCTATGTGGGCGTTTTTCTATCTCTATGGCTTCTCTGATTATTCTGTTGTTGAAGTGTTCAGTTTTGGCGATAATTCTGGTATTTTTAAAGTCAATCTCATGTCCTGTGGCTTTGAGGTGTTGGACCAGGGAAGAGGTCGGTTCTTCTTTTTTGATTGAGTTCTTGTGTTCTTCAATGCGTGCACTTATTCTTCTGTTGGTTTGTCTGATGTATGTGGTGGGGCAGGCTGTGCATCGGATTTCGTATACTCCTTGGTTTTCTAACTTGATTCTGTCTTTAGGGTTTCTTAGGATGGTGGATATTTTTCTGTTTGTGCAAAATGCTGTCTTAATGTTGTGTTTTTGGAGGATCTTGCTGATTCCAAAGAAAGAAGATTACCCACCTAATCCAAAAAGAAACCCCAACCAAAATCCAAGACAGAGAACAAGAGAACAGCAAAGCCCTCCTCCCATATATAAAAGGCACTACAGACAAAATCAGCAAGATCCTGATGTGATATCCTGAGCGGGTGGCTGTGATGTAGCATTCTGGGTTTTAGTCTGGCTTCGAGTTTGGGGTCTGGGTCTGTGTTCTTGGCGTGTGTCAGCTTGTTTGGTTTTGGGGTCGGGAGGTGCGACAGCTGGTGATGCAGCCGTGGTTTGTTTTCCGTGGTGGTAGTCCTTCGTTTATAGGATGGGCTTGGGCCTGGGTCTGATGAGGGGGATTGGCGGTGGTGTCTCGTGTTGTTTCAGGTCTGGTGTTGTTTTTCGTGGCTGGGACTCGTTTGTTGGTGAGGGCTAGCTTCCAGATGTCTGGTAGGTGGGAGGTATCATCCCGTCTATTTATGTTATGGGGGTGTTTCTCTATCTCGATGGCTTCCCTGATTATTCTCTTGCTGGAGTGTTCAGTGTTGGATAATAATTTGGTTCCTTCGAAATTAATTTCATGTCCTGTGGCTTTAAGGTGCTGGAAGAGGGAGGAAGTATTTTCTTCTCTTCTGACTGCGTTTTTGTGTTCTGTGATGCGTGCATTTATTCTCCTGTTGGTTTGTCCAATGTATGTAGCTGGGCAATTGTTGCATGGTATTTCATAAACTCCTTGGTTTTCTAGCTGGATCTTGTCTTTGGGGTTTCTTAGGATATTGGCTATTTTTTGGTCAGTGCTGAAGGCTGTCCTGATATTGTGTTTGTGGAGAATTTTGCTGATTTTGTCTATGGTGCCTTTGATGTAGGGGAGGAGTGCGATATCGTTGTCTTGTTCTGTGTCTTGGTTTTTTGGGAGTATCTCTTTTCGGATTAGATTGGTGATAGTGTTTCTTTGGAATCCGTTGGAAATTAATACGTTAGTGAGGGTGTGTAGTTCTGTTCTCTGTTTTCCACCATCCAGAAAACACCTAGACCTACATATATACCTACATGTATGTATGTATGTGTGTATGTGTATGTGTATGTATGTATGTATGTATGTATGTGTATATATGTATGTATGTATGTATGTATATATATGTATATGTATATATATATATATATATATATATATATATATATTTTCTAAGTTTTCGGGTACTTACATGTATGGTGTTCGGCTTGGTTCGGTATTTTCCCATCGTCATTGTAGTTCTTTTAAAGTTGTAGCAACGTTTCAGCAGAATCTCATCTGCCATCATCAGGCTTTGTATTGTGTCCGTCTGTGGGTCAGACTTTTACAGTGGTTTCAGATTTAAATTTGGGGCAGCCTATTGCTGTGCCAGAATGGTTTTTCTTCATCCTGATTGGTTGGGAGTCTTGGTCTGTGTTTATTGGTCTCGGAGTTTGCTGTGTTCTGCTTGATGGGTGTTTCTGATATCTTCTGTCTGTTTTTTGGCTCTTTTTGTATCTTGATTGGCTGGCAGCATTGTGTTACTTTAATGGAGGTCTTTAGTGCAGCTTGGCTTCGGGTAAATGGACGGCTATCATTAGTTAGGAAGCTGGGTTTCATCTGGGTGCCTGGTTGGGGTGTGTTTGAGCTGGAGGTATCAGGGGGATCTGTTTGTGCCCAGGTGTTTGCCTGGCTTGTGGTGTGGAGATTTTTTGTTTGTGGTGCAGGCTTCCAAATGATTGACAGCCTGGTGGAATCATCTCTTCTGTTCATGCTTTCTGGTCTTTTTCAATCTCTATGGCTTCTCTGATGACTCTGTGGCTAGGGTTTTCCATAGTGGCCAGGGTTTTGGTGCCATTGAAGTTGATGCTATGACCTGTAGCTTCCATGTGTTGGACTAGTGAGGAAGTGTGTTCCAGCTTTTTGAATGCTTTTTGTGTTCATCCAGGCGGGTACTTATTCTTCTATTGGTCTGTCCAATGTATGTGGCCGGGCATGATGCACAGGACTTAGTATATAGATTCAGCTTGTTGAGTTTTTCCACATTGTGCTTTATTGTAGCATAATCTCATCTGCCATCATCAGGCTTCTGTATAGAGAATATAGAAGCCTGTATAGCTATAAGCTATACAGAAGCCTGTAGAAGCTATACAGAAGCCTGATGATGCAGATGAGATTCTGCCGAAACGTTGCTCAACTTTAAAAGCACAACTACAATGACATGGGAAAATACCCAAACAAGCTGAGCATATATATATAAAACTTAAGAATATATATATGAAAATAAGCTCAAGGAGGGGGAGTATTTTTTAAGTACTGGTGCTTAAATTGTTTATTAGAGTTATTCCTCATCTAAGAATCTGAAATGTTTTTGTGCTAGTTCTGCACCAACACTATCCATTTCCCACTGCTCCTTCTTCAATCTTCCATGCTCTGAAAAATTCCTTCTTCCTGCTTTCCTTATTTTTCTCAACCCCATCAAAATATACACTACTGCCAGTATCATAAGAACCAACATTGTTATGCAGAATTTCAGAAGCCGGGTTTTATGTTTTTATGACAGGCTTCTCTGCCATTCCCTCAGCTGATAAAGAGAAAGAAAATTGGGCTGATGTCACAAGTAGGAAAGCTGTCCTGATATTTGTCCTAGTTGTGACATTTAAGTTTTAAAATCACTCAATGATGAGATACCATCTGCCTTTCCCCCTTTAGTAAAAGAGGGTAAACAAAGACTTGAGATTTTTTCAGGTTTTCTTGAGGCAACCCTATTCTAATGCTTGATTTCACTGTGCGGATTTAGTCCATAGAGCTAGGCAGCAACCATCTGATTTCTTAGCAAGACTGAGGAAATGGTTCCATATATTTTCTGTCCAATAGCTAAGTACTGTCTAGATAGATAATCCATATCTTAAATCAGAGGTCACTGGAAAGGATTATATCTGTTATATATGCTCTCTTTCCTTAAATGTTCTACAAGATATGTGAATAGCCTAAAATCAATAAAAGCAATTTGCAAAATAATGAAACACAGTTAGATACAGTGTAGAAAACACTCCAAAGACAAAAGCAAACACTAGTTTTAAAGTTGAATGCTATAATTACCCTTTTCTAATAATGGTCTACATTCACTTCTATATTTAGTTTTCCTTAGGTATCTGGTAACTTTAATAGGTACATGAAAGTCATTTGTTTGCTTCTGAGCTTATTAACCATTACTTCATTATGTCCATCGCACAATTTTATTCCATTCTTTAAATAAGAGTTATTGGTTAATAATTGATATGCCATTCTGTTTGATGATCTTATATATCAGTTATTAATCTGTCTTCTGTTCATTTGTTTTTTTGTCTTTGCATGTTTGATTTTCTCTTAGACATTGATAGTTTGGCCTTCTCTGTTTGATTTCCTATTTCTGCAACTTTTTAAAACATAAGTTGCAGTCACTTTTTTCAGTCTCATTTATTCTTCTGATTGAATGACTTCACAATCTTTCCATATTTTCAGTGTGATTGTATTAAAAGCGATTCACTCAGACTCAGAAAAGGAGGTCTGCACTGTCAAAATAGTCGATTTGTCTGCAAATACATACTTAGACACATATTCATACATATTCACTTAGACACTTTATTGTGTACCATTGTGTCCAGTGGCTAGATACATTTTTATTGGTATAAGATGACAAGAAAGGACATCTACACAAGGGTGAATCTGTTATGCTACAAATTTCTAAGATATCCATTACCATTAGGTTGTGCGGCACATCAGATTTCAGGCAAAAGGGTATTTTGGATGTGAACATAGAATCCCTCTGCAACTCCTTAAAGTAGCTGCAATGCAACCTTAGGAAAAGCAAATCAGATATGCCGCATCTCTATGGTCTCTCCTCCATATTGCTGAAAGTGGCTTCCATGGAGCATGTGCAGACAGGCCCCTTCTAGATATTGCCAGTTGGAGAAGAGAAAGTAATGAATATGAAATATTTCATTGAGGCAAATTAGTCACTGAGGTGAATCAAAGCTATCTCACTCTGGCCTGCAGCTTGGTCTAATGTAAAGCTGCATTAATGGGAGAGGTACTGATTCAAGCACATTGTCTTGCTTTAAATGTCAACTCTTGTTTGCATAAGGAGGATCTTTTTGAGTTCATTGAGGCCTGCTGTGATGATCTTCAGGGGTTCTTGGTGCGCATGGAGATTGCACATGTTCCTCGATAGGAGAACAGGCCTCCAGCTATTGGCAAGTGCACAAAAACCGAGAGTTCCTTTCAGGATGTTAACTATACAGATTGAATTCTTTGTTTCCTTCAGCTTAATTACTGCTTCTGGGTGCCAAAGAGAACATGTCTAGCAGAAAAGAAAAAAAAAGGAAAAAAAAAGATCCTTGGTTCACCCTCTGAAAGGACCATCACTAGTAAAGCTCACTGCATCATGGAGGGAAAAGCAGAAGCTATATATAGGTTGGCCTAGGGCAGGCACAGAAGCCACACACGGTGATGCTAATCAGAAGCCAAATAAAGATGCTGTCAGTGTGAATCAGCTGGTGAGTCAGCAAAGCCTCTAGAAAGGGAACAGCAGGCCCAGCTGTTGCTAGGATACCGGCCTTGCAATAAAAAAAAAAGTAGCACAATTTGGTTTTCCCTAATTGGTAAGTCCCCGTCCTCCTCCCCCTGCCATTTACTTTCATCTAAAATAAAAACCGGGTTTAACTGCAATATGACGTTCATTTACATTTTACCCAATTTTTTTAAAATGTCACCAAGGAGCCCCTGTCCCTCAAAAGTCTCTACAAATAAGGCAACATTAGCTTCACATGCGTGGGAAGGCTAGGAGCTAAACTACAGTCTCATTCTTTATATATTGCCTTTAATTTCAGGTAATTCTTTCTATATTTGTTACTTTAATGTGATGCGTATGATTTAGCAATCAGGACCTTGGAGCGTTACTTTTCCATTATTATGTTTTAAATTTTGCATCATATTCTGTAGTCTGCTTGTATCACCTAGATACAGTTATATGCTCAAGAGCATCTCCCTGTACAGGGTCTCCCCCAGGGGTGGGATTCTACTGGTTCGCACCTATTCACTAGAACCGGTTGTTAACATTCTAAGCAGTTCAGAGAACCGGTTGTTGGAAGAAATTACTGGTCTAATCCTGTAAGGAAGGCAGGAAGGAAACATTCTGATGTTGCTTACAGAAACTGCCTCTCCGTTGACCCTTATTACATTCTTGGCAGGACTAGACTTCCTGTCTCTGGAACTTCTCTGGAGTTTTTTCCCCCTTCTTTGCTGGTACTTTGCTAGTGTGGAGTGACCATTCAAAGTTACAATGCCACTGAAAAAGTGACTTATGACTATTTTTCACACTTATGACTGTTGCAGCATCCCCACAGTCATGAGAGGCCAGGCGAGGAGATGCATGCCTCTATGTGAGTGATGTTGAGTTGGCCACGCCCAGCCAGTCACATTACCACCAAGCCATGCCCACCAATTAAGCCATGCCCATAGAACCGGTTGTTAAAAAAATTGAATCCCACTCCTGGTCTCCTCCCTTGTTTGGTCACTATAGTGGGATACAACTAAAGTGGGTTAAGGTGAAAACTGCCATAAGGAGAATTCTTGTATGTTCAGGATTATGCTGGACTCATGAAATCTGTGTTCCTTTAGAGCACAGTCCTGTGCATGGACTCAGCAATAAATTCCACTGAATTTAGTGATGGTGAGAAATCTTTAAATATTTTGAACTACAGCTCCCAGCACTACCACTTAGCACAGGTAATAGTAAGAAGTGTTGGTAATTATACATTAATTCAGTGTCTTTATTATATAGAAGTTTTGACTTTTTCCCAATGCTAGTTTAGGATCAGACTCGGATGCAGTGGCTAAGACTCTGAGCTTGTTGATCAGAAAGGTCAGCAGTTTGGCGGTTTGAATCCCTAGCACTGCGTAACCGAGTGAGCTCCTGTTACTTGTTCCAGCTTCTGCTAACCTAGCAGTTTGAAAGCATGTAAAAATGAAAGTAGAAAAATAGGGACCACTTTGGTGGGAAGGTAACAGTGTTCTGTGCGCCTTTGGTGTTTAGTCATGCCAGCCACATGACCAAGGAGACGTCTTCGGACAGCGCTGGCTCTTCGGCTTTGTAACGGAGATGAGCACCGCCCCCTAGAGCTGGAAACGACTGGCACGTATGTGTGAGGGGAATCTTTTACCTTTACCTAGGCTGAGTCTGAGGGAGGGATCAAATGCATCATCAGCTATAAGTCCCTTCGCACCCACAAGAGATTTAAGTCCAGCCCACCTTGAATTCCTGTGTGATTCTTATCTACCACTGCGCGCATGTGTAAAAAAACAAAATCAGCTGTGCCGCCCAGACAGCTGAAAAGCGCTGTGCACAGATGTGCAGCGTTTGAAAAGCTTCTTTTTTCCTGCTTTTTCAACCTCAACTGTGCCACGCAAAGCAGCTGAGGTTGAAAAAGCAGGAAATAAAGGACAGATAAGAGCCCAGGTGGGCGGGCAGGCCAAACAGCAGCAAACACAGAACCGGTTTGGTGTCTGCTGCTCTTCAGAGCTACCAGTTCTAAAGAACGGGGCAGAACCGGTAGCATCCCACCCCTGGTAAAACCCGAATAAAAATATATTTACAAATTGGTAATGAATATGACAATTTGAGCAATTTTTATTGTATTGTTTTTCCTGATGTTCAACAGATATTAGCATGACATTTCCTTGTAATGAAAGGTATACATCTTTATTGATTCTATCCCATAGTTATACCAGCTTATGCAACTAACTATTTTCTACTTTTACCTAAACCACCATATGTGCTGGAAACTCCTGAAAGCTATGAACAGGGATGAGGGCTCAGTCATGTGGGTATGTATCTGGAAAGAGGAAATTGACTATATTGGAGAAAAGTTCCACCAATAGCATTCCAGCATCCTGCTCACCTTTCCAAGACACAGTAGGTTAGGAAAAAGTATCTTTTAAAGGCTAATTATTCACTCCATATGAATTCCTCTAGAGGCAGATACACCTATCCTTCCTTGCTTCCTTCCTTGCTTCCTTCCTTCCTCCCTCCTTCCGCCTCCCTCCTTTCCTTCCTTCCTCTCTCCCTTCCTCCTTCCTTCCCTCCCTCCCTCCCTCCCTCCTTCTTCCTTTCCTTCTTCCTTCCTTCCTTCCTTCCTTCCTTCCTTCCTTCCTTCCTTCCTTCCTTCCTTCCTTCCTTCCTTCCTTCCTTCCTTCCTTCCTTCCTTCCTTCCTTCTCCCCTGGGCTCATCTTCACATGAATCTTTTTAATGCATAATCTTTATATGTTTCAGAATAACTGAATTCATACAACACTAAAATCAGAAACTGACCAAATTGAGAGTTCAAACAATATGACAACACACATACTACAAATGAACAAAGTTTATAATTAACCAGAATGTGTTAATACAGCCTTTATAATTAATCTGGTTATGTGTGTGATGTAAACATAGCTGATATGTAAATTCTATCCAATGGCCCTCTAAAATAAGAATACACTAAATGTGCTTAACATTCTTTTTGCAGTTATACAGGAAAGACAACCAACCCCCCCACTTCATCCCAAAACCACATACATAAGATGTCATTTGAGCAATTTGTCTACCTGATTATTTCAGGTAAAAATAATGGAACTATCAATAGGCTTCTTGGGAAATGCTGGTTACCATGGAACACAGTTAATGCAAGAAAACCTTGCAATGATAAAATTACCTCCATAATGATAATTTCATAATGTTCTAAGAAATATAGATAATAATAGTTTGGAGAAAAAATAGACATTGTTATCAGCCAATATTAGTTACTGTACATAATTAAAATTTCTAGCTATACTACTTCTCAGAGGCTGCCAGTTTGCATAGTGACAGAAATCAAAAGATAAAACCAGTTAAAGTTAATCATTTCTGACTGGTTGACACAAACTGTGCTATCTAAGATTGTGCATTTATTGTGGATGTAACAACACAGGACAGTTAGCATTCCCTGAAGACCAAATCACGAGAACCAAATCATGAAAGACATCTACACACAATCTGCATCCTAGCAGTTCATAATAGATAGTTTCCCAAATAATTAGAGAAACAATGGAAATGTATTAACATCCAAACACAGGTAGTCCTCAACTTAGGACCATTTATTTAGTGACTGTTCAAAGTTACAACTGGGCTGAAAAAAAAATGACTTACTACTGATCCTCGCTGTCACAGTGTCCCCACAGTCACATGATCAAAATCCAGGTGCTTGGCAATTGGCATGTATTTATGATGGTTGCATTATCTCAGGCCACATGATTGCCATTTGCAACTTTCCCAGCCAGATTCCGACAAGCAGACTTGCTTAACAACAATGTGATTCACTTAATGATGGTAGTTATTTGCTTAATGATCTCAGCAAAGAAAAATCATACTTAAAAGCCACTTTGCTTAGCGATGGAAGTTCTGGTCCCAATTGTGCTAAATCAGGCTGTGCTGAACCTGACCTGGCTGTTTGCTGCAAGGAGGCAAATTGCTGGGAGGCACAGGCAGATTTTTTTTTTTCTTGTTTTCCTCCCCAAAAGCTAGCTCCATCTTATACTTTGGAGCGTCTTATAGTGCAAAAAACATGGTATGTTAGAAGATAGAAATTGCAAATCTCATAGATAGATTAGCATGATGGTTATTGAATCTCTGGCAATGCTACCAAATGTTAACCAGGTTGGCCAACTGATGCTCTGCCCATCTTGCGTGAAGTTGGGCTTCTGTGCCAGAGAGATATAATGAGAATCCAAACAAATATACTGCCTTCTTTATTCATGGCGATAGTTAGCGAATATTGTGGCACACCTGAGAACTATCTTTGAAGATGCAGTCAAGCCAGTGACAGCCAACTGTGATATTTGCTGCCTTTGACAGGACAAGTGTTTGATGTAAGAATATGTTGTTGGGTTTCAACTTTTAAATCAGTGTGTAGGTGGGAATGAAACAGGCTTGGGGGGGAAGATAAAGTTCCAGATGAGCTAAGTAATCAAGACATGCTAGGCACAACAACTTCATTAATCCTGGTCTACTTTTGATACCAACTGAAATATAGGCAAGAAGGAAAGAGGACATTAGTCCTTTTGAAAACCTCTATCTTTCCCCTCCTATGCAGCTGGGGACCAGCAGATCCCCAATGTCTGCAAGAGAAAAATTATATTTATTTTATTTATTGATTTGATTTGTCAATCGCTTACAAGATAATAGATATAAGTATAAACATGAGTAAGAATACAGGAAATAGGTACGAATAAATGGGGACAATAGGACAGGGGCGGTAGGCACGATGGTGCACTTATGCACGCCCCTTACTTTTATTTTTATTTATTTATTTGGTTTGTCAATTGCTTACAACATAATAGGTATAAGTAAAAACATAGTTATGAATACATGAATACATATAAGAAAAAAATAAAAGAAACAATAGAACAGGGACGGTAGGCACGTTGGTGTGCTTATGCACGCCCCCTACAGACCTCTTAGGAAAGGGGTG
Organism: Notechis scutatus; assembly: GCF_049901735.1. Taxonomy (NCBI): domain Eukaryota; kingdom Metazoa; phylum Chordata; class Lepidosauria; order Squamata; family Elapidae; genus Notechis; species Notechis scutatus. Next base: position 270,799,695 of record NC_142009.1, on the reverse strand, counting down.
AGGTCAATAGTAGACAGTCTAAGATTAAAGTTTTTGGGGTTTGGGGAAGAAACCACAGAGTCAGGTGGAGTATTCCACACATTGACCACTTTGTTGCTGAAGTCGTATTTCCTGCAATCAAGTTTGGTGCAATTAACCTTGAGTTTGTATCTATTGTTTGCTCTTGTATTGTTGTGGTTGAAGCTGAAGTATTCATTGACAGGTAGGACATTGCAATGTATGGTTTTATATACTATACTTAGATCGGACCGAAGGCAGCGTAGTTCTAGGTTTTCTAGGTCTAGAATTTCAAGTCTTGTGGCATAAAGTATTCTGCAACGAGTAGAGGAGTGGAGAACTCTTCTTGTGAAATATTTCTGGACTTTCTCAACTGTGTTAATATCAGATACGTAATGTGGGTTCCTGACTGGTTAGCTGTATTCGAGTATTGGTCTAGCAAATGTTTTGTATGCTCTAGTTAGTAGTGTGATATTACCAGAGAAAAAGCTACGTAAGATTAGGTTAACAACTCTTAATGCCTTTTTGGCTATGTAGTTACAGTGGGCTCTAGCACTTAGATCATTAGAGATGAGTACTCCAAGATCCTTGACAGAGTTTGGATCATCAACAAGGTCTTGACTATTCAGCCTGTATTTTATTTTCTGTTTGTTTTTGCCAATATTTAAGACAGAGCATTTATTTGTTGAGATTTGAAGTTGCCATTTGTTTGACCATTCTGATACATAGCCATGGTCTTTTTGAAGGGTAGCAGTATTGTCTGTGGTGTTGAATAGTTTTACATTATCAGCGAAGAGAACGCAGTTGCTCTTAATATGATCACAGAGGTGATTTATGTAGAGTATGAAAAGAGTAAGTCCTAGAACACTGCCTTGGGGGACACCACTGTTGACAGGTATAGAATTTGACAGAGCGCTCCCAATTTTGACCATTTGTTGTCTGTTTGACAGGAATGTTCCTATCCAGTGATGCAGGTGTCCAGAGATACCGTAAGATTTTAGTTTTAGGAGTAGTTTGTCGTGTACCACTGAATCAAAGGCTTTACAGAAGTCTATGTAGATTGCGTCTATTGCTTTGCCCTGATCGAGTTGTGTAGTCCATATGTTTTTGCAGTGTAAGAGTTGAAGATTACAGGATAGGTTTTTTCTGAAACCAAATTATTTATTAGAGAGTGGAGGATGATGGATTGGTTAATAATTGACTTTACAGGTGATGCAGCATAAAGAGATTGGTCTGTAATTTTCAACTAGGCTGGGGTCTCCCTTTTTGAAGATGGGGATGACCATGGCTTGTGACCATAGTTTTGGTGAGGAGCTGGTCCTGAAAGATTTTTCAAAGATTATGCTTAGAGGTTTGGTTATGGCAGTGGGTAGCTATTTTAAGAAGTAGGCACATATTCATCTGGTCCAATAGATAGATATGGTTTTAGATTGCGTAGTGCTTTTTCAACATTGTCTTCTGTAAAATCGATATGTATTAGATCATTGTAGTTGTCTGTGGTTCGACTAGGAAATACTGGGCATGATCCATTGCTGTTTACAAATACTGAGCCAAAGAATGTGTTAAAGAGGCTGGCTTTAATGGTGTCATCTTTGCAGTTTTTACCATTAGGTCCTTTCAGGGGTGGGATGGACCTTGAGTCTTTTAGTTTGTTTACAAAATTGTAGAAAGCGCGGGTGGAATTGGTGTGTAGAAGGTTTTCCTCTTGTTTAATGTGATAATTGGTGCATTCAGTCTTTATCTGGTGGCATAAATTTTTGTATCGGCAAAATACAGACCTCTTAGGAATGGGTGAGGTCAATAGTGGTTAGTTTGAGGTTAAAGGAGTGGGGGTTAGAGGATGTAACAACAGAGTCAGGTAGTAGATTCCAGGCATTGACCACTCTGTTGCTGAAGTCGTACTTTCTGCAATCAAGTTTGAAGCGGTTTACATTGAGTTTGTATCTGTTGTGTGCTCTTGTATTGTTGTGGTTGACATTGTAGCAGATAATTTTGTGTGCTACACTTAAGTCTAACCGTTATATTGTCATACTCAAAGCTAAGTCTAAGTTGTAGGTGACCTGGAACTTCACACACGGGTGCCGTTACTTCCGAAGCATCATAGTTGTAGGTAAGAAGGGAATTTGCCAATTAATGCTATAAATATTTCACATCTGGCATGTCAGGAAATATCTGTCTTAGACTCCAGAGGCTTCAAGAGGATCTCATATATGAACATTTAATTATTTTGTCACCCTGAAACCTAGTCTGCAAACCCAGGCTGCACCTGGAATACAGCTGGTGGCCTTTATAGTTTTTGGCACAAGGGGAAATTTTACTAATTCACTCATCAGATGGAAATATGCTCTTCCTTACTCTGCTTGTCTAATGATTAGAGTTTCGATTGCTGATGGACATTTCTTCCACCAAGGCTTAGCAAACAAGAACTTCTACAACTCTCACCCAAAGCAACCGCCTGGAATTTCTCCTACTTTATTTAGCTTTCCCATTATATTTTCCAGTAATTCTAGGAATGCACTAGCTTCAGAATCTGCATATTCATTTTATTCCTAGGATGCAAGTCTCATAATCTGCAGGGTCTCAAACCCCCAATATCTGTCTTCTCTCAGCAGGTATATCTTCCTAGAAATTAAAAAAAAAAGAGAGAGAGAGAGCTAGGAGATTGTTTGCCAGATGCCTGTAATGAAATGAAGAAGAAAAAGGAATGCTGCAAAAGAGATATCTCAGCCCAGGGGTGGGTGGAAGTGTGAGAAATAAACTCAGGGCTTAATTATTCTAGGTGCAAATTGAGCAGGAAATTTGCTTTTGACAGGCTTTCAAGATTCTGTTACATTACCCTTCTAGCAATAAATATATTTCCAGAAGTTCAAGTGATTCTTGTTTCCTGAGTTTACTAGCTTCACAGAGCTAGACAGCAGCACAAACTTAATTAAAAAAAATCAGATTCATGGTGGAAAATGTGCAAAAAACCCAGAAGGTTTTGAGTGCAAATACATATACAGATTCAGAAGATTTTAAAGACTAATATACAATTGAAATCAAAGCTTTTCCTTTTGCAACTGATGGATAGACAGCTTTATTTTTATGTATGATAACTGCAGTGAGATTAATGTATGTTCAAAAGTGGACAGATTATTTTTTGTTTTTATATGTAACTGGAGTGGGATTAATATATGGTCAAAAGTAGAAATACTTTTTTGTTTTTTGTTTTTATATATGATAACTTCAGTGAGATTAACATATGTTCAAATGCAAAAAGACTCACCTTTACCCAGAAATGGTTATTGAAGATGATGGAATTTACTTGAGATTGCCAATTGACAGAACTGTGATTATTCATCAGAAAGCAAGAAGTAAAAGAGAGAAAACATTAGACTTTTCTTTCTATAGCGTTTTGTCTAGCTGGGATGCCATTACTTATAGCTGATCATAAACTAGGGTAGCTTGGAAGGTACTTAGAGGGCTTAGGAATATTGGTTGGCATCTTAGAGAAAGACTGGAAGTTTTGTTGGTGAGAAAATCATGGATTGGCTGAGTTAGGAACTGAGGCTTGAAGGGCCAAAAAGAAGAAAGCAGACTAGATTCGGAGAGATCAAGAAGGAGAAGGTCCTACCTGCAAAGAGAGATTAAATAGCCACGATGAAGATAGTAAGGAGGATTGCTACATGAGATTTTGGCAAAGGCAGATGTTTGTCATGAACATTTTTCCAAAGGAAAGCAGGGAGTTTAGATATCTTTAAGGAGACTGTTTTGTCTGTTGTGTATGAACTGCCAGCTTTGAGGAAATCTCCTAGGACATGGGGAGAGGCAATGAATGCATTGAGCTCTTCTGTTGCTTAAATTTGTTCTAGTTTCTCTCTGGATATCTGTATCATCATTGTTTCTCTAACGAAACTAATAAAAAGCGTTTTTCTGTTTATATATCTAAAAGTTGGATATTTTTCTTATTTGGATGCCCCAGGAGGAAGGAGGAAGGGGGGGATATCAACCTTAGAGCAGTGATTGCCACCAGTAGGCTGGGGACCACTGGTGGTCCGCAAGAAAATTTTGGTAGTCCGCAGAGAAATGTCACCCTCAAAGAACCCCACCAAGCAATTAATCCAGGTTGCTGGGGAACACACGGCTGTGCCACCCACATGGCCCGTGGGAACACAAGGCTTACATCACTTGCATTGTGAACAACACGAGGCAGTGAGAGGAGGGGGGAAAAGGCAGAGGGGGGGGAACTTGCCCCACTCACTCCAAGTGCCTGGCCTCGCCACTGGGCTGCTTCTTTCCACTTCTTTCTTCTTCTGCTTTTGGCTGCACACAAGGAAAGTGGCAAAAGTCTCTCCCACAAACTCTGCCAGAAATGAGTCTTTGGGACCCTGCAAAGTATTCTGGTCCAAGAGTTTGGGGGAGAGAAAGAAAGACTTCTGCTGCTTCTGCTGCTTTCCTTGCATGAAGCCAAAAGTCTCTCTCTCTCTCTCTCTCTCTCTCTCTCTCCCTCCCTCCCTCCCTCTGAGAATGGAGCTGGAGATGGTATCCTGCGATCCCAAATAAAGAATGATTGATCGGTAGGAAAACGGGGTGGGGAATTTTCTTGCAGACTTTTTTTGGGATTTTCCCATGGTCTCTGGTCTGCGGGATTTAAAATTATAAGTTTGGTGGTCCCTGAGGTCCAAAAGGTTGGCGACCCCTGCCTTAGAGCATCCCTGCTGGTAGAATATTTGTCAGAAGACTTGAATCTGAGAGTGTCCCCACTTGGCAGATTCTTCACAAAGAAGAAAAGATTCTGTGTTAAAACAGCAGCTCCATGTTAAAGAGCAGAAATAAAATCATCAGTATAAATGTTGATTGATTGATTGATTATATGCCATCAAGTAATTGTTGACTCTAAAAAGGATCCCTGTGCATCGTGGGGGGGGGGGGGGTGAGGTTCGGTGACCCACGAGCCTCAAAGATGGGGCGGTGACCGGGGCCCCGGAAGCTCGGGCGCTCGGTGCTCGTGCCTGGAAAAGCCACGGAGCCTTTCTCAAAAAGTGGGGGGGCCAGCGGATGCGGTCGGTGGGGACCCGTCTAAAAGACCACATAGATAGTTCTTATAATTATGCAATATCTTGCATGACTCTACAGTTGAATGTGTATCAAAAGAAGCAAAAATAGCTACTATAACTGAATATGTTTCTGCTCTGTTATATGGACTATAAGTTGGACATTTTGGGAGATAGATAAAAATTGAATGCCATGGCAATGGATCACTTAAATGTCTGTGGTCGAACAAAAAAGTAATAGGGTTAAAAATGAAGAGTGATGAAGTGATTTGGAGTGAATACAAACGTGAGTGACTAGTACGAGGAAGGATGTTGAGGTCGTTTAGCTGTACAAAGAGGAGGTCAAATGAGAAAACAAATATACAAAGGAAGAATGAATTGGTTGAGAAGGATGTGAAGAGCAAGAAATTTGTGGCAGGATGGAGTGGATTGAATATTCAAAAAAGTAGCAAGATGATTAAAGAATAAAAGTTGAAACATGCATGGATGTGATATAATATTTATATGTATATATTTATAATACCATATTACATTATATTTATTATATATGATAGATGTCGTTATATTATAAAAATGTAAGTATATTATTATTATATTAAATAACATTAATTAAATGTTATATTCTGTTATATTTAACTTGAAATTGGCATAATGTGTTACAGCTAAAGTCTAATAATATATATTAGCAATATACGTTTATTTATATTTATCCCACTTTTATTATTTTTATAAATAACTCAAGGTGGCAGACAAACCTAACAACAACTCTGTGAGGTGACTTGGACTAAGAGAAAGTGACTGGCCCAAGGTGACCCAGCTGGCTTTCATGCCTAGAGCAGGACTAGAACTCACAGTCTTCTGGTTCCCAGCTGGTGCCTTAACCGCTAGACCAAACAGGCTATCAATTACAATAAAAATGAAACCAAACAAGGAACTTCCGGTTTGTCGGCCATGAGCGGCAGGGATTTGCGGCTGCGCGATCCTCGCCGCGCTAGCCGCTTTTGGGGCTCCGACCCAGCCGGGTACGGAGCTAGGCCAGCCTGCAGGGGCAGCTGAAGTAGGGGATCCGGAGAAGGGTTTGGGGGTGCTGCAGACTCCCTCCTGGCCGGCAGAACTCCTTTTCCCAGGACGGTGCAGCGGCGGTCCGTAATGGCCGCCACAAAGAAGCTGGCAGCCGGGTAAGAATGCGAGGAGGAAGTGGAGAAAGTGATTGAGAGGAGAAAGTTTTTCTTGGCTCCTAGGACTCTAAGACATATTTAATAAAATTCCTGAAAAGTATGATTCTCTGAATAATACCTGCCAGAAGAGGAAAAAAGCGGCTGCTTGAAGGTGCTGAAAGGATAGCTTTCCTCTTTTCCCACGGAATAAATAACTGGATATTAAGAAACCTATTTTTTAGGTGGAAATTGGTTTTAAGCGATGAGTGGGAAGAGAGAGGATTAAGAAGAAAATATTTGTATGCTAAGATTTGTTGGAGCAGATGCCTTAAGGATTTGAAGACTAGAATATATTGTAATAAGATTTTAAACAGATTTGGACTTTCTTTCTCTTTGATTGATATTACCCCAGAAGGAGAAAGTGAGAACTCTGCCTTGGTTTGGACTGATTGATAACTTTGGGACTGTTTTATCTTTTTTATTTTCTTTTGAATATTCTGGTTGTTGTAAGAAGAAAGAAGAAGAAAAGAAGAGAAAAGATTTATAATGGCTCTTTCTGTTGAGGAACTAAGAAAAGAATATGAACAAGCAAAAAAAATGGTAAAGATGGTGTGGAAGAAGCTTTCCTTTTCTTAGAAATGGCGCTACTAATTATCAACAAAAATTACAACAGATGAAGACAGCAGAGGAACAAGAAAGAAAGGAAGGAGCCATCTTTAATGAATCTCAGAATTTGATCCAGAAAAAGGAAGAGAGAAACAAAAGAAGAGAAGAGAAAAGAAGAAAACTAAAGGATTTAAGGACTTAAGATCCAAAAACATTTAAGAAAGGGAAAAATAAAGTGCAAAACCAATATGATGATTGTAAACAAAGGGGAAAAGAAATACGACAGAGAAGGGAAGCCGGTAAGGCAGAGGCTAGAAGAAGGGGGTAGAAAGGTTTGTTGGGAAAAGAAAGAAAGGGAAAAGGTGGAGAAAAGCTACAACGTTTTGAAATTAAATGGAAAAAGGAATTTTTATGGATAATGGATAAAGTATAATTTTTTTAAAAAAAAAAAAAAGATTTTGCAAGGTACATAAGATGAGATGGTAGTATTGTAATGGTTTAAGAGTTGATAAGAGATTAAAATGTTAAAATGTTTAAAAATGATTGGCTTTAAAACTTAATAATAGGAGAGGTTTAGAATATTGTTTTAATTAAAGAGTTTAATAAAATTATGGTATTGATGTTATTATAAAATTTTTATTATAGTATTTCTTTTTAATATTTGGATTTATTGTCTAATTATGCACTTAATTGTGTTGGATGTATTAGTTAGATAGAATGTACCAAGCAAAATCTGATTGGGTATTAGATATTATTTTAAAGATTAATTTGATTAACTTAGGGGGAGATAGAAAGGCATCATACTCTGATTAATGATTTCAGGAGAAACTGATTTTCTTTTTTTTCATAAGGGATGAGACAAAGGGATGATAAAAATGGACAAAAGATACAAGTATAATGATTTAAACTAAGATGATTAATTAAGGTAGAATTAAGAAGTGTGAAATATGTGGAGAAGTTAATATAGAAGGTTTAGAATGGTAAATAAAATAAGTAATGATATGTAAGATGAGCATGAATATAATTGAAGTCCATGAAGAGAGAGATACCTGGGCCCAAGTTACTTTCCAAAAGATTTTTTTATGTTTTGTGTGTTGTGTGTATATGTCTTTTTGGGGGAGAATTGGTAAAAACTTGTAGAAATATAGAATGAGAATAATGGTAACTAAGTCAGAAAGAATCAGATGAAATAATAATAATGATATTGAATAAGAGTAAAGAGAAGTAAAGAGAAATTGAATAAGAGGTTTTGGTATATTATATGGAAATGGTTTAAAACAGAATCATAATTTATCTGACTTGTTAAATTTACAATGGAAAAAGGTTTAAACATGTAATGAATAATGATAATTTGTGTGTTTTAAAAATTAATAAAACTTGTTTTTTTTTTTAAAAAAAAATGAAACCAAACAAAAAAGCCCAGTGTATAAAAAATTGAATATAATGGATAGAACATCTGTTAAAAGACTAATTTGTAATTTACACGTGTAATTTACACATGTCTATGGGAGAAATAACATACCCAGAAAATATGTCATTATAAACATAGGGGAATAAGATGCTGCCAGGTTCTAAAAGAGCATTGTGAATTAGAGATAAGCAAAACATTTATCTTATCTAAAGAGTTTCGGAATACTGTGCAGAACCATCAATAACCATCTATTCTAATGGTTAATCTAGCAGTTTTTGCAGCATGGAACAAAGCTTCTTTAGTGGATCTTGTGTAGAGAACTCTCATTTGGGATTTGGAAATCTGAGAGAAACTTGAAATTCTGAGTGTATCATATATGCTCTCATGAAATGGCTTCCATTGCTGAATGTGCTTGGTTATAAAATACCTATTTCCTGAAAGTTAAACTCAGAAAAATAAACTGAACACAAACAAGGAGTTGTCCCCCCACTTTATTCCAAAAGGAAAACCCATTATTTTGAACTCATTGTTTTTTGCACCAACTTTCATTTCACAAAAAGCAAAATGACTTGGTTAACTCATTCAAAAAAAAAAAAAAAAAAGTAATGTAGAGTTGGATTTGAATTCCAGATACTAAATATTTTCCTCATCCCGAACATAACCAAATATTGATATCACAAAAAATATAGTATAATGGCAAATTAAAGAAATACATACACAATTCACCATCCACCATCCATCTTAAGCAAAGGAGCCTTGTTGGGTGATAAAAAAAAGATGATGCAAAGAACATAGCCCCAAGATTGGTTTGTTTCAATGCCATATAAAGAACTAATAAGATTGGTTGCTTTCAATGCGAAGCTTTTCATCTTATTCAATATTTATTGGTACACTAGGTACTACAGATTTGTTGTGTAGGTATAATTTAAGGGTTTGTGACTGAGTTGTTTAACACTGAAGTGATTATATTGTGAGATCCAACAGTTATAACTTGCGTATATTAGAGCAAAAAGGCATAAACAAACACATTTCCAAATAATTTTTTCAGGTTAGTCTGTAACCTGAATATACTGTAAATACTTGCAGTAAGGTAGAGAGGAACCAACCTTATTTACAAGAGAGCAAAACAGTTTTCATTCCTACCAGGAGGTGGCACTGTTGAACAGTAATAAACAGCGTTAGATACCTGGCACTGAAAATCTTCTACAAAAGGTTTTAAAGGCTTAAACATTTTTTCTCTGTAGTAAGACTCACCAGATAATTTTTTTGCTGCATCACAAAAAAGCAAGGAACTTTCAGATAGTATTAATTTTGGTAAGGGACAGCTTATTAGAAATCAACAGCTACATTCTGAACAATACTTGAAGACACCCATTTTGCTGGAGTAGGTGATCCACTGAAGTACTGTTGGAATTTTTGATGGTTTCCTTCTCATTCATTTAATCTACAGGTAGAAAAGTGCCTCAGGTACACCAAATTTGATATCACTGAAGGTGTGGGGGGAAAATAGGGGAAATGATTAGTGAAGATAACAAAACCTGTCTTGTTATTATTACAGAAGACAGATTCTTAGTGTTTTGCCAGGCATACAAAGATTAACCTCACCCTTTGTATTTTCTCTTTGTTTTGGAAATGACTTTTGAGGATCATCCAGTTTTGGTTGCCATGATGTAAACAAGATGTTGAAGCTCTAGAAAGACTGCAGAGAAGAGCAACAAAGATGATTAGGAGGCTAAAACATATGAAGAATGGTTGCTTGAATTGGGTATGTCTAGTTTAATGAAAAGAAGGACTAGGGGAGACATAATAGCAATGTTCCAATATCTCAGGGGCTGCCACAAAGAAGAGGGAGTCAAGCTATTCTCCAAAGCACCTGAGGGTAGGACAAGAAGCAATGGGTGGAAACTAATCAAGGAGAGAAGCAACTTAGAACTAAGGAGAAATTTCCTGACAGTTAGAACAATTAATTAGCGGAACAATTTGCCCCCAGTAGTTGTGAATGCTCCAACACTGGCAGTTTTAAAGAAGAGATTGGTTAACCATTTGTCTGAAATGGTATAGGGTCTCCTGCCTGAGCAGAGGGTTGGACTAGCAGACCTCTAAGGTCCCTTCCAACTCTGTTATTCTATTATTTCAATCATCTTCCAGCATGGTGTAGTAGAGTAAATGGAAACAACAAAAGCAATTCTAATATTTGCAGTTTCAAAACTCTGGGAATGTCTCTCAAACAATTGGCCTTTGAATCAGAGGTGGAATTCAGCAGGTTCTGACCAGTTCTGGAGAACCAGTAGCAGAAATTTTGAGTAGTTCAGAGAACTGGCAAATACCACCTCTGACTGGCCCCACCCCCATCTATTCTCTGCCTCCTGAGTCCCAGCTGATTGGCTGGGTCTTCTTTTATTGTCCTGCACAGGAGAATGGAGCTGGAAAGCAGGTTAGTGGGGTGGGGAGGGAATGGGGATTTTGCAGTATCCTTCCCCTGGAGTGGGGAGGGAATGGGGATTTTACAGTATCCTTCTCCTGCCAAGCCCACCAAGCCACACCATGCCCACAGAACCAGTAGTAAAATGTTTTGAATCCCACCACTGCTTTGAACGTTAGCATCCCTTGATGGAGAGGAGCAGGAAACACCTAAAATAAAGCCAGCATGTTACAGATCTACAGAGTGATCTTCAGAACCCAAATGTGCTCCACTTCTGGAGATGGATCTTATTCATCACTTCTTTCTGGAAACTGTATAATTCCTATAAAGAGGCTGGAGAGTGTTCTCAGTTCTCTTGCTGGCAGCATACAGAATGACTCTCTTGTTCTATTTCGCCCTGACTTAAACTCTCACCTAAATTGCTGCTTGTGGCTTCTCTCTTTTCTGCCCCTTTCCCTTAATCCTTTGGATTGCTCTGGGGTGTGTTCTCCTTTTCTTCTGTTTGCATTTCAGCACCATTTGTTCTTTGATGTTCCCCATGACCAAGAAAGAGCTTGTTTATAAAACAAAGCAAAACCACATAGAGATCTGATGTGATAAGTGCACTTTCTCTGCTATGGAACCTAATCAACTCCTGACAGAAATTTTCTTGCCAAGATAACTGTGGAATCAGTGAAGGATTTCATATTTTAGTAAGCACCATTTAATGCTATGCTTTGTGACTCATTGAATAGCAAGCAATCGTGCACAGTTATGCCAAAGATTAAATAAGTCCTATGTCAGTACATTGGTGGCTTTTTATGTTGCCTTTTGACTGACAGCTTTCTCTAAGCAAGAATAGCACCAAATTGTTACATGGATTTGGCAGAACGAGGGTTTTATTTGAATACAAGACTGCTTGCATATCAGCTGCAAGTGTCATTTCAAACTGCAGGCTCCTATGTGAGCGAAGTGTAATGCTATTGAGTTGTAGATGTTCTTTCTGCCTATCACCAAATAACAAGGCAAAGTAACAAAACACATCTGATTGACACCACAATCCAATAAATGTTTGCTTGTTGAAATTATTGCATTCAATGGAAGTCAAAACCAGGGACCCTTTTCAGAGTACAGCCATCAGCTGCTTGCCTCCCATGTATAAACCATCTCCAAAAGAAATTAACTTAAGACATTCCTTTTCCAGAGTTCAACTTCTGCCTCCACTTTGGCTACAGTAATGACCTGGTGTTCTGCCTGGACCACAGAAAACATAGACCTGAGTGGTAGAATCTTCTGCTTTCTATGGCTTTCTTATGCCAAGAAAGCAAGTACCAATGGACCTCTGTGGCCTGACTTTCTAGGACTGGTAAAGATCATTAAAAAGGACAATAGCTTTATGGTCACTGGAGCAAGAAAGAAAATGTTATGGAACTCTTGTCAATTTCATTCCGTTAAAAGAAGAATAAAAACGGCCAGAATTTTACCTGTGGAGCGAAATCATCCAGCTTTTTGCAGCAGGTTGTCCAGTACCAAATGACCACTGGAAGCATAAAAAATGGAGGCGGGACACATTAAGAACATTGTTGCAAATCTTTGGAAGGCATTTCAGCAAAATAGACCTATTTTTGTTTTGATCACCAAAAATGCACCTTCACGTATATATCATTATAACAGAAAAGTTATTGGAGTAGCATCATTTTATCAGTGCTTTGATAGAGAGTCATGGACCAAGTCCTGCAAGGCTGCCCAGCTACTTGATATTCTTTAAATGACAGAACTGTCAGCAGAAAAATTGATGAGATATATCTGTAAAACCTCAAAACAGTTGTTTCATTACCCATTGATGATGTTACCTAGTTTGGGTAATGAAACATCTGCAAGAAAACAACAAAACTCAAGAAAGCATCAAGGACAGAGGTGGTATTCAGCAGGTTCTGACCAGTTCTGGAGAACCGGTAGTGGAAATGTTGAGTAGTTTAGAGAACTGGCAAATTCCACCTCTGACTGGAGATTTTACAGTATCCTTCCCCTGCCACGCCCACCAAGCCATGCCCACAGAACTGGTAGTAAAAAAAATTTGAATCCCACCACTGATCAAGGACCACTCATTTCAACCCTGAGCCACGAATATTTTTTTAATTGGTCTTATGATCTTAGATGCCCTTATAAAGCAGAAGTGTCCCAGATATGTCTCCTGGGGGTAGTGGGTTTGTTAATTACCATAACAGATTTCTGCCAAATTAATTTCATGCCCTCTTAACACTTTAATACAAGCAAGAAATGCAGGGCGGTGGACAAACCATTGCAAGCAGATGTTCACAGAAGTGAAGAAAATGGTGACATCAGATCTGAGTTATAAATCACACTTAACAGTGAAATGGCCTGTGATGCCTAAGAAGATGGCATTGAAACACTTATGTCACACATTATGAAATATGACAGCGAATGCCCAATTGATTTTGCATCATGCTTTCTTACAGATGCAGAGAAACATTATGCACAGACAGTCAGGGAAGTGCTAAGTTTAGTTTGTGTGGGTTAAATGTTTCGACCAAATCATTTACAGAAGAGAGTTTATCTCATCAGTTACTAGTGACAGTCTTCAGTGAACAAAAATGGATTCAGCTGACAGAAGCTGCTTCAATGAAGCATTGGGCTTTATTTTTTGCAGAGCACAAATGGAAAATAATTCAACAGGGTGCACAATCATGCAAATATGAATTGATGTGCCATTTACCTGTAGAGGACAAACCATTTGGGAAATCTACATAAGATGGAGATTCTTTTGGCATGTTTTCTTTCACAGATATGGAGAGTTTTCCCAACATAGCTGAAATCATTCAGAGAAAAATTAGGGAAGATCTAATATCAACATTGATTATAATATATTCACTGCCATATTAGCTGAGTATGCAAATAAGTGCACCAGACCAAAGTAGACACAAAACTAGTGGTTGGTACATGATTATTATAAAATATTCCTACTTGAGTTGGCAGATGTTATTACCTTTGTGTATGCACAAAAGTAACTATATCTTCTAGAATATAATACGGATGTGTATTTCGATGGGATACATTGCATTTAGTTATTCTTGTCATTGATTAAGCCTGCCAACCATTTTGTATGTTTGATTAACTTGGGCTGCCCAGATATGTTGAAATTCTTGCAAGCTCAGTGAGGTTAGTTAGTTCTTCTAGAAGTTTCAGCAAAGGACTGATTCTAGTGTCTTTTATTTGACTAGTAGAAAAGATACAACAGTAACAAGGACACTGTTTCTGTCAAGAGCAACCAGGGAAGTGATTGCTGAGTGTAGGTGACTGAAGATGTGTGGAGATGGATAGAGAAGACTTTTGCTAGACCAATACTTGAATACAGCTCATCAGTCTGGAATCCACACTGTATATCGGACATTAATACAATTGAGTGATTCCAGAAGTATTTCACGAGAAGAGTACTACACTCCTCTGCTTGCAACAGAATACCCTATATCATCAGGCTTGAGATTTTGGGCTTGGACAACCTTGAACTACGCCGCCTACGGTAAGACTTAAGCGTAGCACACAAAATTATCTGCTACAATGTCCTACCAGTCAATGACTACTTCAGCTTCAACCACAACAATACAAGAGCACACAACAGATACAAACTCAATGTAAACCGCTTCAAACTTGATTGCAGAAAGTACGACTTCAGCAACAGCGTGGTTAATGCCTGGAATGCACTACCTGACTCTGTTGTTACATCCTCTAACCCCCACTCCTTTAACCTCAAGCTATCCACTAATGACCTCACCCCATTCCTAAGAGGTCTGTAAGGGGTGTGTATAAGTGCACCATCGTGCCTACTGTCCCTGTCCTATTGTCCCCATTTATTCATACCTATTTCCTGCATTCTTACTCATGTTTATATTTATACCTATTATCTTGTAAGCGATTGACAAATCAAATAAATAAATAAAAATAAAAAGATAGGTTACTCAAAAAAGACTATATCTAGGAAACAGAAGATATCTTTAGATGAATTAAAACCCTCAAAAAATGAAATTGTTGTAAAACATAGTTGAAGGTTGACCTAAAAGCATTAGAAGGATCATAACATTCTTAGTGGGACTGCTGAGCAAATGTTTGAATTCTTATGTGTCACAGACCATTTGCCAGATCATTTCGAGAAGAGAAAGATTTATTCCTCATGATATGAGTCATACTCCCTACTGGTTTAGGTTTTCTCTCTTGCTTTTTTAACCGTGATCCAAGTTCTGTGAAATAAATAGAAAAGAAAAGATATTAGAAAATAGCTGTATGTTTATCACAGCTGTCAGAGAATTTAAAAGAGCAAATTATTTTCAAAGTAATTAACTGGGACTCTGGATTCCTGCTAAAAAGATCTGCTAAAATTGCCCCTGCAAAAATCGGATGGAATACTAGATGGCAAGCGAAGAGAGTTAGAGAACATTTTAGTCTTCCATGACATCTAGTGGTCATTTCAATGTTGCATGTCAGATCTGGTACAGATCTGTGCCTTTTACAAGGAAAGACCTGCCCAAATAAAAATGCCTTTAAGCCAGGGGTCTCCAACCTTGGCAACTTTAAGACTTGTGGACTTCAACTCCTGGCTGAGGAACTCTGGGAGTTGAAGTCCACAAGTCTTAAAGTTGCCAAGGTTGGAGACCCCTGCTTTAAGCAACTACTTTAAAAAATTCACTCTTATGCTTCCACATTATGTCTGATTGGCACCTTGCAAGGTTCTTAAAAGCAAACAAATGTACAAAGGAGACTGTGTCAAACGGCTTTTCAAGTAGGTTTTTTAAAATCCTACTGAGCTGGCTATTTTGGATAATTATTTAGTATCATTATTGATGGCTTTTGAAGTCATGTAACAATATGGTGTCTTGTTTTGAGTATCTTTTTCATTTGCAAATACATCTAATTTACCTCCTTCAAAACTTGGATAGATTGTTATAAGAAAATGGCTTTATATATTTACCCATGTCGTAGGGTTGTATTATTATTAGCCTTCCCATCTTTTCTACTACCTTTTCCTATTCATATCTTATGATCATATTACTTTTTTGTTTGTATGTACACTGAGAGCTTCTGTACTGGGGACAAATTCCTTGTATGTCCAATCACAGTTGGCCAATTAAAGCTGTTCTGTTCTGTTCTGTTAAGTTGAATAATATATTTGGGGTTATAATTTTCTCAAAATATGTCACATTATTTTTGAAATAAAATTAAATATATGCAGATATATGATTATAGGGGATACAAGGGAGAAAATTGGCATTAGGTTTCTGAGGAAAGGTTAATGTAATTAAAATGGATAATGTGTTTAGATGGGTTACAGTATTAGTTTCTCTTAAATATTGTACAGATATTGTATAAATATATTATTGAGAAAAATTTATGGATAGCAAAGTCCCACTCAAATCTCTTTGTCTGAATTGAGATTTCTAATAACGTCAATCACTGTATTTTTCCAGATTGAATCTTCATTTTAACATCTGTGTTTCTGCAAAATGAGATTTTTTTTGAATATTTTATTCTATTTAATATATTTCTATCCTGCTATAATAAAAAAGACATTTGGTGGCATTTCTAGGGTAAGTAGTACAATTTAAAATATTCTAAATTGTATAATTCTAAAACAACCCAAAAGTATAAATAGGAATAATAAAATACTAAAACAAAAACACATTAAAAAAAATCAAGACAACAACATTAAATCAAAGGAACGGTCTCCAAAAGCCTGATTTCCCCCCCACATAATTTGTTATGAAAGATTTTAATTACAAGAAAACAGTTTGGTTTTCAAGAGTTTTTGAAAGATCAGTGAAAAGCAGGGCAGCCTAATCTTCAAAGGGAGGCTGTTCCATAAGGTTGTTCAAAAGAAGGAATATTTTCTTGCTTTTGCCATCATCTTTATTGATCATTGTGGATATTTCAAAGTTTTTCCTTTTTGTGTATAGAATATAATCTTGCAGCAGTATACATATAGAACAATAGTCTTCCCCGCCTCTTTTCTTTCTGCTAATCCCAGCAAAAAAAGTTTTGATTTCAGAATATTGAAAAAATATTAATTTTTGAAATTCTTCATATCTTTGTTTTTATTTGAACCCAAAATGTGCTGGCTTTTTTACAAATCCACCAGGCCTGAATTGCTGAAGCCACACAATTATTATCATGAACTTTTGAAAACTTTTGAGAACAGGTTGCATATTAAAACTTCATGAAAATATTGTCTGGCTTCAGGGGTCTTGTTGGCTTGAGGAAGGAGAACAATGTTTACCATTTTAGTAATAGAAGGTCATTCATAAGTATGACTTGTCTGCACATTGGATGTTCTGAACGTGGGAACAGTTTGTAAATAGTCTTGGTCAAGAGTCTGGCCTAGAGGTGGTATTCAGCAGGTTCTGACCAGTTCTGGAGAACCGGTAGCAGAAATTTTGAGTAGTTTGGAGAACTGGCAAATGCCACCTTTGACTGGAGATTTTACAATATCCTTCCCCTGCCATGCCCACCAAGCCACACCCACAGAACCAGTAGTAAAAATATTTTGAATCCCACTGGCCTCTCTAGTATAGCAAACTAAGATGATGAAAAGAACCATAAGGGGCGTGATGTGAGGTCACAATATAACCACCAGCCGTTGTTACTTGTGTTCCAACATCAAACACAAGTATGTAATTCAGGAGGTTGTGTTCTGATCCATATTTCATCCTTTGCTTCTTTCACCCATCATGTTGACAATTATGCACTGTAGACCAACAGCAGTAATTTTCCAAAGTTGTAGGTACCCTCTATCATCTATCTATGCTGCACCTTGGAAATAACATTGTATTAACAAGTAGCTGGATCTATTTTAAGTGAATCAATATCATTCATCCATATTATGTTTTCCTGCAAGCTTACTAATAAGGCAGAAAGATGGGACAAAGGCAAATTCCTGCAGAGGGCAGCAGTTCTTCAAATTTCAGCCATCGCCTGTAAATAGTTATAAATGGAGAATGGTTGTCCTAGTCTATTTTTTATCTGAATGCTAAACATTTCAAAAGAGTTGACAAAAATTGACAAAGCATCTGACAACCCCATTATCCAAGAAAATGCATCAGTTCCAAGTTTAAATCTGCAATCTTCTTTATCTTGCCATTTTAAACAGGCAGTACTTCTAACAGGTGTAAAATCCATTGTTTCTGTAGAATCATCTACACTGCAGAATAATCCTATGCGTTTTCCAAGAAAGAAAGAAAGAAAGAAAGAAAGAAAGAAAGAAAGAAAGAAAGAAAGAAAGAAAGAAGGAAAGAAAGAAGCCTATTTTGTTAAAGTCAGTATGCTGTGGTGGCTAGAATGCTAGACTAGAACTAAGGAGACTATTTCAATTCAGCATTCAGCCATGAATCTCACTTGGAGACTTTGGGTCAGTGATTACCTCTCAGCTTAATTTATCTCAGCAGGTGGCTGTAAGGATGAAATTGCAGGGTTTATGTGCACCACAAATGCTACCTTGAGTTATTGGAGGAAAGGCAGGCTATAACAATTATAACTATTCCAAACCCAAGATAAATTACAACTTCTCTAGCAAAAGAAATGCAAAGAGACTGTGTGGGGAGGCAAAAAGAAAATTTGAGGAATCTATTACCCAAACTGTAAAGACATACAGTATAATAACAGAATCCTCAAATACAATTAGAAGCAGGAAGCCAGCCAAGGAGGCTGCTGGTAGATCAAAGGTGTGTTAAGAAGATAAAAGGAAATTGTAGAGAAGCTGAAAGAAATCATGTGGATTTGTTTACACAGGAGAAAAATTGGGGCAGATCCCTGAGCCTTAGCAACTAATCTCAGGGAGGGAGTCAGATTAACTGAGCCATGCTGTGGTAACAAGGGAAGAAAGCTCAGGCTTGTTGACCAATTGAATTCATTACCAGACCCCGATGGTATCCACTTGAGGAATATTAAGCAGCTTAAAGCTGACATTGTGGATGTCCTAACTAAAGTATGTAACTTGTCTCTACATTTGGCTTCTGTAATTAAGGACTGGAAATTGGCCAACATAATTCCAATTTTTAAAGAAGGGCTCCTGGGGAGATCCAACCTGTTTCATATGTGTTCCTGCTATTAAAGATAAAATTACCAAACATTTGGAGACTCAGGCCTTAACAAAGGATACCCAATATGGCTTCACTAAAAACAAATCCTGTCTATTTGAGTTTTGTGAGGATGCTATTATTTATTTATTCGTATCCCGCCTTTATTGTTTTTTGTACAAATAACTCAAGGAAGCAAATTTATCCAAACATACCTTCTTCCAGTAGTGGGATTCAATATTTTTTTTACTACCGGTTCTGTGGGCATGGCTTGGTGGGTGTGGCAGAGGAAGGATACTGTAAAATCTCCAATCAGAGGTGGAATTTGCCAGTTTTCCGAACTACTCAAAAGTTCCACTACTGGTTCTCCAGAACTGGTCAGAACCTGCTGAATACCATCTCTGCCTTCCTCCTGTGAAGTGAGTTAGGTTGGGAGAGAGTGTCTGGCTCACAGTCACCCAGTTGGGTTTCATGTTAAGGCAGGACTAGAACTCACGATCTCCTATCTTCTAGTTTGCCTTAACCACTAGATCAACTAGCTCTCTATTAAGCAGATGGATAAGAATGAGTCAGTAGGTATGTTCTGTTTAGATTTTTAAAAAGCTTTTGATTAAATTTCTCACCAAATATTTCTCAGTACGCTTAACTGCCATGCAATAAAAGAATCTTCTATTGTGACCAAAGAACGGGAATAAATAAATAAATTGACATTTCTTACAATGGAGGGATGTAATTTGTGGGGTCTCTCAGTGTGCTGTCCTAATACTAGTGTTCTCTAACATATTTATAAATAATTTGGAATCAGGTATAACTGATGGTGTAGCTGAATTTGCTGATGATACTATATTAGCCAGACTGATAAAACCAATAAGGGAATATGAAGAGTTGCAAAAGAATCTCTACCCATAAGGGACTGGGCATCAAAATAAGGGGTATCATTCAGTGCATAAAGCGATGTACCTTGCAGGAAAAAGTCCTAATTACTCATGTAAACTAATGGGATCAGATCTAGTAGTGACTGAAGAGGAAAGGGGTCTTATAATACCAATGAAAGCTTAGTCAAGGTTTTGACTCTGTGTACATCTGCTATAAGAAAAGTCAGCAAGGTGCTAGGGATGAAAATAAATGCTACTGAAAATAGAAATACCAATATTATAATGCTCATTTATAAATCAGTGGTACAACTGCATCGGGACTATTGTATGCAGTTCTGGTTGCTGCACCTCGAAAAAGGTGCAGTGGAATGTTCGGAGAAGGACAATTGAAATTATTAAGAGGCTGGAACAACTTCCTTATGAAGAAAGGATGTGTGATGACCTGGGGTGTGGCACAAAGGCAACACAGTCAGTTAATCAATAAGAGTCCCTTTATTAGCTCCAGCTTTGCCCCCAATGTCCTGGTTACCTTCTGGCTGGAGCTCCCAGGAACAGCCTTTGACTGCAGAGAATCAAGTCCAAAATGTGGTCAACAAAAACTGTAACTATAAGTCCAATCAAGGCAAAATGAGGTAAATAGTTTGGCAGGGCAGGAGCAAGAATTCCAGATATGAAGGCACGGCAAAACTCAACACGGTTAGAAAGATGCCAGGGACACAGATAAACAAAGTCAACACAAAATAAACTAAAATTGGTCCCAGCAGCTGCCGCACGCAGCCTGCATTTCTTTTAAACTTTCTTCCCAGGTATGGCTAACGAAGGGAATCAGGGCCCTTTCCTCCCCCGTAAGCCGCACAACCCATGTTACTCTCTTTTCTGTTCCTCCCTGCATGCCCTAGGATGAAGGTGGGCCTGGGTCTTCCTCTGAATTCCCTGCTCTGCATAGCCAGACTTTGCCCTTCCCCAGTTTCCTCCACAGCCAACAGAGCCACACTTCCACTCCCTGTCAGCTGTTTGTCTTCCTCCTTGGATTCAGACTCTGACAGGGGCATGACAGGATGTGTAGATAAAGTATACAAAGAGAAGCTATTTTCCTTCCCCCCCCCCCCCAAATATTAGAATCAGAGGTCAGCCAATGAAAAGTGAATCCTGGAAGAATAAGGACAGACAAAAAGAAATTATATGAATATACAGATATATAGGAATTATTGGCCAAGTGTGATTGGACACACAAGGAATTTGTCTCCAGTGCATAAGCCTGCTTGCATACATACACATAGCATAATGTGTAATTATACTTTGGAATTCACTATCACATGATCTTATATTTTACTGTTTTTCACATTTATGGCTGCTCATAAATACTTCCCTCCAGCTAGGACAGGACTGTGAGGAAAGGTTGAAAAAGTTAAAGAGTGTTTAGTCTGCTGGGAAGAAGATTTTTATCACCAAATGCTTGCAGGCCCTGTTGCCAGAGTTGATGAAGCAGAGTTGCTTTCTGTTCTTCCAAATAATAGAGGCAAAAATCAAAAGGTTCAAATGAAAAAAAAAAGCAATGTAATAGAATTTTTAGAAAATAATCTTGATAATGCATATTATTTTATGGGGAGAAGACTGCTTTGGAAGTAAGGGATTTTATGCAGAGCTTGGATGAATGGGACTTAGTAGGAAGGCTATAATGGGTTATTTCCATTTGTGTAATTTCCAGTATTATGATTCCATATATGTGGCCATCCATTTGCTAGAATTTGTTTTCTGGAAGAGACAATTCAGTGAAAGAGCAGCAATGTAACATAGTTATTTTACTTGTAATCTGTTATGAACTAATAAAAACTATTTAATAAAACTTATCAACCGCATGATAAGCAGGCTTGTAATCCTGCACCTTTGATTGGCCCATGGATAGCAAACAGGGATTGGTCCTTACGGAGCAGCCTGATTGGCTATTAATTGAACATCTTTCATTGGGCAAAAGTTAAACATTTGGACACAAGTTATTGGTTAATGGGTCAGCAGCCAGCTCTATAAAAGAGCTGCTGCTGCCCAAGGGTTTTACGCTCTGTTCCTACTCTTTTTAATAAAGAGTTGAAGTTCACTAGTTCTCTGACTCGTCTCCGTTCCTTGCACCCATGCTCAGAATATAACATAATCCTTGAAACATAGCCTGGAAATTTAGGTATGGAAAACTACTGCACCAATCTTCTTGCAATACTTCCTTAACTTCCCCATTTTATGATCACATTGTTCTATTTTTTTAATCACTGGAATATAGGGTGCTTGATTAGACTTTGGGATCCAGGCTGTTTGCCTGCTTATTCATCCATTCATCAATCTGTCCATACATACATCTGTTCATCCATAGAGTGTGCAAGAATACGCGCGTGCATGTACACACATGTACTTGCATGGGACTATGGCTTTATAATCTACTTTATTTATTGTTATAATGCTGCCATATTCTTCTCATGTTCTGAACAGATTTAGGAGCTTACTTCCATTTTAAGTGGATATCCTGGGGTCCTTCTGATTTCATTAATAGATTTCTTACAGCAAAATAACAGCCTCTTCTGCAGCCTGCAGTTATGAAAATCTTCTGTAATCTACATCTATCAACACTAGTAAAAAATTTTTTTTTTTGCTGGTCTGTGTTTTCTAAATCAGTTTACAAGTGTGTGTGCTTTGGTAGATAATATGGTACTTTATTCTTCTGGAGAACAAAAATATCTCCCCAAGTACATTGCATCTGGGCTTTGAAACAGAACATTCTATCTAAGTTTGGAATGCTTTACCTACTAGAGACACTGTGGACTCTCAAGTGGAAAATTCAGGGTGACATTTATTCCTTTGATGACAGGCTAAAAAAACAAGTTACTCATGATTAAAAAAAAAACTTAACGTGAGGAGCAGTACTGTTGAAAAGAAGTATGAATGTCATCAGCAAAAGTGCATTTGATTAATTCCTTGATATGACTGTTCTCTGTATTACCTTTTTTGGGGGGCTGTTGTTTTGCTTCTGTTCAGTCTGGGAATCATTGCAAGCTGTCACACATATCCCCAAGTGATTAATTTCTTCAAAGAAGGTACAGCCCGGGACCAGGGAATTAGAAAAAAAGTGCAGGAAAATGTGGAGAGGCAGAGGGTGTTTTAGTTAGGAATCTAGGGCATTCATGTGAGAGCTAGATGATAATGAATATAAGGTGACATCCAGAAGTAGAACACTTTCTGTTTGATTAAAAAAAAATCCTGCTATATATTCAGCATTCTTTTTGGAGACAGTAAAGTGTCTTTTGAAAGGAGAGAGAGAGAGAGAGAGAGAGAGAGAGAGAGAAAGGTATAATTGCAATGACACCTGCTTTCTTGCTTTTCACAACTTTTAGCTTTTCTACATTTTGGAATAAGCCTACTGAAATAGATAAGTTCTCTAATGACTATTACTCACCCCTGCAATGGGTGGAGGTGAGTGGAATGGAATGTGTGTGAGTCAGTGTGTGTAGGGTTAATATTGTCAAAAATGTAACCATTGCCAAAGTTATGTGATAATAAGATATGTAAATACTGCTTTGGATGTCAGGTTTCCAAGTGATGAAATCCATTTAAAAAGAAAATAACAAAGTCCATCTTCCAAAACAATTTCTTTTATTTAGGAAAGCATCAAATTGGCAAAGTCCATGGTAATTCTGGATCTGACACAACCCAGAATTACCCCACAATATTAAAAGTTAGAAACAACCCCCAAAAGTCACAATCTCCAATAGAAGTAATTCAACGTTGCTTGATGTCATTTCGGACTTGACATTGGAAAGAGTGAGCATACTTGTTAAGTCTGGGCAGTGGGTCCCAAGGAGAGATGAGACTCGAAGTAGTGACAACAGCTCTTTATTAGGAAACCAGATACTGAGACAAAGACTCCCAGCCGAGGCAGCTCCTTTTATAGAGCTGGCTGCGGCTAGGCAGCCTATGACATGCATTTGAGCTTGCCGCGCTTGGTTTTACCCAATTGCGGCAGCTGAATAAGAACCAATTTTTGTCCAATCATGGCCCGGCTTTTCCGGACCAATAGGAATGCAGGCCTACAAGCCTGCTAGTATGGAACACCCCTCCCCTCTTGGTTCTGTCCAAGGGGCGGGGTAACGTAATCACGCAAGTAGGCGGGTCTTCGTACCTGCCTACTAGACTTGCGCAGTTCACAATGTCTCTGTTCACCATCGGGTTCGGATGGGCTCTGCGTCGCTCTCAAGCTGCAAGATGGAACTGCCTGGAAGGGTGAGCCAGTCCTCTGGCTGCGACTCCCACCTGGTGATTCCGGGTCGGTTGAGTCGTTTGCTCTGCTGCTCCTGCCTGGGCTCTCTGGGCTGGTGGAGCTTGTCCGGCTGCTGCTTCCAGGCGAAGTGCCCGTCTGCCATGACTCCCTTCTGGCTGGTAAGTATTGTTGGTTTTTGTTTAATGTTTGTGGGGGGTGTTCTACTTGTACAGATGTTCGTTCATTTTCTGAACTTGAGGTTCCCCCCACTCTGATTTCTTGGTTAGAGTCTATGAGGGGGGAAGTTGCCAGCCTGGATCTTAGCTGGTCAATATGACTTTTCCACGACCTCCCATTGGTGGTCTCGAGCCGGTAGGAGCGGGGGCCTGTGACTTGGGTGATTTTTGCAGGGATCCAAAGTGGGTCCCCTGTAAAGTTTTTGGCAAATACAGTGTTTCCTACCTTGAAGGCGCGGTGCTTGCTGCTGGAACCAAGGGGTTTTTCTGGGGTGTAAGCAGGGTGCAGGTGGTCTAGAGGTGACCTGAGTCTTCTGCCCATTAATAGCTCTGCTGGGCTCTTGTTGGTGGTGTTATTTGGTGTGATATGTTGTAGAAGAAGCATCCTGGTGATCTTCTCGTGGATGTTGCCATGTTCCATTTTGTGCAGAGTTTTTTTTTGTAAATTGAACCATGCGTTCAGCTCTACCATTCGCCGCTGGGTGAGCTGGCGATGTCAATGCGTGTCGGATGCCACGGTCTGCCAAGTATTGTTCAAAAGCCAAGGCGGTAAATTGTGGCCCATTGTCAGAAACGATAACATCTGGCAGACCATGCGTTGTGAAAAGTCTATTTAATTTCTTGATGACAGCTTCTGTGGTGGTTGTCTTCATTGTGCTCACCTCGAGCCAATTTGAATAAGCATCAACAGTGATTAAGAAGGTGTGCCCCTTGGTTGGCCCCGCGAAGTCAATATGGATGCGCGACCAAGGGCCTCTGGGTGTTTTCCATTCTAATGGTGGGGCCTTAGGGGGAGCCGAGCATCTGTTACAAGCGGCGACCCAGGTTTCAATTTGCTTGTCCATGCCTGGCCACCAAGCGTAGCTCCTGGCCAGGGCTTTCATGCGCACAATACCAGGGTGCCCGTCATGCAGCAAGTCTAAAACTTTTTTCTGTAGTGTCTCTGGTATTACTACCCGGTCTCCCCACAACACGCAACCTCTTTGCGAAAAGAGTTCAGTTTGCTGGTTTTTAAACGGTTTAAAAAGTTCGTTTGGCTC
Organism: Notechis scutatus; assembly: GCF_049901735.1. Classification (NCBI taxonomy): domain Eukaryota; kingdom Metazoa; phylum Chordata; class Lepidosauria; order Squamata; family Elapidae; genus Notechis; species Notechis scutatus. The sequence goes on along the minus strand of NC_142009.1, from coordinate 270,774,618 downwards.
AGTTTCTTCTCTTCTGGGTACCTCGATGAACTTCCTGGGTTGGCTGTCCTGGTTCCATCGGCTGTCATTATGCTGGTCCCGGTTTATGGTGGGGGTGCCATCTCTTCTTCTTGGGCTGTTTCCCCGTCGTCGGGAGCTGGAATTTCGTTTGTCGTGGCATACTTTGGCAATATGCCCTCGTTTTTCGCAAAAATGGCAAACAGCGTCCAGGAACTTGCATTCGGAACGCGGGTGATTTCCTCCACAGCCGGCACATTGGTAACTCGGCTTACGACCGCGCCGGTCTCGTCGCTCGCGTTCCGACTGAAGTCTGTGAATTTCTTCCTCTTCGCTGTCAGAAGGGGATTCGATGTCGCCGTGGTGGGTGGATGCTGCGAGTTTGTCTGCTGCGGTTGCCGTCTTGCTGGTGGGTTGGCGGTCGTTTCCGTTTGAACACCGCATTCGCGCCGCTGACTTACGGGTGGCCTCGGCTGCGGTGGCTTCAGCTATGGCGTCGGTGAGGGAGATGTCCCCTTTAGCCATCAGTCTGCTTTGGAGAGTTGGGTCTTTCAGGCCGAGGACAACTCGGTCACGCATGGCCTCGTCTAAATTGGCGAATCCGCACAAGCCTCCTAGGTCCCTCAGGTCAGCTACGAACTCTCCAACGCTCTCGCCCTCACGCTGATCCCTCTGGTAAAAGTCATGCCGACGGATGAGAATCAGCACCGCCGGGGCGTAGTGGTTCCAGAGGATGGGAGCTAGGGTATCCCAATCCATGGTCTTGACGTCTTTTGGCTTCGCAAGTGCCTTGGCCATTTTAAAAACGGCGGGTCCGCAGTGTGTTAGAAAAACCGCTCGTTTCTTGCTGCCGGTGGCGTCCTTCAGGTTGTTTGATTCCAAGAACATTTGGAAACGATCAATGTAGGACTCCCAGTCCTCGCTGGCCGGATTGAATGGTGCGGGTGGCATGGCGCTGCTGGCCATCTTGCAGGTTGTCTATGCGCTATCTGCCACGTGCTAGTCAGCTCTGTTGTCTCAGTATCCCATCCTCGTCACCAGTGTTAAGTCTGGGCGGTGGGTCCCAAGGAGAGACGAGACTCGAAGTAGTGACAACAGCTCTTTATTAGGAAACCAGATACTGAGACAAAGACTCCCAGCCGAGGCAGCTCCTTTTATAGAGCTGGCTGCGGCTAGGCAGCTTATGACATGCATTTGAGCTTGCCGCGCTTGGTTTTACCCAATCGCGGCAGCCGAATAAGAACCAATCAGAACGCTTAGTTTTGTCCAATCACGGCCCGGCTTTTCCGGACCAATAGGAATGCAGGCCTACAAGCCTGCTAGTATGGAACAATACTCATGTATACACATTGTGTGTAGTTAATTCCTCTTACCCATTTTCTCTAAATGACACCCAATTGCCAAATATGCCATTTAATTTATTTACTTACTTATCCACTTTTCTTATTTTTACAAATAACTCAAGGTGGCGAACATATCCATATTCTTCTTGTTTACCCTATAACCCTGTGAGGTGGGTTGGGCTGAGAAAGAGAATGACTAGCCCAAGATCATGTAGCTGGCTTTCATGCTTAAGGTAGGACTTGAACTCATGGTCTCTTGCTTTCTAGCCTGGTGCCTTAATCACTAGACCAAATTCTCCTTCTCTCTCTCTTTTAGTAAGACAATGATTGAGGTCTTTGTTTCTCTGTTTTATTCCCCAGCAAAGAAAACATATAATTTCCCCACCCTTAGAATCTAAATTATAACTGTATCATTTTTCTCCTACTTCTAGGATTTTAAATGTTTTAACATGATGAATAGCCTATATGAATGTTCTTTTGAAATTCCACCAAACTCACCTCAACATTTCGACTTCTCTGATTTGTCTGCTTTGCTGCAGGTCATTAAAAAAAACACACACAAGTTTTATTAGATAAAGAATTGTACGGCCAAATACTTTAGATCATGTAGACCTCAGGCTCCTAGAAGTTATATTGTTTTGTCTCACTTCAAAGCTATGTAACTCTGAGATTAAATGAACTTTAAGAAAAGAATTCTGAGGTACTTAAAGCACTATTTAATGAACTACCAACATGTATATTTAATACAAAACTACCTTAATTTAGCAGTTTCAAAAATACACAAAAGAGTGAAAGACAACTGCAGTTTCTTCTCAGCTATTGCATGCTGCATTTTATATTAAGAAACTGTATCCAACACCAAAATCAATGCAATTGATGCCATTTATTAATGACTATCAAAAATATAAATGCCAGTTTTTCCTAGTAAATATGTTTGCAGTGCAAGAGGGCCTTATTCTGTACTAAATATTAGTTAGACTCAAATGACTTTGCAATGGCAGGTAATGACTATAACTGATCTCTCACTAAAACTTGTCAATTTCTTTTTAGTCTGATGTCATCCATATTTTAGTCATATCTGATTGGATGTACATCATCTTTAATTGGGCTTCTTTTTATATATGACAAAGTGACAAAGTCCGCTTTTAGGATAATTTTAGATCATTTCACACATTGCTACCAAACATACATTCAGACTGCCTACCTTGGTTTCTTGATGAAAACACCGGGTGTCTCACCAAAGAATTTCATGAAGATATCCTGGGGAGAGATGGTATAGTACATCTTTTGTATGCCCACATTTTTAAATTTAATCCTTGTTATTTGTAAATCAAGTGGCAGGTGACATTTGTGTGAGTTCCCAGATAGCTGGTTCCCATATGAATATATAGATTGAGCAAGGGGGTGTAAGGGAACTAAAAAAATAGCACTCATGTAGGAGATGCAGAGGTGGTATTCAGCAGGTTCTGACCAGTTCTGGAGAACCGGTAGTGGAAATTTTGAGTAGTTTGGAGAACCGGCAAATCCCATCTCTGACTGGAGATTTTACAGTATCCTCCCCCTGCCATGCCCACCAAGCCACGCCCACAGAATTTGAATCCCACCACTGAGATGACCAGGCTGAGCCTGAAAGACGGGTCAAACATGTCATCAGACATGAGTCCCTTCGTACTCACAAAAGATTTTAAGTCCAGCCCACCTTGAATTCCTTCTACTTTTCTCTCCTGCTACTTTCCCTTGGCTGCTAATAGTTCACATTCTTGTAGAGAGCTCAGGCTTACAATATATCTTTATACCCATTTGAACTGTCTGGATCTCCTGATTTTCCTGGCGCTTGACAACTCATTAATCAACACCACGGCACCCTATGGTTGCACAAAAATTAATCTAATCAGTACCTGATGTTCAGGTATTTGTTATTTTCAAAGCAATTCCCAAAGTCATCCTGCTGCTATAGAATAATAAAAGGCAACCTCTGTTTGCCAAAGTCACCCAAACTGTATGCATTATGAAGTAGAAATCTGACAACTATTGTCTATATGTAATGGTATATGGGAATTACCCTGGGAGACAGGATGAAGACCTGTAATCTAGGCAATGGTCTGATATAAATCAGCTTAGTTCACAGAGTGAACAGCATGGGAAATGTTTCAGAAATGTTTCTCCCTGGTTGTTGTGATCTGCCGGCAGCCTGTGGAGATGGCAGCAGAGTTGGACAATGGGGAGGAACATGGGCCAGTTGGGGAGTCTGTGGAGGACTCGGGTCCTGCATCCAATACAGAGATGGGACCAGGGCCATATGGGAGTTATGTGCTGACTTCAGATCCTCCAGAATCTGACAGCAGCACGGCAGAAGAACAAGGGTAGCCTGTTCCAGTGCGCGTGTGCGCAAAGCTGCCAGAAGACAAGAACAGTTAAGACAAAAGGGGCAACTTTGGAGTAAGGCTTGGAGGTGATTGGCCCTCCCATAAGACATAAAGGAGGAGCAAAGGGACAGGAAACTTTTCAGGAAGCAACTTTGTTCGTACTGGTCGTTTTGAAACCTGAAGCTCTGTGTTGAATTTGTGCTCCAGTTGACCTTGTATAACTAATTGGAAATTTATCATTGGCAGCATTTCAAGGAAGATAAAGGTGCGTGCTTATCAGTCTTATCCTGAAGGACTTTGGCAGACTTCCATGGGACTATTACAAACTGTTTGAGACTCATTACAGGGTGTGAATGGCTAAAATTCACAACCGTTGAAATAAAGATAAAAGGGTTTTGGGACTAACGTGTGTTTGTTAGTGTCTCAATAAGCCTTGGTCAGAACACTAGTTTTCCAGAGATTAAAAAGTGAGACATGCTTTCAGTCTTGCAAAATGATGTTAATCTAATCTTACAATAAGGTAGGCTTAGTTCATTAGGGTGTGCTTCTTGTCTGAACTACATCACAAGGCTAACAAACTTTCTGTTTCAGGTAGTTCCTCAACTTACAACAGCTCATTTAGTGACTGTTCAACGGCACTGAAAAAAAGTGACTCATGATCCTTTTTCACATTGAAGACTGGTGCCGCACACCCTTGGTCACATGATTAAAATTAAGACACTTGGCAACTAATTCATATTTATGATGGTTGCAATGTCCCAATGTCCCATAACCTTTTGCGACCTTCTGATGGACGAAGTCAATGGGAAATCCAGATTCACTTAACAATTGTGTTACTAATTTAACTGCAGTGATTCACTTAACAAGAGTGGCAAGAAAGATTGTAAAATGGGGGCAAAACTCACTTAACAAATGCCTCACTTAGCAACAGAAATTTTGGGCTCATTTGTGGTTGTAATTTGAGGACCACTATATTTAAATTTTCTGACTAGGTTGATCACTGCACACACCCTAATGATGAGGCCAGTTCTGGGAACTTCTATTCCCTACTGCCTCTTAATAGTTTACTGTACCCTAAATCAGTGATCCCCAACCTTTTTTATGCCGCGGCCCGGTACCGGCATCAGCTGGGCGCCGCGGCCCGGTACCGGCATCAACTGGGCGCAGCCATCTTTTTTTGACAAAAAAGTGCTTCCGGTGACCTCACCGGAAGCACTTTTCATCAAAAAGATGGCGGCGCCAGCGCTCGGTGAGCTTTTTCGGGTAGAAATGGCTTTCTACCGGAAAAGCTCACGAAGCGCTGGCGCCGCCATCTTTTGATGAAAAAGTGCTTCCGGTGAGCTTTCTACCCGGAAAAGCTCACCGAAGCACTTTTTATCAAAAAGATGGCGGCGCCAGCAACCAGCGGCCCGGTAAGACTTGTTCCGCGGACCGGTACCGGTCCGTGGACCGGCGGTTGGGGACCCCTGCCCTAAAACAAGAAAACTATAGAGATTTCAGTCCTTCCTTCCTTCCTTCCTTCCTTCCTTCCTTCCTTCCTTCCTTCCTTCCTTCCTTCCTTCCTTCCTTCCTTCCTTCCTTCCTTCCTTCTTCCTTCCCTCCCTCCCTCCCTCCCTTCTTTCCTTCTTTCCTCCTTATGTTAGAATCAGCAGTATTATTTTCCCTTTTTCTTTATCTCTTCTACTAGTTTAGCAGCTTGACAGGCCAGTTAGCTCCCCTTGCACAAAACATATTGGGTGGTTTTTGGCCTGGCTTTGTGTGAGCTTTGAAGTTCTGGCTTTTGTGCCTGTGATTGCTGGCATTTTGTCATCTCCATGAAATAACTTACTCTTTTCTGATAGATAGCCTTTCAGTTAATTAAAATGTTTCACTGTATAGATGCTACGGTGATGTCTTGGCCAAAGATGCTTCCTTCCTTCCTTCCTTCCTTCCTTTGTACATATATTTATTCTCACTGACAAGTTCTTAGAAAAATCTGAGAAGGGCTAATTACATGTCTTTTCTCTCTTTTTTAGGGATGCATCATCTACTTTAAGAAATACTTCCTTTATCTTTCTTCTTTTGTTAAAAAGGCCTATGGAACCATCACAACATGTGCAGCTTTCTGAAGGATTAATTCCAGTTTGTAGCTACTATGGGCAAGTACGCATTCCTCTACAATAGTCACCATTTGTAGGTTTGAGAACCTGAGTCCTTTGGAGATGCCTGGTGGGGAGGCAGATTTACCCAGTTATCTGGGAACGATTCAGTGCTGTTGGACCCGAGGAAAGTGGACAGGATTAAAAAAGAGAATTAAAAGCAAGTTAAAACATCGTCCCTCAAAGCTTCCTGGGAGGTGGGTCCTAGCGATGGTCAATTCATCTTTGAGAGAGGGAGGGTATTTCTGGTACACATTAAAGAGGCACTCATGCACCCTCCACTCTACTGTGCTAGATAATTTTCATCCAGTTCCCCCCCTTTTTAGGACATGCTATAAGCTATAAGAGGGTCCTAGATAAAGCAAACTATCTGGACTCCTTTCAGCCAGTTATCAGACCGGGACATGGGACAGAAACATTATTAGTTGTGCTTTTGAATGATTTCTGGCAGGAGTGAGGTGTGGGTAATGCTCCATCCTTGCTATTCTTGATTTCTTATTGGTTTTTTTTAAAAATACAATCAATCATGGCATCCTTTTGGGATACTGGTGGGGTCAAAGAAGAGAACCTTATCTGCCCCTGCCCCCATTTTATGGATCATCTTGACTCCTAAGGTGAGGTTGGCTTTCATCCTTCTGGATTTCCAGAAGAGTTTGAGGACCCGGCTGTGCCAACTGGCATGGAGATCGAAGAGCAGCATGCCCCTGGGGTGTGTGTGTGTGACTTGAGGCATTCTCTCTGCCTTTTAACTTGCCTTTTAGCTTGTTTTTAATTCTCTTTTTAAAATTCTGTATTTAACCCTGTTTTTAATTGTGTTTTTTAAAAAAATGGGTGTATAACTTTTGTTTGTAAACTGCCCAGAGTCATGTAGACAGTGAGATGGGCAGTATATTTGATACATAAATAAGTACAGTTATGGGTCCCATTTTCTCAGTAATATAATATTCTTCCTGCCTCTTTAGCCTTAGTATTAATGAAATGTCACATTCACAGTCAGCAATGGACAAGAAAGATGACTGTAAATAGATTCTACCTTCTACAGAGCCAGGATAAGAATGTCTAAAACAACATTTCAATCTGAAGGGTTAGATATTTATTAAATTTATATGGCGGAATATTCACTGTTGACATTTCAACAATGGCTAGTTAGACATTGAGCAGAGATGAAAAATCCTTCACAAAAAGCTAGTTTATGACACAGAGAAGTAACATGCAATAGAAATGGTGTGCTAAAGTGGAAATCTGAGTATTTACAAGATATGTAGCCAGCAACATAAGGATGATTGATTTGTTCATGCCTTATACTTGTCCATATATTTGTCTCAAGTGGACTCTAAGATACAGTACATCCTCTCATGCAACATTGTTTGATGTCACTTATTATTTGAGGGAGAACAGATACTCTTAAACTTTTTAAGTGGAGTTAGAAGTTTCAGTGGACTTTCATATTGAGCCTAGGATTTTATCATTTGGCAGAGGTTTTAATGTTGTTTTTCCCTTTACATTACAGCATACTGTTAATGCTAGAATGGTTGACCCAGAGGCCAGAAAAATACTATTTTTCATTTTTTTCCTTGTTAGCTTTTGAATTGTCCTGATCTTTGACTTTGCACTTAAGGGAGTGCTTTTTTTGAGTGCTGAATATTTATGCAATCATAACTGTATTTCATACCATTGATGTCAAGCCCAACTTGTCAGAGAGCCTTCTGAAAATGCAAAATGAATTTCACAAACAGCTTCATACAACATGCCACCTGTTCCATTACACCAAGATGTTTCCATAAATCCACTGCTATTAGATATTAACTATCTTGTACATCCCAAGCCAATAATCAATCAGCTCACACCTACTTTATGGTAATTGCTCTATAATTAAACCATTAGCAGTTAGAATGGGGATAACATTAGATGTTCTTAATCAAATATTTCATCTAGGCTTTCTCTTCATAAAATACATGATGAAACATGATGCTTGAACCATGTAATTGAATATTGTTAACTAGACCACCATTATTTCCAATGACTCCTTTATTGGCCAGGCCTGTTAAAGTCATTATCATATTATTAAAATAATTCAGTAACTATATGTTTGGAATACCATTCTTGTTATAATTATTATCTCCACAAAAGGTATTGTGATTGAGATTTTAGATTAAAATCAGTATACATCATATTTGTCTCTTTATTTGTTTGCTACAAATGAGCAACTTTAAGCTCTCCAAAATACACATGAAGTTTATGATTTCCAATAGAGGACTTTAAAGTAGGAACACAGGCACACTAATCTGTGGTGTTTAAAATAAAAAATAGGAACCATCTAAGCAATCCAAATGTTGGAACGAGCCTTGGACAGCAAGCTTATTATAGAAAAAAATGTTTACTGCAGTGCAAGAACATCTGGAAAGCCACATGTTGCTTAGCCCACACTTAAGAGTAGGGACTATGGTTCATCTATATAATTTCAATGCTGTCTTTCAATTTGGAAGGCTCCCAAAATTTCTTACTTACATTAAACTGTTCAAGCATCAGTTAAAACAGGTAGTAAAATGATTTATGAAAATACCTAATTAAACAAAGTCCCTGGATAAGTAATACCTTTTAGATATCACCAATTATCTCACCTAGTAATAGTTTTCTCTTTAAACAAAAGAAAGGGAGAAAGGAAAAGTGTTTGTCAGTCTTTTTTAATTTAGGGGATAATTAATTGGTTGGTTTCTGTAGGCAAGATGCTAGAAGTCCATCAGAGAAGGGGCAAACTTCAAACAACTACAAGCTAAAGCAAAGGACAAATTTTGATAACATCTAAACTCAGGCAATAAGATTTGGTCTTCTCCACCAGTATTCTCTAGTTGTAAAGTTTTAAGAAGCCTTTGGAATGTAAATCTTTAAATACCGGGAGGAAGATAGAAGTAGGACGTGTCACAACCAGTGCTCCAAAACTTCAAAGCATAGCTAGATGATTTTGGGTTAGTCACTATTTCTTAGCATATCGTATCCCCAGGATTGTGGTTGGGGAGGAGGAATAATGGAAATAGGAGTAGCTGTAAACTTTCTTGAGCTTTGGAGGAAAGGTACGACATAACTCTAGCAAATAAAAATAAAATAAAAAATTGAAGGAAACAAATTACAACGTCTCTCTTAGCCAATATCAACATCGAAACAGACATTCCTGATCATATAGACCATGTTCAATACTAGTAGATCGAAGAAAAGTGATTAAGGCAATCAGTGATAGTCTCTCCCACCTATGTAAACTTTCATTTTGTTGTGATGACAATCTCAGTTGGCAGCTGAGGCAAACACAGCAGTACCGATGATCACATTTTTCGCTTACTCTAGGCCCCTAATTTACCAGCATTGAAATGCTGAGTTTAGCACATATTATTCCCTCTCTTTTGTGAAAATGGAGTCACACAACATCTGCATTCGAGCCAAAAATGCATATTAAGAAGAAACTCTTAGATTTTACTTACCCAGACCAGTAAACGTTTTCTACTTTTTTAATTTTACTTTTTTAAGTATAGGTAATTGAGAGTTCCAGAATTCAACAGTTTGTGCCTCTTTTCTAGAACTGACATGCATGATAAACAGGATTTAGGCATTAGTCTTTTATAGTCAGTGAGGGTGAAGCTCCATTCTCCAAGCTTGTGGGTTGGTTTCCAAACATTTTGTTAGGTAACATCTTCAGTGGAGTGTAGGGGATGTCAGCATCAGTGTTGTTCTGTTTATAAGGGCTTCATGTGGTCAGTAGGTCTTGTGGTTGTTCAGGTGTGAGTGTGTCAAGTGAGGGTCTTGTGATGGGGAGGTTACATCAGGTGAGGGTCATTGGGAGGTGAAGTGCTAGTTGTGGGGGGTTGAGTGGGTTGGATGAGGATCGGTGTTGTCTCTGTTTAGCTGTGCGGTTGATTTGTCTTCTGAGGGGTTTGTAAGCTGGTTGTAGGTCAAGATATTGATGGATTTGCTCATGGAGTGCCAGGCTTTGATGAACTCACGAATGTGGTGGTAGAATGGCCAATGATTTTTTGTGTTGCTCCAATTAAACTGGTGCTGTTTAGTGTCGGTGTGGGTAAAGATCAAGGATTTGACTGCCAGCCGATGTTCATGGATCCTAGTTTTTAATTGATGTGACGTTTGTCCCATGTAGAATTGGTTGCAATTGTTACAGTTGTGCTTGGCAGCGTGCTGTCATTTGTATTTCAGTTTCCAACTTGTATTTGCAATCTTGTGAGTACAAGAAGAGTTGTTTTAAGGTCACCAATTGTTCTATTTTTATCACTGTTGTTGCTAGTTTCTTTTAAAATATTAGTACAAGTAGCTAGATATCACTTTCACATTTGACAGCAAAACCGAGAAATCCACATAGTAACTTGGTTAGATCAAAGGATGCCACAGGGCTGCTGTTGTTGCTACAGAAGACAAACATAGTTAGTGCTCTGGAAATTATTGACCAAATAAAAGCTCTGAACTCAATGATACCAATCCAAATATTATTTATATGATGCTTAAATATATTGTAGAAATGTTGCTATAATATGTTTAATCTTAAGTACAAAACAGGATAAAACTGCAGTTAACTTTTTTCTCCACTAAGGGGAACCATTTCTCATTTTTCTAAATTACATATTTTTTTTCTTCCTCTTTTTGGCAAAATCATTCAGTACAAAAACAACTCATCAAGTCCCTTATGCATGTTATCTTAGAGGGACACTGTTATATTTATTGAGGCTTAGTCCTTGATAGAGAGCTGAGTCATTGGCTTGAAGTATCCCTGAAATGGTCCTAAATTCTGAACACTGTTAGAAAGGAGGAAGCCTCATTGGACATACAGAAATATGAAACAATTTTTCACAGATTCTGATGGGGATGGAACTAAGAAGATTCCAATCATATGAAAAAAAAAATGCTTCTGAGCACTATGTATACGGATGGTTTTTTTTTTTTTAAAAAGGGTTCATATCGGAGAAACTTGCAATGAAAATGCATTAGAGAAAATTTATGTTAAAAAAAGAAAAAGAATTTGGAGAATATGTGTGCTAAAAAGGATGTATAGTGGGAATATTTGCATAGAAAAGTTTTCTGGATTAGGAAAACTGTTACCGTTTATAAATGCAGATTTTTTAAACGAATTTTTAAAAAACCTTCAATGGCTCAACAGATTACAATGCTGTGCTATTAAAAAGAGATTATAAAATGATATGACATACAAATCAACATATGGGAACACTAAAATAATAATACACAGAAGTGTATTAAACATTACTAACAGTCCAGTTCTTTGAGACTTTATAATAGAAATACAATATAATACAATACAAATATGATACAATATAATTGTGTTGCACCCTTATATACATTTTCCTTCTAATCATACGTAGTATTGTCTAAGAGGTATAGCTTACATTAAGTCATTTCTTCTACAGGTTATCTTGTTAAGACTGCATACTTTAAACTAGATCATTTTTATAATAGTTTCCTTTTATTGACTTTTTCATTTTTATAATAGTTTCCTTTTATTGATCAACCTGTTAGTTGATGTTGATTAAGTACATCAGAAGTTCTTGATCCTAAAATAATCATTAGTGATCATTTGAGTGGCTATGTAGACCCTTCTTTGGGGCTCTTGACCTGAGCCCTGAAGTCCAACTCTTTACTACTTTAGAGAAAGTGCAGAAAAAAATGTAGACTGAAGACAAAGAAAGAAGATATATCACAGAGGTATCAAACTCGCGTCGTTATGGCAGCATCACGTGACGTATGGGGACTTTTTTCCTCTTCGCTAAATTGGGCATGGGGGTGGCCAGCGCATGATGCATCCGGCCCATAGATATATCAGCCCTGATATATCACTTATGCATTCTAAAAAGGATAGGCAGAGACATTTTCCCTTCTTCTCACAATTTTAGAATAATCAATTCAAACAAAATGCAACTAGATTCAATCCTGATACAAAAATGTACTTATTTATTAAAACTCATAACTCACTAAACTAAGGAATGATACAGCTATCATGTGTGTTGGAGAAATCGATTTCAGGTCATTAAAAAAAACGGAACAAATTCAGAGGATCAAACCACTAATCTTTATGCTCTAATGATATACTGCTTCCGGCATAACACAGGGACTACTAAGGAGTATCTGTTATAAGGGCTATCACACTTTCCATTCTTGTGAGCTTCCGAATGCAGTTAATTTACTGTGCTACATAGCATGCTGGGCTAGAACGTGGCTGGATCCCGAAGGGCTTTTTAAAAACATTCTTCCAGAAGCTATTTGCTTAATATATTCTACATCTATTTTGGATCACAAAAATGAAAATAAGATTATTATCTCCTGCAAAAATGAAATATTATTTAAAGACAATGATATCCATTGAGTCCTTCTGAAATATTATAATTCTTACGAACTGCTACATTTAAAAAAAATAAAATTTGAATTCAAATTCCTTGAAAGTTTAATCAACATTATGTTTATGTTTAAAAATATAAAAACTGTCTTGCACCATACTACGTATCATTCTGTCCATCCTAAGTATTACTGAAATGTAGTGAAGATTGACAAATATAATGATCAGCAGCTTCTTGGAATCAGCAAGCCTAATATATCTGAATCATTGTCTCAATTTTGAGTAGTGACTGGTTAGCAATGAAATGACTTCAGGGAGTTTCTTTCCTGTCAAGAAGGAATAATTTACCATCAAGAGCTACTTTCTAATGATTTTAAATTGCTGACCCAGTGATGTAAAAAGGAAATAAAAAGATTAGTTGAAATGGAAGTATTGTGATTCTATCCTGCCATAAATTATATACATAGATAAGAGAATATGAAAGAGTTATTTGGTTTTTAAAAGTGAGCATAAGTTTAAAATTAAACTTGTTTAAAATTAAATGGCACAAGTAACAGAATAACAGAGTTGGAAGGGACCTTGGAGGTCTTCTAGTCCAACCCCTGCTCAAGCAGGAAACCCTATACCATTTCAGATAAATGATTGTCCAATCTCTTCTTTAAAACTTCCAGTATTGAAGTACCCACAACTTCTGGAAACAAGTTGTTGCACTGGTTCATTATTCCCACTGTCAGGAAATTTCTCCTTAGTTTTAGGTTGGTTCTCTCCTTGATTAATTTCTATCCATTGCTTCTTTCCCTGCCTTCAGGTACTTAGAACCCCCTCTTCTTTGTAGCAGCCCCTTAGATATTGGAACACTGCTATCGCGTCACCCCTAATCCTCCTTTTCATTAAACTAGACATACCCAAATCCTGTAACCATTCTTCATATATTTTAGCTGTCAGTTCTCTAATCATCTTTGTTGTTCTTTCCTGCATTCTTTCTAGAGCAGGGCTGTCAAACTCCCAGCCTGTGGACTGGATGTGTCATGTGGTGGCCATGCCCATGTCCGGTTTAGCGAAGGGGGAAAAAAAAGTCCTGATACGTCACATGACACCACCATGACGATGTGAGTTTGACACCCGGGTTCTAAGAGTCTCAACATCTTTTTTTATATTGCTGCGATCAAAAATGTAAATAAAGTTCCAAAGGACAACCTTGTCAAACGAATTGTACAGTTCTAATATGTGCTGTTTGTTGAAATATAAAGCTTTTTTTTTTTTTTTTTTTTTAGAAATCATTGATCTTTTTTCTGCTTTTCTAGGAACCATTTTTTTTTTAATCAGGACAGAGAGAAGTTATATTGAAGCTGTTGTCACACTCTGAAGTTAACATGGTTTGGAACGAACATCATTCCATGGGCCATATCTGAAGCCCACTTCCAGTTTTTGCAGCCCAATAATCCTTGCCATGTTGGCAAGGTCCGACAGCATAGTGCACATTTCAACAGTTCTCTTGTAATGTGGTTGTAAAAAGTACTCTCCATTTCTATGAACAGCTGCATTCATTACCAAACTTACGAAACCCCACTCTTACCCCAGTACCCGTGAACTGTTTAAAGTGCCCTTGTAAGAAAACATTCATAACAAGCTGAATTGGCCAGACAGGGACCAGTGGCCCAGTAAACCAAACTGTTAATATTCTCTGGCCATATCTCAAAGATAATAATTGCCAATGCTGACTAAGGGAGAAAGGGATAAATAAAACAAGGTTACCCAGATTGTGAAAACATTCCAATGTCATATTGTAATTTACACTGTCTGTTCTTGACTTGGCTTTGAAATAAAGTAGGCCAAAGGTATGTGATCATATTAAGAGCAACTGCATTCTTTTAGCTGATGATGTTAAGCCATTCAACACCACCGGCAATACTGCTACCCTTCAAAAAGACCTCAACTATGTATCAGAATGGTCAAACAAATGGCAACTTCAAATCTCAACAAATAAATGCTCAAGATCTTGTTGATGATCCAAACTCTGTCAAGGATCTTGGAGTACTCATCTCTAATGATCTAAGTGCAAGAGCCCACTGTAACTACATAGCCAAAAAGGCATTAAGAGTTGTTAACCTAATCCTGCATAGTTTTTTCTCCGGCAATATCACACTACTAACTAGAGCATACAAAACATTTGCTAGACCAATACTTGAACACAGCTCATCGGTCTGGAACCTTCATTACGTATCTGATATTAATACAGTTGAGAAAGTCCAGAAATATTTCACAAGAAGAGTTCTCCACTCCTCTACTTGTTGCAGAATACCTTATGCCACCAGACTCAAAATTCTAGACCTAGAAAACCTAGAACTACGCCGCCTTTGGTCCGATCTAAGTATAGTACATAAAATTATACACTGCAATGTTCTACCTGTCAATGAATACTTCAGCTTCAACCATAACAATACAAGAGCACACAATAGATACAAACTCAAAGTAAACTGCACCAAACTTGATTGCAGGAAATACGACTTCAGCAACAGAGTGGTCAATGTCTGGAATACTCTACCTGTGGTTTCTTCCTCAAACCCCAAAAACTTTAACCTTAGACTGTCTACTATTGACCTCACCCTTTTCCTAAGAGGTCTGTAGGGGGCGTGCATAAGCGCACCAACGTGCCTGCCATCCCTGTCCTACTGTTTTTTCTTTCTTATATGTATCCATTTCATGAATTCATAACTATGTTTATACTTATACCTGTTATCTTATAATCGCTTGACAAATAAATAAATGAAATAAAAATATATAAGCTGTGGTTTACTTTTGCTTTTAGGCTGCTCAACAAACTGGCAATGCTTTGTTGGGAGCTCTAAGTTGCTGTTCCATGCCTAATCACATTTTGTATGTTCAGAGTGATTTGGTTGCTTTAAGTAAGCCAGGTTTTGGCCACTACATTCAACAATCTGTCACCTGTTCATGAGATTAAACCCTGGTCAATTAAAAAGCGGGGGCCCCAAATGCTATCCCCACTCAATGCAATGATGTTCTACATGGTGTGTTACAGTGGTGGGATTCAATTTTTTTTACTACTGGTTCTGTGGGCGTGGCTTGGTGGGCGTGGTGTGGTGTGGTGTGGCTTGGTGGGCATGGCTTGGTGGACATGGCTTTGTGGGCGTGGCAGGGGAAGGATACTGTAAAATTCCCATTCCCTCCCCACCCCACTAACCTGCTTTCCAGCTCCGTTCTCCTGTGCAGGGCAACAAAAGAAGACCCAGCCAATCAGCTGGGACTCGGGGGGCAGAGAATAGATGGGGGCGGGGCTAGTCAGAGATGGTATTTGCCGGTTCTCCGAACTACTGAAATTTTCCGCTAATGGTTCTCCAGAACTGGTCAGAACCTGCTGAATACCACCTCTGTTGTGTTACCTTTGCATTCTGTGACCCCCTGAGACTAGAAAGCTGCAAATTTATTTAGGAGATTACAAAGGAACAATGATATGCATATATTTTGTGAGATAATTACAAAAATTTTTGCAAGAACTGAATGACATACCTTAGGAAAAGATCTACTAAATGATGGAAATTTCCTTGACCCTGGCTATGATCTGCTTTACCAGCTATAGGATAAAAAATAAAGACTTGGACTACAGCAATGTATTTTGAGGTCTCAGGAAAAAGATTACATTTCTCCAGGAATAAGGAACTGAAGAGATCGGAATTGTTTCATTGCTGGCACTGTTTATTTTTCCCCTTTCTACTTTTAGTATTCTGCTAGAGCATATAGGATGTTTGCTGAAACCTTTTGCTGATATGAATTCTCTAAGAATACAATTGTACATGATAGCATTTGTGCCTCAATATTTTAATCCCATGGGAAACTTTCTCTGTCCCCAGTGAGTTTTTGCTTGCTGCCATCCAGGAGGCAATGAGCAGAAGCAGCTGTGATCATTTACAATTGTACTTTGAGAACTTCATTATGTAAAGAAGATGTCTTCATCAATAAAAGTGAAGGCGAATAAAATATTTCTTGCAATTAATAGGATGGGATGAGACTCCCGTCAGTTGATTCTGGTTTGTATTTACTGCCTTAGGCAATCTAAATATGTATACGAAAGTTAGGAAACATCAATATTGTATTTGTTTTGAGACTGCCTTGATGCCTGATATTATATGAAATCAACCTTGAGAAATTGATTTTATTTATTCTGAAGGGATAGAAGAACTCCACCGTTCCACTCTTTATTAAATCATAATTAACGGTTATATTTTCAGTACTTAGATTACACAAGTATTTTTTACATTGTCTTTTCCATTAACCCTTTGTAAGATAGGAAATCAAAAAATGACAACCTAGTGCAAGTGTTTAATCTTAAAAAAAAAAGCAGTGAACCAGAATATGGTTTTCCAAATATGTACAATAACATGAATCCCTTTCCTAGTTTGGCTTGTTCTCTTTTAAGGACTACGTTCACTGCTTGGGGGCTCAGCAATCTTGCAGTCACAACCAGGAGTATTCCTAATGAGGAGTCAACAAATCAAAGTGATAGGTGTGACTGGGTGACTGAAGTCTATCTACTTTCAATGTGCATTGCATGCACTGCATACATATGGAATGAGGCTATAATTCTTTAGTATCACCCATTATGTTGACATTGTTCACCCAATATCCCAAGGTCTCTGGTCGTCATGTGTTGTTTTAAATTTCAACCATTTCTCTAATGTTAGTTATTTCTAGAAGTACCTATCATGTTAAGGTGATCTATATGTTCTAGAAATTTCCAGGTTGGAAATTTACATGCAAGACTTCCCTTGAAGATGATTTGGAGTCTTCAAGTACATAAATTAACTGTCAGACTCACATTTCAAACAAATTATAAAAGAACTGTACTGTTTTGGGAACCTGGCTACTTCTGGGCCAAAGTCAAGCATTAGTGGTTACTTCAAATATCCTGGAAGGCTCTGAATCCAATATCTGGTGGAATATCTTTTTATATATCATCTACCGTTGTCTTAAAACCTTCTACAAAGAACTCCTAGACCATCTCTTACATGGCAAGGAAGGCATTGTATCCATAGAAGACAACACATTGTGGTAGCATCATACATTTGCAAAGAGAAGGGCATGGCAGGGAAGGAACCCCCAGTGCCAACATCTGAGAAGAAGACAGAGACAAAAGAGCACTTTCAAAAGTTTGGTAGTAAAACATCAAGCAAATGGTAGTGTTCTTTCCCATATTGCAAATTAAATGTTCTGTGGTACTGTGGAAAAAATAAAACCACCAAGTACCCATTTTGTCTTCTAGCAGAGGTCTCCAACCTTGGCAATTTTAAGACTAGTGGACTTCAACTCCCAGAATTCTCCAGCCAGCTATGCTGGCTGGAGAATTCTGGGAGTTGAAGTCCACTAGTCTTAAAGTTGCCAAGGTTGGAGACCTCTGTCTATAGGATGCAGAGCATAAGCAGTCATAAGGAGCGGGCTTCTTTGGAGACGTGTTTGCCCTGTTCATTTTTGGTTTTCCTGATGGAAATGCTGGAATCATGGGGCCATTCTGCATTGCCCAAGGAATCCCCTGATATCTAAAATAATTATTTGTTATCTTCATCGCTTTATCAAGCAGTAAAGATATAGTCACTAAGACAGAATTTTACATCATTAATGAATCAACATAACATGTTATTTGCATGTTATTTTTTCCAAATGAAATACATGAGAAAGAAAATCAGCCTGGTGAGAAATTTTTATCACCTCTCTGATTCTATCCCAAGGTGGTATTATTAAATTGGGCAGAGGGCCTCAAGAAAACCCACCTTTTTCACTGGGTACAATCTTGGCAATGACAGGATATGATTATGGAATGTAACCTGGCAAAGCTTTCTGTACAATGTTAGAATATTATATACAGCCCAACTCTAGCTGAAGATAAAGCACTAGCCTCAGAGTTGCAGATAATTACATATTGACAGGTGATAATTCCTTTCAAAAGAGAATAAATTGATAGTGATTGAAAATGAACTTTAACCTGGATAATTCCAGAGAAGAAAATAAATATAGGTGCAGCAATTTTACCGTTGGATCCTTATCATTCTGTTTTATACTGAGCCAGACTGTTGATCCATTGCCCAATATTGTTTCTCTGATTAGCATTGGCTCTCCTGGATCTTAAACAGAAGTATTTCCCTGGTGTGTTACATTATCATTTTTCAGCTAGAGATGGGGAAAAAAACACCCTTTTGTGCACAAAGCAAGTGCTGAGCCATTGAAAACAGCAGTCTCTGTAGCCAACTGTGATGATGCCCAAATAACAATACACATGCAATGATGTAATCACACAGATGGTACAAATTATGCATTTGTGCTGGGACATCTGACACAACTATGTAAATCACAGCATTTGTATAATTATGTCATTCTGCCTGTGTTACTCATTGTCTCCCCTTGTCTCTCTGAGGATGCCCACATTGAAAATTAAGCATTCTTCCTCTCTTCCACAATTCTCAAGGATCTTGATGAAGTAAAATAGCCAATATGTTGTGGCTATCTTCACCTTCACTCTGCACTGATACATTCTTAAGCAAATATAATCCCTCTATTAGCTTCCTCATGTAAATATAAGAGAGCCAATTTGAGACAGTGGTTAAGGTTCTGATCTAAAAACCAGGAGACGATAAGTTCTAGTCCCACCTTAGATATGAAAGCCACCTGGGTAACTTTGTGCATGTCCCCCTCAGGGTTGCAGTTATAGGGAAAATAGAAGGAAGAAGAAGTATCATGCATGTTCCCCAACCTGAGCTACTTATAATAATAAAGGTCAGATAATAGTATATAAAACCCTTAAAATCTAATCCATAAAGGAAAACGTCCTGATGGTAAGATCTCTAGAACAGTCCAGCTATGGAAATTGTGGGTTCTCTGTCTCCGGTGTTTTTAAAGAAGAGAATGGATAGTCATCTTTCCCAAACGGCCGTCTTGAATGCTGAAGAGCATTGGATGCGTGGACTCTTCTAGTTCTATAATTCTGTGATTCTAGGATATAGATAAGCTTTATTATCTCAACATCTAGTATAAAAGCAGGTGGCAAAGACTTGTGAAGAGGAGGAGGAAGAAAGACAGGAGATGCCCATAACAGAAGCCTCTTGAATTGGACTTTTATTTCTTACAATCACTGGGATAAACCCTCAAAAAGTGAAAGGGAATGATGGCCACCATTTGAACTCCTCCCCATTCCACCTAAAAAGCCATTGCCACTTACTGCCTTGTGGGAAGGATCCTAAAAGTTTGTTTATTTTTAAATAATAGTGGTTGCCTTTTTATTTTAAATTGTTTATATTACTGGTAAATTACTTTGGGAAAAATTTCATCCTGAAAAATAGAGATAATAGCTGTGGTAAATAAATATAACTCCACTGTTGTATGGAGCATTTTTTTTTAACCAAAAGTTTGTTGCACTAGATTGCACAGGTTAATGCATTTTAAAAAAAATAACCTAACTCCTGCTCCAGCTTTTTGTTAATTGTTTCATGCATGGGGATAAGGATGGGGCAGGACTCTGTATGTTTATCCATGACCTTGCAAGAGCCTTTAGTCATGCAGGGGAAAATATTCATGAAATTGTGTAAAGGGCTTCCTCTAGGCCTCAATAATAAACTCTGCAAGGCTGATGACTGAATAATGTATGGGATAGAGGAGTCAGCATCCATGCTGACATGTGAATTACTATCTGTATCTAAAGGGAGGAAAATGTTCGTCCCTTGTTAAGATAAAATTTAAAGATTAAAGATTATTTCAGGCTGAGCCATTTTCTCTTTATATATGTCAGTGTTCCTGAGAATGGGAATGTGACTTGAGTAAGATTTAGGAGAGCAGGTTTGTAACAGCAGCAAAAATAAGGTTTATTTACAGGAAATCATTATAGGAATATGAAAACCTAGCACCTGGATAAGGAGGATACTTCAAGAGCACACTCTCTGTGCATGATTTACCTAGGCCAGGGGGGTCACATTCACGTCATCATGGCATCGTCACATGATGCATCGGGATTCCCCCCTTCGCTAAACCGGGCGTGGGTGTGGCCAGAGTATGACGCATCCGGCCTATGGGCCAGGAGTTCGACAGCCCTGCATTAGGCCAAGACCAGGCAGAGTGACAAATAAAAAGGAGAAAAAGAGAAAATCCTTGACTATCTAGCCCACTGTTGGCACCTGGTGGTCAATAGATCATAAGGTCCTGAAGAGTCACTGCCATTGGAATTGGATACCCAACAAAAGTAAAAATAAATATTTCTCGACTTCAGCAACTTTCAGATATGTGGAGTTCAACTCCACACTGTGGTAGCTGCAGGAGTTTATTTGGGAGTGTTAAAGAAATGATTTGCCACTGTATTCCTGTGGGATTTCCTACCCCCCTACTTTCCCATTTAGCCAACAGCCCTAGAATTCCCAAGTGTTCCCTGTCCAATTAGTAGCCCTGGCCTGTCATGCTTAGCTTTGTGCTTCCATCTGGTGAGGTTTATTAAGAGAATCCTTGAAAATGTAAGATGATTGTTTCTTCCCACTCCTTGACATTTAAAGAAAAAACAACACCCTTTATTTGTTTCTCCATATTGCTGTCGCGGTGTGCATTTAATTTGTTCCCTTTCTTACCTTTCTTTTGTATTTCAGTGCTAATTTTGATTTCAAAAATTGAGGGCTTGTTCCCTAGGAGGTTCCAGCTTATTGAAAACAGAAAATATGTTTTCCACCTTGAAAACAAATATACAGTAATTTTTCCTTAGTTCTTCACAGTTAAATCTAAACTATTATCTTCTATGAAACAGGGTCCCATTATTTATTTTTTTAGTTTATGAATCTTAAAGTATTTTCTTGTAACTAAGTGAAAAAAAATAAAGAGACATAAAACAGGGTGTTAGGAGTTATATAATAAAAGGGCTGATTACAATTCATTCAAAGCTTCGGGGAAAAGCTTTGGCCCATTGGAAAAGCTCAGGAGTGCTTTTGTTGGGTGTAGAGGCCTACTGTTCTTATGTATTGATAAGTGTCAGTTCAAGGAGGAAAGACTATCTGCAGGATGCGGTTCTGGTTGTGAAGATGGACTTTGTCCCTAACCAATTTACAGTTGCCATTTCACCAGAAATTGCAAGGAGCTTTCTTTTTTGGCTGTGACAAAAATGGAGCTTTCTATTTCTCTTCCCCTATTCTTTCTAAAACAGTGGTCCCTGACCTTTCTGGCTCTGTGGACTGGTGGCAGGGGGAGGGAGGGGATGGTTTTGCACCTGCCGTGTGTGCATACAGAGCTTCTTGAGCTCGCGTGCTCACCCGCTGCTTCCTCAGCTTGGTTCCCAATGGGCTTTATTATTAATAGAGACTCCTGATGTTTTGCTGCCATGGGTGTCCTTGTGCAACATTCTGGCTAAAGTATTTGCAGATTTGAAAAAGGAAAACAGGTTCATAGTAGAAGACATTGGCATAGATTTCGACATCCTGAGTGTTATATTGGTAGATCGGTCCCAATAAGAGACGCGAGGCGAGTGACTTTTAAAGCTCTTTTTATTGTAAGGTAGATCGGCTTCCTTGGCTTGGAGCGGCGGCGGCTTATATTGGTCTCGCACAGGGCGCCGCAGCCAATGACAGCCGTTCAAATCTCCCGCGATCGGCTCGGCCAATCGCGGTTGCTTTATAACGGCCAATCAGTGCTGCACACTCGACCAATCTGAGTGCTGTGCGTCCTAGCCAATCAGAACACAGGTTTACAAGAATGCAAATACAGAACACCCCTCCCCTCTTGGTTCGGTCCTACGTAACGTAGTCCTGTAAGTAGGCGGGGCTCCATACTTGTCTACTGGACCTGCGCAGGTTAGTTGTCTCTTGGTCTCCGGACGGTTCGGTCGGGGTCTGTGTTGCTCTCTGCCTCATCGATGGAACCGCCTGGAAAGGTAAGTCGGGCCTTTCGCCGTAGCTCCCTCCTGGTCTACCCGGGCTGGTCGAGCTGCTGGCTCCGTTGTTCCCGCCCGGGCTTCCCGGGCTGGTTGAACTGGCTTGGCTGTACCTTCCAGGCGAGGCTTCGGGCTGGTAGTCTGTCGGTGGCTCCGCTGCTGAGTATTGCTGGTTTCTTTCTTGTTGGGTTTGTTTGTTTTGCGTTGTGGTGTTTCCCTCTCTTTCTTGGCTGCTGTTTGGGTTTCCCCTTCTCCCTATGGTTTCCGTGTCGGTTGTATGTCCCGTGTTAGTTCTCGATCTTAGCTGATCGATGTGTCTTTTCCATGCTCGTCCATCGGTTGTTTGTAGCCGGTACGAGCGGGGACCTGTTACCTGGGTTATTGTTGCTGGTACCCAGAGTGGGTCCCCTGTGAGGTTCTTTGTGTATACGGTGTCACCCGGTGCGAATGTTCGGTGCTTGCTAGATGAGTCGGGGGGGTTTCTCTGGGTTGTATGTGGGGTGCAGCCTGTCTAGCGGGGACCTTAATTTCCTCCCCATTAATAGTTCTGCGGGGCTTTTGTTGGTTGTCGTGTTTGGAGTTATGTGTTGTATGAATAGCATTTTATTAATCTTTTCTTGTATCTCCCCGGTTTCAATTTTTTGGATTTTTTTTTGGTAAATTGTACCATTCGTTCCGCCCTCCCATTCGCCACCGGATGTGCTGGCACTGTCAGCGCATGCCGTATTCCCTGTTCCACTAGGAATTTTTCAAACGGTAGCGCAGTAAATTGGGGCCTGTTGTCAGATACAATTACATCTGGGAGGCCGTGGGTCGAGAATAGTTTGTTGAGTTCCTTGATAACGGCCTCCGTGGTAGTCGTTCTCATGTTGCTTACCTCCAGCCAGTTGGAGTAAGTGTCTACTGTTATCAGGAACGTGTGTCCCTTTGTGGGCCTGGCGAAGTCTATGTGAATCCTGGACCATGGCCCTCTGGGGGTTTCCCATTCCAGGATTGGGGCGGCGGGAGGGCTCGGCCTGGATTCTTGGCATTTCCTGCACAATGCCACCCAGGCTTCGATTTCCTTGTCCATCCCTGGCCACCAAGCGTAACTTCTGGCCAGGGCTTTTGTCCTAACGATGCCCGGGTGCCCTTCGTGTAACATGTCCAAAACCCTTTTCTGTAATTTCTCTGGGATAACCACCCTGTCCCCCCATAGTAAACAACCTTTTTGTGTAAAGAGTTCTGTTTGCCGGCTCCGGAAGGTCCTGACTTGTTCATCGTCGTCTTTTTCCGGCCACCCTTTCTCCACCCAGTTTAAAACCCGCGCCAGACGTTTGTCTTTATTGGTTTCCCGGGCAATGTCTGACGCGGTCAGGGGGAGATTGGGTAAGGTCTCTATGCTCAGGGTGGACGTGGCGGGTGCTGGGTCGGCGTCCAGGTCGGGCAACAGAGTGCGGCTCAAGGCGTCTGCGTGTGAGATAGTCTTACCGGGCCGATGGGTTAGCCGGTAATTGTAGGCTGTTAGGAATTCGGACCACCTTGTCATTCTAGGGGATAGAATGTTCGGGGTGGCCCTGTCCCCTGCCAGAATCCCGAGCAGCGGTTTGTGGTCAGTGATGATGGTGAAGGTTCTGCCTTAAAGGTACTCCTGAAACTTTTTTACGGCGGCGACGATTGCCAGGGCCTCCTTATCCAGCTGGCTGTAATTCCTTTCCGGTTTTGAGAGGGTTCTTGAAAAGAAGGCGATGGGCGCCTCTTTTTTGTCAGGGAGAGTGTGGCTGAGGATGGCCCCAACGCCGAAGGGGGATGCATCGCATGTTACTGCTAGCGGTAGGGTCTCGCTGTATTGGATGAGAACAGCATCCGATGTGAGTAGGTCCTTTGTTCAGGATCCCACCTTCGTCGCCAGTGTTATATTGGTAGATCGGTCCCAATAAGAGACGCGAGGCGAGTGACTTTTAAAGCTCTTTTTATTGTAAGGTAGATCAGCTTCCTTGGCTTGGAGCGGCGGCGGCTTATATTGGTCCCGCACAGGGTGCCGCAGCCAATGACAGCCGTTCAAATCTCCCGCGATCGGCTCGGCCAATCGCGGTTGCTTTGTAACGGCCAATCAGTGCTGCACACTCGACCAATCCGAGTGCTGTGCATCCTAGCCAATCAGAACACAGGTTTACAAGAATGCAAATACAGAACACTGAGAACAGCCATAATTCACAGGCTACTTCCACTATAGATGGGTGCAATGGTACTGTCACCCTTTTCCAGTCTTCTTTGTCCTCCAGAAATTTGTCTGAAGAGTTGGTATATTCTCTCTAAATGAGAAGTGTAGTCGCATCTGAAATGCTAACGATTTGCTGCAGGCAGTTGCACAACATGGCTATCCTACACAATGTAACAATTCTTCCTACTCCCTCTGTTCTCCTATCATTCCAACTTAGCTGTCTCTTTTTGGGGGGAAGGTAGACACAGCTCCAAAGTGCTGGGATGATCCCAACCACATTTATGTTCTAAAAAGTTCTATATATGTATGATAAATGAATGAGTGAATAAAATGAAATGAAAGGATAGATGGATGGATATTTGGTAAGAGAATGCTAGAAAAAACAAAGATGCTGAAAGATGGTATGGTGCATTTATATTTACATGAAAAGGAACTTTGAAAAAAGTGGGGTAAACATACAGGATGAGGTTTCAGAAATTATGGGGCCAAAATGCTTGGTTGCTGAATGCTGCTAGACCAGGGGTCAGGGAACTTTTTTACCTTTTACCCCCCAAAAATTTTTATAAACGCTGACGTTACCCCCTTGATTTGAAAGGAAGGAAATCATACACTATTTGAATTCAAAATGTTATTGGATGTATTTAAAATTACTTTGAAAGCTTCAACTTACTTGAAAACTTCAGGTTTTGGAGAAATGATGTTGCTTCATCTTGGATACGAGATCATCAATATTGGGACATTTTGATGTCAGAGCAATATGGATACAGTCTTCCGGGTCCAATCGATTTCTTTTCTTTGTTTTTATGTTCGTAAGAGTGGAAAATCCTTGTTCGCAAAGGTAGGTTGTTGCAAAAGGCAGCAACTTTTTGAATGCTTCCTCATGTGCAATTTTGAAGGCCTTTGCAGGTGTTGACATCCAAAAATTTGACAGATCTGCTTTGTTTTCAAATGTAATCTGTGCTTCATTATTGCATCGAAGCTCAAGAAGTGACTCTGCCAACCCTTGAGGCTCTTCTGGTACAACACAAATTTCACATTTAAAGGGGTCTACAATCCAACTGACAGCATGTGAATCAAGATCTGGAAAGTAATCAGAGAACCGCTCTTTGAGTTTGGTAAGATGCCTTATAACTGTATCCTTGATGTCTTCAAAAGTAATATTTTCACAATCTTCCAAGAACAAAGCTAACTTTGAAAAGGTAGCTATCTTTTTCTGTTCAACTTTTTGTCTCCAATATAAAAGCTTTGATCCAAATGCAGAAATCTTTTCTCTGGCTGAAATTATATTTATGTTTTTTCCTTGCAATTCTTTGTTCAATACATTAACATGCTCAAACATATCTGCTAAATATGCAAGATGTGCAACCCACAAGGGGTTTGTAAACTTCTCTGCAAGAACATGCTTTTGCTCAACCATAAAACTTTCAAGTTCAGTTTTGAGAGCCCACACTCGGTTCAGAACATTTCCACGTGAGAGCCACCTCACTTCTGTATGATAAAGTAGGTCTGTATATTCAGCATCACCAGCTTTACATAATTCACGAAATAATCGCGTGTTTAGTGCATGTCCTTTGACAACATTGACAATCTTGATAACATCATGCATGACGGCCTCTAATGTAGGTTCCAAATGTTTCACAAGCAGTGCCTGGCGATGGATAATACAGTGGTTTACTTCAACTTTTGGATTTCTCTCTCTCACAAAAGCCGCAAAACCATTAACACGACCCAACATAGCTGGAGCTCCATCAACAGACACAGCAAGGCAGTCTTCCCACTTTAAATTGACGTCATTAAAGTATTCATTAACTTTATTGAAGATATCAATTCCACGAGATCGCAAGTCGAGAGGAGAACAAAACAACAATTCCTCTTCAATTAAATGTAAAGCTTTGTAGCGGACATATACCATCAGCTGAGAATTACTACTAACATCCGTAGTCTCATCTAGCTGAATAGCAAAGTATTTACTCTCTTTTATTGAGGAAATAACTTGTTGCCTCACATTTTTTGCTAAAATAGAAACTCTTTCTTTAACAACTCTTGCAGACAAGGGCACAGAATTTAGTTTCTTGGCTTCATTCTGACCACACATAATCTCTGCCATTTTCAAAGCTGCTGGTTTAACCAAATCCTCACCAATAGTATAAGGTTTTTTGTTTCGGGCAATCAACCAGGCCACTTCAAAGCTAGCCTTGGATGCTGAACATTGATTGAATGTACCTCTGAAGTTGCTGTCCAATCTTTGTCTTTTGACAGACATTTCCAAATTGACAAAATATTCCCGTGGTTTTGAAGCCAGATGTGGGTGCAAATTATCCAAGTGTTTCTTCAATTGACTCTTTTTGAAAGATTCTGCAGTCAGTACTTTCAAACAAACAACACACTGTGGTTTCATTATTCCTTTGTCGTCAATTTGGGTAAACCCATAATCAAGGAATTCTTCCTGGTATATTCTTTTTCTAATTGATGTCATCTGAAGGGTGAAAAGACATTAATTGGAAAAGTTGTAACCCTGACTGCCAGGCTGTGTACGAATTAGCAGGGTATATCATCAGTATCAATGGCTGCCAGGCTGTGTACCGAACTAGCAGGATGCACCAAATTTAATAAAGATGTGCACTATTTTTGCTGGAACACATTGCACACCAGCCATGGGGTGGTATATAGTGAGTAGTTAGGTGTCCAACGTGCCTAGCAAGTTGCATTATATTTTTGCTATCTCACAGAGGATTTTATCATCATCATTATCAATGGCTGCCAGAGTGGTGTTGGCAATGATGTGCTTGCTAGAGACAGCCAAGGCAGAGTTGGGGGGCTTTTTTTGTAGGTGGTGCGCAAAAAGGAACAAACCAGGCTTAAGGTCATGTAGTTAGAGCTAGAGTGGGTAGCCATTGCTCGTACCTTGACAGGACAGAACGCTGGAAGACTTGACAGACAGAAGATGGACCCTCAGTAGCAGTGCAGCAGCAGTACAGGAGATGGACCCTCAGTAGCAGTGCAGCGGCAGTACAGGAGATAGACCCTCAGTAGCAGTGCAGCAGCAGTACAGGAGATGGACCCTGATGGGTGGTGCAAGACACAGAAATTTGGCATTTGTTGTAGCTGTGTTAAGCACCAGGTCATACACTTCACCCTCAGGTCCAGCACTAAACATTATATGGCGTATGTATGTGGAGGAAACCATGGTAGTTAGAGCTAGGGTGGGTACAGAGGTCGTAGGTACACCTGCCCCTGGTTCCACAGCCCATCTGCAACATCAAAGGACCACACCACTACCTCATAATTCATAAATTGGGATGCTGTTGCAAGTATCCGTGCCTTTGCCCATGCCAGACTGTGTAAAATTAAAACTAAAATAAACCCATTTAATTTAACAAGGGTTCTGCAATAAGCTCACCTTTTCATGTGACAGGATGTTTGTCCTTCCATGACAAAGAAATAGAATACAGGCTAGCCAAGCATTGAAGGAGTAGGTACATACTTCAGGAAAAGAGATATCTCAGTGCATAGAGTATATATTATGATTGAGGAAAACAAATAAGTAATGAGGAAAACACACAACCATTAAAATCAGAATCTATGCAGTCAGTACTGTATTTTAACATTTCTATTTGCACCATTATCTATATCTCTGTTTGAAACATTCCTTTTGTAAATAAAAATGTCTAATCTTCTGATAACATAAAGAACAGAGCAAAATGCAGGAGAGAAAAACTGGACTAGTAAACAGAATGTTATTATTAGCATGGGAAAATATTCCTTGTATTTTATTACCTACCATTTAACACATTCAGATGTTTTCTGTATTGCATTGCTCCCAAGAGACTGTTAGGAGTAACATTTTATACCTGTAAACATGGAGATCTAATGATATCTGTACCAACTCTTTGATGTATTTACTAGCCACTCAGTCAAAATAAAGCAAACTGTACCACCACCACCTGTAAACTGCCAATTCAGAATTTTATGCTTTTATTCTTCCTTTCAACAAGGAAAGTGAATTTGCATTGCTCCTTAATAAATCTGTAGTTCTGGTCTTGCTCCAAACTTCAAATTATTAAGGTATTAAGGTCTTGCTCCAAACTTCAAAGTATTGTACTTTTCTGTCCAAAAATTTGAGTATGCTTGTTAATTATGAACATGAATTTCAAGCTGCTGTATAGTAATAGCACAAATTATAATGGCAATACATTTACGATTGCTCCTTTATTTAATTTAGTAAAAGGGAGGTGAGAAGTGTTTTTAATACTTCAAAAAGCTGAAGGCAGCAAATTGGTTATTAACATGATTATGAAATATTACCAAAATGGTCTTATCTTATCTCTACAAAGGACACTTATAGAGGCAGTATAAAGGGTGGAATTAAAGATGAAATTTAAATGAATATTTCCCCAAGAGTTCAGTGCATATGCAGCCAAGGCAGTATGAGAAAGTCTTTTTAATTTTTCCCCCCCTAGGCTGGGTAATCTTGTTCAAAAGATTATCTCCCTTTGCTTCAGTGAGAGGAAAAATAATTCTGACTCAAGGGCTAATATTTTTCTGTTGCATCGGGGGCATGACTTCGGGAGATGGAATCTAAGATTTGAGAACTCAACTGATGTAGCCCTCAATCTATTATGTTTTGGTCACCATAAGATCCATGGGGAGTTTTGGCAAATGACCTCCATTTTATGTGTTTTCTTTAGTGGGATGAAAGATGTGTGATGCTTAGTGGCCTCATCATTGCCTTCTATAGCATTTAAGAATTTTCTTTTAAGGTGTACTTGATTTAAAACTATGGGATTTAAGTCATGTGTGTCTTATCTCACTGATTTTAATGTGCACTGAGTTGAATCTGATTCACCACCCCCATAAAAAACTACTCAAAACCATTACAGCATTCACTTCTCTGTGTAGTACAGGTAGACCTCGACTTACAACCACAATTGAGCCCAGAATTTATGTTGCTAAATGAGAAATTTGTTAAGTGAGTAGTGCTCCATTTTACAACTTCTTGCCACGTTTGTTAAGGGAATCACTGCAGTTGTTAAATTAGTAGCACAATTGTTAAGTGAACCTAGCTTCCCAATTGACTTTGCTTGTCAGAAGGTTACAAAATATGATCCCATGACCCTGGAACACTACAACCAACATAAATAGGAACCAGTTGCTAAACATCCAAATGTAAATCATGTGACCATGGGGATGCTGTAACATTCATAAGTGTGGAAATGGTCATAAGTTACTTTCTTCAGTGCCATTGTAACATTGAACAGTAACTAAATTAAGTATTGTAAGTTGAGGACTATCTGTCTCATCCTAAAAAAAAATCCAACAATATTTTTTGCTAAACTACTATTGGCATATGTAAATATTAAATAAATAGAATCTCTAGACTAGAGGTTCCTTTACTGTATATGCTAAAAGTAATAACCCTGTTAACCTCTTAGGTCAATGTTAAAAAGGGTGAGAGAAATAAAAGTGATAATAATAATAATAGGAAAAAGGAAAGTATTGATGGGAGTTTTGTTTCTGCAATTATATTCAACAATGTAAGGAAAATGTCAAATCAAGCAATGCATATTTAGTCAAAGATTTTTGACATGTAGATTGAAACAAGCATACATATTTGAGAATCTTCACTGAAAGTGAATACAGAGAATCACATCTTTGTAAAATAGTAAAAACCCTTGTAAAAATTTATTGAGCAGTTTTGTATGTCCATATAAGAATTTTTAAATGTATAATAGGACATAGAGCAGAGTACTTTTAATAGTGGAAAGGCTATTTCTAACACCCAACTGAACTATATTATTATAAATAATGTATATGCATTGGAAGTTTGTAGAACATACAATTTTGGATGAAATATTAAATAAATGCTGGGTGAGTGAACAGGAAGAACAAGATGTGGGGATTTGATGGAAAAAGGGAAAAAAATAAAAGAGAGAGAAAGAACCAAAGAGGGGGAGAGACTGCTGATTATATATAGCTGTTGGATTGCTTCTTGACAGTTGCTGATTTCTCATTTTTCAAAAGAACTTTATTAGGATTTAAAAAAAAGGATAAACTCTATGAGAAACTAAGTCAAATGTGTAGGAAAAAAGGAAAGAAAATAAAGAAGTAACTTTCAATTTTCCTTTGCGGCAATTATAAGTATAAAAGTAAATTAACGTCTTACTCTATGGTTACAACATGGCTTTCATTTTTTTCTATAACCTATTGCTTTTTTTTTCAAATAATCAAATCGTTATATCAAAAGCTTATTTTTTTCTCTGTTTCACACAGAAAAGTCTGTAAAGGGTTTCAAGTCAGTGTTAAACTTAGTTAATGTATTTTTTTCTGATCAAAGATATCCATTTGACCATCTGGCAAGTTCCATCATCTTCACCATGGATGAGGATTACTCAATTGTAGGTAATGTCAGGTCTTTCTACCTTTGACAGCTGTTGATTGCCCATTGTATGTGATTGGAGCATTGCTTTTTTGCTGAAACAATTAAGGAAGTTTCAGGAGACACAAGGAAGCCAGTTTTCAGAGACTGAATTCACGGAGGATAGTAAGCAAATGGGGAGAACAGGAAGAAACTGGAGTTTGATCAGAGGTGGTATTCAGCAGGTTCTGACCAGTTTGGAGAACTGGCAAATACCACCTCTGACTGGCCGTGCCCCCATCTATTCTCTGCCTCCCGAGTCCCAACTAATCAGCTGGGTCTTCTTTTGTTGCCATGCACAGGAGTACGGAGTTGGAAAGCAGGTTAGTGGGGTGTGGAGGGAATGGGATTTTGCAGTAACCTTCCCCCCAGGAGTGGGGTAGGAATGGAGATTTTACAATATCCTTCCCCTGCCATGCCCAGCAAGCCACGCCCAGCAAGCCACATCCACAGAACCAGTACTAAAAATTTTTGTATCGCATCACTGAGTTTGATGAAAGGAATCAAGGAGACCCTCTTTTCCTCCTCTTCTGTTCATCTAAGCAACATGCAGATAATTGCTTTTATAACTTAAAAAAGGTGCCCAAGTTTGTTTTTATCTTGGAAGATCATATGAATTATACATGCTGCAATTGCAGACAGATTGCCCTCATGAAAAAGAAAGTGAAGAGACTGGATACGAATTGTCCACTCTCTAGCTCATTAGTAAAGGTGAAGAATTTCTGGACTGGACACAAGAGGTGCTTGTGGAAGGAGAACAGTGCCAAGAAACATCCCATAGTGTAGAAAATCAGAGAGGGCACAAAAAAAATAGAATAAGAATATGATATGAAGGACTAAGATTATCAAGAAGTGCTTTGGAGTGCATGTGCATTTGCACTTAAAAAAAAAATCCTTGTAGATGATGTTACCATATCTCTGGTTGAATAACAACTGCAGCAGTGGTGGGATTCAAATTGTTTTACCACCGATTCAGTGGGTGTGGCTTGGTGGGCGTGCTTTGCCTAACGCCGGCGCGCAGCTTTTCCCACACCAGCTGAGATCTGCAGTGCCAATCAGCTAAGCGGATAAAGAAGAGAAAAGTGCAGGGGCGAGTGGGAGAGCCGATTCTGTGCTTTTCTCTTCTTTTTCGTCTCAGCTGATTGTTGGAGGATTTTTTCCCCCTCTTCTGAGCTGCCCGTAGGCTTTTTTTTTTACTACCGGTTCGGATGAACCGGTCTGATCCGGTAGCATACCACCACAGAACTGCAGGACCCAGAAGAAGGGCCTTCTCTGTGATGGTTTCCTCCCTTTGGAACATCATTCCTGCAGAGATTAGACTGGCCCCCACTTCAATACTCTTGCAAGTCCTGAGGACTTGATTTTGCCAACAAGCCTGTGGTAGCCAGAGCCCATCCAGTGATTTGTTCGATTGTTGTCACTGGCAGAGGGGCATTGTTTTCATGGTTATTTATGGGTTTTTATTTTTTGTAAGCCACCCAGAGTCACTGAGTGTGAGCGGGCAGCCATATAAATTTTCTAAACAAAGCAACCAACCAACAAATCTGCTCCAAGTTTCAAGAATTGAGCGAGAGGACTGCAAAGAGAAATTATCCCATTTCTAATTTGAATAACAATCTGTCATCTGGATAGTCTTTCAAGCAAAGAGATGTCTTCCTGAGTCCCATATTTAGAAAATGATAGAAGGACTCCAACACTTTAGGTCCACTTATAAATATTTCTTTTTACTGATTCCTGTTGAAAAATAAGACACAGCTATGGAAATACTGCAAGGAACCACCATCCAATCGGAACCTATCCTTCCATCCCTCCACCATCAGAACTGATGAAGCTTCTTGGATGACAAGCAAAACATTTTCTTCTTCCTCAAAGGGGGAAAAAAAACCTTATTTGAAGAAATAAGCACATTTGAGACAATTACTGTCTGACCTGGATAACTGAGAATCTCCTAAGACATACTGCAAGGAATTGTGAAAAGTTTTCCTTCTTGCAAAAGAGGAAGAGAAATCATGAGAGTAGAAGTGATGTACTTTTTATTTCTTCCTGTTGAAGGGACCCAGGGAGAGAGAAAAGACCATTGGAAGAAACAAAAGAGAAAGCCATTGAGGACCTGTCTTCTCTCTTATGACTGGGGGGGCTGGTTGAGAGTGGCCTCTCTGTTGGATATTTTGTGGGTAAGTTTGTCTTTGGGCTGATTATGAATTTTTCTGCCTTTTATAGTATTGTTCTTGCTTTTTGGACTAAAAGCCACTCATGGTCTTTAGGAGTCAAGTGGCCTTCAAATTGTAAATAAATAGCTTCTGACAAGAGATGGCAGAAAAATGTATTTGGACAGTGCCTTGCAATCATGATTCAGAGGGTTTTAGACTGAATTTTGGATGAGAGGAAGACAGGGTGAGATTAAGACTTGTGAATGTTACACAGGATGTGCAGATGTGCAGAAATGAGAAGTTGAATGCAGAATGAAGACCCAAGATTTTCAATAACATTATAAAAATGAGAACAAAGGACCTGGATTCTTAACGCAGAAAGTCAAATACGATTTAATAAGTAACAATGAAATCTATTAGGAGAAAGTTCATGAGAGGTTTATATAGGCTCACAGATATAACTTTTTCAAAAGGAATAGTTATGCAAAAAGGAGAATGGATGGAAGGAAATCCACCAGGTGTAGAAATCCATGAATCGGAGCAGTTTTGGGCCAGTCAAAAAGCATTTGAGTAAGGATTCATGGACTGAGAAACAATAGTATTATTACTTTTATCATTGTGGGGCAGATGCATGATCTGGATTGTCTGTTTCTGAGCCAGGTTACAGATTTCAGAAGGAAGGCATAGTAATAACAGGAGATTCCAACTATTTGGATATTTGTTAGAAAAATCAATTCATACCAGACTGCAGTATATATACAAAATTCCTCAGTAGTCCTGTCCTTCATTTTCTAGAAAGTTGAAGATACAATAAACTGACCCTCATCAATAGGGAGGAGTTGGTTTAAGAGTTAAAAGCAGTAGGAACTTTGGGACAAAGGGGACTGGGACGTAGCTGTATACAAATACCATATTTTAGATTTCATGAGAACCAGCTTCACACAAGCTTACAGAAGTAGTAGGTAGAATCCCATGGACATAAATCCTCAAGTAAAAGGGAACGTAGGAGGGTAGGGAACTTTTCATAAATAATATATTGGAAGTACAATCATCTACTATTCCAATAAAAAGAAATAAAATAGAAGAGTCGATAAACCTACACATAAGGAGCTATAGGCTAAGATATTAAATAAATGGACAGAACTGTAGAAAGCCATAGAGATTAGTCTGGAGAAACTAGGCAGAGCCAGATATAAAAAGATATACAAAAACCTGTCATAAGCCCAGGAAACAAAGAAAAAGTTTTTAGAAAACCTCAGAATGGCTCTGCCCTAATTCGCCGGGGTTTAAGAGGGAAAGAAGGGAAAATGTAATCAGGACATCAAGTTTCTGTTACTGTAGTCAGTATCAATAAAATATAGTTCCAGTCAAACTTGTGGGGTTGTTTTCCTGGTCTGCTCTACCTCAAAAGACTGATACATGCATAAGAAATAGAAGATGAGCATAATCTCCAAGGAGGTTTTGCAGCAAGCAGATAATATCTGCAGAAAAAAAAGTCAGGCAGTGTAAAAAAGGAAGTTAAGCTTACAGGAGTAGACAATACATGTGAAAAAGTAACAGATGGGGAAGACAAAGTTCTTCAACTTTGCTTTGTCCTTCTTCCCAAAAGGAAATAGTGCTCCATTGATGCCTGATCATCATGAATTAGTTTAAACCCCCAGGATCAGATCAATTATATCGGAGAGCCTTCAAGGTCTGTATTAGGTTCAGTGGAAAGAGGAAATTAGTAGGTTGGGTCTCACCTGTTTTATTAGTTTAGCCAAAAATATGTCTACCCAGTAAATAAAAGTAACACACAGTGAGGACTATAGATTAGACAGAATTATGGTTAGGAAGACTGTTTAGAACAATAGGCAGAATCCAAGAGGAATTTCAACAAATAACAAATTCCTTTGAGTAGGAAAAAAAAGCTCACAGACTCGAGTGTAAGATGGGAGAAACCACATCAGGCAGTAGCAGCATGTGAAAACATTTGGAATGCTTTGATTGATCATAAACTGAACATATGACCCTACAATGTGATCAAGCTGAAAAAAGCAATAGTAGACTCCATCAATAGAAATAAAGTGTCAAGGTGAGTCTCTGTTTTGCACCGGATCTTATCTAGAATGCTTCATCCAGTTTTGGCCGTTACATTTTAGAAAAGACATTGATAGAGGAGACAACCAGGATGTTAAGGCACCTGAAGAATGGTTGAAAGTTTGGGGGCAGTTTATCCTGGAGAGGAGAAAACTATGGAGAAAGTGATAGCAATCTTCAGATATCTATCTGAAGGGCTCCCTTATAGAAGATGGAGCAGAATTGTTCAAAGCTTTCCCAAAAGATAAGCTAAGCTAAGCCAAGATAACAGAAGATGAGAAACAATGGGTTTAAATTTACAAGGAAATAGATTAGAGTTGAGAGCCAGTTTGTTACAGTGGTTAAGGCACCAGGCTATAAGCCAGGAGTCTTGAGTTCCAAGGTCAGGTCCCTTCCAACTCTTGTTATTCTGGGAGGAGGAGGAGGAGGAATTATCTCCTGCTTGAGCAGGGGGTGGGACTCTCCCAGCCCCAGGAAGGAGGCAATGGAACACACTTTGCAAATCCTCCCGGGAAAACTGCAGGGACTATTCCAGGCAATCTTAAGTAGTCAAGAATTACTTGAGGATATTAACATTTCTTACTATAAAAACTTTTCAACAATGGAACAGACTGCTTTTGGAGAAGATGGCACCTCTTTGTGTAGCAATGTATCAAGAATCCTATAAGAGTGGATTCCTATATCAGGTTGGGGATTGAATTAGATAATTTCCAATGTACCTTCCAGGATATATATTCTATGATTCTTTAAAGAAAAATAAAAGCAATAGAATGAAATATACAATTTAATATTAAATATGTTAACTTACTTCTATTTTGTTATTTTTTTCTGTCTGTAACCATAGGTGTCTCTCCTGTTCTCTGGCACACAGACAAATACATATCTCATGAGAAAAAGACTTGAGATGAGGAATATATGGACTAGTAATAGGAAGGCCAGCATTACTTAAGTTTTCCTATAATTAAAGACCTATAGTGGGCTCTCCTTCATTATGGAGAAAAAGCAAGTTGGGTGAGGTGCTGTAGAACAAAATGAGAGAACTAAATTGAAAGGGGAAAGAAGGATCAAACAAACATAGGCAAAACTAAACCTTTTACACGAGGAAAACAGAAAAAAGTGGTATCTGTACATCTATTACTGCTAATTGTCAACAGGTATATAGATACAGAAAGCTGGTGCATACAAATTTGAATTCCAAAAGAAAATGTTCTTTTTGTTTATTTTTTTAGATCCTTATGAAAAATGTTCATTTCTTCATTTATGTTAAACCCAACCATCCTGGATTATCTTCAATAATGTTTTATGTAACCCAGATGTGTGACTATAATGCCACCCAATCTCAACTTTGCTTCTTCTCATTCCTGCTTTAGAGTCCTTCCTACCAAGATTTCTTTTATAATCCCATCAACATGATAAATCAAATCTGGCTTCTTAGCCACCAAGAACTGTTGGTTTTCTGATGGTCATTTTGACTCATATATTTTCTACTTATTCGTTTGTTTCTGGTTTAGCTTTGGCTCTCAAGAATAAACATCCTATAGTTTCCCCTTTGCTAAGTTGGCATTACTGGTAGGAAGTTTAAGTCAACTGATTTTTCTGTCAAGTAAACTTGTTTTTGCGGTTCTCACTCTACACTATACTGCCAGATTTCTAAGTTGGCCTCTATGCCAACTTCTCCTCTAGATTTCAGGTTTTAAGTTGCAATTTCATCTTATATTTTGCAGTCTATTTGGGGGATAAGACAGTTGACACCTGTAAAACAGAAATAGAACTTTTTCATTTATTTAATGGAATTTATATAGGCCAGGTTTCCAGCAGATGTTGTTGAAATGGGCCAAAATAGCAGCTGGTTTTCATTTATAGATTCTGTGCACAGTTTCACCCCACTATTTTTCTCTGCTGGTTGTCACTTCATCAGAAATTAGATTAATATGCAAAGGCAGCATGTCACCATAAACAGAACAGCAAAGTATCCTTGTTGCTCCATCTAAGCAGGAAATTTGATTTGGAAGCATTTATGGAGATCTTACCATCTGCTATGGGCTCTCATTTGTTTCTTCATGACCCTCCCACCCCCTTTTAAAATATTAAACTTAATGGGAAAAGGTATCAGTACTAAGCATCTGTTTCACTAGATTTCAAGCATAGCCTGACAGTTTAAATTAATAAAAAATAGTAATGTTGCAGACGTGAAGAAGGGAAACAAAGGAATGGGGAAAGGAAAAAGGAACCAATATATAATCAAAAATGTTATATATTTGCATACTTACCTATGATGGGTTGGTCTGTAGTGGCAGGAGATTTGAAAAGCCGTCATTGGCCACAAGCTGCGAGCAGCCAGCTATAAAAAAGGCTGCCGCGGTTTCTCCGGGCCCAGTTCCTAGAAGAAAATAAAAAGAAAAAAAAGTCAATTGGGTCTCGAGTCTCTTTTCCAACAACACAAAACTGGTGATGAAAGTGGGATAATGAGACAAAGGAGCCCAGTTGAACACGTAGCAACGAGGACCGAGTGAGACGAAATGGCCGGGGACAACTCACCACCCGCACCATTCAACCCAACAACTGAGGACTGGAAATCCTACATCGACCAATTCCTCATGTTCCTAGAAGGGAGCGACCTCCAAGGAATATCCGAAAATAGAAAGAGAGCCGTTTTCCTCACCCATTGCGGTCCTGCAGTATTCAAAATGGCAAAGGCATTAGCAGCACCCACTGATGTAAAGACAATGGCGTGGATGGACCTAGAGAAATTACTGCGAGCCCACTACGCACCAACCGTTTCATGCCTCATCAAAAGACACGAATTTTATTGGCGCGATCAAAAGGAAGACGAGAGCATCGGAGATTTTGTTGCAGCACTAAGAAACATTGGTGGAGCATGTGAATTTCTAAACGTGGATGAAGCCATGAGGGACCGTGTGGTCCTCGGATTAAAGGACCGTACACTACATGGTTGACTACTAACAAGACCTAAGATAACACTGAAGGAGGCAATAGAAGAAGCCACCGCAGTGGAGGCCACACAAAAATCAGCAGCCACCATGCGACAAATGAATAAATTACCAAAGGAAACCCAAAAAGACACGAGTCAAACACACAATAAGACACCAGAGAAAACAAAAAAACCCACCACCACAACACACCACGAGGACATCGAATCCCTTTCAGAAGACGAAGAGGAAGAAGAAGAGGTAAATCAACTCTGGTCGGAAAAAGGTAGACGGGAGCGAAATGAAAGAAGGTCAGAATTCCGTTGTGCTGGGTGTGGAGGAAACCATCCACATTCCGAATGCCATTTCTTTGATGCTATTTGCAGATATTGTGAACGGCGGGGACACATAGCTAGGGCATGCCGAACAAGAAATAACTATGGCCCTAGACAAAGATGGAACACCCCCCCCCCCCAGGGAGAGGGAAAAGCAAATAGGGAGCCGTTGGAGTCAAGAGAACAGAAACAAGTGATGGAAAGAAGCAAACAGAAAAGAGGAAACACATCAAACAATAACCATTGGGCACTCAAACTCAACCAATGCAAAAAAGGTGCATGTACAAGTCACCATAGAAGTCACCATCACCGCCATGTAAGATGGAGGTTGACTCAGGCTCATATTTATCAATGGTACTGTGGAATACCCTAAAAGGACTAATACCTGATATAAGCAAGGGAGAGCTTGAAATACAAAAGCTCACACTAAAGGACTACCAGGGAAATAGAATTCCTGCAGTAGGTACCGGACACTTCAAAGTTAAATTAAAAAAACACACTAAAGTCCTCCCATTAACAATAGTCAACCGGGATCGACCCAGCCTATTGGGACTCGAATGGTTTGCACCATTAGGAATCAAAGTAACTGGAATAAACAGCATTACTGAGACAGACTGGGAAGAGGATCTGATGAAAGAATTCCAGGACGTCTTCAACGGAGAACTGGGCAAGTACCGGGGGTCCCCTATCTCATTTAATTTAAATCCAAATATAGCCCCTATCAGACTAAAGGCAAGGCGAGTCCCTTTCGCATTAAAACCAAAAATTGATGAACAATTAGATAAACTTATCGCACGGGGTATTAGAACCAACAGACCACGCAAGGTGGGAAACCCCAATTGTTACCCCTATTAAACCAGATGGGTCAGTACATATCTGTGGGGACTACAAAGCAACCCTTAACCATGCGCTACAGCAAAGCGCATACCCAGTTCCGGTGGTACAGCACCTATTACATTCTTTTTTTTAAAAAAAACAAGTTTTATTGATTTTTTGAAGACAAACAAAACATAGGACATAAAAGTATAAAACCTCCTTTCTAAAAATTACTTATAAGTTTTAACAAGGCAAATAAAACATTATTTTTTAAGGCATAGTTCCACATTATCACATTTCCATTTAAGCACATATATATCTTTTCCAAATTTCTCATTGTTTCTCCCTTCACTTTTATTCAATTATATTTCTTTCTATCAAGGTTTTATTGATTCTCAATCAAACATAAACACACAAAATACAAAACAAAAAAAGATAAAACCTCCTTAATTATCATTTATACATGTCTTTTCCAAATTTCTCTCCCTTTAGTTTTATTTCTCCAAGGTTTTATTAATTCACAATCAAACATAGCTAACCAAAACACAAAACATAAAACATAAAACTTCTTTTGAAAAGTGGCTTAGCCCCGAGATACATCTTTTTTTACAGACCTAAATCAAATTCATGCTCACCTTATATACCATTCATATCTTATTAACCATTCTATATTTTCTATATAACTTCTCCCTTCTTTTCACTCTCTTAATTATATTTTGTTTATTTCATCTTATTTCAAAATCATTATGTTTGTATCTTTTGTCCATTCTTTTCCAATCATCTATTTATCTCTTCTCTTTAGTAAAGAATTTCCCCTGTAATCACTTTTAAAGTATGACGCCTTTCTATCTTTCCCCTAAAGTAACACTTAAAATAATACATAATTTCTATCCTGATTCTGCTTAGTACATTCTACATGTTGCATTTTAAATTTCCATTCTAGTTCTAATTCTAATTAATACATTATTTTAGAATAAGAAAATGAAATAGTAAATTTATAATAACATTAAAACAATAATGAATTAAACTATAACTAAGCATTAATCATTTTACACATTCTCTTTAATATTTTATTAAATATTGAGATCTATCATTATTAAACATTTTGATATTTTAATATTTTGTTAAATCTTATAATATTCCAATAGACTATTTCAAATGCAAATACTACAATACTATCTTATGTACTCTTGCAGAATCTTTCTTTAATTATACACTATCCTTTATCCTTTATCTCTAAAAAAAAATCTGCTTTTTGGCATCTTGTTTCAGACCGTGGCTTTTTTCCCCCTTTTTCCCTCCCTTTCTTCTCCAGTCTGGTCTTTTTGCCCCCCCTCTCCTAACCTCCACCTTTTTGACTTCCCCTCTCTGTTGTAATTCTCTTTCCAATTGGTTTCTAACATTGTACCTTTTCTTCACCTTATTTTTCTTTTTCTTGGTTGTTTTATTAAATCTTAAATTCTCATTTTTCCTTCCTCTCTTCCTATTTTCTTTCTTAATCGAACTTTTTGGTCCATTAAAAATGGCTTCTTCCTTTTCTTCTTCTCCTTCTCCTTCTCCTTCTTCCTCAAGTATTTGCTGGTACGTAGAAACCGCCATTTCTAAAAAGTGGAAGACAGCTCCCAAAGAATCCTTGTCATTTTGTTCTCTTTCTTTTAATTTTTCATATTCCATTTTTAGTTGATCCACAGATGGTGCCATTGTAAATTTTTAAGAACAACCCAGATGTTTTTAATCTTAAAGTAATTTCCAAACGTCAATGTTATCAAACAATCCAAACAGACAGAAATTATTTCCTCTTCTTCTCTTTGCAATTTTTCCTCCTGGGGCAAAATCCCAAATATATTTTAAAGCCGTATTACAGTTAGTTGCTGGTCTTATAATCTTCAAGGCGTCTCCTCCAACAAATTTTTAAAGATTTTTTTTAGTCCTCTCCTTCCCACTTATAACAAAGAGCTTATTTTTACCTTAAAGAAACAGGTTTTTCTGTGCTCATTTGCTTTCTCCGTAAGGAAGGGGAGTGAACTTTCCTTCAGCACTTTCACCGCTGTAGCAAACTTCTTTTGGAAACAAATGTATCAATCCGAAAGTCAGGTTTCCAGGGTGTTTTAAAAGTAACTTAATGTCCCGGTTCAGCCAAGAAAACTTCTCCTTCTGGTTCTTCCTCCTGCACAGTCTTATCCGGTTGAAGATTCCTTTGTGGCTGCCATTTCTGACAGCCACTCCACTGCCTCAAGAAAAAGGAGTCTAGCCGGCTGGGGAAGGGGGGGTGCGATATCCCCAGACCCCTGCCCGGATCTCCTCTATCTTCCGCTGCCCCTTCGGGGTAGCGACAACCCCCAAATCCAATTGGATCGGGGGTACCTCAGCGGCGAGCGCAGCAGGGACCCGCAGAGAAGCGGATTCCTGCCGCCGCCAAAGCCTTGCAACCGGAAGTCTGCACCTATTACATTCTTTAAGGGGAGGTAAAATCTTTGAGAAATTGGACCTTGCACAAGCCTACCAACAATTACCAGTTGACCCAGAAACAGTGGAAGCACAAACAATTGTGACACACAGGGGGGCATTCAAATGCAACAGACTGCAATTTGGAGTTAGCGTGGCCCCAGGGGCATTCCAGAGTTTAATGGAACACCTATTGCAAGGAATTAAGGGGGTGGTACCATACTTTGACAATGTATTAATATCAGCCAAGGACAAAGAACAACTGAAAGACCACCTAAGGGAGGTCTTAAATTTTTTTAAAGAGGCAGGACTTAAAGTAAAAAAAGAGAAGTGCCAATTAGCTACCGACAAAGTCAAATTCCTGGGATACTTTATAGACAAAGAAGGGATCCACCCCACTGAAAACAAAATCAGAGCAATAAAGGAAGCTCCCAGACCCAAAAATAAAACAGACTTGCAAGCCTTCTTGGGACTTATTAATTTTTACAATGTATTCTTGCCACAGAAAGCAACTATAGTGGAACCACTGCACAGGTTGCTTGATAAGAAAGCTTCCCTGGACCTGGGGGCAATGAGAAGAAACAGCATTCCAGGAAATAAAAAACTTACTTACATCAGACTGTGTGCTAATACAATACAGCGAGACCCTTCCAATAACACTAACATGCGATGCATCACCATTCGGCATTGGTGCCATACTCAGCCACGTATTACCCGATGGAAGAGAAGCACCTATCGCATTCTATTCAAAAACTCTATCTAAATCGGAGCGGAATAACTAGACAGAAAGGCATTGGCCGCAATAACAGGAATAAAACATTTCCACGAGTATATCTATGGCAGACCTTTTTCACTTGTCACAGACCATAAACCTCTTCTAGGAATCCTTGCAGGAAACAAAGCTACACCTAACATACTGTCACCGCGGATGATGAGGTGGTCCGAATTCCTAGCTGCCTGTAATTACAACTTGATCTACCGACCAGGAAAGAACATAACACACACTGACGCCCTGAGCCGTTCCCCACTACCTGACTTAGACGATGATCCTGCACCAACCACATCAACCCTTCAAATCGAGATGTTGATAAGCCTACCCATAACAGCGACAGACATTGCTATGGAAACCGCAAGGGTAAAAAACCTGGCGCGGATTTTAAACTGGGTAGGTAAAGGGTGGCCAGAGACTGCAAGCGATGAGACTGTTAAACCGTTTCAGAATAGACAAACGGAACTATCAGTCTTAAAGGGATGTATACTATGGGGAGATAGGGTGATCATACTGAACATATTAAGGAAACAAATACTTGAATTATTGCATGAGGGTCACCCGGGTATTGTCAGAATGAAGTCCCTGGCTAGGAGTTATGTATGGTGGCCAGGGATGGATAAAGACATAGGAGAATGGGTAGCAACGTACAAATGATGCCAGGAATCTAGACCTACACCCCCTTCTGCACCTATACATGAATGGGAAACACCTAGGGGACCGTGGTCCAGAATACACATTGATT
The DNA here is from genome assembly GCF_049901735.1 of Notechis scutatus. Lineage (NCBI taxonomy): Eukaryota > Metazoa > Chordata > Lepidosauria > Squamata > Elapidae > Notechis > Notechis scutatus. The sequence goes on along the minus strand of NC_142009.1, from coordinate 270,731,640 downwards.
TTGCAGGACCAACTAAAGGACACACATTCTTAATAGTCGTAGATGCTTACTCAAATTGCTTGGAGGTAAGCATCATGCACTCAACCACAACAGAAGCTGTTATTAGACAACTAAGGAAACTTTTTACAACACATGGATTGCCGGATTTAGTTGTATCCGACAAAGGACCACAATTCACGGCAATAACATTCGAGGGGTTCCTGGCAGAACAAGGGATAAGGCATGCACTAACAGCGCCGGGACATCTGGCTACGAACGGACGGGTGGAACGCATGGTCTGTTACACAAAGGAAACACTACACAAATTGGGACCTGGAGATATACAAGAAAAAATAGACAAACTACTAAGTATACAACATATTACACCCAACACCACAACAAATAAAAGCCCAGCAGATTTATTAATGGGAAGGAAACTAAGATCAAACCTAGACAGACTATACCCCACATATAGCCCAGAAAAACCAGCAGACTCCTCCAGTAAGTGCCGCACATTCAAAACAGGGGACCTAGTATATGCAAAGAACATCACGGGGGAACTATTGTGGATACCGGCAAAAATAACCCAAATAACAGGGCCCCGGTCATACAGGGTAGACACAGAGGACGGGAGGAGCTGGAGGAGACACATAGACCAAATCAGATCAAGGACCACACTGAGAAACACAATCAGGAAGAAGAAGGGGGAGACCCACCACCAACCTCTAACAAAAACAACCCAACCAGAGAGAGGGGAGAACCTCCGCAAATAAAAGAATTGCCACAAACATTATGCAAAAATAACCAAACCAGAGAGGGGGGAGACCCCTCAAATACAAACAGAAGGGGAGGGGGAGAAGTAAAAGAATTAACAAAACAAACTTTAACAACGACACAACAACCAATACTAACATTAGCCCCGATCGGAAATCGCAAACACGTACCTGAAACCATAGAAGAAGAAAACAACTTGGGGACACTGGAGCAGGCTTCGAAGAACCATCAGGAAGCCACTCCTGGCGGGAGCAGCCGAGCCAACTCAACCAAAGGAAAGGCCTGGCGGGAGAGACATGACCGACTCTACCTTCTAGGAGGCCCCATGGAAAAGGACGGGAGAAACAGCAACCCCATCCGAACAGGTGAGAGGCGAACTCACGACTGAGTTGTGCAGGTCCAGTCGGAACCATAAGAGCCCTGCCTACCTACGTGACTATGTTATATAGGTGGGGCCCGGATTGGTTAGACTGGACCACATGGGGAGGGGTGTTATATATTTGTATACTTACCTATGATGGGTTGGTCCGTGGCGGCGGGAGATTTGAAGAGCCGTAATTGGCCACGAGCCACGAGCAGTCGGCTATAAAAAAGGCTGCCATGGTTTCTCCGGGCCCAGTTCCTAGAAGAAAAGAAAAAGAAAAAAGTCAACTGGGTCTCGAGTCTCTTTTCCCACAATGCAACAAAAACATTCTTGTTTTTTTTCCTTCGTCGTTATACAGTTTCTTTTAGTAGACTTGTGTTGCCCTCAGAATCATCTCATGGTTGTAAAGGTATGAAGGATTACGAATTGCTTATGAAACATTTATTACAATCCCAATACATGGGGTGTTGAACTTTTCAACGTTGGTCTGACTTGCAATTTGGCTGTCATAAGATACTTTTATATCCAAAATGAACAAAAAGAAAAGTCAATTCAAACTTGAAAATGACTCCCTGTGGTCTTCATTATTTTACTTTATTTGCCTATAACTTCCAAGGTAGGCAGAGCTTTATAGCATAAACAATAAGCCAACAAAATAGACATCCCTGTTCCCAACAGTTGCAAAAACATCTATTGTCTCTATTAGTAAGCACATACATTTATATGGTTACTCATATAAATAAACTTTGGAAAAAGTGCAAAGAAGAGTAATTAAGATGATTAAAGGCCTGGAGACTAAAACACATGAAGAACAGTTGCAGGATTTGGATTTAGCTAGTCTAGAGCAAAGAGGGACTAAGGAGGACATGATAGCAGGATGTCAGTATTTGAGAGGCTGCCACAGAGAGGAGGGGGTCAATTTATTTTACAAAGCACCAGAGGGCAGGACAAGAAACAAGGGAGGGAAACTAATTAAGGAGAGAAGCAACCTGGAATTAAGGAGAAACTTCCTAATAGTGAGAATAATAAACCAGTGGAATAGCTTCTCTTCAAAGGTTGGGGCTGCTTCTGTTATATATTTGAATGTTTAAATGTTCTGTTCTGATTGGTCGGCCAGACGGCGGGAAACTTGAATAGCCATCATTGGCCGAGAGCCGCGAGCAGCCGCTATAAAAGAGGCTGCCGTGGCTCCGTCATTCAGTTCCAGAGAGAAAATTAAAAGTAACTAAAGATTAACTGGTCTCGAGTCGTCTTTCCCGCAACTTAACACTGGCAACGAGGGTGGGATACTGAGACAAAGGAGACCAGTTGAGCACATGACAACGAGAACCAAGCTAGACGAGATGGCCAGCAACAACTCGCCACCCGCACCGTTCAACCCAGCAACAGAAGACTGGGAATCGTACATCGACCGATTCCTCATGTTTCTAGAAGGGAACAAGCTCCAAGGAATATCCGAAAATAGGAAGAGAGCCATTTTCCTCATCCACTGCGGACCCACCATCTTCAAAATGGCAAAAGCATTGGCGTCACCCCACGATGTAAAGAAAATGGTGTGGTCGGACTTAGACAAATTACTGCGAGCCCATTATACACCAACCGTCTCATGCCTCATCAATTTTACAAGCGCGACCAAAAGGAAGCCGAAAGCATTGGAGATTTTGTTGAAGCCCTAAGAGACATTGGAGGAGCATGCGAATTCCTAAACATGGACGAGGCTACTGACTACAGAGCCGACTACTGACCAGACCCAAAATAACATTGACTGAGGCCATAGAAGAAGCCACCGCAGCAGAAGCAGCACAGAAATCAGCAGCCACCATGCGACAGATGAATAAAGTAACACAGGAAACCCCCGAAAGACACTAACCAAGTTCAAAACAAGAAGCAAGAGGAAATTCAAAAACCCACCACCCCGACACACCATGAAGACATCGAATCCCTATCCGAAACCGATGAGGAAGAAGGAGAAGTAAATCAACTTCGGTCGGAGAAAGGCAGACGGGACCGAAGGGAAAGAAAGTCGGGATTTAATTGTGCCGGGTGTGGAGGAGACCACCCACGTTCCGAATGCCATTTCTTCGATGCTATTTGCAGGCATTGTGAATGGCGGGGACACATAGCTAGAGCATGCCGAAACAGAAATAACTATAGCCCTAGACGAAGAGGAAATACCCCCCCCCCAGAATGAGAGAAAGACAGACAGGGGGCCGTTGGAGCCAAGAAAGCAGAAACAAGCGGTGGAAAGAAGCCAATAGAAAAGAAGAAACACACCAGACAATAACTATTGGACACTCGAGCACAGTCAATGTGAAGAAGGTACTGGTACAAGTCACCATAGAAGGCCAACCATGTGAGATGGAGGTGGATTCCTGCTCGTATATGTCAATGGTATCATGGAACACTCTCAAACGCCTGATACCCGACATGAAAAGAAAGGAACTAGAAAAACAAAAACTCACACTTAAAGACTACCAGGGAAACAGAATTCCCGTAGTCAGAAACGGACATTTCCAGACCAAATTTGAAAAATACACGAAAGTCCTGTCATTGACCATAGACGACCGGGATCGTCCCAGTCTACTAGGACTCGAATGGTTCGAACCGCTAGGAATCGGAGCGACCGGAATAAACAACATCACTGAGACAGACTGGGAAGAGAACCTGATGAGAGAATTCCAGGACGTCTTCAATGAAGAACTGGGCAAGTACCGAGGGTCCCCTATCTCATTTAATTTGGATCCTAAGATAGCCCCAAAAAGGTGAGACGAGTCCCTTTTGCGTTAAAACCAAAAATTGATGAACAATTAGATAAACTTATCACACAGGGGGTATTAGAACCAATAGACCACGCAAGGTGGCAAACCCCAATTGTGACTCCTATCAAACTAGATGGGTCTGTATGCATCTGCGGAGACTACAAGGCCACCCTCAACCATGCGCTACAACAAAGCGCATACCCAGTTCTGGTGGTACAGCACCTGTTACACTCTTTGGGGAGGTAGAATTTTCACGAAATTAGACCTTGTGCAAGCTTATCAACAGTTACCAGTTGACTCAGAAACCGTGGAAGCACAAACAATAGTGACTCATAGAGGGGCATTCAAATGCAAAAGACTACAATTCGGAGTTAGCATGGCCCCAGGGGTATTTCAGAGTCTAATGGAGCGCCTACTGCAAGGAATTAAAGGGGTAGTGCCAGATTTTCATGACATGCTGGTATCAGCCAAGGACAAAGAACAACTGGAAGACCGCCTGAGGGAGGTCTTACAAAAATTTAAAGAGGCGGGACTTAAAGTTAAAAGAGAGAAATGCCAATTAGCCACTGATAAGGTTGAATTCCTGGGATACCTTATAGATAAAGAAGGGATCCACCCCACTGAAAAGAAAATCAGAGCAATCAAGGGAGCTCCCAGACCTGAAAATAAAACAGATTTACAAGCCTTCTTGGGACTTATTAATTTTTACAATGTATTTTTGCCGCAGAAGGCAATGATAGCAGATCCACTACACAGGTTGCTGGATAAGAAAGCTACCTGGACCTGGGGGCGACGAGAAGAAACCACATTCCAGGGAATCAAAGACTTAATTACATCAGACTGTGTACTAATCCAATATAGCGAAACCCTGCCACTAACGTTAACCTGCGATGCGTCACCGTTTGGCATCGGGGCCATACTCAGCCACATATTACCCGATGGAAGAGAAACACTGATCGCATTCCATTCAAAAACTCTATCAAAAGCGGAGTGGAACTACAGCCAATTGGATAGAGAAGCGCTGGCCGCAATAACAGGAGTTAAAAAGTTCCACAAGTACATCTATGGCAGGAAATTTTCACTGGTCACCAATCATAAACCTCTTTTAGTAATACTCACAGGAAACAATCCCACACCCAACATATTGTCACCGCGGATGATGAGGTCCGAATTCCTCGCTGCATACAACTATGAATTAATCTACCGGCCAGGAAAGAACATAACACACGCTGACGCCCTGAGCCGTTCTCCCTTACCTGAGTTAGATGATGATCTTGCACCAACCACATCAACCCTGCACATCGAGATGCTGGCAAACCTACCCATAACAGCAACAGACATTGCGAAGGAAACCACGAGAGACAGAATCCTGACGCGGATTTTAAATTGGGGAGGTAAAGGGTGGCCGGAGACCGAAAGTGATGAGACTGTTAAACCATTTCAGCACAGACAAACTGAGCTGTCAATTTTAAAAGGCTGTGTACTATGGGGGGATAGAGTTATCATACCAGACAGATTGAGGGAACAAATACTTAAACTATTACATGAAGGTCATCCAGGTATTGTCCGAATGAAGTCCCTGGCTAGGAGTTATGTATGGTGGCCAGGGATGGATTCGGATATAGGGAAATGGGTAGCAACATGCAAACGATGCCAAGAATCTAGACCTGCACCCCCTTCTGCACCTGCACTTGACTGGGAAATACCTAGGGGCCCATGGTCTAGAATACACATTGATTTTGCTGGACCAACTAAAGGGCATACATTCTTAATAGTAGTAGACGCTTACTCAAATTGGCTAGAGGTAAGCATTATGCACTCAACCACAACAGAAGCCATTATTAGACAACTAAGAAAGCTTTTTGCAATGCATGGATTGCCGGATTTAGTTGTATCTGACAACGGACCGCAATTCACTGCACTACCATTTGAGAGGTTCCTGGCTGAAGAGGGCATAAGACACACTTTAACAACGCCGGGGTAGACAGCTACAAACGGACGGGCGGAACGCATGGTCCGTTATACTAAGGAAACACTACACAGGCTAGAAGCTGGGGACATCCAGGAAAAAATATATAAATTGCTAACGATACAGCACATTACGCCAAATGCCACAACTAATAAAAGGCCAGCAGAACTATTGATAGGAAGAAAACTTAGATCTAGTCTAGATAGACTACACCCCACATATAGCACAGAAAAGCCAACAGACTCCTCCAGTAAGTGCCGCACATTTAAAACGGGACCTGGTCTATGCAAAAAACCTAACGGGAGAGCCATTATGGATACCAGCTAAAATAATCCAAGTAACAGGACCCCGGTCTTACAGAGTAGAGACAGAGGACGGAAAGAGCTGGAGGAGACATATAGACCAACTCAGATCAAGGGCCCTATTAAGAAACACTAACAATCAAAGGGAAGAAGGAGAAGAGCCCACACAAACACAGGAACCAAATCAAACATTAAACCAAAATAATAACCAAACCAGAGAGGGGGGAGACCCCTCAAACACAAATGAGAGGGGAGGGGGAGACCCTCCACAAGCACGAGAAATAACAAAACAAACCCTAACAACAACGCAACAACCAATACCATCATTAGCCCTGAGGGGAAATCGAAATCACATACCTGAAGAAATAGAAAACTTCGGAAGACTGGAGCAGGCATCGGAAAACCATCACGAAGCCACTCCTGGCAGGAGCAGCCGAGCCGACTCAACCAGCCCGGAAAGGCCAGGCGGGAGCAGCATGGCTGACTCCACCTTCCAGGAAGTTCCACCGAAGAGGACGGGAGGAGCAGCGAACCCGTCCGAGCAGTCTGAAGACAACACCATGACTGAATTGCGCAGATCCAGTAGAAACCATAAGAGCCCCACCTATTTACATGACTACGTAACATAGGGATAGCCTGATTGGTGGGACTGGACCACATAGGGAGGGGTGTTATATATTTGAATGTTTAAATGTTCCGTTCTGATTGGTTGGCCAGACGGCGGGAAACTTGAATAGCCGTCATTGGCCGAGAGCCACGAGCAGCCACTATAAAAGAGGCTGCCGCGGCTTCCTCGTTGTTCAGTTCCAGAGAGAAAATTAAAAGTAACTAAAGATTAACTGGTCTTGAGTCGTCTTTCCCGCAACTTAACAGCTTCATCACTGGAGGTTTTTAAGAAGAGACTGGACAGTCACTTGGCTGAAATAGTATACAATCTCCTGCTTAAACAGGGGCTGAACTAGAAGATCTCCAAGCTCTATTTTGATTCTGATTTGTATTCTTTTACAGTTCCTGGATTCCAATTCCTTTCTCCCAATATGTCCACAGCTACTCAAAGTTTAAACTTGACATGGCAATTTTATGCCAGAAAATCTACAGTACCTACAAAATACTGAAATACATTACAGTAAAAAAGACAACCTTACAGCTTCAGTTGTGACTTTTCTAGCCCATCCTTTTTGCTCAATTTCACTCAGTCTGTGACTATTAATTAAAGATAGCAATCATTTAATAGCAAGTGAAAGATTTCTTATGTTTCCAAGAACAAATGGTGACAGGCAGAATGTGAAAGTGCAGTCTGGGTTTAAAGTTTCTGCACTCCAGTTAATTACTTACTGTGATATTTGTTTTGCATGATTTTCTTTTCCCAGTAATTGAATGTGTCACTGAGTGACTTTAATGTAATGCTTGTTGGCTGACTATATTTGTTACGTATCACCAGGTATGTATGGCCTATAGTTCCTTGGATCTTGCTTGGTGTCTGCTGTGCTGATAATTCATTACTAGTTTCACACATCTTTTAGAACAGGGGTCTTCAAACTTGACAGCTTTAAGACTTGTGGACTTCAACTCCCCAAATTCCTCTTCCAGTCATGTTAGCTTAGGAATTCTGGGAATTGAAGTCCACAAGTATTAAACATGCCAAGTTTGAAGACTCTTGTTTTAGAACATAGTAGGGAATAGATAATTTCAGGAGGCACCAGGTCTTCACCTTTTTAGTGTATATGTGTGTGTGTGAAGTTGTGTGTATAATTAAAGCAACAATTTGATGCACACTTAGCTGAGGGCTAATATTACTGAATATGAAGATAAAAGAGCACAAGCTTTGCATGCAAAAAATTTCAAGCTCATCTTTAAATGGTCTTGAGAAAGAAGTCCATAGATCAGGGTGTCAAAATCAAGGCCCGTGGGCCAGATCCAGCCAGCAAGGTACTTAGATCTAGCCCACAAGGCTGCCCTGAAAACAGTGAAGGAGTGGCCTGTGGTGCCTCTGACAATGAAAATGGAGCTCAGGAGGACTGCATGCAGCCTCCCGAGCGCCATTTTCACTGGCAGAGGGTGGCAGGAGGCCATCGTAGCTGAAAACGGAGCTCAAGAGCCCATTTTCGCTGGCAGAGCACTTGGGCTGCCACAGGCACCCCTGACATGAGTGATGTCAAGCTGGACACCCCCCGCACGCTCCACACACCCCTGAGGTCAAATACAGCCCTGATGCGGCCCTCAATGAAATCGAATTTGACACCCCTGCCATAGATGATAGGACTGATGGACCAAATCAGCTCTCTATCATTTTCTTCCTTGCAAAGCTTTGGAAAAGCTGATGGAGAGCAGCCTTTTTCTTGCTATTTTCAAGCTTGAGGGGTTAGCTTCCTCAAAATTTTGTCAACTTTCTGGATTGATGATTCAGAAGCTACTGCTTCCCCTTTCCCATCATCAGATTGGCTGATCCTTGAGAATAGTGACTACTTTGGTTTTCAGCCACAACGTGCCATTTGGGGCATGAAGGCTATTGAAAGGGAATCCAAATGTTATCTTAAAAATGTCTCCATGAATCTGGAAGATTTTGTCATTTGTAATAAATAAGGTCTATCCAATGGATGTTTTTCAACTATAGCCCATGAATTATCTAAACAATATGCTTTGGATTTTACTCCAAATGATCATTTTTTATTCAGCATATTCTTTTATCATAAACAATTGAACCCAGAGTGTTCCCTCAAAGTACAAATAAAGGTAAAGGTTCCCCTCACAAATACGTGCTAGTCGTTTCCATCTCTACGGGGTGGTGCTCATCTCCGTTACAAAGTGCTGTCCGAAGACATCACCATGGTCATGTGGCCAGCATGACTAAATGCCGAAGGCGCACAGGATGCTGTTACCTTCCCACCAAAGTGGTCCCTATTTTTCTACTTGCATTTTTACATACTTTCGAACTGCTAGGTTGGCAGAAGCTGGGACAAATAACGAGAGCTCACTCTGTTACACGGTGCTAGGGATTCAAACCACCGAACTGCTAACCTTTTTGATAGACAAGGTCAGCGTCTTAGCCACTGAGCCACCACATCCCTTAAAGTACAAATAACCAGCAAGGGTGGGATTCTACCAGTTCGCACTTATTCGCTAGAACCGGTTGTTAACATTCTAAGCAGTTCGGAGAACCGGTTGTTAGAAGAAATTATTGGCCTAATCCTGTAAGGAAGGCAGGAAGGAAACATTCTGGTGTTGCTTACAGAAACTGCCTCACCGTTAACCATTATTACATTCTTGGCAGGACTAGACTTCCTCTCTCAGGAACCTCTCTGGAGCTTTTTCCCCCTCCTTTGCTGGTACTTTGCTTGTGTGGAGTGACCATTCAAAGTTACAATGGCACTGAAAAAAGTGACTTATGACCATTTTTCACACTTACGACTGTTGCAGCATCCCCACAATCATGAGAGGCCAGGCGAGGAGATGCATGCCTTAATGTGAGTGATATTGAGTTGGCCACACCCAGCCAATCACATGACCACCAAGCCATGTCCCCCCAGTCACATGACCACCAAGCCACATCTACCACCTAAGCCACGCCCACAGAACAGTTGTTAAAAATTTGAATCCCATCCCTGATCACCAGGCTCAATTTATCCTACTTTGGACACATTTACATGAAGATCCAGCTTTCTGGAGAAGGTGCTAATACCGGGAAAGATAGATGGAACAAGAAAAAGCTGACCTTCAGCAGCAAGACAGGATGGATTCAGTGGTAGTGGTCATGTGTACACTGTTGGAAGACCCGAAAGACTAGGTTAGGGACAGATTGTCATGGAGAATATCATATAGATACTGTATCTACATGATTACTAGGAGTCAACAACAACTTGATGGCAGAATGAAGGGCACTGGATTGCTCACTTTGGGGTATAGTTGTACATGTAATATAACAGGGTTTCCTGTAAAAGAATAGTATGTGTCTTAATTCCAGATGTGTTCTGTGAAAGCTTATGATTTACTTATAGATTGTTTAGCAGGGGGCTGTCAAATTCCTGCCCCAAGGGCCAGATGTGTCACACACTGGCCATGCCCATGCCCGGTTTAACGAAGGGGAAAAAAGTCCTGATCACATGACACTGCCGTGATGACATGCGTTTAACACACCTGGTCTAGCATAAACCATAGGATCCTTTCTTCTCCTCTCTCTTCTCTCCTCTCTCTTCTGTCCTTTCCTGATCTCTCCTTCCCACTTTCCTCACTTTAGCAGGATCAACCATCACTTCTTAAACCAGAGTAATGTAGGTTTCTTCTAGATAAATACTTTTGTAACAAAAGCTCTGCACTAATGCATTTTTTCTTCTTGTACATGTTCTATTACACTGCATCCAGACTATGAGCATGAGATTTTTTTCTTAGTTCCTCACAGTTGCTGAGGTATTTATTATTATAATTTTGACAGCTGTTCTCAACACCAGATTTGAAATAGTAAATGACTATATACAGAAAGGGTTTCCTTCTAGTGATTCCCTTCTAAAAGGAAAGGGCAATGTAGTTAAAACAAGACTAGCATGAAAGAGTTGAGAATAGGCATGGAGTTTGGTAGCACCACTAACCATTTTTATTAGGGAGATAAGCTTTTGGGAGCAATGCTGAAGGTGCTACTAGGTGCTGTGTCTATTGTAGCATATAGACAAAGCTGCTCTTTCCCCCAACTAAACAATTAGGAGATATCAGGGTTTCCAAGTGAAGCTGATTGCTTGCAGAAGAAGAAAAAATATGCAAAGAAAAGATAGGACACCCACCTCAAAGTATAGTATAATAAAGTTAGAATACCTAGAGAATTGAAACACCTGTGGGAAGAGGAAGAAATGGTATAACATAAATAAAGACATTCCCACTGCTGCATTTGATGTGAACAGAACTTTTAAAAACCAAACAATTGTTGAAGAACACTGTAGGTGCAATCTGATTTTATCTACAGTAGTAGAAAGCAACAACAAGGCATAGCCTAGCCCTAGACTTATATAAAGGCTATGGAACTTAATTAGAAAGTAAACTTGGTCATCTCTACTAAAGGAAGTATTGATAACTATGGTCCCCAGTGGAAGCATCATCCATTTAATCAGAAATTTTGAAGTACGTTCCTGCCTTTCAAGTGAACTTCTGCTGATGGCAAATGCTGGAGAACATTGACATTTACTAAGGTCTTAGCTTTTAATTATAGTCAGATATCAGGTTATGAGATAAATCAGACTTTAGACTTCTTGAGGTCATGAAATGTCTTCTGGAAGCCTATATGACAGCTACATTGAGCCGAGGAGGTACAGATATTAGGATGGTTCCTATTTATCCATATTTGTGGATGAGAAAGGTCTTTTCAAAAACCTATTCAACCCATAGAAGAACTTGCTTTTGCAATATAATTGTAAATATCTGCGAGACTGTCCTTGAGAGGCAGGAAGAGAAGGGGGCAAGAGATGGGAAGGGTGGAGATGTCCTTTCGGACTTGCAAGGTAGTATTAGTACTTAGAGTTGGAGCTTCTGGGTCTCAGCTACTTGTAAAAGTGGATATCAAACTTTCATTCAAAGTACATTTCCCCCATCCCCTCACATTTACACCCCAAGAGATTAGAGAGGGTCCTTTCTGTGATGTTTTCCATATCCTTATTTCTTTTGCAAGCTAGCTGCTTATTATCTGACTGTTGTCTAGTTGTTGTCATTATCATTATCTGTTGCTGCTGTTGCTCCACTTATCTCATAAAACCATTCTAATAAATAATTACTATAATACGTCGTATTAAGAATTATGGGAGTTAATCAATTTCTTTACTATTATTATCCACCATTTTATCAAAATAACAGTAATAAGAATAGGCTTCATATTCCCTTAATGAATGGTGGGTGATTGTTAGAAAGATGTTATAAGTCCCTAGTAAAAAGGTGTTCTTCTTCTTCTTCTTCTTCTTCTTCTTCTTCTTCTTCTTCTTCTTCTTCTTCTTCTTCTTCTTCTTCTTCTTTCTTCTTCTTCTTCTTCTTCTTCTTCTTCTTCTTCTTCTTCTTCTTCTTCTTCTTCTTCTTTCTTCTTCTTCTCTCTTTCTTCTCCTTCCCTCTCCTCCTCCTCCTCCTCCTCCTCCCCTCCTCCTCCTCCTCCTCCTCCTCCTCCTCCTCCTCCTCCTCCTCCTCCTCTCTCCTCCTCCTCCTCCTCCTCAGCATGAAGAAGCTCCACTCCACATGTTTCCAACCTATACGGTCCTGAATATATCTAGAAAAGATAATATTTTGATGGTGGTATAGGTCCTTAATGTAAATATAGCATTTCTATTGGTAACTGTACTTCCAATTACAGGTAGTCCTTGACTCTCACTTAGTGATTGTTTGAAGTTACAATGGCACTGAAAATGCCATTGAAGTTACAATGGCACCATTATCACACTTACAACCATTGTAGCATCTACATGATCACATTATTTACATTTGAATGCTTGACAACTGACTCACATTTATGATGGTGACAGTGTCTTGGGGTCATGTGATCCCCTTTTACAACCTTCTGACAAGCAAAGTGAATGGAGAAACGAGATTCACTTAACAACCATGTTATTAATTTAACAACTGCAGTGATTCACTTAACTAATGTGGCAAGAAGGGTTGTAAAATGGAGCAAAACTCACTTAACAAATTTCTCATTTAGCAAAAATAAAATTTGGGCTCAATTGTGATCGTAAGTTGAGGACTTACCTGTCCTGCTACCATGATTATAAAGTGAGTATGGCCACTACAATTATAGGAACTGCTGTGGTTGTCTCACATACTAACATACCAAAATGCCACCTATCAAGATTGATGTGGGCAAATGCCTAGAGTAGGTAAGTAGGTCTAAGTTGATGCCTGTTTCAATCTTTCTCTGCTTTCCTAGCTCTCAGGCAGCCCATGTATGTATACCATGGCAAACAGATCTATTCCTGAGAGTTGGAAAGGTGGAAGTCCACCCATTGCATTTTTGCCATGGTGAAAGAAACCTCTGTGTTACATCACATCACTTTGTGAGTATGGAATTGGAAGCCTTCTTAAAAGAAAATGTCATGCCCCTGTTGGAATCTGATTCCGAGAGGGAAGCTGAACAGCTGACAGGGAGTGGGAGTGTGGCTCCATTGGCTGTGGAAGAAACTGGGGAAGGGCAAAGTCTGGCTGGGCAGAGCAGGGGAGAGGTAGAACAAGGGAGAGGGAATTCAGAGGAAGACTCAGGCCCATCTCCTCTTCATCCTATGGCATGCAGGGAGGAACGGACAAGGGAGCAATGTGAATTGCATGGCTAACATGGGAGGAAAGGGCCCTGATTCCCTTCATTAGCTGCAGCTGGGAACACAGTGTTTAAAAAGGGAAGCTACACACAGCAAAGTTGTTGGAAGCAAATCGTGAGTGATCTGTTATTGTCAAGGCTTATCTGGGTTCCTGGTATCTTTCTAACTGTGTGTGTTTAGTTGGCCTTTCAAGTCTGCAATTCCTTATCCTGCCCTGTCAAGTTAATTGCTGCAGCGTGGTTTGTGTGAATTTTTATTTACAGTTTGTATGTACTTTGTTTTCGGACTGAATTTCCTCCACTTAAAGACTCTTCTTGGGAGAATTTTTTCTCCAGCCGAAGGTAACCTGGACACTGGGGGCAAAGTTGGAGGTATTAAAGCAACTCTTCTTGCTCATTTGACTGTGTTGCCTTTGTGTCACACCCTAGGTCATCACAGAAACAAGGCTCAGCATGAGACAACAGTCTGTTTCTTTGTGGGATAAAAGATGTCAGATCTCTCAATACATACACCTAGGAGCAGAATGGGACAATTCACCCCCACCACACTAGAATAAGCAGAGTGAAATGTATATGCATTTGCCAAAGATCACAAATGAACACACAGCACTCTTACAAAAGGATAGACAGACGGGTTGTCTTTCATTCTGAAGGCTTCATTGGCTTTTTGCCATTATCCAAACCCCAGGGAAGGCAGAAAACCCTCTGTTTTCAGTCTGCATTATAATTATTCCATTTAAATTACTCTCTGCCGTGAATAGAGAACCAAGCACTGGGATGACAATTGCCCCCTTTCATTTTTTTATTTCAACCTGCAAAGATAATACTGTGCACAAAAATGCCCCGCTGAGCCTATATGTGCAGACTAGTCTCTTAACTGGATCCCCATCAGCCCAGTAATAGGCAGGCCAGATGGCAAAGTACAGTGATGCTTGTTTAACTCCATACAACTCCAGCAAAGCTGTGAGTATTCTCTGTTTCAGAGCAGGAAGAAAGACTTCAGAGATGCAATTTTGTTATGGAAAAGTTTTGGTAATTTTCTAGCAAAGCATTAAAAAAAAAATATTGTACTGAAATGTTTAAAGACTCTGATTGGGTCACTGAGTGAGCTAAAGCCCACGCTCATCGATTTCACTGAGTTATAAATTGCTTTGTTTGGCTTTGGCTTTGCGCTATCTGGAAATCCAACCATGGCGATTTATGAATTATGGCTTGTTTTATTGATTCATAATTCTGAACCTGTTTATTTAGCATTAAAACAATTGCAATGATAAATACAATGATACTACGTGTACTTAGAGTTATGTAGAAAGTGTAGGTTACTACGCTTTATTCAACAAGCATTGTGATGCACAGTGTACAAAATTGGGATTGTATCATAGAGTAAAATACTAGAGTGCAATACCCAACCCAAACAAAGCAATTTATAGCAACCCGGGCTTTAGCTCACTGAGTGACCTAATCAGAGCCTTTAAATATTTCAGTACAATATTTGTTGGTGCTTTGCTAGAAAATTAGGAAAACTTTTCCATAGTTAAAAATTCTGTAGAGGGAGTTGGAAGCAGCTTAATTTCTGCCTAGGCTTTAGTATAGCCAATATCCAAAATGCTCCTTTGATGACCAGCTGAGGAATTTTGATAGTGAAGAGTTACTAAATCCTGGATACCCTTCGTTCAGTTGGATGAGTGCGAGAGTGAATCAGTTTTACAGCTGGTTGATCAGAGTCTTGGGAAATGAATGAATAAGCCTTTATTGCTATCTTTAATGAACCAGCAAAAAATCACAAACACATTTGCAGAACTGCAAGGGTAAGCTTTTAGGGGGAAAGTTATGCTTTGAAGAATGGTATAAAAAGATCTCTCTTGCACTGGGGATGTAACAAGTATGATAGCCTTGTATGCCATGCCTGGAACAGCAATGCTCTGCTTGTATTAACCCAGGACATTAGCAAAATGTTTTCTTCCCCTACAGCTATATAATTGAGCAATGACCCTGGTCTAAGTAGAATCCAGGGTTGCTGTAATTCTTTTTTAATGAACTCTAAGGAAATGCTGGAAATGACAGGATGGGATTAATAAAATGTATAATTCTTAAAGTGTAGATAGTCTATATAACCCAATGTTTGTCTTGGGCTCCAGATTGCTGAAGGAATTTTTCCCTTAAATGAGAACCACACGGTATGCACACCATGAAGCGGTAAACAGAGAATGAGAGGTTCTTTCAGCTTCCTGATTTGCATTCATCTTTCTGTTTCTCTTGAAGGTAGCAAGCCTCCCTATAATTTCTTCCTACCTGTCTTCATCATTTTCTACACTGTAGTGACATTCTTCTAAAGAGTCCTATTTCAGCCTGACAGTTTTTGCTGAGGGCTGTTTCCAAAGGGTATGTGAAATTCAAGTCTCTTGGACTGGTTTTACCTGTGGCCAAAATAAACTGAATGTTGGCAAACTCATTATCTTCAACTTCAGCATCAATTCAGTCGGCCACAGAAATGTGAATGTTCTATAAGTGCTATTAGAAGCCCTTCCTCTACCAATTTATCCTGTTTCTCCTTCTGCCTTCACATTTCTACAGTCATATGCCACACAACTACTTTCTGGGTTCTTCAAAATGCCCCCTTTCTTTTCCTCTTCTTTCAACTGAAGGCCACATTTGGTCTCTGAGGGGTTTGGAGGGAGCAGCCTCCAAAATGTATGGCAAAACCTAAACATTATGTTAATTTAAACAGAATGAAATGGATATAATTATCGTATGACTGTTCTTTATGTATTCAATACGTTTTCCCTTCTGTCTCGTTAAAAAATAGTTTGGTAGCAAGGTAGCAGATGGAAAAGCTAAAGAAGGTTCCAAAATGAAAACAAAAGGGAGGGTTTTCATTTTCCTTCTTTTCCTTCATCTTCATCTTTGCTCAATCAATTTTTCCATCTGCTACCGGCCTGTGGTGGCATGTCAAAAGTTTACAGTTTGCATTACAATAGCAGTGATAGGAGATAATGATTTAAGTATTTTTGACATGCTGGAATTCTGGAAATAGAATCCTGACACATCTGGAGAGCAGCAAACTGGGACATTCATCAGACTGAATATTTGACGGTAAATGGTGGCAAATAAAGAAATAGTGTTTAAAGGTTAAGTTAAAGTAAATGCAGCAAGGGGATGATAGCGACACAAGCACTTTCAAGAGCCAATTTGCTCCCAACGAGTGGCTTTGTGGAAAGACCTCTTCCACAAGGAATGGCAGGGCCATCATATTTGGGTCTTACCCAGAATCCTTCACAGAATCCTGAGGCTTTGTTGTTGCATATAACACCCAGCAACGCTTTGAGAGGTTTCTGAGTTTGACTCAGAGAAGAGGAAAGGGAATGTTGAGCCTTTACAGAAAAGAAACAAGTCCTGGAAAAGTAGAAAGTGTGAAAAAGAAACTTGATACAACTCTCTCTTGGTTGTGTTAAGTATAAATTGAAGTAGAGGTGGGTTTTGAAAAGTTTCTCTAACTGCATTAAACATTCCAAGTTTTCTAATGACTCCTATTTCCTGACATCAGTCTTAAAGGTCTTATGCAGTGGTGGGATTCAAATAATTTAACAACCAGTTCTCTGCCCTAAAATTTTCTTCCAACAACCAGTTCACCAAACTGCTCAGAAAGTTAACAACCAATTCTCCTGAAGTGGTACGAACTGGCTGAATTCCACACTGGTCTTAATGATTCATCAGAGAGGCAATGGACTTTTATTTCTAGAATCTATAACATATCAATGGATCCTTGAAGTACCCTACTCTACAGAACAAGTGGCCAAGGCAATATTAGAAGATCAGCAGTACAGCCATGTGATGGCGAACCTATGGCATGCGTGCCGGAACTGGCACGCAGAGCCACTTCTGCCTGCATGCGAGAGGTCACCCGGAAGAGCCCCACTGCACATGTGCGCATGCGCCGTTGTCCAACAACTGATTGTCAGGTATCTGGTGTGCATGCGTGGGGGGCGGGGGAATATGGGAGATGCATGCATATGTGCAGAGATGCATAGCATATGGGGGGTTGTGAATGCATGCGCTGATATGCACGGTGCACACGGGGGGGTCACGTGTGCCTGTACTGGGGGCATGGCCCCCCCCAGCATGCATTACCTTCTGGGTGCTGGCATGTGAGTGCGCACATACGAGTGCCTGCGCAATTTTCAGCACGGGAGCCGAAAAAGGTTAGCCACCACTGGTATAGCCAGTGTTATCTCATTCTCCTAGAAATTTACTGGACAAGTTTTTGGGTTGGATGGAGGCTCAAGACCAATTCTGAATTTTTACACCCCAATGTGAATTGTCCATGGCAGATAGGGAGTACAATTTTCTACAGATCAAACTAAGGTCACCTTTAAGGGGTCTTTGGTGATGTCTGAGCTTGGTTGTTTTCTTGCAGATGTTTCATTACAAACTAGGCAACATCACTAGTGCCAGCCTAGCACTGATGATGTTATCTAGTTTGGGTAATGAAACATCTGCAAGAAAACAACCAAACTCAGACAGTAGGTATATGTACCATTAACAACTCCCGAAACCAGAAAAAACAAATTACCCAAAACAATAAGGAAGCTTCAATGGTGGAAAAACAAATCTGGTCATGTTGCCAACTTCAAAAGCTGATACAAAAATTTATGCCACCAGATAAAAACTGAATGTACCAATTATCACATTAAACAAGAAGAAAACCTTCTACGCACCAATTCCACCCGCACTTTCTACAATTTTGTAAACATCAAACTAAAAGACTCAAGGTCCATCCCACTCGTGAAAGGACCTAATGGTAAAGACTGCAACGACGACACTATTAAAGCCAATCTCTCTAACACATTTGTCAACAGCAATGGATCATGCCTAGTCGAACCACAGCCAACTACAATGATCTAATACATATCGATTTTACAGAAGACAATGTTGAAAAAGCACTACGCAATCTAAAACCATCTCTATCTATTGGACCGGATGGAATATGTGCCTACTTCTTAAAAAAAGCTATCCACTGCCATAGCCTAACCTCTAAGCATAATCTTTGAAAAATCTTTCAGGACCAGCTCCTTGCCAAAACTATGGTCACAAGCCATGGTCATCCTCATCTTCAAAAAGGGAGACCCCAGCCTAGTTGAAAATTACAGACCAATCTCTTTATGCTGCGTCACCTGTAAAGTCATGGAATCAATTATTAACCAATCCATCATCCTCCACTTAGAGGCAAACAACCTACTCTCTAATAAACAATTTGGTTTCAGAAAAACCTATCCTGTAATCTTCAACTCTTACACTGCAAAAACATATGGACTACACAACTCGATCAGGACAAAGCAATAGACCCAATCTACATAGACTTCTGTAAAGCCTTTGATTCAGTGGTATATGACAAACTACTCCTAAAACTAAAATCTTATGGTATCTCTGGACACCTGCATAACTGGATAGAAGCATTCCTGTCAAACAGACAACAAATGGTCAAAATTGGGAGCATCCTATCAAATTCTATACCTGTCAACAGTGGTGTCCCCCAAGGCAGTGTTCTAGGACCAACTCTTTTCATACTCTCCATAAATGACCTCTGTGATCATATCAAGAGCAACTGTTGATATAAAGCTATTCAACACCACAGACAATACTGCTACCCTTCAAAAAGACCTTGACTATGTATTAGAATGGTCAAACAAATGGCAACTTCAAATCTCAACAAATAAATGTTCTGTCCTACATATTGGCAAAAAAAAATCAGAAAATAAAATACCAGCTGAATAGTCAAGATCTTGTTGATGATCCAAACTCTGTCAAGGATCTTGGAATACTCATTTCAAATGACCTAAGTGCTAGAGCCCACTGTAACTACATAGCCAAAAAGGCGTTAAGAGTTGTTAACCTAACCCTGCGTACTTTTTCTCTGGTAATATTACACTAATAACTAGAGCATACAAAACATTTGCTAGACCAATACTCAAATACAGCTCATCAGTCTGGAACCCACATTACTTATCTGATATTAATACCATTGACAAAGTCCAGAAATATTTCACAAGAGGAGTTCTCCACTCCTCTACTCATTGCAGAATACCTTATGCCACCAGACTCGAAATTCTAGACCTAGAAAAACGAGAACTACTCTGCCTTCAGTCCGATCTAAGTATAGCATATAAAATCATTCATTGCAATGTCCTACCAGTCAATGAATACTTCAGCTTCAACCATAACAACACAAGAGCAAATAATAGATGCAAACTCAAGGTTAATCGCACCAACTTGATTGCAGGAAATACAACTTCAGCAACAGAATGGTCCATGTCTGGAATAGTCTGCCTGACTCTGTGGTTTTTTCCCCCCAAACTCCAAAAACTTTAACCTTAGACTTTCTACTATTGACCTCACCCCTTTCCTAAAAGGTCTGTAGCGCACCAACATGCCTACCGTCCCTGTCCTATTGTTTCTTTTATATATTTTTTATTTTTCTTATATGTATCCATGTGTTCATAACTATGTTTTTACTTATACCTATTATCTTGTAAGCAATTGACAAATAAAAATAATAATAAAAAGTACCAAGGACCCCTCTTTTCAATCCTGAACTACAAATAGTCTTCTTTATAAGATCATCTTTGTTCTTAGACTGCTGAAAAAAGGAGCATTTCAGTAATTAAAAACAACTGTGCCAGCTCAGAGAAGTATCAGAATCGCATGCAAAGATTTAGAGCTGCATTTGACCAGAAGAGCAACTGTGAAGAATCAAGGAAGGCAAGGAACTTGCCGGGTTTGTGAATATCTCTGATTTCCAGTTGAATGCCAGAGATGTATGTCGGAATAATTTTGCCCTGATCAATCAATCTCAGGAAGGACTTTCTCAAGAATGAATTAGTGAGGCAAGCCAGAGAACTTGGCAAAATTATTTCAGCATTGCATGGTAATTCATGGAAGATTTGAACAATGGAGGGAATAACAGAACAAGATGGTTTCACAGCTTTTTGTCAAATTCTCTCTCCCCTGCTCAACATTTTATGCCCACTTTGGATTCCAATCGTATGAAGCCCATGCTGATATGCCCAATGAAGAAGTGGATGATTCTTCAGTAAGAGAAACAACAAAAATGGGACAACTTTGTTGTTTGTTTTTACTGCAGTGACCTAGGACAGGGGTCCCCAACCACCGGTCCATGGACCGGTCCCGGTCCGTGGAACAAGTCCTACCGGGCCGCTGGTATGCTGGGTGCCGCCATCTTTTATTGATGAAAAAGTGCTTCCGGTGAGCTTTTCCGGGTAGAAAGCTCACCGGAAGCACTTTTCATCAAAAAGATGGGGCGCATGCTTCGTGAGCTTTTCCGGGTGAAAGCCATTTCTACCCGGAAAAGCTCACGAAGCGCTAGCGCCGCCATCTTTTGATGAAAAAGTGCTTCCGTGAGGTCACCGGAAGCACTTTTTCATCAAAAAAAGATGGTGGCGCCCAGCTAATGCCGGTACCGGGCCGCGCCATAAAAAAGGTTGGGGATACCGGGCCACGGCATAAGAAAGGTTGGGGATCACTGACCTAGGACACATAGTGGTGGTTTACCCTGCTGTTTCCTTGTTTGGAGCTGGCTGAAAAGTGTCCCATGAAAATGTGGCTCATCTTGTGAATAAATGCCCAGACCATGCCAAAACTTTGATTTTGGTAACTTCACAGCCCCCTTTTTCCAATAGCTCCCTGGGTGGCCTTCAGATAATTAAAGGAAGTTCCAATGTCCAACACCAGTTAATTGCATTTTAGAATATCCATTAGTCTTTGTACTTCCATGGATTTGGTAATCCAGCTCCCATCTCTTTAGGCATTTGATGCAACTGCCAACATCATCAATGAGGTTATTGTTCCACTTGCTCATGTAATTGTGAAAAAAATCGTATGGAGGTGAAGATGCTTCTTGGCAGACCCTTAAAAATCAGGTCCCATCTTGTGAAAGACGATTTTTCTGTAGCTGAGAATAGCTTGCCACAAAGAATTTTTGTAACTGTATTGGACTGCACATCTCAGTTGTCTTGGGAATAAACTGGCTTTTCAGACATGTAATTTTGATATTCACTGTGTTCTGTCTCACCTGTATCCACAGGTGAGAATCCCAAGTTCAAATATTCAAGCAAACAAAACCAGACCCAAAAGAGTTAACTGCCTTGTTTTCACAGTTCTTGGCAGTCTTCCTGGAATCCGTCTGGCAAGTCCGAACTGTCCATAAATCACAGAGCCACAGCCATACGCAGTTCTTTCACACCAAAAATACACTTTGCTTCAAGCGGGGGAGAGGCGTTAACACGCTCCTTATATATCCCCTGAAGGGGTGTGTCAGTCTCTTTAATTAATCATTGGCTTGACGTCTCTTTTCTAATTGAGATTGACGTCTCAATCTTCTCCTAGTCCTAGCATCAAGCCAGCATCCGGCAGTTTCATCATCGCTTGAAGCCTCTGGCACATTTTCCTGATTAACAGTTAACACCTGAGGTGCAATCAGGGAGGGAGTTCCAGAAGGGGAAGACGCCTCTGAAACTTCTAATAAATCAGGCTCATCTCTCAGATTCAACTCCTCCTCCCCCCCCCCCCAGACTCCTCTCAACGTCGCTCAATAATGCAGGCTCGAATCTCAATGTCAGATCTTCTTCATCACTCGAGCCTACATCTGCTGACGGACCAGGTTCAAACCTTGGAGGCACAACACACTGATGCTAAGGAACTATTTCTTTTTCTTTTTCAAAAATACCAACAATACTATTTGCAAGTGTCTGAGTCATATCTTGCTCTCTTGCCTGCATTGCTTCTTCAACTTTATTTCTTGTCAGAAAAGAATGCAAATTTTGCTGATCTTTTGCGGAGGGGGGTGGTGGGGAGAGAGGAATCAGCTACCTTGCTTCCATTGGGCATGTCATATCACTAACATAATATCTGAACTCAGATCCACACTAAAAGGCAATATACTAGGTCAGAGTTAGCCATGTAAAAAAAAGAAAGCTCCTGGGTAGCATTCTGAAGGAATGATTAATTCTCTGCTTCCTCTCCTGCATTTGCTCCCTTATAAGAAAATTAATTCTTCCTGACTATGATTACAGTATAGCCTTCTAAACTCTGTGATGATTAGGGACTATTATCCACTGCCTCTAATTGCAGATCTGCTGGACTGCATTCAGAAACATGTATTTTCATTAAATTGGACTCAAGAGGAGCTTACAGTTTGATTTGGATATAAGAGGGACATGAATACTTAACAGCCTTTGACATTCAATATGGCAAATTTGAATTCACCATAACTGCCCTGCAGTGATCTCTGGATTAATGAATGAGATATTTATATACACAGTAGTAGTAGTTTATCTGAATGAGATTTTCCAGAACCTCTTCTCTACATTCTACTGGGGTCAATGCTTATGTGAAAACAAATTCTATATTAAGATTCATTTATTCATCTTTCAATTTATTTGGCCACCTATGAATTTGAGATAGTTGCCACTAGGTGACAACAGTTAAAAATACCATATAACAATATATAACAATAAAACAAATGCACGCATAATTGGCAACTAAAGTGAAAAACCAAACAACCAACAGCCAAATCGGCATAACCATCCTACAGGCTCTTAGTCACACATCCAGATTTCCAAACTTGGTGACACAATCGCATCTTAAAGTTCTTGTGAAAGGCTAGCAGAGTCAGGGCTAATCTAATTTCCGGGTAAGTAATGTTTCAAAGGGCAGATGCCACAAGAGTTAACCTGTTAACAATTAACAGGGTACGATCAAATGACATTCCATAATAGATGGGACATGGAACATACCTCTTCTTCTGGATGTGATGAGATGGGTAGACATAATTGGGGAGAGGCAGTCCCTCAATTAAGCCAGCTTCATGCTATAAAGAGCATTAGTGCTCAATTCCAACATCTTGTATTGAACCCAGAAGCACACTGGCAATCAATATGCCTTCTTATTTATTTTATTTATTTATTTGATTTGCCAATTGTTTACAAGATAATAAGTGTATACATAGTTGTGAATACATGAAATGGGTACATATAAGAAAAATAAAAGAAGAATAAGAGAAACAATAGGACAGGGACGGTAGGCACGTTGGTGCGCTTTATGCACGCCCCTACAGACCTCTTAGGAAAGGGGTGAGGTCAATAGTAGACAGTCTAAGGTTAAAGTTTTTGGGGTTTGGGGAAGAAACTACAGAGTCGGGTAGAGTATTCCAGACATTGACTGAAGTCGTATTTCCTGCAATCAAGTTTGGTGCGGTTAACTTTGAGTTTGTATCTATTGTGTGCTCTTGTGTTGTTATGGTTGAAGCTGAAGTATTCATTGACAGGTAGGACATTGCAATGTATGATTTTATATACCATGCTTAAATCAGACCGAAGACGGCGTAATTCAAGGTTTTCTAGTTCTAGAATTTCAAGTCTGGTGGCATAAGGTATTCTACAACGAGTAGAGGAGTGGAGAACTCTTCTTGTGAAATATTTCTGGACTTTCTCAATTGTGCTAATATCAGATACGTAATGTGGGTTCCAGACTGATGAACTGTATTCGAGTATTGGTCTAGCAAATGTTTTGTATGCTCTGGTTAGTAGTGTGATATTACCAGAGAAAAAGCTACGTAGGATTAGGTTAACAACTCTTAATGCCTTTTTGGCTATGTAGTTGCAGTGGGCTCTAGCACTTAGATCATTAGAGGTGAGTATTCCAAGGTCCTTTACAGAGCTTGGGTCATCAACAAGATCTTGACTATTCAGCTTGTATTTTATTTTCTGATTTTTTTGCCAATATGTAAGACAGAGCATTTATTTGTTGAGATTTGAAGTTGCCATTTGTTTGACCATTCTGATACATAGTCAAGATCTTTTGTAGGGTAGCAGTATTGTCTGTGGTATTGAACAGCTTTAC
Organism: Notechis scutatus; assembly: GCF_049901735.1. NCBI lineage: Eukaryota > Metazoa > Chordata > Lepidosauria > Squamata > Elapidae > Notechis > Notechis scutatus. The sequence continues at coordinate 270,707,309 of NC_142009.1, read as the reverse complement.
ATCATCAGCGAAAAGAACGCAATTGCTCTTAATATGATCACAGAGATCATTTATGTAGAGTATGAAGAGAGTTGGTCCTAGAACACTGCCTTGGGGGACACCACTATTGACAGGTACAGAATTTGATAGGACGCTCCCAATTTTGACCATTTGTTGTCTGTTTGCCAGGAATGCTTCTATCCAGTTATGCAGGTGTCCAGAGATACCATAGGATTTTATTTTTAGGAGTAGTTTGTCGTGTACCACTGAATCAAAGGCTTTACAGAAGTCTATGTAGATTGCGTCTATTGCTTTGCCCTGGTCGAGTTGTGTCGTCCATATGTTTTTGCAGTGTAAGAGTTGCAGATTACAGGATAGTTTTTTCTGAAACCAAATTGTTTATTGGAGAGTAGGTTGTTTGTCTCTAAGTGAAGGATGATGGATTGGTTAATAATTGATTCCATGACTTTACAGGTGACGCAGCATAAGGAGATTGGCCTGTAATTTTCAACTAGGCTTGGGTCTCCTTTTTGAAGATGGGGATGACTGTGGCTTGTGACCATAGGTTAGGCAAGGAGCTGGTCCTGAAAGATTTTTCAAAGATTATGCTTAGAGGTTTGGCTATGGCAGTGGATAGCTTTTTAAGAAGTAGGCACATATTCCATCCGGTCCAATAGATAGAGATGGTTTTAGATTGCGTAGTGCTTTTTCAACATTGTCTTCTGTAAAATCGATATGTATTAGATCATTGTTGTTATCTGTGGTACGGCTAGGAAATACTGGGCATGATCCATTGCTGTTTACAAATACTGAGCCGAAGAATGTGTAAAGAGGTTGGCTTTAATGGTGTCGTCGTTGCAGTCTTTACCATCAGGTCCTATCAAGGGTGGGATGGACCTTGAGTCTTTTAGTTTGTTGTTTACAAAATTGTAAAAAGCACGGGTGGAATTGGTGCTTAGAAGGTTTTCCTCTTGTTTAATGTGATAATTGGTGCATTCGGTCTTTATCTGGTGGCATAAATTTTTGTATCGGCTTTTGAAATTGGCAACGTGACCAGATTTGTTTTTCTGCCAGAGTGATCTCTTTTTGATTGAAGTTTCCTTATTGTTATGGGTAATCTGCTTTTTGTTTTGTTTTGGGAGTTGTTGTTGGTACATATAGTTTGATGACTCTTTTGACTTCAAGTAAAAATATGTTGTAATGGTCTTCAACAGTATTGCATCCAGTGAATAGAGATTGCCAATCAAGGGATGAGAGATCGCTTGTCTATAAGATCGTAGTTGCCTTTTTGAAGTTACAATTGGGGATTACATCATTGTGGTGATTTTTGTGTGGGCGTATGTTGAGACAAAAGTCAATCATATTGTGGTCACTGCTGGAAAAGGGTTCTTTAGTTTGTATTCCGTAAATTAAATTCAAACTATTGCAGAAGATGAGATCGAGGCAGTTGTTTAGTCTAGTGTTGTTGGTTACTAGTTGTTCCAGTCCCAGATTTGTAATAGCATTGTAGAAGGTTGTGTGTATGATTTCAGTTGTATAATAATTTAGGGTCCAGTCGATATGAGGTAGATTGAAATCACCAAGAAAGATAAAAGGGTATGGGCAGGATGCAGCCCATGTTAGTAATGTATTTAGCTTGTTTACATGTTCGATGTCATAATCAGGTGCTCTGTAACATAGTAAGAATCAAATTGTGATATTTAAGGATAGTTCACAGATGATGGTCTCAGGAAGAGAAAGCTCCTGGGTAACTTGGATATTTTTAGATGTAAGGATTTTTATAGAAGATAGCAACACCACCTCCTCTACAAATTTCACGATCTGATCGGTAAACATGATAGTCTCTTACTGTGGTAATGGAGTCAGGGAGAGATGCATTGAGCCATGTTTCACAGACAAATATAATGTCGAATTTATCCATATTTAGTAGGAGGAAAAATTCAGGTATTTTATTCACGAGGCTTCTTGCATTGAGTAGTTTGCATTTAAGGCCAGCAGTAGTTGGAATTGAGGTAGTTAGGGGCATGCATGCCTAGTCTTGGGTGATGGTGGATCAGTTGAGGTAGGATTGTGGTTGAGGGTTAAAGCTGAGTTGCGGGTTGTGTGGCTTACTTTTGATACAGTCAGCATGGTAGTCAATGTATAGGTCCTTCTCTCCATTGTCTAGACGTTTTTGAGTTCAGTGCGGAGTACACGGGAGCGGGCACGTTGCTGTATGGTTAGGTCAGGGCGACAACGGAGGTTCTTATGGTTGGTGTTGGTTTTGGCGAGTGAATTTATAGTGTAAATGAATTTACGTTTGCTTGCTTCATTTTTGCAAATGACCCTGCACAAGCGTGGGGCCACAGAGCCGTCTCTGTTTTTGAGCTCTCGGCCAATGCGGGAAATGTCAAGTATTTCATCAGCAGAGATGGTTGATGCTTGATAATCACTGATGATGTTTCGGACAGTTGTGATGTCATCATTGTCATTGATGTCCTCTAGACCAAATAAGATGGCGTTTGGACGTTTCCGTTCACGCTCAACAGCTTCTCTGATGAGGATTGGGATATCAATATTTGTCTGGGTTGTGTTTTTTTGTGGATTGGGTTTTGGATTGGGTTGTGGTTGTTGGGTAGAGATGTGGTTTGTAGCTATTGGATGTTCAGGTTTTTGCGTTGTGTCTTTTTTTTCAAGGTTGGATATTCTTTCTTTTATGGCGTCCAGGGATGCTACTATGGTGTTAAGGGATGTTTCAATGGTTTCAATGGTATCAGCTCTTTCCAACAGATCCAGTTTGGGTTTGCATGATTTGCAGAGATATGAAAACTCATTGGATGATTCCAGGTATTGAATAAATTGCTTGGTTAATCCCAAGCAGTCATGATGAGTGTATTTTTTACACAGAGAACATTTGATGGAGTTTTCATTATCCTTTAGATTTTTGTAGCATTTAAGGCATGTGCAGGAGTCTTGTGGTTCATTGGTGGGGATTATCTTCTCTTTAGGTTGTGGTTTGGCACTGGATTTTCTTTTTGGCATGGTAGGTTTGTTAAGATAGTACATTGATTGAATTAATTAAAGGAACAATTTTGGGTATTCTATATAGCCAATATCACACCAATCAATCAATTGCAGTAATTTCTAGTCAGATAATATTCCTGAGCAACAATCAGCCTAATCAATTAATTACTCTAATTAATAATAATAATCAATTAATTACTTCTCTTCTTCTCGGATTCTGGGAGTCCCGCTTCCCAAGCGGGGGCTGGACTAGATGACCTCCGGAGGTTCCTTCCCCACTCTTAAGCATCTCCCTTCTGGCAGGAAAGAGGATTCTTCCTAGTGATAATCAGTTTAGACGATGGAGCTTGCCTGGGTATTGGTGGAAAAGTTGTGGAGTGTGCATATTCTTTGCCATTTCCCAAGACTGCTTGATGTCAGAGCAACCCTTCCAGTAAATCCAATATTCAAGCATCTAGAATTCAAAACATACTCCATCTCATCTTCCTCTCCCATGTTTTTAAGAACTGATCTTTATCTAGTACAGTGGATCCTTCTAAAGCTATGCTAAGCTTTTGAGGTGAATTAATTTGCTTGTGTTAAGGACTGGGAAGGTGAGTTGGCATGGCCTACTATCAGATGCCTACTCCATAGATGTAGTCAAAATACTGTAATATATATTCCCTCTCCTTCATTAGTATGCAACAATGATAGGAGCAAATTCTGCCAATAAAGCCTAACAAGGCACCAGTGAGAAGTCTTTGTAAATTTATTGTGGCATTAATGTAGATGGAACTCATAGTCCTGGAAGGACATCTAAGGTTGATACTTTTGAGTGCCAATATCTGTGCAGTTTGAAAACTAGCACTCCTTCACTTACATATCCAAATTTGCTTAAATTCAGCCTCATTCTTTGGTCATATATTTCCAAGTGCCATGCTGAGGAAAAACAGTGCATGAAATAAGATCTATATATTTTTATTCTAAGCCATGGGGAATTAGTCTTTCCTTTCTTAACCTGCAGTGACCTTGGCTAATCTCAAAAGCTTCATCTTAATACATCTGGTTTGTACTTGAATGGGAGACCAAAGCTCAAGGCTAGATTGAGAATTTGAAAAAGCACCCTAAATGAACACAGTGAGAACCAATTTTTGGTCATTACCAAAAGGTCACATGGACACGTCCAGAAAATCAGAAGGAGTCTACCTTTTGTTTTCACTTTTATCCTCAATTCCAGATGCTGACACAGACTCAAAGCCAACTTTCTTTTCCAAATAGTGTGTGGCATTCCATTAGCTCTAATGTCTTTTAATCTTTTTGTACTTTTATTCAGCCAAGTACAGGATTTGTTTTGGGCAGAACTCAAAGGCTGGCATGGCCTTTCAGAAAAGATGGTGGGCCACGACCTTTCCTTCCTTGCAGTCAGCAAGAACAGGCTATCAGAGGGGCTTCTCTAACACCTCCATCAAGAGACGTCTTTTGTGAGCACATTGTGTCAGGAGGTTATATGGGGCAGCTACTTCAATAGGAGAACTGCTTAGTGAGGACTTACATAACTTTTTTATACCAGCACACTGGCAAAAATGTCATCTAGCTCTAATGGGGTCTTTTAACTGATCTCAGTACACAGCCACCTACTGAGCAGTTATAGATGATCTATCGCTCTGTACTCTGCATGTCCTAGAGATTGAAAAAAAAAAAAGGAACCACTGAGAATATATAGATTGCCGGACTTTTTCCATTTCATTATACAAGAACCAAGTTTTAAACAGTAAATTGTTGATGAAGGAAATATTTCAGATAATGCTCCAATTTTTAACCATCATCTACTTGTACTTTCACTTTGTCTAAGAAGTAAGAACTCAGTTGTTTTGTTCTGAGTTTGGGTGCTGGGTTACATTCAGTGTTTTGCAGGCAGATCGTACCAGTTCTCTACCATTTCACAACAGGACCATACCAGTTCTCTTTCCCTTGCAACCTTTCTGCACTTTCAAATTATGCTCTGGCTGATCTGTCAATTTTCTGGAGCTGGTTTTTGGTGGGTGGCAGGATTGGGGTGGAGGGGGTAGACGTATAGAAGGAAGGAGAGCTTTCTGCTGTCTTGGAAAGGCTGATCCATCTCTACTTAGTTGAAGTTATCGCCACAAATTTGTTCATTTGGCCAAGGAAGCCTTGCAACAGAACTAGGATAATTTGAACTTGAAGTTATGAGAAGGAGTATGTTACCAAATAACTACTGTAGCTATTATTCCCCTTATAGTCTTTGCAACATGTTGCTCTGACCACAAGGTAAAACTATTTTATAGGATAAGTGATGAAATCAAATCGCTTTGCCTCTTGAAGCATTTGTCTGAGATTGCATTCATTATCTGGTAAGCATATATCCCACTTACATATTGATTAAAGGTCCTCACTTTTCTTCAAGAGCCTGCTTTTTTCCCCCCAAGCATGGTTATGCACTGCATTTTCTGCTCATAAAATTGGAGGAAAAAATAGATTTTGCTGGAAATGAGTAATTGGATGAAAGAAAACAAAAAAAGAGGAAGGAAAAAATACTAGTTATTGTGTGCTTACACAAACCCAGAAGACTCCTTTCTGAGTTTCATTTTATTTACAGCCTTCTCACCTCAACATATAATGGAAAACAGATTCCTACCCATCTTTGCTGATGTATAAAAACTGCCACAGCTCTTCACGTAACCCAATAAATTCACAACAGAAACAGGAAGGTAATGGGCACTTGACGCAACCTATGATTCGATGCATATCACTCACAGTACATTGATTGCCAAAATTAGTTAATTCAGGAGGAATACGATAATCCTCAGATCCAGGCATAAATCTTTCCAAAACCTGCATGCATTACTGCCACTGAGTCAAACGATAGATATCTATCAAGCTGCTCAACTGTCTGCCCTTCTGATTTAGATGCTCGTCATCTTCCCGCTTTCACTGAAATGGATATATATCCCTATTAAATCTGCCAAAGAGAATCCAAATGGCAGCATTCAATAATATTGAAGTAATCTGTTGCATTTATTTACTGAGCCTCTTCTAAGGATTATAAATCCCCAATTACATGCTGTTGCTTCCCTCGTTGTTTATTTTAATGAGAACTAATGATCTTGTAAGGGTATCTATAAGAGTGGTTGTCTCCCTCTGCTATCAATCTACATCTTTCATGGTACTCTCACCCCGCCCCACCGTCCAGTTGCCATGGTGGTTTGAAGAAAAGATGCTAAACTCTTACGAATGGATTCCTTGCCCCCATTTAAGTCCATTTGTGGCCATCTTAGATGTTCTTTGAAATGACCCTGTTGGAACAGAAAGCATTTTGCATACTATAAAATGGTGGAGCTGCAGCTATTAATCTCAATGATACTTGAGAAATTGGATCATTTTTAAAAATTATATGATAGATAGTGCTGGAACCACAAGTGCAGGAGCCTTCCATAAAGCAAGAATGCTTGCATTTTCTCCCTTATCCCACTGGTTGCAGGGCTGACTATTATTAAACTTAATACATTTTAAAGCATCTTTTATAATTTTACAAGTTGCATATGAAGTCCAAGGTTCTCTTGAGCCCATCTGCAATTGGGTAATTCTCGGAATCCTGGCCTGTATGAACAACTTTGTCCTCTAAAGAACATTCTCCCATTGACTAGAAGATTTTACTTTAAACCTTTAGATTAGGAAAGCATGTTTATTCATAGAGGGGGTAGATGAATGAGCAAAGCACTCTATTTTGCCCAAGATCCATTGCCTTCTAGACATTTTACTGTCCTTTCCCTTCCCATCCCATCCCATCAATGTGATGCTTTAAATCAGTTGTGTCAAACATATGGCCTGATAGGCCCAGAGTTATCCCATAGAGCCGTCCCGCAGTGCCCTGGCCCACCCCAGCCAAGCCCACCCAGTTGGCCGCGACAACCAGGCCACACCCACCCTGATCCCTCAAGGGCAAACAAAATCCTGATCCGGCCTGCAATGGGATTGAATTTGACTCCCCACTTTAAATCATTAAATATTACACATAATACACACAATCAATTTTGCTGTCGAACAACAACAGACAGAGAAATATTAATAATGGAAAGGATGCATACTTGTCTTTTTATTATTGGTTCTGCAATACTGTATGTAAGCTATTATATATGAACAGGAAGCAAACCCTATATTCATATTTACTGTTGATATCACGTAGTTGGGTAATGAAAGATCTGCCAGCTGACAGCCAAGGCCAGAGATCATCAAAGACTCTGTAGTTCAACCTTACATATATTCCCTTCTTGTTGTGGTTAGCCGGCAGCAGGTACAGATGGATGAGGAGAGCGAGGATTCTGATGAGGGGCCGGGACCATCAGGGAGTGGACTGCTGTCTTCAGAGATTGTGGGGGCTGGCAGCAGTGATGAGGAGGTTCCCGAGCAGCCTGTGCCAAATGCGTGTGCACACAGGATTGATTGTAGGAGAGAGCAGTTACAGCAGCACAGGCAACTCGGGAGTAAGCCTGCAAGGAATTGATGTTGGGCTGATTGGTCTGTAGCTTCCTTCCAGTTACAGCAGCACAGGCGATTCGGGAGTAAGGCTGCCCCTCCCTCAAGAGGATAAAAGCCAGGTTTGGAAAAGCATTCTTTGCAGACAGCAAAGAAGCTCTGAAGCTCAACTTGTGGACATCTTAGTTCGTGTTTGGAGAATCTTGTAAATTAGTTCTTATCTCTGGGTTTTTGGCAGCATTGACGAACACCTTGGCAAAGCTCTTTCTTGTCGGAGCTAATTAGTGGAAAGCAGCCTTTTATCTGTAAAGGAACAGAATTCATTATTAAACCTTAAAAGGTGGGGGCTGCTGCCTTTGTCTGTGTTTGCTTTTTGGGAACCCAGTTGGGTCAGAACACTTCTATTGAAGATGATGTTGTATAATATAAAAAATGAATAAAAGTCAATAAAAGGCTTTATTAAGGCACAAAGTTCTAATTAAACCTCTGTTCAACTTTTGTACATTTATTTATTTTTTAAATTTATTGGACACTCATTTCATCTAGACTTTTGTACATGACAACCGAGTAATTGGTTAGTCAAGATTATTTGTTTGTTTAAGTTCTTTTGTTTCAAATCCCAAATTAATGTAATTGGCATACAGGTAGCCCTTGACTTATGACCATAACTGAGCCCAAAATTTCTGTTGGTAAGCGAGGCAGTGATTGAGTTTTGCCCCATTTTATAACCTTTCTTGCCGTAATAGTAAAGTGAACCACTGCAATTGTTAAGTTTGTAACACAGTTGTTAAGTAAATCGAGTTTCCCCATTGACTTTGCTTGTCAGAAGGTCACAACAAGGGATCACCTGGCCCCAGGATGCTGCAACCATCATAAATATGAATCCGTTTCCCAGCATCTGAATATTGATTACATGACTATGGGGATGCTGCAACAGTTGAAAATGTGAAAAACGGTCATAAATCACTTTGTTCAGTGCCGTTGTTAATTTCAAACAGTCACTAAGTGAATTGCCGTAAGTCTAGGACTACCTATACTCACTTTTTTATGCAAATAACAACTATGATTCAACTTTCCGAGTTGAATCTTTACCAGTTATTCAAACTTACTAGCATATTTTAGAAGAGTTTTGCTAAGAGCTAGATGAGAGATTTGAATTTTAATTTATACCAAATGGATGTACTAGGGCTAATCCACAAGTGAAATGCAAAGTGAAAATTGTATGCCATTCATCCTGCTACTGTATCTGTAAAGCCCTGACTGCTTTTCTGAAGCTTTTGCTGTTTTACTGTCTGTAAGCTACTGTGACAGTATAAAGCAGTGATGGCTAACCTTTTTGGGCTCCTGAGTCAAAAATTGTGCATGCGCTTGCACACGCACGCTTGTGTGCCAGCACCCAGAAGCTAATGTGAATTCCCCTCCCGCCCCCTGCGCATGCCGCCCTTACCTGCACTGTGCCTCCCAGCTGATTTTCAGCCCATTTGAGGTCTTTTTCGGCCTCCCAGAGGCTCGAGGGAAGCCTTTGCAGCCTTTGTAGGCTGAAAAAATGGGCCCGTTTTGTCACTTCCAGTATTTCTGGAAATACAGGAAGTGACAAAACAGGACTGGTTTTTGGCCTCCAAAGGCTGCAGAGGCTTCCCTCGAGCCTCTGGGAGTCTGAAAAAGGCCTCAAACTGGCCTAAAATCAGCTGGGAGGTGCGCACATGTGCAGTGAGGTAAGTTTGCCTGGGGCTCGTGTGCCCGCACAAATAGCTCTGCGTGCCACCTGTGGCACACGTGCCATAGGTTCACCATCATGGGTATAAAGAAATAGACCCCAGCTTCCCTTTGCCCATATAGGTTTGGAAAGGGCCTTCTTGACACTTACCTTAAGAATTACCTTATCCCCAGAAGTAAAGGGGAAGAAAGTTAAATTGGTCCTTTCCAGCGAGCTTTTGACTGCTAGTTCAGATGATTATTGTTGGGCAGTTTTGGAATTGTTTTGCATTGCATTTTATTTGGAATTATTGTACATCCACCCAGTTGTAGATGTGTGTGTGTGTGTGTGCGTGTGTGTGTGTGTGTGTGTGTGTTCGTGTTTGCCCTTGAGTCAGTTTTGATTCCTGGCAACTGCCTGGACAAATCCTTGCAGTTTTCTTGGCAAGGGTTTTCAGAAGTGGTTTGCCATTGCTTCCTTCCTAGGATTGCAAGAAAATGGTCCAAGATCACCCAGCTGGCTTTGTGCTCAGGGCATGACTACAACTCACAGTCTTTCAATTCCTAGCATGATGCTTTAACCACTACACCAGACTTTGTGGACATCTTAAAAATATTGCAAATGATTCCTCCAAGTGCCTGAATTGGGGCTGATAGATTTACAGGCAATGTCATAAGCTCACCAGCAGTTTTCATTCCACTGGAAGAGGGGGAAAAATCTCTTTAGTTTTCTCTTTTTCTACAAAAGTTGTTGTCCTCATTGTGGCTCAATAGTGAAGGGAATGAGCAAACAAACACTCCAGGGTAACAGATTATAGCAAATATATGCCAGGTTTTGCTTTGTTTCCCTGGCAAAAAATGCAAAGTGACACAATGGGTCTCACTGGGAATGCTTCCAGTCACCTAACACAGTGGGGTCAAGCTGGAAGAAGAAAGCTAAGGCAATTATCAGGTAAGTGTGCTACAACAGTGGCAATAATGATAGAAGGCTGGGAATCTTTTGTCAATTGCAATCTGGTATAGATCTTCATTCAGAAATAAGCCCTGAAGTAACGCAGGAGACTCCCAATGATGCAGTGTAACATTTTGTAATCAAAGGGATTTTTTTTCCAGATAAATAACATAGACTAAGAACACTAGGGAACTACCCTACGATTAGAAAAGAGCTGATGTGTTACAAAAAAAGGGAAAAAATGGATCCAGGAAGCTACAGACCAATCAGCCCAACATCAATACCAAGCAACAGATTTGCAAACATCTAGAAATGAGCAAAGCTGTTACTAGAAGCCAACATGTCAAAAACAGATCATGGCAGACAAATCTTATTGCATTATTTGACAATGTGACTAAATTAATTGATCTGAGGACATAGTATACTTGGACTTCAGTAAGTCATTTGACCACAGCCTACTTCTTAATAAGAAAGAAAAAAGTGGAACAGACAGCACTACCGTCAGATGAATATGTAACTGGCTGACCAATCTATGGAACTGCATCTACCTGGAGGGAAGCATGCAGTGGAGTACCCCAAAGTTCTGTCCTAGATCCTTCAACATTTGCATAAATGATTTAGATGAGAGAATAGAAGGAGAACTCATAAAATTTGCAGATGACACCAAGCGGGGGGAAGTAACCAACACTTTAGAAGATAGGGTCAAGATCCAGAAAGATCCTGACAGACATGAACACTGGACTGTATTCAACAAAATGCAATTCAGTGGTAAGAAAAGTAAGGTTTTATATTCAGGCAAGAAAAACCAAATATACAGGTATAGAATAGGTAGCACCTGGCTCAACATCAGAAAATGTGAGTGGACTTCTAGATTCCTCTCTCACATGACCAGTTAACTATGAGCCATCAGTGTGCTGAGCTGCCAAAAAAGCCAATGTGGCCCTAGACTGCAGGCAACAGAGAGAAAGTATCAAAATCATGTGCAATGTTAATACTACTTTATACTGCACTAATAAGACCACACTTGGAATACCACACTGTTTTGGTCACCATGATTAAACAAAAAGATGTTGAGACTCTAGAAAGAGTGCAGAGAAGAACAACAAGGTTGACTAGGGGACTGGAGGCTAAACCATATGCTGAAGTGGGAACTGGGAATGTCTAGTTTAATGAAGAAAAAGGACTAGGGGTAATATGATAGCAACCTTCCAATCTTTGAGGAGCCTTGAGTAGTCTTCCAATATTTGAGTCTCCCAATATTCACAGAGAGGAGGTGGTCACCCTCTTTTCTCAAACATCTGAGGGCAAGGTAAGAAGTAATAGATGGAAGCTTAAAAAAGTGAGTGAGAACAATTAATCAGTGTAAGTGCTTGCCTCTAGAACAGTGGTCGCCAACCAGTGGGCCGGGGACCACTGGTGGCCCATGAGAAAATTTTGGTGGTCCACAGAGAAATGTCACCCCCAAGCAATTAATGTGGAGTGTGAAGGATGTGTGTTTGTGTTTATTTTCATGGTCATGATGTGCACTGAAGATGATGTTTGATTTCGTTGTATGAGGTGCAATGACAATAAAGTAAACTAACTAATTCAGGCTGTGCGGGAACCCAAGGCTGTGCACATGGCCTGTGTCACTTGCATTGCGAACAACATGAGGTAAGTGAGGGGAGGGGGGAAAGGGAAGAAGGGGGGGAACTTGACCCAGTTGCCCCACGCGCCTCACTTGGTCACGCAAGGAAAGCAGCAAAAGTCTTTCTTTGTCTTCCCCAAACTCCGCCAGAAATGAGTCTTTGGGATTCTGCAAGGCATCCTGCTCCAAGAGGCTGTGCTGGTGCAACAAGTCTCACAAAGACTCGTTTCTGGTGGAGTTGGGAGAGAGAAAGAAAGACTTCTGCTGCTTTCCTTGCATGAAGCCAAAAGTCGCTCTCTTTCTCTCTCTCCTTCTGAAGCGGAGCTGGAGACAGTATCCTGCGATCCCAAATAAAGAACAATCAATCAGTAGGAAAATGGGATGGGGATTTTTCTGCAGACTTTTTTGGGATTTTCCCAGAGTCTCTGCGGGATTTAAAATTATGAGTTTGGTGGTCCCTGAGGTCCAAAAGGTTGGTGGCCCCTGCTCTAGAAGTTGTGGATCCTCCATCATGAAGTTTTTAAGAAGAGATTAGACAGCTATTATATAGGGTCTCCTACTTAAGTTGTGGGGGGAGGGGTTGGACTAGAAAGACCCCCAAAGCCCCTTCCAAGTTTGTTATCCAATTAATTCTATAAAATCTTGAGTAATAATAGTGGAATGTTTTTAGTGGAAGTAACAGAGTATAGTTTGGAGTTCTGTGAGAGATAAATTGTGCCCTGAAGCTGTTGTGAATAGATCTGACTCATTTTTAAAAAATCACCAGACCTTAGGTTTATCATAAGATTCAATTGTTTATGATCTGTGCAGGGATCCTTTGTATATTTCACATTTGACATTTGAGCACATACATTTCATTTCTGTCCCCACTCCCGTCTCTCTTTCTGTAATTTATTTATTTATTTTGTCAAAAGCTTACAATACAATAGAAATAAGAATAAACATAGGTTTAAATACAAGAAATAGGAACTAATAATTGGGGACAATAGGACAAGGGATGGTAGGCATGGTTGTGCGCTTATTTACACCCCTTACAGACCTCTTAGGAATGGGGTGAGGTCAATAGAGGTTAGTTTGAGGGTAAAGAAGTGGGGGTTTGAGCAGGTGACAACAGAATCAGGTAGTGAGTTCCAGACATTGACCACTTTGTTGCTGAAATCATACTTCCTGCAATCAAGTTTGAGTGGTTTACATTTAGTTTATATCTGTTGTGTGCTCTTGTGTTGTTGTGGTTAAAACTGAAATATTCATTAACTGGTAAGTCAATGTAATGTAATGTAATGCAATTTAATGTAATGTAATGCCGCATCTTAAACCTATATGCATCAAATCTTTATGTGCTTCCACAAAGCTGGTTCAGGGAACTTGTTAAGCTAAGCCCAAGTTATTTGAGGGATCACCTCTCTCTGATTACATATGACTATGCCATTACATCTGGCAGAGAGAGCCTACTATGGATCCTGTCTGCTGAGGGTCTTATATTTGACAGCTCCCAGAAGATGGACCTTCTCTGCTGTAGCACCTGCATTCTCCCCCTTCCCTGAAGTGAGGTTAGTCCATCCTTATTACTGTTCTGGAAGTCTCAAGTCCAGGCCTGGAACTCTTTGAGTGTCAGTATCATTTTAAGATGGCTCACGATTGCAGTTAATATTCCCTCTCTCCTGTGCCTTAGATTTTTAATAATGATTATTTTATATATTTTGACAATAACTTTTAAAAATATATTTATTGTTTTACTTCAGTTTTGTATGCCACCCAGAACCAGGTTAAAAATCTTCTTGTTCATTTCAGCTTCAAAGACAAATATGTACCAGTTCAACTGGTTTGTGAAGAAAACAATTTGCTCTGTGTTGCAACAGAACCTCTTAATGGATCCAAGTGTTCCATTGCTGGAGAGGCAATAATCAGCACCTCTATGCAACATCCTGTGATTTCCTTATTTCCTTCCCTTAGAGCACGGTTCCTCAACTTGGGCAATTTTAGGATAAATGAACAAACTCAAAGAATTCCTCAGTTCCCTGTGGAAAATACTGCCTTAGAGAAAGGTTTTAACAAAAGATTTTTTATTTCTCTAAGCACATTTACCCAAAACTTGTACATCTCTGGTGAGGAAGTGGACAATTGAAACATTTCAGTCAGGTTGGCCTGGATACCTGCCTTTCAACTTATTCCTGATTTTTGTTCCCTGCCATCTTATTGCTACTTCATTGCTTTGATCCAAACAGTTACAGCCTTGAATTTATAAGGAATGTATGGGTACTTGAATTTTTCAAAATGTGTAGTGATTCATTTTTATTTCATCTCTTTCTAATAAACTAGAGTGATGAGTATAAAGTTTTAGAAGATAATGGAGACTCAGACTGCAATCTTAAATTTAATGGGATTTATTTTTGAGCAGACGTTTTAAGATTGCATATTCAGCTGATTAAATCCATCCTGAGCATTCTGAAGGAAGTTGTGTGTCTTTTATAAAAGCATAAAGAGCTGTTGGGTTTAATAGAACTTAAGGATTTAGGAGATGAAGGAAAAAAAAGGGGTTGGGGAATGAGGAAACATGCACCCTAATTAACTTGTGGCACTTTATCAGACTAAGATGAAAAAACAAAATGCCATATATTAGAAGTGTTTTCCAGATTCTTCAGTTACCTCAAGAAGTAATTTGTGTTCAGGATAAAAATTGTTTTAGTTCTTAAGCAGAATTATGTTCAAAAGCTTTGGAAGAAAATAATTGAGGCTTCTATGGCACAATTTCAAAGAATGGTGTAACTCTTAAGGGGGAAAATGTGGTCTTTTGATGGCATAAATAGTATCTAGCACACTTCTAAATGTAAGACATTATTGCTCATTAAACTCAAATCCCAAACAAGTGATTTTATTCATCTACTCATCCATCTCAGAATTATATTTATACCATGTCTTTCCTTTAAGAAACTAAAAGACACTTATATGGTGTCACCTCTCATTTTATCCCTGCATTGACAATATTTTTATCATTATTACTTACACTTTAATCAACTAAAAACCATATTTTAAATATGTTCTATTACTGGCTGACAGAATAATTTTTTATAGTTCAAAAACCTATGGAGTAAAGTTATGCAAAAACTTTTTAAAAACTGTCAACCTGGAGTTAATTAGTATGACTCTATCAAAATTTCACCTTGAAAACTCAAATTGGTGACATAATCAGATAACAGATAACAGATAATCAGAGTTGGAAGGGATCTTGTAGGTCACCTAGTCCAACCCCCCACCCAAGCGGGAGACCCTACACCATTTCAAGTGGCAGTCCAATTTCTTCTTGAAGGTCTCAAGTGATGATGCTCCCACAAGTTCCGAGGGCAAGCTGTTCCATTGGTTGATTGTTCTCACTGTCAGAAAGTTTCTCCTTATTTCCAGGTTAAATCTCTCCTTGATCAGTTTCCATCCATTATTCCTTGTCTGGCCTTTGGGTGCTTTAGAAAATAGCTTGACCCCTTCCTCTCTATGGTAGCCTCAAATATTGGAAGACTGCTATCATGTCTCTTCTGGTCCTTCTCTTCACTAGACTAGCCAAGCCCAGTTCCTGTAACCATTCTTCGTATGTTTTACTCTCCAGTCCCCTAATCATCCTGGTTGCTCGAGCAGTTGATCTGAACCAATCCAGAAGGATAAGTTGGTTAATGGTATCAAAAGCCACAGATAAGTCAAATAAGGCAAGGATGGATGCAATCCACACTCTGTCCTCACCAGAGATTATCCAAAACTACAACTAATGTATCTCCCATATCCTGTCCCGAATCATGACTGAAAAGCATCCATATAATTCCCTTCAACCAAGGTTCTCTGAAGCTGCTGCACAACCACCTTCACAATGCCCTTCCCCCAAAAGTGGAAGTTAGATAAGAAAGAAAATAATAGCCAACAATATTAGACATTGAGCAATGGCATCTTGAGGAGGGGGTGTGTAAACCAAACCTCCTTAAGAGTTGAAGGAGCAATTCCATCACTTAAGGAAGCATTAACCATCACCAGAACTCACATAACACACATACACCGGGTCACTGTAACCAGGCAGGAGGGGCATGGTTCTAAATAGCAAGGGGGTTAGCTCATATCTGTAAGGACCTTGTCCACTTTCTTAGATACAACAGATACAAAACCTTTCCAGATAACAGGGCAAGACTCATCTTTAGGCATTTCCACAGCAGGATCCAACTGAGAATGAATCTGAGAAATTTCACTCAACGAACACTGGGAAAATTCCTCTGCGCCCCCATTTAAAGATTCTCTGAGCCATCCTTCCCAAGATGATTTGGGTCACCTGAAATTGTCTGTGGAATGGCTATCTCTGGATGCAATGAAATAAGAGGAGTAGTGGCATTTTGCCACCTTTATCACTATTAGCTAGACCTCAGAGGTGGTATTCAGCAGGTTCTGACCAGTTCTGGAGAACCGATAGCGGAAATGTTGAGTAGTTCAGAGAACCAGCAAATACCACCTCTGATTGGTCCCACCCCCTCTGCCTCCCGAGTCCCAGATGATCCTCTGGATCTCCTTTTGTTGCCCTGAACAGGAGAATGGAGTTGGAAAGCAGGTTAGTGGGGTGGGAAGGGAATGGGATTTTGCAGTAACCTTCCCCCAGGAGTGGAGTAGGAATGGAGATTTTACAGTATCCTTCTCCTGCCATGCCCACCAAGCCACGCCCACCAAGCCAAGGCAAGCCCACCAAGCCATGCCCACAGAACCAGTATAAATTTTTTTTGAATCCCACCACTGGTAGGCCTTAATATCAGCTCTAACTCATGTTTGGTTGTGTTTGTCCCTTGTCAAGTACCGGTGATGTCTCTAGATTTTGCTCCTTTCAGTTTCTCTCCCTCAGCTGTTCTGTACATCAGGGAGAGCACTGGGATCCTCAGAGGAGGGTGGTCACATAGGCATTATTTGAGTCAAAGCCTCATCTTCCCCCTTATTCCCAAAAGGTGATCAAAGCTTCAGATGGCCTGTGTAGTAAACCAGCAAGAACAACCTTCAGTTCCCTCTGGAACCTACCCGTATCCATTAGTCACTGGCACAGGGCAATTTAATGGGTCTAGCCTTTCTACAATGGATAATGGTGCTAGAAAATCCCAACATAATCAAGGCATGGTCTGACCATGAGAAGGGGATACCAAAAGCTCTCCAAATTTCAGATCACACAGTGACTGTTCTGACAGGAACACCTGATAGAATTTTATCTTATCAATATTCTAGCCAAAAGCCTTCCTCATATACTGATAAATGTTTTTCACTTTTAAAAATAGTTTTATACTATTCCCCATCCAATTATTGCAAGGACACTGATGAAGAATTCTAGACAGAACCAAGCAGATTCAATCAGCTACTCGGTCATGATAGAAGGAGCTTTGAAAGCTTTGCAGTCATTGAGATGTTTTAAAGACATACTTTAATTGAAGGCTTCCTGAAGTAAGTACTCCCTTGAAACTCTTCACAGCTTAAAAAATAGACTAAATAATTACAGTTAACTTTTTTTTTTCAGTGATCAAATATTTAGAATCTGTACACTATAATCCTATATGCTGTGTTTAGCCTGAAATTCTGCACACAAATTCCTGTGCCAATATGCTCATGAAAAAAGAATTCCTGGACTAAAAATGTAGGACAGGATGGATTATATCTGCAAGTCACAGGCTGTATCTGTGTTTGATAATGAATGGGTCAAATAATATTTGTCAACCTTGAGAATATTAAGATGTGTGGACTTCAACTTTCAGAACCCCTCAGCCAGCAAACTGAAGATAGGACACGGATAGGATATGGATAATGGCTATCCATAGTAATATGTCAATGGACTTTATACATATACATGTCTTCATTGTTAAGCACTGTGAAACCCTCAGGTACGTAGTACTGAAATCAGAAGCTTCAGTGCTTCTGAGAGCTATGCTTGCAGGAGACTGAATTTCTGTTAGTCAACTCTACCAATAAAATTGAAGGAGAAATATATCAAAGCATAATCCACAGGATATGAGGGCAGGTGAACTTCTGCAGCTGTGAAGGTCATCCACTCACCTAGAAGGAACACCAAAATCAAATTTAAAAGAAGGCAGTGAGAAATCACTTCTTGTCAGTCCTCCTACCATTACACTTCTGCATTTGTTTGGACGTATATGTGCTAGATCAGTGGTCCCCAACCTTTTTGTACCAGGGACCGGTTTCAAGCAGAAACATTTTTTCAAGGACCGGGGAGAATCCGAGTTTGGTAGTTTGCTTGCAGACGTTTCATTACCTGACTAGGTAACATCTGATGTTGTTACCTAGTCGGGTATCAAAACGTCTGCCAGCAAACCACCAAGTTCAGGGCGCCTCGGCCCTGCCTCCCTCCCCATCCCTCAGGTGTCTGCCTCCCTCCCTCCTCAGGTGTCTGCCTCGTTCCTCTCTCAGTCACTCTATCGGCTCCTACAGCAGCCCAGGAAGAAACTGCTTCAAAGCAAGCATGAGGTGGGGACTAGAATTTTTGTTGCTATGCAAAGCAATCATAAAGTATAACATCCCATAATCATGCCACTTAGGATTCTGCCACTTCTGGTTGCTGTTGGTAAAAAGAGGCGAATAGTTATTATTCTCAGCCGAAGCTGCTCCCAAACAAACAGACAGGCAGGCAGGCAGGTAGAACGAGCACTGTGGATTGAACTGCTGGCGGGCGGGCGGGCGGGTGGGGGGTGAAACGGGCGTCGGGAAGCTGCGCGACAGGAAAAAGCCACCCCCGGCTTCTTTGAAGCAGTTTCTTCCTGTGCTGGTGGAGGAGCAACAGAGCGACTGAGAGAGCTGAGCCAGAGAGCAGGACAGGCTTCAGTTGCTTCCTCCCTCCCCTTCTTTCATTTGTGTCCTTGATCCCGATCCCAGCAGCATTCACCCCGAAGGCGAAGAAAGCCGCCATTTTTTTTATTTTTTTTCTTTGCGGCCGGTACAGAGTGCTCCACGGCCCGGCACCGTCCGCGGCCCGGTGGTTGGGGACCCCTGTGCTAGATGATGAGACCGCTCCCTCATGGGCATCTGAAAGGGGGCAAATGATGAAGGAGGAGAAAAGCATTAAATGTTCTCAAGGAGGTATTAAGGTAACAGTGTGGCCAGATCAAAGGCACTAGATTTCAATCTAGTTATTAATGATGCTACAAGTAAAAGAAAATGTTGTATTTTATAATCACACATATACAGACAGTCCTCACTTAGCAACATAATTGGGACTAGAATTTTGTTGCTATGCAAAGCAATCATAAAGTATAACATCCCATAATCATGCCACTTAGGATTCTGCCACTTCTGGTTGCTGTTGTTAAGGAAATCTTGCCAGAAAGTTAAGCACATTGTCGATGCGTCGCTGTGGTGTAGGGTAAATGGAACCTGTTGATGTTTAACTTTGAAGAGGAACCAATGTTAGACAGAGAGTAGTGAAGGACATATTTTGAGGTGACACAGTATGAAGGAACCGGAAGGGAGGAGTTAAGAAAAATAGAGCAGTTTGTGCGCAGAGAACTCATGTGTTAGGAGTATTATTACAAAATACGACAGTCGCTGTTTATGATTTCCTGATGGCTTTCCCAATGTTTTTGCTTGTGAGGAGCCACCAGTGAAGATTGCAAATTTTGATCACATGACTGTGAAATATGGTGACTGTCATAAGCACTACTGTTTAGTGCTGTTGGAAATTCAAAGGATCACTTCTGTAATTCTGTAAGTATTTATGAAGTGGTTCTTGGTAGAATTCAGGTTGCTGCCATGCCACATACCCATTCCAGCCTCAAATTCTGGGAACTTTTGAAGACTAAATTATTCCAGAGTTCTAGAATGCTCAGGATCATTTATGTGATTTTTATCATTTTAAGTGTTTGTTTTAGCTTACTGTAGATGCTTTAATTTTGAGTGCCTTGTTTATTGCTGCATTTAATTACTTTAAACCTCTAAGAGTCTGATTGATTGAGGTGGGTATAAATGTGACCAGTAAATAAACAAATGTTTGAAATGTCAACCTAGGAAGGACAAGAAAGTAGCAAGAAAAGAAAAGTGATAGAGTTTGAAGAAGATAATTGAAAACAGACAAATTTACAACTGGGAAAGTGGTAATGGTAAACAGTTCAATGAAAGTGTCAATGCAGTGTGTATCCGCTACAGAAAAGGCCAACAGAATGTTAAGGATAATAAGAAATGGTACTGAAAATAGAGATGCTAAAATCTAATGTGATTATATAAATCAATGGGACATTTTGTGCAGTTCTGGTTGCCACATGTTGAAAAGTTTATCATGGAGCCAAAGAAAGTTCAGAGAAGTTCAGTAACAATGATCAAGGGGCTGGAGTAACTTCTTGAACTGGAAAGGTTATGGCATTTGGGACTTTTTAATATAGAAGAAAGCAAATAAGATAATGGTTGATGTATACAAAATTATGCATGGATAAAACAGACAAGGAAAAGCTATTTTCTCCTTTGCAAAATTCCAGAGCTCATCTGATTCAATGAAATGGAATCTTGAAAAATTAGGATAAGCAAAAGGATTTTTTTTTTAAAAAAATACATCCTATAATTCAATTCTCAAATTCCCTCCCGCCAGATGTGGTGCTGGTTGAAAAGTTTGGCTGGTTCCAAAAGGGGTTGGACCAATTCATTGGGGATCAATGGCTATTAGTCTCAATGGCAGTGTGGCTGCCTCTGAAGCCCATCTGCTGGGAGACTAGTGAGTTATCTTGTGTGGTTAGTTAGCCACTGGGACAACAGGCTGCTGGACAGAATAGGCCAGGAGCAGGGGTGGGATTCTAACGGTTCTATAGAACTGATTGTTATGATTCTGCGCAGTTTGGAGAACTGGCACATTGTGTCCCTGGCAGGCTCTGCCCACCCCTCTCCTTCCTGCCCAGTCAGTCCTTATTGTACATGCACGATTCTTCCCCCACCCAGTCACTCCTTAAGGTATTTTTTTTCCTCCTGACGATCAGCTGTTCCGATGATCAGCTGTTTTGGGATCCCCCTTGCTGTCTTACTGCTTCACCCAGGAGGCAAAGGGGGGCTCGCAGGGGGGAGCTGCACCCCCCATGCTTCTTTTTTGCCTTCCTGGGCCCCAGGTAAGCTTCCTGGGACCAAAAACACCCCCTCAGGAGGCTCCCCTGAGGCCCAGGAGGCTCAAAAATGGAGCACAAGGGGGTGTTGCCTTCCTTCTGTTCTTTGCCTTCCTGAGCCCCAGGGAAGCCTTCTGGAAGCAAATATGCTCCCCAGGAGGCTCCCCTAAGGCCCAGGAGCAAAAAAAAAATGGGAGGAGGGAGTGCTGCAAAAAAAGAAGAAGCCATGCTCCCCAGTCACATGACCATGCCCACCTAGCCACGCCTATCTAACTACACCCACAGAAGCAGTTTTTAAAGAATTTGAATCCCACCCCTGGCCACGAGTCTGACTGAGCAGGGTATTGCTTATATTCTTATGTACTGAAAAGTAATTGTGGAAGAGCTCTAAGAGAGGCAAGTGAGATTTGTTTATTTATGTGAATTAAAGGTCCAAATTATTAATTAAAGATAAAAAGAAGATGGAAAAGTGTTATTGAAACTCTACAAATGTATTATAGAATGACAGATCATTTGTTCAAACAGAAAGAACCTAACTCTACTAGGAAGTGAAATACAAGAAGCAATAGAGCAGCCTGTCCATAGAAAAACATCAGGCACCAATGAAATGTTGTTTAAACTGTAGGAGAAGAGACACTTAAAAGTCCTGTTCTAGATTAACAACAGAATAAGAGAACTGCAAGAGAATATACACATTACTGAACCACTGCAATAATTCCTCATACAAACGGACTGAGGTAAAACTGCATTTACGTTAACAATCAGTTCTCTGGTTGTGAACACGTGCAACAGTTATGATGATAGATAAAGTTGATGAATAGGGTCAAGAGCTGCAGATTATTGTTCAGGAAAGGTCAAGATGGAGGGCATTTGCCCACATAGGTCCTAGGGGTTAGGCCCAATTCATTTATACCTAATAAAGAAACAGGTCTGCTGTGATATTGCAGAAGATTATAATAGCGATGAGGAATAGATGGTGTGCCCTGCTTTCCACTGGGCTTTTTGTCTAAAAATGACTTCTTTTCTGTATTCTTGTACATGACATATCTTGGTAAGACTTCAGGTTTTTCAAAAGCAAGCTTCTGGCCTTCTATGCCCTCTATTATTTTCCTTACTTAGCTCTTTTTCCCTGCCTTGATGCCACCTAGCTCAAGAACATCATGTTTTTCTTTTCAAAATGTTTTGCCAGACCAAAGGTCAGCCACCTGTGGCCGGGAGAGTGTGATTTAAGAACTGGTTGTGTCTAAGGTGTACTTTTGTTACCTGAGACGCAATAAGTATAGCTCTGCTTAATTAGAAGTATGAATAATTGCAATAGTACACTATTTTAAGCCCTTTCTGGGAATAAGATTCAACATAGATTTATTAAATAGTATGCAGTAATCTGTAGAAAGTATGGGGTTGCATCTGACAAGGAAAGGCCTAAAAAACATAGGATTCGATTCCATATCCACATTCTTCTATTGACTATTGCCTGTTCTTGTTGCTGTGTTTGTGGATTTTTTTTTACCTGGCATAAAAATTGTTATTCTTTTCCTCTGCTTTGTTAAAAAAAACCCACTTCAATTTCTCCCTCATTTGAATGTTCATTGCCTTCCAATTCATGAACCAATTGGGCACACGTTGTGACAAAACAATAAACTGTAGAAATGTCTGTCTCTCTGTGGGTAAAAATTAAATGTTAATTTATCCATATCTCATGAATTATGAATGCTGCTTTGCTATAATAATTTTTCATCAAAGCTTATTTTTTTCAGTCCACACATTTCGTCATTTGAGAGTTTTTCACTTCTCACTATAAGAATGCTATTTTTTTTAATATTCAGAGTTGTTGTTTTAGGTGTAAATGTTAACAAAGTAAACAAATTACATTAAACCAAGCCCTATGTGTTGAAAACACCATTGATTTAATAAACACAGTTTAAAATGTTTTCCACATTTACTCTTTGCCATTCAGGATTTAGCAAAATGAATAAACAAATAATAAATCTAGAAGGCATAAAACATTAAATTTAGCTGGAACAAAAGTGCAATTTATTACATTTCCTTATACTTTAGCTGTTCATGAGTTATGAAGAACACTTGCCTTGCCAAAATCCATTTGTGGTATGAAGAGAATAGAGTATAAAATTGCTTGATTAGTCAACAATATTCAAAATAAAGATATTGCGAAAGAATTAGCTATTGCTATGCTGTAAAAACAGTGTGGATGAGATGAAACTTATTTTTCTAAGTTAGGTTCTCCTGCCTTTGCTGTCATAGTCTTTAATTGCTAAACACTTGTACAAATCATTTTTATTTATTTAGCATACGATGAGAGTATGACAAAGAGAAGTACACATATACACACAATTCACATAATTATACACAAAACTTCTACGGAGGTACATCAATGGCCTCATAACTGGATGTCCAGTTCAGTTATCCAGGCAGCCGCCTCTTGTGTTGTTTCCTGGGGAGCAGAAGTCACCTGCATCCATAGCATTTCTTAAGCTACATGTGCTTCCTAGGTGGTGTTAAAAGGGTGATAGCAATCTGATGTAGCCGCACTGCCCTACTAGGCCTCACAAACAGAAAAGTATAAATCATGGTTGTTATAACTTTGTAAAGAATACAAGGCCATCACATTTCTCTACAGCAGGGGTGTCAAACTCAAGGCCTGGGGGCCGGATCCCGCCTGTGGGGTGCTTAGATCTGGCTCTTAGATCTTCGCCCTGGAAACAGCAAAGGCCCATGATGCCTCTATCAGCAAAAACAGAGCCCGAGAGGGCTGAGGGCGGCCATCCCAAAGCACCATTTTCACTGGCAGAAAGTTGCAGGAAGCCATCAAAAATGAAAATGAAGCTCAAGAGTCTATTTTCGCTGGGAGAATACTCAGGCCTCAACAGGCGCCCTGACATGAGTGACGTCAAGGTGGCCACACCCACCCTGGCCATGCCCACCCTGGCCCCCTGATGTCAAACATACCCTTGATGTGGCCCTCAATGAAATCGAGTTTGACACCCCTGCTCTACAGCAACTTCTTCAACCAGATGTTTGCTGAAACTTATGGAAGGTATAGCTCAGTACCTCTGGACTGCCAAAGGATGGGGAGGCTGCCCTGAATGAAATGCTTTGTGAGGTAATACTTGAAGAAATGCCTTGAAAAGGAAGTGGATGTCCTTTAATCTGGTGATATGTGCCTCTCCCTATTGTTTTCTTGGCAAGAATAGAGAAGTGGCTTGCTATTGTCTTTTGCTGGAACATTTTTGGTTTTCTTTATATAGTCTACGACCTTGCGATATACTGATATATCTCCTGCTCAAATCCTAAACGTGCCGTAATGTTCTGAGATTTTCCCCGCAACAATAAACCTGTGAGGTGGGTTAGGCTAAGAGTGATTGGCCCAAAGTCTCACAACTAGCTTTTATGCCAATGGTGTGACTAGAACCCACAGCCTCCTGGTTTCTAGTCAGATGCCTTAGACCAAACTGGCTCTCACAATTGTCCTTCTCCTTGCTTTTCATGATACAGAAGCCAAGGGGGGAAATCTTCCCTAGCTTCGCAAATGATGGCAGATGAGAGGAGTCCGGTTATTCAGTTAGGAATATTTTGGGGAACACAATACACCACAACCAATAAGGAGTAGGTTAAGATAGAAAACAAACAGCATACAGATCCCCTTACTTTCCTTTGTGCATTAATACTCATGCAAGATGGCACTCAGGTGTTCTACTATCTATTGTTCACTTCTGAAAAATTAGACATCAGAAACAAATGACTTGCCATTTCAGAACTGCAACACATCTGGAATTGCTCCCACAGACTGGATGAAAGATTTTGCCACAACTAGTCCTAGCCAACTATTTTCAAATGGGTTTTAGGTTGGAGAAAAAGAACAACATGGGCAGAAATTATGAACCTGTGAACATGGCTCCTAACCTGGGGAATGAAAATTTAGTAAAGTACCATCCTCTATGGACCGCATTGGAAAATATCATTTGTCTCTTCTAAATTCATATATCTGGGATTTATGGATTAAAAGAATTGGAATATCTGATAATGCCTCATTTATGATTTCCGGAAGAACATTATATTGATATCAACTGATTTAATATTATAATTGATAAATTGAAAATTGTATTTTGAATATATTGAAAGCCTGAAAGAACCTGTTGAAAAGATGGACTTATGGTAAAAGAAAATTAAACGTCGACACACCTCCGTGATTGAAGATTTGTGAATTACTTGCATCTTTCTGGAATACTATTTTAATATTTATGTATATACATGGATACATCCATAAATATGAAAGATTGTAGTATTATGTTGAATTAATTTTGAATCAGATTTGGAAGAATTATGGTTATATCTGGTATGGGGAAGGGGGATCATCAAAAACGTTATTTTGAGAAACTGGAAAACTGATGTTATTATAGATATTAAAGATTGATTTTTAGAAATGTGTAATTTATTTGTTTGGAAGACAGTATTTTCCACTAATCAGAAAATGAACACTATGTGGTTTTTTGCTATCAATTTCATGATGATTTATAACATTAGAAATAAAGTAAAAATAGCAGAAGGTAATTATAATGGTGTGAGGTATTTTCTATTAACTACCGTGTTTCTCCAACAATACGGCCTCCACCAATAGGAAGGCCCAGAATGTTTTTGGGGCATAAAATCAATTAACCCCTCCCCCAAATTTAGGCCTATCTTAAAATATGCAAAATAAGGGGAAGGGCGGGAGACTTGCCGTTAGGAGCGCCCGGCGGGCAGGAATTCCTCGCCACCAGCCGTTCCTAACGAGCGATCATGGCGAAGCGTGGGGAGCTCCTACTCCCACCAAACACCTTTGCTGCAGACACCTTTGGCACCCGCCGCTGTTGCTTTCCCTTCTGCCCATTCTGCCGCCACGTTTGGAGCTGGCGCTTCCGTTTGAGTGCTGCCGCCATTTGGAGCTCCAAACACGGAAGTGGCAGCTCCAAACATGACGGCGGGCGATCTTTTTATTTTGGTCTGCGCAAAGTTCAGAGCGAGCAAGAGAGGAGACTGCGATGCCTCCATCCGAGATGGCAACCTCACTAGTGGATCACAACGTGGCTGGAAGCCCGAATCGGCGGGATACGATGGCGATCTTTTTGGAGCGAGAGGAAAGGGAGAGAAGAGTTGCGGCGTAATTTGCAGGAGGAAGTGGGTGTACCCCACAGCAGGGAGCCCAAGGAAGAAGGGCCGGTGGCAACGGAGAGCGTCCCGTAGCTCCGGAAGCAGCCTAGAGACGCGCGCCGGGAAGAGGCGCAGATGCTGCCTTGTAGTCCCCAAACCAACTGCGTGCGCCGCCTTTAGTTATGTGCGCTCCGCTCTCTGGGCATCTCCGTGTGATCATGACCCTGTCCTTTCCACCTGGCGCCCTTGCTGCTTTCTGGCTCTTTAGCGACCGGCCGTGTTTGGAACATGTTCGCGTTTGGAGTTGGTTTGGGGACTACAAGGCAGCATCTGTGTCAGTTATTCTACAACATTTCTACAGGAGGAGAGAAATTCTATCAACACTTTCTCAAAGCTGAAATGTCTGGTCATAACTGAAGTGAAGCTTTGCTTCCTTCCTTCCAGAATTTGACTTGGCTGATGCTGGGAGTGGCAAGAAGCATTGCAATGGGCAGCCTGGCCCTGTTTTTTTTTTTTTTTTTTTTTTGCATTCTTCATGGTGCTTTAGATCAAGACTGTGTGTGTGTGTGTGTGTGTGTGTGTGTGTGTGTAGGGAAAAACCTGTCAGTTTCATGAAACTAAAGAGGTTCTGGCATCTTACAAAAAAGAGGCCATACTATAGTTCAGTGATGCAGTTTCTATTTTGCATGCAGAAAATCTTCGGTTCTGTTTCTGGCATTTAAAGTTCAGACAAGAAAGATTCTTGCAGAAACCATGAAGAACTCTTGGCACTGACCTACATGAATTACAGTTCTGACTCAGTATAAAGCTTACTCTGATAATCCCTTGGAATTTGATCCTGCTTAGAGAAATAGGGAACCATGCATACAAAATGATAGAAACATGTTTTTATATTATTCTGGGTTTTTTCCCCTTTTACAGTGGGGGTGTGAAAGTCAAGAACTGTGGGCCAGATCTGACCCGTGGGGTGCTTAAATCCGGCCCATGGGTTGGCCCAATAGCAAAGGACTGGCCCACGGTGCCTCTGGCGGCTAAAACGGGCTGTGTGAGGCCCCCTTGCACCTCATTTTCACCCTCCATAGCCTCCTGCAGCACTCTGGCAGCCAAAACTAGGCCAGAACTAGGCTGAAACTGGGCCAAAAATGGGCCCAAAACAGGCCAAAAAACAAGCCCAAAACAGGCAAAAAACCGACTGAAAACAGCCCAAAAGCCCCAAAACAGGCCCATTTTGGGCTGGCAGAGTGCTTCAGGAGGCCATGGAGGGCAAGAACGAGGTGCAGCGGGGGCATGTGCAGATCCTCTGTGCCCTGTTTTGGCCAGCAGG
Organism: Notechis scutatus; assembly: GCF_049901735.1. Taxonomy (NCBI): domain Eukaryota; kingdom Metazoa; phylum Chordata; class Lepidosauria; order Squamata; family Elapidae; genus Notechis; species Notechis scutatus. The sequence goes on along the minus strand of NC_142009.1, from coordinate 270,680,019 downwards.
GTGTCAGGTTTCCGGCAATTGCCCTAATTAAATCATGAGCCTTGAGCCAAGCTTCAAAAAAATCCCAAAGCTCCAAAAGAATCCAAAAGATTTATTAGGAGAAACATGTCAGCATTAACCCATATGAAGCCAACTCTGCCACATATAATATGTAGTCACCTGTGACCCTGTTTCCCCCCTCCCTCCTGGGTGTGTCATAAATCAGATTCTCCAATAAAGCATGTTCATGGGCTGGGTGTCATCAATCACATTCTCCAATGAAGAATTTTCACGGGCAGAAGATCCAGTAGCCTAGGTTACAAACTTTGAAAGATAAGCGTGGAATGTACTTCTGGTTTTAATTGCTGTACTGCTCCTTCAGGTTCCCCCCGCCCCCGCTTATGGCAACTTGAAAACAAGCATGCTTTATGAGTTGACACAAGGTGCTCCAGGAGGCACCTGTCCTGCTTCCCTGCCCCCTCCCACCCCACCACTGGCCAGCAGAGGAAAACTACAATGCTGATTTGGCTCTCCAAGAAGTCCAGTTTGACACCCCTGTTTTACAGCTTTGATATAAGATTGAGATTTTAAAATTCTTCTACATCAACCTTAATGCAAATATTTATGTGTGCAATTTTAGAAAGGATGTATATTGAGAAATGAAAAAGCAAAATCAAGAGATGAGGGCCTTTTCTCATGGTTCACAAAGTGCTAGATAAAGATACCAAAAGCCCTTCAGCTTTTAAAGTTTTAAATGTAATGAGCCAGTAACACATTATTTGTCCTCAAGATTGTTTGAAGTGCAAGTAAATAAATTCCAAGGCAACAAGAAATACAAACTGCTGGGGGGAAAAAATTGCAGTCGCTGAAATGTTAATCAGTATCATTAAGAATGATAGTAACTTTGCTTTGCAGAAATAGCTTGAGTAATATGATGTAGCTTCTGCTGTTTTACAAAATGGCTTTAAAAAAACTATAGTGAGATAAAGACAGTAATATACTGTTGATAAATGTATAATTTTAGGAATTTTATTATGGAGCCTGTTTATACCGGTGGTCCTCGACTTATGACCACAATTGAGCCCAAAATTTATCTTAAGTGAGTTTTGCCGTATTTTATGATTTTTCTTGCCACATTTGTTAAATGAATCACTGTAGTTGTTAAATTAGCAACACGGTTGTTAAGCAAATCTGGCTTCCCCATTGACTTTGCTTGTCAGAATGTTGCAGAAGGGGTTCACATGACCCTGGGACACTCGTCATAAAAGTGAGTCAGGTTTCAAGCATCCGAATGTAAATCATGTGACGATAAGGATGCTGCAACAGACATAAATGTGAAAAATGGTCATAAGTCACTTTTTTCAGTGCTGTTGTAACTTCAAACGGTCATTCAGTGAACTGTTGTAAGTCGAGGACAACCTGTAATGGCTAGAAATCTGGAGACCATGAGTTCTAATCTCATTTTAGGCATGAAAGTCAGCTGGGTGACTTTGGGCCAGTCACTCTCTGTCAGACCAAACTATCTCACAGGTCTGCCATTGTGGGGAAAATATGAGGAGGAAGGAAGATTAGTATGTTCACCGGCTTTGAGTTATTTATAAAAATAATAAAGGTGGGATAAAAATAAAACATCTTTCCAAGTAAGGTGCTTTATGATTGTGAGATTTTGAAAACAGCGACACTGATCAATATCAGAAGACAGGGCAGGTATTGTCACTGTGACAAATCTTGTTGAATTCAATTCCTGAAGATACTAGCAGCATACTTGCACAAGTGCTCCTCTGGCTGCATGTTTGTTCAGTTTCTGGATACAGGTTCTTGAGTGAAGCAATCATTTTATATGTACAGAGCTGCTCTCCACCTCCCACCCCAAAGCCTTTCTTCCTGCAATGCTATATAGCCTGTATCTTAGATCAGTGGTTCCCAACCTTTTTTGTACCACGGACCGGTACCGGCATCGGCACGCACGACCAAGGCAAGGCGAGCTGAGCGACCAGCCAGCCAGCCGTCCCCCACTTCTCCCCACCACCTTCAACTCCTCCTTTGTACCTTTTTGCGGTCGATGGGCTTTTTGGGCTCTTTCTTAATCTCCTCCTGAGTAACGTGAGACTCCACCGCCATCGGGATGGCTCTTCGTTCGAAGCTGCCCCCCCTTCAACGAAACGAAGGCACGAGGATTCCTTCAGCACCCAAACGCTGTTTTCGACGACCAACAAACTCATCCAGAAGCACTTTCTCAAGCGCCGTCGAAACAAGATGGCGGTGCCCAAGCAAAATAGGCGGCCCGGTAAAAAATGATCCACGGACCGGTACCGGTCCGGGGCCCGGTGGTTGGGGACCACTGTCTTAGATGATCAACTACCTGTGGGGTTTCTGGATGTTCTGACCAAAACCTTGTTCCAAGGAAACAAACACCAAACAGAGGTAAAAGCAAAACCTTTTAATGTTTCTCTGCAAATTCAGTTCATTCACAGTTAAAGGGCTATGAAAACTAATTGTCTCTGATAAGAACGAGCCTTGCCAAGGTTGTGCAAGGCTGCCAAGAACACATTGCCAAGAACTATTCAAAACAAAAAGTCTCTAAACACAAACCAGGATAGTCCGAGCGTCCACAAGGCTTGAAGTGCAAGAACTTCTTTGCTTCCTGCAAAGAATCCTAGTCTCTCAGGCTGGCTTTTATCTTTTAAGGGAGGGGCCATTACCTTGCAGCCTTACTTCCAAGTCTCCTGTGCTGCTGCAGCTGCTCTTTCCTTTGAGCAGCCCTGCATGCATGCGCACTGGGCACAGGCTTCTCAGGGTCCTCTTCATCACTGATGCCAGCCTCCACAATCTCCGAAGGCAGCATTCCACTCTCTGATAGTCCTGGCCCCATCCCTTCATCACATGCAGGCCCCTCATCCAAGTCCTCGCTCTCTGAGACCTTAGCCGTCTGCACCTGCTGCCGACAAACCACAACACTAGGGTTTCATTAAGAGGCAAATTAGCAGAGTTAATAGTAGAAACATAAACTGGGCTCCCATCTTTTGTTTTGTTTAACTTTGCACATTTTGGTTTGATTCAGTTCAATATGTAAAGTTTGGTTTATGAAAATGGTGAACAAGGGGTTTTTTTTTGCAGGCAAGGGGCCACTGAAGTTGAGGCCTGTTACCTCAAGATGTGACTTGAGTAGATAGAGACCAAAATGTTGGGCTTCTTTTGGTAGGTTTGAGGGAGAACATTGGTCCAATTTGTTAGAAGAGACAAATAAGTATCATAAAGTTGCAAAATCTATTATTTTCTCCCTTAATTCTCAAAGCAATCACAATAACCCCCAACGTTTTGATTCTATCAACTATGGAATACTAAATGTACTGTAGAAATAACAGAACATAGCCAGTGGTCATGGATTGCTCATTGTTAGGTATTTGGGTTAGAAATATATAAACCAGGATAAATATTTTAAAACTATCTTTAAGAAAATGCAAAACTGTAATTAGGTGTGGTTTCTCAAACGGCCATAAGATGGAGCCAGAAACCTGGTTTGTTTTAGTCTGAGTCTCAGAAGAGAGTGTATCTCTGTTTCCTTCTGTTGGAAAGTATTGCCGTTCCTCCATTTCTTCTAATTGACTGATATTACTGGATTTGATGTAAGTCTGATACTAAACTGTTTTTGACACAGGACTTTGTTACTGGATTATCCCTGGATTGAAAACTGACTGATTTAACCTGTGAATGACTTTGGACTGACTATTTTCAACTTTGCTTAAACCTTTATTGAAAGTACAACCCTACATTTACTGTACAGTGTATCTGTGTGCTGTGTGTGTATTAGTCAAACACTACTCTCTATACGTCTCCCTGTATGCGCTCATTCTCCTAACGGGGAATTACCTCAACCTCATTGCTGATTCACTAATTAGAGCATTCATTTTTGCACAAATTGTGGTTTATATAATCATTTATAATTAAACAAAGCCTAGATCAGCACAATCCAGCAACCAAATCACAGTGATGGAAGTCCATCCAATCCCTTGACTAGCCTGCCATTCAAGAAGCAGATACAACATTCCTGGAAGTCACTACTTATCCTCTCTTGAAAGTTGTCTGAGATTCTCAATCATCCAGGTCATGGTTATCCTAAATGCTTTTTGTTTTTCCTCAAAAAGCAACTGGACTTTTTTAGTTTTTTTCCTTTGAAAACATTTTACTTTTCATTCAAATAGCTTCTTTGGTGGTAAGTAACTGGTGAGTTCTCCTGAAAACCTTTCCCCAGACACCTACCTCATGGGCACTTTTCTTTTTAGAAAGCATGCACTGTTGGACATTTTCTCCTAAGTATTATTATACTGCTTCTTTGCATTCCCACTCTTGCTTTTCAAATAGTACACAGTTTTCCACACCAAGGGCTACTTTTGACCTAACATAGTATGCCAAAGATCACAACACTCACATTTTTGTTTGCATCTGCAAATTGCACTCCAAGAAATTCAAACAATATTTAAATGCAACAAGCTTACTAAGATTCCTATAGGCCACAACTAAGCATCCAGGTGTCCACAAGGGAGGCAAAAAGGGGGAGAAGGGACAGAGGATATGTTGGGGCATTAGAAAGCAAGTGTACTATTCTGTAATTCCATAAGCTATTGCAAGGCCAGTATAAAAGGGTGGAGCTTAGATAATAATATCATAACTTTGTTCATCATGAATAGAATAGAATAGAATAGAATAGAATAGAATAGAATAGAATAGAATAGAATAGAATAGAATTCTTTATTGGCCAAGTGTGATTGGACACACAAGGTATTTGTCTCTGGTACCTAAATTCACAGTATACATTATAAACAGCAAGTACTATAATAGGTCATAAATCATATAGATGTATATAGACTACTTTTATGTGGCTTTGGGTCTCCCATTTATAGACACTTCTACTTTAGGGCAGGGCAATGGGGTTTTTGAAAGGCCTTCACAGTATCAGTCTTCTGAGAATCCTTAGGGTTCCTCCAGTCACCAGGTACAATAGGAGCAACTTCATCATTATTGGCTATTTAGCGGCAACCTCAGTGAGAGATACTGAAGTTCTGACCTTACCATTTGTTTCCTGTCTGAATGGTTATTTCATACCCTCTTCTTCTTAAAAAGATTATTATCCGTCTTCTGATTGAGGTGTGAGAGGATGATATCTAAATGAGCATTCTCTCCCCTCCTTAGGTCTTGCATATAAATAAAGATGTGGTCATTCTCTCCTTGCCCTTGTCCAATTTAATCGGCTTCTGAAAAGAACCATCTCCAGGCAGCTCATTCATTCTGCTGACAATAAGGAACATGCTTGTTTAATCAATAAAATATACCCCTGAGGGAAAAGGAATAAAGAGGTTTGATCAAAGCTTATCTTCAGGAAAAATGTCACCTCATGAGTGGAATTAAAAAAAATGGGATTCTAGTAATATAAACTATGCTTGAGACTATATTTCACTGGACTTGAACTGACTTACTTCTGAGTAAACTTACATATATTTCCAATTGTCTGACCACCAACACATGTCTATTGAAAAACATAATTGATTGCCTTGACTGGGTTTTCTCCCAGATAAATATGTATATTGCAATTAAAGCATGTACTTTGATGTGCCCTTGACCCCTTAAAAGCAAGAGAGAAAGCGGGGGAAACCCTCTCATCTCCTAGAGAATAAGCAAGTACATTTCTTACATGTATTTTTTTTCTTGAAAGGAAGAAATTATATAAATGTTATAATCTGTAGAAATACAATTTTGGCAAATACAAAGCTTAGAATATCTTTGATTATCTTCCCCAGTGCAAACAGGATTTTTTAGATGTGTGATGGGGATTTTATAAAATAAAGATGAGAGGTTTATTGCAATAGTTGCCTTTATCTTGGGAGTGATACTTATCTCCCTATTGTAAAACATGCTTAACATAGTAATAGCTTATAGCAAAGAGCAAGAACAAATAGGAACACATATTTTTCTTCCATTTAAAGTTTAAAAAAAAATTAAAGAGAAAACTGTTCAGTGCTGCTTTTATTCTGGTTACCATTTTGAGGATAGAATGAATAAAATGAAGAAGCAGAGTGTTTGGAATAAAAAAAAAACTCTCTCTCCATTTGAAAAGAAACAGGGACTCAGGTTCAAATCACTTGATTTTGAACTTTGGGTGTAAATAGAGTAAGCTTTAAAATGCATTTCCATTTTTATTCAATGTAGCAGGTTAAAATTGTTTTGACCATGAAAGCGATTTTCCATTATCCAGGAAGGGAATGAAAACTCACATCATATCTCGAGCCTGGTAAATGTCAGAGAATAGAGTGAGTTAGAAAAACAACAACAGATAATCACATGAAAGGGTAAAACAGCAATTAAATTGGGACTGAAAAACCTTCTACTTTGCATGTCAGTATATTATTTTCAATGATCATTAAAAGATTGAAAGAAAATGAGGAGAGACAATTTAATTTTTTTATTTACTTGATCTTGTCTTGTGACTTTTAACAAGAGCTGGATCATAACATACTAATTAAACCAAGTCAATTCCAATGAATACATTGAGCTTCAAGTAATCATACAGAAGATTATGGTTTTACCAAGGAGGTGACAGGATGTCAAACCTGCTAAATATTTCATTTTTAGACATAAGAGGTAGGCCAGAAAAAAATATGGCAATTCTGTGTGGCAACTTAAAACTTAACAACAGTTAAAGCCAAAGGAATTTAATGTAGCATCAATGTTAACCTGTCAGTAAAAAAGAATAATACCAAGTAAAATACTTTAAAAATTAAGGATTGATGTATATTGCTATTCCATATGTTTTGAGGTTACAGGACTATCAAATTCTACACATAAGCTAGCCCCTGTAGCATTTCCACGCAACCATTTTGTACCTCTCTGGGGTTAACTCTGAACCTGATTGATCTATTAATGTAATTTCTTTGAAAAGCTGATTTAGTTTGGCTCTGTTCTCCATTGTTTAAAAATGTACCAGAGTTGGTATTTCCTTTGAATCATCATGGTACTTGCAAACCTTGGATGATCTGTTTTTCCAGGGGCTGGAATTTGGGTCTCTGCTCCTAGCTCTTGAAACCACATTTTGAATATGAAGACTTTAAAGTTTTAATGTTTTAGAATTGTAAACATCTCTCATAGAGTACTCCTAGGCATCTCTACTTAGAAGTTACTCTCGGTGGCTTCAAAATTATCTATATCCAGGTAAGTGTAAATAAGACTGCAACCCTAATTGTTTCCAATAGTGGCAAATATCTGTAGCTTAGATGTAGGGTGAGGGTGAAGTTTCATTCTCTGAGCTTGTAGGTTGGTTTCTGAATGTTTCATACCCAGACTAGCCAGAGACACCACCGACCCTCAACCAACTCACACAACCAGCACTTCATCTCCCAATTACCCTCACTTGATGTGATCTCCCTATCTCAAGACCCATCACAAGATTCCCACTGATGACTCACACCTGACTCATCATAAGATCCTCAGTTGACAAACCTATACGTGACTCATCACAGGATCTACTGACTATACAAAGCCCTTATAAACAGAAGAACACTGACATTCCTTAAACTTTGCTGAAGATGTTACCTACCTGGTAATAAAATGTTTGGAAACCAACCCACAAACTCAGAAAATGATCCTTCACCCTCATCCTTAATTGTTTTTATAGTGATGAGTTGCAAACAAAATTTCATGAACAACCATTTGCCAAATATCTATGGTAAAAAAAATATTAAGGAGTCCCTGTGGATTTTATTCCACTAGTGGTTGCCAAGTGCTCATCTCCATTTCAAGGCCAATGAGCCAGTGGTGTCCAAAGACATTTCTGCAGTCATGTGGACAGTGTGTCATCACAGAATGCTGTTACCTTCCCACTGAAGTGCTACCTATTTATCTACTCACATTTGCATGCTTTCAAACAGGAAGGTTGGCAGCAGCTGGGTCTAGGATGGGAACAACCTCATCATGTAATGCTTGGGTCTTGAACTTGGACTGCTGCTTTCCTTAACTACTGAGCCACTGCATTGCCCCAAATATCAATGACCATGTCAATAATGTCAGATATCAAATACTGTTATAAATCAGACATCAAACACTGTAAAAAAACTAAATGCAACTACATGCAAGCTGTCAATTGATGGCAGCTTTTCAATCATGATACTGACAGCCAGTGATATTAATATAAGTAGACTGTATTTCTTTGGCTGTAGATGTACTGATACCCTGACCCTGAGCAATTAATTGTGATCAAGGCCATTAAATAGTAAATACTACTGTATTTATGTAATTATGTATTAATTACTACCTGTTATTTTAAATGCATAGTTAATATTTCATGGATCCTTATTTTACATTATGCCATTCTAATTAATAATACATTATTAATATATTATTTATCAATTGTTTTATTTTGTGTCCGTTCTGCCCTTAGTTACAGGTGAATAATGAATAAAACTACTGCTACTATTATTTCCAAACGTTCAGTTGTTTTCTTAAGATGAGAGTAGTGGAGTTATTGTAATAACAAATGACAATTGTATTTACATGATAATTAGTGGCTATTAAATTTTCATATGTGATTAAATTACAATAGTATTTCATCTCAAGTAACAAATCAGAAACAGTTACTAACAAATATCACTGGAATTGGCTTTCTCATTAAAGTCTACCTTGGACAGTTAGTTACAAATCTAGCTTCTATCCCTTGGAAGTAAAGAAATGAAGTCAAATAATGTTTATTCAATCAATGACCAGCAAGGTTTGTTAATATAAATAACAAAAGTAAAATCAAATGGATAAGATGAAATATTTGCATAGCAAGGCATCTCTACAATAAAAAAATGTAACAGGCACTACTACAATGCTGTGTTAATTAGTTGTGCAACTATAAACCTGAAATATTGCAATCTATGAAATAAAGTAAAATTACATATTACCTAAAACAAGACAACTAATTTAGGAGAGAAGATAAGAATATCTAATATCCCTGAAGAATTTGCAGAGTAATAATACATGCAAAATGGAATCAATCTCTGTGTCATACATGGAAGCAAAGAATAAAGTTTAATGAAGGCAAATGTAAGCGGTTTGTTAGAGATGTCTAGGAATTAGGGAAGCTCCAGCTACACATCTAGGGGGAAATCCTTGTTAGAACCATATAGATGAACTTGTTTACAATATCTCTGGCAACCAGTTTGCTTTTTCTGTTCCCTTCCAGCTGTAGGTTTAAATAAAATCCTATGGTATCTCTGGACAACTGAATAACTGGATAGAAGCATTCCTGTCAAACAGACAACAAATGGTCAAAATCGGGAGCGTTCTATCAAATCCAGTACCTGTCAATAGTGGTGTCCCCCAGGGCAGTGTTCTAGGACCAACTCTCTTCATACTCTTCATAAACAACCTCTGTGATCATATTAAGAGCAATTGCGTTCTCTTCGCTGATGCTGTAAAGCTGTTCAATACCACAGACAATACTGCTACCTTACAAAAAGATCTTGACTATGTATCTGAATGGTCAAACAAATGGCAACTTCAAATCTCAACAAATAAATGCTCTGTCTTACATATTGGCAAAAAAAAATCAGAAAATAAAATACAAGCTGAATAGTCAAGATCTTGTTGATGACCCAAGCTCTGTAAAGGACCTTGGAATACTCACCTCTAATGATCTAAGTGCTAGAGCCCACTGCAACTACATAGCCAAAAAGGCATTAAGAGTTGTTAACCTAATCCTACGTAGTTTTTTCTCTGGTAATATCACACTACTAACCAGAGCATACAAAACATTTGCTAGACCAATACTCGAATACAGTTCATCAGTCTGGAACCCTCATTACGTATCTGATATTAGCACAATTGAGAAAGTCCAGAAATATTTCACAAGAAGAGTTCTCCACTCTTCTACTCGTTGTAGAATACCTTATGCCACCAGACTTGAAATTCTAAAACTAGAAAACCTTGAATTACGCCGTCTTCGGTCTGACTTAAGCATGGTATATAAAATCATACATTGCAATGTCCTACCTGTCAATGAATACTTCAGCTTCAACCATAACAACACAATAGATACAAACTCAAAGTAAACCGCACCAAACTTGATTGCAGGAAATACGACTTCAGCAATAGAGTGGTCAATGTCTGGAATATTCTACCCGACTCTATAGTCTCTTCCCCAAACCCCAAAAACTTTAACCTTAGACTGTCTACTATTGACCTCACCCCTTTCCTAAGAGGTCTGTAGGGGGCATGCATAAGCGCACCATCGTGCCTACCGTCCCTGTCCTATTGTTTCTCTTATTCTTTTATTTTTCTTATATGTACCCATTTCATGTATTCACAACTATGTATACACTTATACTTATTATCTTGTAAACAATTGGCAAATCAAATAAATAAATAAAGAAAAGAAAAGAAAAAAAAACTTCTATTGTTTAAGTATGCTTCCTATTTTTGAGAAGATAATTTCTCCCTTTAATAAGAACAAGCTTGTCTTTGAAATGCAGAATTGCAGGGCTGAAGACTGTAAGAAATTTCCACATAAGAATGGTCCTGAGGAAGGAAGAAACCTGACAATCTGGTCCACTGTAACAACTATGCAAACTGAACTTTAAGATATCTAAGTCAAGCATAAGTTGGTTTCCATTAGCATTAATATATCTGTAGCTATTTTATTTGGCATCTGCAGTGGATTTTTTTTCCAGCAAAGCATTGCAAAGGTGGACAATCTCTAGCATCCTTTCAATGTTGAAATAGGGTCCTGGACTTCACATGTATCTCACAGTGGAATGGCTAACATTTATATGTTGTTTGAAATGGAACTTATATTCCAAGAAAGAAGATAAATGCAATCTGAAAGCATCCTATGTAAGCTGTAAGAATTTGTGATTGTCCATACCCATCATGCAGTCATTTAGTATTCAGGCAATTTGTTGGAACCTATAGGTCTCAGGATATCAACCCTGACTGCTTTTTAGAAGGTCAGATCCTGAAGATGAAACTCAAATACTTTGCCCACCCTAATGAAAAGTAAGGACTCACTGGAGAAGAGCCTAATGCTGGGAACAGTTGAGGTCAAAAGAAGAAGAGGACAGCAGAGAATGAGGTGGCCAGATGGAGTCACTGTAGCAGTCGGCATGAGCTTAAATGGATTCTGGGAGATGGTAGAGGACAGGAAGTCCTGGAGGAAGGTTGTCAATGGGGTTACGATGGGTCAAACATGACTTCACAATTAACAATGATAGGTCTCAAAATAGAGATGTGTCTACTGTCCCAAAATGATTCCTGTTCCAATCATGCAGTTTACTCTCAGACTCCTCCTAATCAAAATTTGGTACTAAGGTTATATTTTGTGGTAGAAAAAGGTGTTCCATGTTCCATGAACTGTTACTCAAGTATCATCTATCAGGAGAATTTTCACAAACCTATGCCAACATTTCTGCCAAATCACCATATTATTTTATTCATTTATTTTATTTGGTTTGTCAATTGCTTACAAGATAATAGGTATAAGTAAAAACATAGTTATGAATACATGGATACATATAAGAAAAATAAACAATAGGACAGGGATGGTAGGCACGTTGGTGCGCTTATGCACGCCCCCTACAGACCTCTTAGGAAAGGAGTGAGGTCAATAGTAGAAAGTCTAAGGTTAAAGTTTTTGGGGTTTGAGGAAGAAAGCACAAAGTCAGGTAGCGTGTTCCAGACATTGACCACTCTGTTGCTGAAGTGGTATCTCCTGCAATCAAGTTTGGTGCGATTAACCTTGAGTTTGTATCTATTGTTTGCTGTTGTATTGTTATGGTTGAAGCTGAAGTATTCATTGACAGGTAGGACATTGCAATATATAATTTTATGTACTATACTTAGATCGGACCAAAGGCGGCATAGTTCTAGGTTTCTAGGTCTAGAATTTCAAGTCTGGTGGCATAAGGTATTCTGCAACGAGTAGAGGAGTGGAGAACTCTTCTTGTGAAATATTTCTGGACTTTCTTAACTGTGTTAATATCAGATACGTAATGTGGGTTCCAGACTGATGAGCTGTATTTGAGTATTGGTCTAGCAAATGTTTTTTTTTTTTTTAAGCAAGTTTTATTAATTTCAAAAAACAAACAAATCATCATCAACCATTACATATTTGAACCTTTTTCCATTATAGATTTAACAAGTCAGATAAAACCTTATCTTATACAATACATTTCTATATTATTTCATCTATTTCTTTCTGACTTGATTATCGTCACTCTCTTTCTATGTTTCTACAAGGTTTCACCAATACTCTCAAAGACATAAACAGACACAAACATACATATAAAAAATCTTTTAGTAAAGTAACTAGCAAATGTTTTGTATGCTCTAGTTAATAGTGTAATATTACCAGAGAAAAAGCTACATAAGATTAGGTTAACAACTCTTAATGCTTTTTTGGCTATGTAGTTACAGTGGGCTCTAGCACTTAGATCATTAGAGATGAGTACTCCAAGATCCTTGACAGAGTTTGGATCATCAACAAGGTCTTGACTATTCAGCCTGTATTTTATTTTCTGATATATATTTTTTTTGCCAATATGTAGGACAGAGCATTTATTTGTTGAGATTTGAAGTTGCCATTTGTTTGACCATTCTGATACATAGGCGAGGTCTTTTTGAAGGGTAGCAGTATTGTCTGTGGAATTATTATATTAGAAACATGGTCTGGTATTTATGCATCACATTTTAAATGTTAGCAACTAGCAACAGATTTAGCAGAAGTACAAGTGTTGGAGAATCTCCTGTGGATCTATTACTTCAGAGAATCTTGCCCACAGCCAAGTTGGAGTTGTTTTGGAACTGGAAGATTCTGAAACAACAGTCAATCCATCTTGCTCAGATTATGTCTCAGTCTATTTTCCCCCAGCTGATCACTCACAGCTTTCAGAGTCAGATGGAGACTTCTGTTGAATTTCCTGGACAACTTTGTTTGGAGATAAAACCTACTGCAAAAGGGGGTGTGATGACTGCGCAGTTGTAAATTCTCAAAATGTTTACAAAATGTTTCATCCCCCTTTTGCCTAAGTAAAGGTTCTTACATATTTTCTTCAGTGTCATCTTATTTACTTTCTACATATTGTTAGGACAACCACCATGGATCCTTCAAGGCTTTCTTGCACCCTTAATTGTTTTCGGCAAAATCAATAATTTATTGTGACTGTTTTTAACATCAGTATCAGTAGATTGATAATAATGGCACTGACCGGTAATGGCTGTGCCTGCACAACATATGGAACCTTGGTCTTGAATAAACCAGGATTTGTAAATAGCTGAGAATGATAAACCAGTCAAATGGTCTAAGTTGTACTACATGCTAAGAATCCAAAACGTAGTCACTGAACTGGTAGTAACACTGATTGAATCCCACCCCTGGTCGAATGCCATATATACAATGACAAACTCACTTACTCCTGTCCTTTTCTAATAGCCATTATGGCAGGGTTCCATTTGCTGTCACCCTGAAGATCCATCTAACTTAGATGGAAGTTTGATGGCCGGATATTGAACTATAGCATCTATCCTATTGCAATTCTAAGCCACCATATTGTGGGAACTTTCTAATGGTTTTATCCTAAATTAATATTGTAGCTTATTTACACTTTACTTTACAAATACTTTACTTACGTGTATATGCTGATCCTTTACTGATATTTATATTTGTGTTTGTACCCATCATGTGCTTTATTAGTATTCTATATCAGTGATTACATGACCTCTGTAGATGCCATATGCTAAATAAATAAATTAAAGCCCTGAAGATGCCCAAAAGGCATTCCAAACATATTATTTTCTCAAGCCTTGGATTAAAGTGGTTACAGGTAAGTCTCTGTAAGATTTTTTTCTTTTGTCTAATGCAGGGGTGTCAAACTCATGTCATCACAGTGGCAACGCGTGATGTTTCGGGATTTCCTCCCCTTTGCATGGGCGTGACCAGCATGTGACTCATCCAGCCAGTGGGCGGGGAGTTTGACAGCCCTGGTCTAATGCATATCTCTTCATTCTTTCTTTTATTGGTCTAACTTTTTTATAATGTAAAGTATCAAGAGTCATTTGAAGTTGGGCATTTTTTAAAAATCTACGAAATTGCATAAAGTCAGGTGATCAGCAAATCACCGGAATCAGAAAGTGAACCCATCTCATAATGGCCTATGAAAAAAGGAATGTCCTCCCCATAATTCCATGAGTTGCCTTTATTGCAAATGAGGGCCATGAGCCCACCCTCTATTAAGAGTATTGATCCCTAGGAGACTCACAATATTTTTCTTCACCTTTCAGGTATTTTAAGTTCTAAAAGCAAAGGAACACTAATACCGGTAACAATTTTTAAAGCAACTGCTTTAGAGCTTGCAATACCACCATTCTACAGTTATTGTACCAGACTTAGGATCTTAATCCTAAGGAGCTCTCTCTCTCTCTCTCTCTCTCTCTCTCTCTCTCTCTCCTTCCTTCCTTCCTTCCTTCCTTCCTTCCTTCCTTCCTTCTTTCATCCCTCCCTCCCTCCCTCACATTTTTTGTAAAATGAATTCAGATTTAGTGGTTATGAAAGTGGAAGGCCAAATATTTATGATAATGGATTAACCTAAGTACTAAGTGTAGCATAAATGGATACAACACAGACCCAAAATGAACATGTTTATTACATTTTGCAGGCATGTTGAGAGAGCCAACAAAGAACATTAAAATGTAACTCAGTGCAGATGCTCTCAAATCAAGAAAGTCACCAACACCATCTGCATCTATAAAATTCTCTCTGTATAAATTAAGCCAAGAGAAACAAAGAGACACATGCATTGGCACATGCTGTAGCTTGAAAACATACTTGGTATGTTCAAGCTGAATTAAGAATGTTGGTTTCAACAGAATGTATACCAAAAATGCTCCCCCACCCCCGAATTTATTGTCTTCCTTGCTCTGCTTTTGCTCACAATATTAATATTCTTAGAATTAAAACATTTATGTTAGCATTATTGAAATAAATTAACAATGACAGTCCCCCATCTCTTCTGAAATAGTTATCACTTTTATTTTCTTTGTTTTGCTAATGCAATATGTCAAAAAAACTTTTTTGCCATGGACCAGGAGACATTAAATGAACTGGAAAATGGGAAGGCTTACTAAGATATGTGTATCTGGAGACTTCCAGTTTGAAGGGCTTCGGCGACTGACAGGAATCCGCGATCGTGCGCGGTTTCTGCCTGGGCTCGCCGCTGGAGCGCCCCGAGCCGGCTGGCTTCGGGGCTAAGCCACCCCGTAGAGGTGGTGAAGAAGGGGGAGACTGCCAGCAGGGTCGAGGAGAGCCACATCTCTCCTCCTCAGCTGGCCAAACTCCTTTTCCTGAAGGCGGTAGGAGCGGCGGTCAGAAATGGCCGCCTCAAAGAAGAACTCAACCAGAAAAGAAAGTGCAGGAGGAAGATAAGAAGTGAAAGTTTTGGCTGACCAGGTTAAGCTGAAAAAACAACAATTAAGGTACCCTGGAATTTAAATTTTACAAAAGATAACATCACTCCCAAAGAAAGTCGGAAGCAGCGAAAGAAAGTGAAAAGGGAAAGGTTTTTTTTTCTTCTCTCTCCTTCCTTACATTGACAACTAAGAGATCGGAATAAGAAATCAGAAAAATCCACTTTGGCATCAATAGGCAATTAAGCTGAAAATATAACTAAATGCCAAAGGGACAATAAAGATTTCTGGACATTAAAAACTTTTTTTTTTTATAAGCAGGAAGGGAGAGGAAAAGAATAAGGGCAGGATCTGGAGGGAGGAGACTGCCTGGACTTCAAAAGAATCTAAAGTAAAACTTCAACAAGACTTCTAAAAGATACATTTTAACTGAGATTTTGCAACTAAATAGTAACCCCAGGAAGAGAAAGTGTAAAAAGAAACAGCTGTGTGTATTTGGACTGTCTGGTGACTTTTGGATTTTTGGTTATTATATTTGCATGACTAAAATCAATTGGGTGGTTGTTTAAATTTTTTTACAATGGCATCACTTCTGGATGAATTGAAAATGGAACTTAAAAAGTACAAAGAAGAGGCACAAGAAGGGAAGGGCTCTTTTGGCTTCGTTTTTCAATTCTTAGAAATGGAGATCTCCAACTATGAGAAACAACAAGAAAAGACTCCAAAACAAGAAGACTGGGACAAAGAAGAAGCCATCTTTAATGAACAAGTAAGTCTATGTGGGGAAGAAAGGGGAAAGGGAGGAAAGAGAATGGAGAATTTAAGACCTAAAAAAACAGCCAAAAAAAGGGAAAAATAATTTGAAAAGTGGATATAATGTTGGAAAGCAACAGAAAAGGGGAATACAGAAGAGGGAAATGGAGGTGGAGAGACAGGGGGGTAAAAAGGGGAGAGAGAAGAAGAGAGGGAAGAAAGAAAGGAAGAGAAGTTATAAAGGTTTGGAGCAAGATGTAAAGAAACAGGACCTATTTAGAGATAATGGGTGAAAATCTAACTGAAAAAGGGATTCTGTGAAGGTACATAAGATTGTATTGTTATATTTGTAATAGAAATAATTTTAGAAAAATGATAACAACATATGATTAAAAAGAGGGATAAAGTAGTTGGTGTGGTCTGGGGAAATGTTTGTGAATAAAATAAATGAAATAAAATAAATGAGAAAATTGAATTAGGAAGGAACTGGAACATTTTAATTAGTCAATGTTTTATAAAATATAAGTGAAGGGGGGGGAATTAACTATGGAAAGTTTATAATGGTTCCCATAGAAGTATGATATTTATTTGAAAAGTAATGTGCAAAATGTTAAGATCTAAATGAATATTAATATTAATGATAGAACTGAATTGGAACGGATTGTTGTTTTAATTATATTATACATGTATAATCTTTTTTTCTTTTTTCAAGAATACAATGTGTAGTTTTAGAATGTACCAAGCAGAATCCGAATGAAAGTTATGTATTATATTAAGAGTTATAATTTTAGGGGAAAGATATAAAGGCGTCATACTCCAATCAGTGATTACAGGATAAATTTTGTTTAATGAGAAAAGATAGTAGACAGTTGAAACAGGACAGACAAAGAATATAAGTACAATGATTTGAATTGAGATGAAATAAATAAAATAAAATTAAGAAAGTTAAAAGAGGGGAGAAGCTATGTAGAAAATGTAGAATAGTAATAAGATATGGAATGGAATATAAAAATGAGCATGAACTTGAATTTGTGTCTGTACGAAGAGATGTAACCCGGGATTATGCTGCTTTCAAAAAAGATGTTTTACTTGTATTTTTTTTCTTTTTGTGGAAACTCAAATAAAACTTATATATAAAAAAAAGATATGTGTATCTGAAAACACAGCCACAATAGCAGTCAGATGAGGTGACTGTTGGAAATAAAACTCCACAAATCTGCTCTGCTACATAGTCAAGTTTCTAAACAGGATAAAATCTAACACTTTTAAAAGTCTAAAACTTTAGCTGAGGGGGAAAATGCTGCGATCTGACAGAATGAGGCTCAGTGCCCTTGTCATAGATGATGGCAGCTACTAATTTCTTAGGATATTTTAGGATGGATTTAATCTCGGTGGTAAAGAAGGAGCGAGGCAGAACATGTTAAACTGGCATAGAAAGTGACTTCTAGGTGTGCCAAGCGAAGGAAAGGTTCTGTTCGGATAAGTGTATAATCCTATGCATGTTTGTGCTGACAGTCTTCTATTGTGCTCCAGCTTCTTTCTATAATAACTATGCAAAGTATTATAATTTTAAGATACATCTTATCTTCAGCTGCCATTGAGTAAGCCCAACTGTGCTCAAAATGTCTTACTTCTGAACAGACTTATTTATGATTGTGCTTAACTATCTTAACTAGCCCACTAAAGTAGCGCAAAAGTGAGCCACCTATGTCCTGAACCATATTTGTGTTGCCTCAAAGCTGCTTCCAACCATGAATGCCGAAAATAACTGGTGCCGTTTCTTGCTGTTTCTCTCTCTTTTTAATTAGAATTTTTCAGTACAATAAAAGTATACATTTTTTTTTTAAAAGGCTAAGAAAAAAAAATGTAGAAGATAAGAAAAGAAAAGCGATTTAGAAAGAAATCATACACTTTTGAGACTTCCATATTTCTTTCTATTGAGTAATTGCATCTTATTCTTTCCTCTTTCCTCTTTGATTCTTTTTAGTCCCCAAATCCATAGATCATCAATTCAGTCTTTTCTTCTTTCAACAAAAAGTCACTTTAAGGCTTCAATCCTTTTTTAAAAAAGTGTTTACAATTTACCCCCTGACTAAACAGGTCAGCTCTGCCATTTCTGTAAACTCCTGCAATTTTATAATCCAATCTTCTACTGTGAGCATTTCATTTTGATTCCACCTTCGTACATACAATAATTTTCCTGAAGTTACCGTATACAATATTAGTTTCCCAAATTTCTTTTCTAGTTCATTATCCATAAAGTGAAATAAAAAAAATTCCAATTGCATTTTAATATTAATCTGCCAAAACTTTGGCATCATTGTATGAATTTGCACCCCAAGAGATCTTTTCACAGGCCTTACCATCCATGAGATAAAGCTCTCTTTCTTTTCATACTTCTAACATTGGTTTGATACTCTTTTATACATTTTTGACAGTTTAACTGGTGTCATATACCTTGTTGACCCCTGCTGTTTTGAAGCACATACCTATAATTCAATCCCCAAAACAAAATAATTCACAAAGAAAATCTCTCTCTCTCTCCCTCCCCTCCTTGTCTCTCTCACCCCCCCCATACCACACATGCAATACACACACACAAAAGCAGAATATTCAAGCCCTATAATAAATGTGTGTAATGTGGCAACACCTGTTTGGCATCCTGGCCCCTCAAATGATTATCAGTGAATTAGCTCCATTGACTCCTGAATAAGCACAGAACTATAAAATGATAAGTTGGATGGGGCCTTTATAGGTTATCTAGAACTTTGTTTAGGAATCCACTAAATTGTGTCCAACAGGAGTCATCCAGCCTGCTTGAAAATATTCAATAATTGGGAGTCTAGCAGTGTTCTTAACCACACTTACTCTTGGGAAATTCCTCCAAATTGCCTTCAGCCTTACAATGGCACTGCTTTATCTTCATTCCATGATCTATGGAGAAGCTGCTTCCATCCTGTGTTAGGACTGAGTAGTTTGTAACAGGTATTGCCTTAGATAATTCTCCATAAAATTAAAGAAAGTGCTGAGGGACTGGCAGCTTTCTTGTGCCAAACAACTAGATTGACCGAGGCTTTGAAAATGCTAATGATGCTCTCTTCCAGCGATTGCAGGAAAAGCTGTGTGGAGTTACAAGCCAGCCATTAAACCATCACAGCAGAGCTTCAAGGTGGCTGCATGGATCAGTGGGTGTGAAGGTAACTAATGAATTCAGTCCATTGATTTCACACAGAGTTCTCTATGGAGGCTATATTCTTGTGATTACATTGCTCCTAGAGTATGTCTAAGCAGCAGGTGGGTATAAAATGAAATGGCTTAGATTAAACACAGGCACACTTCCAAATGTCTGAGACATAAAACACAACATGAATAAAGGGTTACGGCTCTTCCTCCCTCTCTGCCTCCTTTCCAAGCACTTCCGCCTGAGCAGTTAATTCAAAACCAGACAACAGGGAACACAATTATGCCCTCCTTTCTGCCTCTGAAGAAGAGCAACAATAACAACAACAACAATAATAATATATTATTCCCAGAAAGTAATGATTCTCTTCCCCTCCTTTTTAACACTTTACTTTCTGTTATTAGTTTCAGTTAGGGCTGGAAAGGAAATAAAATAAATAATTTTCCCCCAGTATATTAATAATAAACAAAGTGGTTAAATTGAGAGTGGGGTGTGTGTGTGTGTAGAATAAACACGTAGGTAACTTCTAACTCAATAGTGTAAACAATTTGGACTTTGTAAATTTAAGCCCCTCCTGTGCAGCAGCTCATTTCTTCCCAATGTGTTATTGTTTTTGTAAGTTGGGTGGCCAAAAGATGTGATAAATAAATAATTATTAGACTGCCCATATCTGCTTCTCTTCTACTTGGGCCTATTGGTCATGTTTTAGCTGGTGATAGAATGGTTCTAGGACAACTCTCTGCAGCCAACTCACCATAGGGCAACACCATGAGCACGTCCCTTCCACTCTGGTTTCCAAAGCTGGCCCGACTTAAAGGAGGAGAAAGTTCCCGCCAGTTTGCTTTCCTTCTTCAAAGATTTCCTCACCTTGCTTTCCAGCACACACACACACACACACACACACACACACACACACCTGTGAAAGGTAGGCTAAGAGGTGTTGGAAGAATTATCCTTCTGGATTCAGTTCCAAGTGGGGAAAAAGACATTGGAAACATGGCGGCTGTTTGGAAAGATGGCTTAATGGAGGATAGGACCACATGGCTTGGAGCTCCAAAGTGAAAAGGATGATCACATGCTTCAAGGTGAAGGAAAAGAGAAGGACCAAGATACTGAAAGACCCTTATATACCCTCTGTTGGGTCCCACCGTAGTGTTTCCTGTTCCTGTGCAAGAAATGTATCCCATTGGCTGTCAGACTCCCATGGGGCTATGCAGGGGCAACTCTGTAGGCTGTCCTGAGTTCCAGGCTTGGTTGAGCCTTGCTGGATGATGATGTAATGAAAAGGGCTTTGGGCAATTGCTATAGCTTTACCTGGAGATCTTTGTTATGTAAAATATTCTGGCCCAGGCCTTAACAAAGGTGGGGGTGAGCTTTTGCTTCTGAGGTGAGTTTGTACTTCTGAGTTTCTATTCTTTTTAGGGGAAATATTCTGCCTTTTAAATATTTCCTAGGATATTTCATTTTTCTAGGAGAGGGATGGGTGCTAACTTCCTACAGCGGGAATCATTGTTTTACACACACCTGCACACACATTCACCATTCCGAGCTTGGGGACTGTTATCCACACCTGATCTGGCAAGCTGCCAATCACACCTGGGCTTGGGGAGAAGAATCTCTCCTCTGATGTGCTGCACTGGACTCTGATGGCTCTCAGGTGGGAAGAGGGGCAAGTGGGATGATGACAGGGCAACTCACTCCTGATGGTAAATGGCAGGCTAAGTGGAAGTAATTGTTGCAGGCTGGGTGCTTCAAGCAGGAAGAACCTTTGCAGCGATGGCCATCGGGAATGACTTGCCCTTTTGCGTTCCTGCTTGCCCTTCTCCCTACCTAGGAGCCATCAAGAGTCCAGCATAACATGCCAAAGGAGAGGTCCTTCTCCCCAGGCCTGAGTGGCAGCTTGCCAGCTTAGAGGTGGCTAAAAGTCCCCAAGCTCGGAATGGTGTATTTGTATGTGTTTGTGTGTGGAACAATGATTTCCCCTTAGCCTGCCTTTCAAGGGGAGAGCACTGGAAAGCAAGGTAAGGAAGTCCTTGGAGAAGGAGTGCAGGCTGGCAGGAAGTTTCACCTCCCATAAGCTGAGCTGGCTTTGGAAACCAGAGTGGAAGGCCCAGGCTTGTGGTGAGTTGTCCCCACAGTGAGTTGGCCAGGGCAAGGTCTCCCACGGCGAGGTGGTGGCAGTGAGGTGACAATGGCGAGTTGTTCCATCCTGCGATAAAATGGTAAGTAGCCATTGTACTACCCCTTCCATGTTCTTTTATTGCTGCCACTTGTTTTTCTCAAAAACAGGCAGAGAAACAAAACAGTCCATGAGCCATGTTGATATATCGTTTATAATGCCATCAAATCTTTTTCAACTCCTAGTATCCACAATTTCCTCCATGATGATCTATCCTTAACCTGGTCTTTCCAGACTTCTAGTTCATTGCCACTGTAGCTGAATCCATCCACCTTGTTGCTGGTTATCTTCCTTCCTTCCTTCCTTCCTTCCTTCCTTCCTTCCTTCCTTCCTTCCTTCCTTCCTTCCTTCCTTCCTTCCTTCCTTCCTTCCTTTTTCCACCTTTCCTAGCACTAGACTCTTTCCAGAGAATTGGGTCTTTGCATAATGTGTTTGTTTGTTTGATGATCCATCATTGGGTCACTTTGAAAGGTGTAGAAAAGCCTCTCCTAAGTATGGCCACACAGTAATGAGAGCATCACAGCAAGGCCCTTTTGTTACAAAAGGAAAGGTGAGGGGGAGAAAGTAGGAGTAAGTGGAAATTTACATCAGTAGGGAACTGCTCACCTTATAGCTACAGAGGAAATCTACTTTTCCCGCATTTCTTCCCGACTAATTTGGTTCTGAAGTTAGTTGGCTCGGGGGAAAGCTTCCAGAAGCCTCATTGGAGATGGAAATGCTCTTTGATTCAATTGCAATGATTTAGGTCAAGAGGTTTCAAACTTTTTCATGCTGCAAGAACCTTTTACTTAGAGAGATGGGGGGGCAGGGAGGGAGAGAGGGAGGGAGGGAGGGAGAGAGAGAGAGAGAGAGAGAGAGAGAGAGAGAGAGAGAGAGAGAGAGAGAGAGAGAAACACATTCCTGGAATTACTGATCAAAATACAAAGCTTTAATAGTAGAAAACTGGCTACGTTTGAGTATGTTTGAGGGGTGTGTCTAGTTTCTCATAGAACTCCATCAAATTTTCACAGAACTCTATGGTTTCAAAACACAGTTTGAAACATTTTTAGTATTTGGTATTTTTTAATATTTTGTTGTTGTTACTGTTTTGAGTTGCTGTATTCTGAAATTTTCCATAGGTGTTACTTTCATGCTTTTAAGAGAGGCTCTATAAGCAGGTCTTCCCCACCGATAGCAGTGCTGTGACCTAGGTGTTAAAATGGTCTTCCTGCAAAGGCAATAGCAAAAGGCAATAACAGAGTTTGGTTAAGTGCATATTTCTTTCTGATATATCTATATGCGGTTGTGTAGATGAACTTGGGAGTAATTATGAGCACATAAAGTTATCTCAACATCTGGGTACTGGGTTAAAGGAAGTGATGGAGATTACCAGGTGATGATGTCACTTTACTTCATTTATGTGCCATGACAACCTCTTCAAATATTCATTCTTTCCAGGCTTTAGTAAACATGTGGTGCAATGACCTCTCTAGTTGTGTGCAAACCCAACAATACAATTCAGCATTTATAACCAAATAAATAAAGAACTTACAGCCCCAAAGCAACCACTATGGTTTAAAAAAATAATAAACCAGGGTTCCTTTTTCTTTTCCTCCATTTTTCCACAAGAGAAATAAACAAAGAAAGAAAGAAGCATGGAGTTGCTTTTGTCCTTAAAAGCCCTTTCTCCTGATTTACAGTCTTTTAGAATAAATGTAATTCATGCAGATAAAACATTGTGTAAAGTGAATCAGAGCTTTCTGGAGCTGAAGCAGGGATTGTATTCTTTTGATTTTTGTTTAAGAACAGAGTTAAAAACCTTAGTGATTGATTCATGTGCAGCAACTTAACTTCAAAATTCTGATAAATAATATGCCATAGATTAACTAGTGCGAAATATAAAGATGTTCAAGATTAAATGATTTGCTCACAGGTTCTGTTTCACTGAAGTAATGCATGGTTTTTAAACATTCTATATAAAGCCACATATGTCCTGAATAGTCTTTGTGAAGGGGTGTGTGTGTGTGTGTGTATGTGTGTGATTGTAGAAAATATGTCCTTAAAGCATGTTTCACAATGTTCTACAGTTACTAAGTTTTGGGAGAAAATACTGAATTATATAAATGTAGTTGTGAGACACAGAGGGAGCCTCTGTGGCGTGGTGGTTAGAGTGCAGTACCGCAAGCTACTTCTGCAGCCAGCTGTTTACAATTTGGCAGTTCAAATCCCATCAGGCTCCAGGTTGACTCAGCCCTCCATCCTTCTGAGGTGGGTAAAATGAGGACACAGATTGTTGGGGGCAATAATGCTGATTCTGTAAACCACTTAGAGAGGGCTGGAAAGCACTATAAAGTGGTATATAAGTCTAAGTGCTATTGCTATAAGCTAATTTTTTCAAATCATACTATTCTCCTGAACTACATATAAAGTGTTTGGAATTTGACAGTTTGACAACAAATATGGACTCTCTGTGTCCTTATTAGGGCCAAAAGACCAATATTCAGTTTTGACTGAAGAAGCTTCTTGGATGAGAGGTGAAATGTCTGCAAGGAAAAACGAAGAAAATCCAGTTGCCTTTTGAAAAAACATTTTTGGAAATATGACACTCATTTTACAAAATATAGTAGTATGGTAGTTATATAAATATCTTGGAAGCATATATGAACTTCAACAATAATTCTATTGGATAGCTATATACAAAATTGCAACTAAATGCTAAATTAATATATTATGGGATGCTAAATTAATATATTATGGCTATATTTTCTTTATTTTTTCACTTTATTTTTTTAAAAGCACTTTCTATATGGTTTTTATTTCCTTGACAGTGTCTGTTTTTGTATTCTTGTTTTTGGTGTCCCCCCCCCCCCCAAATTTTGCCATTATTTTACAAAGCAATAAAAGAATACATTTAAAACACCTGAAGAGACTTCATGTTTTGTTGCCCTGAGACTGTAAAGAAAATGAATGAAAAAATGAAAATATGATTTCAGTCATCATTTTGCAGTTTTGGCTGCCTCTGGCATAAAATCATACCTTGCACATATCTCTGCAAACCGCAATGGAATGGGAAAAAGATGTTATTGCACATGCTTCATGGAAAAAGAATTTTTAAAAATTTGGAAAAGAAAGTTTTGGAAATAGATTTAAAGATATTTTTTTTTTTTAAAAAAAATCTCTATACAAAATAATGTATCCCAGAACTGTATAAACTTTTCATGTGTTTTAAAGTGGAACTTAATTCCCTTTAAGTATTCCATGTAGAATATTCTTTGAATTTCATAAAACAAGATATTGAGAGCCTCCCTGTTGAAACAGCAGCAGCTAAGTAATATAATTTCAACTTTTCCCATTATCCATGTTTTATAATCCTAAATCAAGCTGAGTGAGGAACAAATTAATTTTTAAAAAAAAGTAACATAACTTCCCATATGATTTTGCATGATCTGTATCTAGCTGTATGTAAACATTTCAGGAAATAAGAAGACTACTGAAAGATTGGAAATTAGCACTGATAGCTATTAAGGGAGTATAAGTCATAAACATATATATCACATTGCTCATCAGAATTTTCAAATTACATTCAAGCATTAGATATTTTTCTAGAGAGCTAGGTTCTTACATAATGTCTCCGAAGTAGAATTATTTGAACCTATTTTTTTGGTTTCTCAATTAAGAATTTGGTTGATGAGCCAGGTGTTTGTTTTCTTGGCTGCCCAGGGTATTAATCTTCTCCCACACCAAAGTTGAAAAGCATTAATCCCAACCCTGTTTCTTCAAAGCCCAACTTTTCTTCCATAGAATGCCACAAGGAACATCATGGTTTGCACAGTTCTGATCATTGTAGGTGTAGACATATCATAAGAACCCTACATCCCTGGATTTTCTTTTCCTAAACTGCAATTGTCATATGATAATCAGGTATGAACATTGTGCTCTATGGACAGAATTAGAAGGCTATTATATGGCCCCTGGAAATCTCGAGGCCTTTCTTAATCAATTATATTGTATTTTTTCAAAATTAAAAGATGTAAGGCATATGTCAACTAAAAAGATTCTCCTTTGGTCTTTTTAGCTGCCAGAAAAAGGGAGTGGGGGAAAACAAGGCATTCTTGAAATGTCTAGATAATCACCTCGGCAGCCCAAAGTTGTCGGAGCATAAGAAGGTTATTGGAGAGCATGATGGATGATTCTTGGAGATGGATGTGTCCTATTGGAGAAGTCACATCCAGGGGGTGGGGGGAAGACCAGGGTCAAGGGGGAAATGTATGATGTAATTTAGTATCGGCTGCACCCAGCCATGCGCCAACATGGCAACTTCTAATAAACCAATTTACTTTTCTCTGAGATGTGGCTAGAGACTTTTGATTTGAATGAGGGTGGATTTGTTGGAGCCCTGACAGCATATTTCAAAGATATTGGAATGGAAATACATCTTTCCCTTTTCAGCCTTTTTTGCAAGATAGATTTATATATAATTATAAAAATTTTCAAATACATTTGTAATTCATGGGCGAATAGAGACTTAATATTTTAGATCTTTCTAGTTATTGTAAGAGGATACTGAATTGTGTAATGCTATAAAATGATAATATATTCAGTTAGAAAAGTTTTTGATTTCATGATTTAGCCCAGGAGCATTACCAGCATGCAAAACTTCTGAATTAAAAAAAATCAGAACAGAAATGTGTTTGGGTTATTTGAAAATCTACAGTACTTTTTATTGACAGTTCAAGAGTTTCAAGTGAGTTAAATAATTTTAATTATTTGCAAGAACTTTGGAATAAAGAGTTGGAATAACCTATATTAACATATTAACTAGTCAATGGCTAAAACTCTTAAAATATTGTATAAGTTTCTTACAATTTTAAATGATCTGGATTCAAGAAAACATTTCTTTCATATTTATTGGAGACTTCAGAAAATGTTTAAAAAGGGTCAGCTATCAAGCTTATTATGATGGAAGTCTGAGATGGTGCAGTGTACACATGCATATTGTCCCATTTAGTTTCATATGCAGATATGGTACATATGTAAATTTGATGTTTTATTCTTTAAAAATGTTATAGTTTCCTGTGTATTAAAGAAATAAAATTAAAAAGGAGATGTGATTACAATTTAAATTGGAGATGGATGGATGGATGGATGGATGGATGGATGGATGGATGGGCAGATGAATGGGTGAATGGGTGGGTAGATGGATATTAGTGAGGAGGGGAAGCTATAAGTTAAATGCATCCATGTAAATCTTAAGTGTCAACATTCACTCACAGAACAATAAATTCAGGATGAAACAGGACATGTCTCTTTCATCTTCAGGAAAAACAAATTAAACAGCCTTTCCTGAATTATTTCCATGGGGAACATGTGGCCCAAGGAAATGTGAGAATTTTACTTATGTGCAAATTAAATTATGAATAGATATCTTAAATTATTTCTATCATGACCTTCCCTGAATTACACTACCGCTTGCTCAGTTTCTCCAAGTAAACTTGCAGAATGAGGCATATGAGAAAACAAGGCTACAAATTTACCTAGAAATAAACTCTGTTGAGAACAATGGGACTGATTTCAAAGTAAACAAGCATAAGATTCCCCCAAAGCCCCAGCAATAGGCATCCAATGATTTCAACCTTTAGTTTGTTAATTCTAAGAGTTTCTGAGAATGCAGCAATTCATCATATTGTTAAAATGGATTACACAATGGAGATCAATAAGAGCCTCTTGCAAAAGACGGATGGCTCAGTTTCTTGACAAAACTAGCAAACTGTATGACTGCTATATTGATATAATACCAGAAGAATTTTATACCCATATATAACAGCATGCACTAAAGTGCTGGTCATTGAGGAGATCAGATACCACTTTCCTAGTTTTCCATCTGTGTCTCTCAGTGCAAATAAAACTTATGCCCCATACCTGCTATTCAAGTTGAACAGATTCATGATGCCTTTGAAGACATGTGGCCAGTAAAGTCCAGAAGGAAAAAAGAACAATTTTCGGAAACCCTCCAATATTATTGCTGGTTATGGGCCCCAAAGACATTATTGCTCACACTTGTGGGATTAGTTTAAACTTAGGTGACTGGCTGCATTTTTAAATTTCCAACCTGGCATTTTTCTCTCACTGCAGAAGTACCAACAGCTTTGGAGATCACAGTGGGTGGGACAGTCATGTAAACATGATTCAAACATGATGAACTATTATCCTTAATTGTGGGGAGTTTTACTTTACTTGGGTGAGTCTTACTTTATGAGACTCTGCTAAGCCTTATGTGACAGTGTTTCCCTGTCACAAAACATTGAGAAATTGTACCACCAAATTGCAGTGACAGTGATTAGAGATGGGTTTTGATTACCACAAAATAAGAAGCTTGGGTGGCATTTGTGGCCCTAGAGACCCCACCTGTTTGACAATGTTTCCTGGTTGGGAAGCTGTCAGAAAAAGGAGAAAATGAAGAACAGTTTTGTCACTCAGGTTCTTGCCTGCACTAGGGTTCTTCCATTAATAGGAAAATAAAAATTTGAGACTTGTTGATGAGATGGGCAGGTGGAGGAAGATAAAGGGGAAGAGCTGGAAAGATCCTTTGTGGCCCTTTTCTTTATAACTGGTACATATACCTAAATGAGCTTGAATCAGTGCTGTTAACAAACTGTGAAATGATTGAACCAATTAGCCAATAGTTCTCCCCTAGTTCTGGACTGCTTCATGAGGTCCAGGGCCTTCAAGAGAAGAAGAGAGAATAAAGTATGCCTTGCTGTATTAACTCTCCAAGTTCATAGAAAGAATCTAGAATCCCCAAAGGGCTACTAGAGTAGCCACCCAATTGTCTCTTCCCCTCTGCTTGATCCAGCACCATATTTGATCAGGCTCTCCTTATGGAGCAGAAGACATTAAGAATGTAATTACTTTGATAATACAAAATTATATTGTTGCAATATTGGACTAACCCTGGAGACAAGAAATAGAAATAGATGTCAGGAGTATAAATTGGGTTATATACAAACAAACAGACAAACAAACAAACAAATGCTCTCTGATGGAAACAGCCTGCATTTTCATCACAATCGTAAAAAGGTCACAAATATTCCAAGCATCCCTATGCTATGATTGTTCTTGATAATCATGGAACAGTTGGAGAATCGCTCCATTAGAAGCCAGGGAAGACTATTTCAAATTCCAGCATGAGACCTAAGTGCACTTTCTCTGTCTGGTTGCCTGATTGTAACAATTTTCCCTTAAGATATTGAAGGAGGCTTGCTGTGGAGACGCAATTGAAGCAAAAAAGACCCTTCTCTGTGTCTGCAAAACTCTTTTTCCAGCTGCTTCTAGCTAGGCATGGTGCTTTGCAAAATCAGGAGCTAGCAATTATATTGTGGGAGGACAATTACTTGGCAAATACAGTCCGGGCTTGTCAAATCTGCTACCGTATTGCCTTTTCTCCCTTACCTGGTGCTTAAGGATACCTGACAAAGTATTGGAAAAACAGTGCCAACTCCATCTCTACAGTTAATGAGCCTTTCTGCCTTTGAAATAACTACTAGGGGGAAGATAATATCCATGCTCCTCCCCCTCTTGCTGTATCAGAGGGAAAACAGAGGAATAATGAAAAATATCATCATAGTTATTCTCACAAAGAAAGGATTTTGCATTTGTGATTTGACATTCTGGACTGACCAAAAGAATTCAATTTGCATTGTATTTTTTCACTGCTGTTTTAATCCCAGAAAAAAATGGGAACCATATCCTGTATATGCCTAAGACTGTCATGGTTCCTAGAGAGGAAAAGACCCTTGAATATGTGCTGATTTACTGGGATAACCTTCTCTGTGGTTACCCCCAATTGTGGTATAATTTCTCAACATTTTGTGATGAACAACCTCTTGCAAGGAACTGCATCTATTTAGTTACTCTGACATAAGCCCAATCATTCCTAAAACAAAGGGTGGGCAACCCGAGGCCTCAGAGCTTCCGTATTCCCTTGCTGAAGTGAAACAAAATAATTGCTTGTCACTTTATTATAGAAAACACATAAGAACGGTAGCTCAGGTTTGTCTAACCCAAGGCCTGCAGGTCTCATGCGGGCCTGGACAGCAAGTATTGCAACTCCACAAGATCCCCCAAAATAAAGAAAGCTTGTTATTTATACATTTTCATAGAATAACAGAGTTGGAAGACCTTGGAGGTCATCTAGTCCAACCCCCTGCTTGAGCAGGAGAATCTATTCCAAATATTAACCTCTACCTAGGATCGAACTCACAGCCTCCTGATTGTGAGGCAAGAGCGCCACCTCTAAGCCACCGGAGCATGTTTTTACACACACACACACACACACACACATACACGCACAGATGCATGTACGCACGTGTGCGTGCACACACACACACACACAATTCAGGAAGTATTCAGATCCCCTTCACTTTTGTCAATTTTGTTATGCTGCATCCTGATTCTACAGTTGTTGACATTCATTTCCCCCCTCATTAATCTACACTCAGTACCCCATAATGACAAAGAGGAATTTTAGAAATGTCTCTAAATTTAGAGACATTTAAAGAAAAAACTGAAACATCACATTGCATTCAGACCCTTTACTCAATACTTTGTTGAAGCACCTTCAGCAGCAATTACAGCCTCAAGTCTTTTTAGGTATGATGCAACCAGCTTTGCACACTTGGGTTGGGGGATTTTCTGCCATTCTTCCTTGCAAATCCTGGCCACTCTGCCATAAAGCCCAGATCAGTGGAGAGCTGCAGTGATGATTGTCCTTCTGTCTCATCTCCATACAGGATTTATGGAGCTCAATCAGAGTGACCATCGGGTTCTTGATCACTTCTCTTACTAAGGCCCTTCTCCCACAATTGCTCAGTTTGACCGGGCAACCAGCTCTTGAAAGAATCCTGGTTGTACCAAGCTTCTTCCATTTGAGAATTATGGAGATCACTGTTATGATATGTACAGAATAACCCTTGAGTAACAAGGATATGCACATGGAAATGTTTAGGAGAGTAGTTATGAATAATTATTCAGCCACACACAGACACATTAAATTGAGTTAAAGTTTACTTTAAGAAATAGCACAGTCCAATAAACGGTCCAGGTCATATATGTTTTACAGCCCAAAGAATATCCAATTACAAAGTCTTCTTACCAGTTGCCTTTGTTATTTACAGTAAACAAAGATATCAAAGTATAAGCAGAGCATAAATGCACAGAGAACCTTAGATAGCAACAGAATGTCAGAGAGAGCAAGCTATGATCTCTAGCTCCCTGTTATGGTAATTCGCAATATAATCAACCAATCGGAATAGTATAGTATAAATCAATACAGTGATTTTGTCTTAAAGCTACAAACATACATTGTTGGTTTATACATTGCCAACCCAACTAATTGGTGGACAGATTTCTAACATTCTCCCCTTCGAGTAGGTGAATATATAATACATTACATCTTTAAACCATAATTCTCACAACACTCTTTATGCTTAATTGCACCTTGAGCTTTCGTGAAATGATCTGCAATATTATGTTCAGTCATGCAGTATTCTAACTGAAGTAATTTATTTTGAACACACTGTAATGTTCAAATATCTCAAATCAGTATGTTTAGACCTTGTTTTAACAGCTAAATTAGTAGCCATACTAATTGCAGATTTTTTTTTATAATAAAAGTTTTTATTGATTTTAACGACAAACAAAAACACATAAAACATAAAACATAACATAAAAAACATCATCATTCTTCATATATTTACAGACAGTGTATCGGTTGGTTTACCACTCCTTTTTGTGCATCCATTTCATAGTCATCATAATAATTATGTTACATAATAACTTCCCCAAACCCCAAAAACTTTAACCTTAGACTGTCTACTATTGACCTCACCCCTTTCCTAAGAGGTCTGTAGGGGCGATGCATAAAGCGCACCAACGTGCCTACCGTCCCTGTCCTATTGTTTCTCTTATTCTTTTATTTTTCTTATATGTACCCATTTCATGTATTCACAACTATGTATACATTTATACTTATTATCTTGTAAACAATTGGCAAATCAAATAAATAAATAAAATAAATAAATAAAATAAATATTATCGATCAACAATTATATATCCTAATATCATTATTAAACAATCATTTGACTAAAGAAGGCGGAGCCTCGTCGCTGCGATACAGCTGCAATCTCGGGGCTCTGAGATCGCAGCTGATATCCCCGCTCCTGGTCGGTCCCAACGGACCTAAACCGTCCCGTAGAGACGGTGATAGTAAGGGGCGCGTTCTGTAGATCCCAGGGACATCGCAAGTCCCTGGTTGATCCAGAAGAAGCCCCTTTACCATCGGCGGGGAGGCAGCCATTAAGCTGCTGAAGCTGGGACAGCTCCGGAAGGAAGAGATCGCAAGAGAAAGTGTATCGGCTTGGTGAGGACTTTTTTTTCTCTAATATTAATATTCGGGACTAAAGGACACTCTAAGAATGAGAAGAAATCTGTAAGATTTTTGACAAAACTGACTTAGCGGCGATTTTTAAAGAGAAATGTCAAAGTGAGGCTTGGCTTTTTACTTTTACCTTTTTTCCCCTTTCATTGAACTTCTATGGTGATCTAGTTAAGCAGACTGGTTTTTTCTTTTATATTTACTAGTTCTTTTTTCTCCTTTTTGACTGTTTATATTTTATAAAATAGAGGCCCCCTTTAGTATTTTTTTTCTTCTCTAAATTAAATATATATACATATATTTTCGTTTTTTTAAGGCTTTTTTAGAGGGGAAGAAGGGGGAGTGGTTTTAAGAAATTTTGCAACACTGCCAACTAGAGGCTTGAAAATATCTTATTTGAAGTTGAGAGCTGGGAAAAAACTTTTTTCTCAAGGCCACTGGAAGTGATAAGATAGAGGGAAGAGCACTGGAGGATGTTTATACAGGTGCACTTCGGGACTTCTATTATTAATTGAATATTTGAAGCTTGGCTTTGAAATGTGTGGAGAAGCCAAATAAGAGCCTTGGATAAATAAAAGGCAGTGGGTGCTTTTTATTCTTTATTTTTTATTAACTGTTCTATCCCTCCCCCCCCAACCCCACAGCATTTTGTAATATTGGTATACTTATTTTTATTTTTTATTTTACCTCATTTTTATTTTATTTTTAAAGGGGAAGCCTCAGAATATTTACTTTTTCCTTTTTATCCTTTTTTTATTGGGATTTTTGCCTTTTTAATTCTACTTTTGACTTATTTTTATGGTTATTTTCTATTTTTGAGATCTCTCAATTGGATTAAGGTGGGAAGAACCTGAAGAACTTCTTCTTTTTTGCTTATTATTATTATTATTATTATTATTATTATTATTATTATTATTATTATTATTATTATTATTATTATTATTATTTTACATTGTTGGTTTTATTTTGTCTCTTTTTTCTCTTCATTTTTAATTTTTACTTTTGAATTATAATTGAGTATTTCACAATTGGATTAAGGTCTTGAAGAACCTGAAGAATTTTTCTTTTTTAATTTTGGGCTTTTTACTTCTTATTGGCCTTTTTTTTTTTTTTTTTGGTGCTTTCCCTTTTTCTAATTGGATTATAATTGGTCACCTTATTAACTGGATTAAAAGAACCGGAAGACTCTGAGTCACGGAATGAGTAAGAGAATTTTACCTTCGGGCATTTCAACTTCTGCTCCTGTCTCCCCATCATATGGAGGATGACTTTCAATAATGGCAAAGCAAGATAAAGCACAAGTGGATTTAATGACGGTTATGCAAGGAATACAAGATCTTAAAATGAGCATGGAACAAAGAATGGAGAGTATTGATAAAAGAATTGGGAAGATTGATGAAAAATTTGAAAATTTTCAACAAATGATGGTGAATCATGATGAGAGAATCCAAAAAATAGAAGAGAAAGACAAGCAAAGAGATGACATAATTGGAAATATTGATAGCAGATTAACAACGGTTGAACAAGAAAAAAGTGGGATGTTGAAGTGGGAGATGGACAGGTCAGAATTTTATCTTAGATTCCAAAATATTGAGGAGGAAAAAGGACAAAATTTGGCTGCAGTAATGATTGGAATCTTGGCTGGAGCCTTGGAAATAACAGAAGAAAAGATGATGGATGGAGTAGATGAGATATATCGAGTCTTCACAAGATATGCGACGAGGAACCAATTACCAAGAGAGGTTCATGTTAGATTCACCAAAAAAACTATTAAAACCCAAATATTACAAGTGGCAAGAGAGAGGGTGTTGAAGTATAAAGACAAAGAGATTGTGGTCTTAAAACAAGTACCTAGAAAAGTGAGAGAGATTAGAAGAGAATATCGATTTTTGACTAAAAGGCTATTGGAAAAAGAGGGTGAACTATAGATGGCTGATTCCAGAAGGATTAATGTTTACGTGGCAAGAACAGAGATACAGAATTGATTCAATTGAGAAAGCAGAAACATTCTACAAGGAATTCTTTGAAAGAAGAGAAATGGAGATAGAAAAAGAGAACATTTCAACTGAATCTGAAGAGGATCAAATGGAAATGAGAAAAGAGGAAGGTGCAATAGGTGGACAAGTGGAGACCAAAGAACAACGTGAAGTAAGATCCACGAGAGCTGTTAGACCTAAATATAAAGCATAACCATGGAGGGAAAAAAATTGATTTCTATCAATATAAATGGACTGAATTCAGCTACTAAAAGAAGAAAAACCTTTCACAAATTAGAGAAGCTAAAATTTGATATAATTTGCCTACAAGAAGTACACATTAAAAAACAACACGAACAACTACTGGCACGATCAAAGTTAGGGAAAATATTTACTTCTCTGACTTACTGTAAGAAAAGAGGAGTGGTTTTGTATATTAAGGAAACTATTCCAGCAAAACTGACTTTTACTGATGAAGATGGAAGAGTATTAATGGTTGAAATAGTGGACAATAATACAAAAACACTTTTGGTTGCAATTTATGCCCCGAATGATAAACAAGAAGAATTTTATAAAAAATTACACATGAAAATAATTGAACTGGACTACGCTAATATACTTATGATGGGAGATTTCAATGGAATTGTAGACAATAAACTGGATTATACAGCAAAAGCAACACGACAAAATAGGAAGACTCTCTCTAAATCTTTTTTTAAAATGACAGATGAATTAAATCTTAAAGACATATGGAGAGAAAGAAATGCTAAAACTCAACAATACACTTTTTATTCCAATAGACATTTATCATGGTCCAGAATAGATATGATTTGGACATCAACAGAATTATTATCCAATATTCAAGAAATAAATATTGAAACAAGTACATGGGCAGACCATAATCCAATGACAATTAAATGGAAAGGACAAAAAAGAAGATCTAGATGGACATTAAATAATACTATTTTAAAGGAAAAAAACTTTACACAATGGATGGAAAAAGAATTGGCCTTCTTCTTCAATGTAAACAAAAAAGAGGACACTTCAATACAGAATGTTTGGGATACAATGAAGGCATATGCAAGAGGATTAATAATAGACTATTCAAAGAAAAAGAACATTAGGAAGAGGCAAATGATTAAAGCTCTAGAAGACGACCATAAAAAATTGGAAAAAGAATTACAAAAAGCACCACAAAAAAAAGATATTAGACTTAAAATGGACATAATTAAACATAAAATGGATCAAGCAGAGAAAGAAGAACTGGCACAAAAAATTAGAAGTGCTAAACAGAATTATTTTGAAGATGCAAATAGGCCAGGTAGATGGTTAGCATATAAATTGAGAAAAGAGAAAGAATCAAGGAAAATATTACAGTTAATAGACAATCAAGGCCAAGTATGCTATGGTAATAAAGAGAAAAAAGCAATCATTCGAGATTTTTATGGACAATTATATAAACAGGAGGATCTTGATGAGGAAAAAATCAAACAGTATTTACAAAATGCTAACCTACCTAAGATACCTGATGAAACTGGGGAAATGTTAGAAAGTGCTATAACAATGATGGAATTAACTGAAGCACTCAACAGACAGAACAATGGAAAAGCACCAGGACCAGATGGTCTCCTGGCAGAATTTTATAGAATGCTACAAGAATCGTTGAGCATTCCACTATTAGAAGTCATGAATGAAGTTATGGTAAATAAGAAAATACCTAAAACATGGTCAGAAGCTTATATTACACTTATCCCAAAAGAAGGGGTCGACCCATTACAAATTAAGAACTATAGACCTATTTCCTTATTGAATGCAGACTACAAAATCTTTGCTTCAATCTTGGCAGAGAGGCTTAAAAAATATTTAAATAATTTTATTCACCCTGATCAGAATGGATTTTTACCAAAGAGACAAATTAAAGACAATATGAGGATAATCCTGGATACATTGGAATATTACGAGCGCATCCTGAAAAACAAATGGCTTTGATATTCTTAGATGCCCAAAAGGCATTTGATAACGTGAATTGGAGATTTATGCTATTATTATTGGAACAGATGGGCTTTGCTAGAAAATTTATTCAAGCAATAGAAGCCATATATTATAAGCAAACGGCAAAAGTAATGATAGATGGAGAACTTACAGACTCTATTAATATTAAAAAGGTACAAGACAAGGATGTCCATTATCTCCTTTGTTATTTGTATTGACTTTGGAAGTGTTAAATAGAAATATTAGAGAGGATACAAATATAAAAGGAATGAAAGTTAAAAAGGAGGAATTCAAATTGCAAGCCTTTGCAGACGACTTGGTCTTTATTTTGGAAGATCCTCTTGAGACAGCTTTAAAACTATTCGAAAAGATAGAGATGTATGGTGAGATGGCTGGCTTGAAAATAAATAAAGACAAAACAAAGATTTTGACAAAGAACATGTTATTAAGACAAAGAGAAGAGCTGACAGACCTATTGAAAATTCAAGTTACGAATAAAGTTAAATATTTGGGGATATATTTGACGTCAAGATGTACTACACTGAAAGAGAATAACTATATTAAACTTAAGCAGCAGATAGCATCTGATCTGAAAAAATGGGAAAACTTACAATTGTCACTGATAGGTAGAATTTCAACAATTAAGATGAATATTTTACCTAGAATGTTATATTTGTTTCAAACAATACCAATTAGGTTAGGTAAAGACTATTTTGAAGAATTAAATAAAATTGTGTTGAAGTATATATGGCAAGGTAAGAAAGCGAGAATAAAATTAAAACTTTTACAGGATGCTAGAATTAGAGGAGGATTTGGCCTTCCTAATTGGGAGTTGTATTATCAAGCTGCAAATTTAATGTGGGCTAAAGAATGGATAACGTTAAGAAAGAATAGATTGTTGGCATTAGAAGGACATGATTTACTATTGGGTTGGCATGCTTTTCTATGGTATCAGGGAACTAAATCACAGGGTTATTTTAGAAGGCATTATATACGGGAATCGTTATGGTTGAATTGGGAGAAAATTAAGAAACAATGTTATTTGAAAATTCCAGTTTGGTTATCAACTATTGAAGCCTTTTCTTATCCTATAATTTATAAGAAGGAACAAACAGTTAGATATGGGGAATTACTAGATGAAAAGGGTGAACTTAAAACGATGCAAAATTTAGAAGAACAAGGTATAAAGATGAATTGGTTTTCATATGCGCAAATACATTCAAGGTATCTTAAAGATTCCAAAATGGAAGGATTTTATGACAAATTGACTGATTTAGATAGGATTTTGACAGGTACTGATGAAAAAGTGATTAAAAAATTATATAATTATTTGTTGGAAATTAAATTGGAGGAAGAACAAGTTAAAGAAACAATGATTGCTTGGGTGAAGAATTTTGGATATGGGATTGACTTAGAGAAATGGCAAAAGTTGTGGTCTCAAAATTATAAAATGACTAATTGCAGATTGATTGTCTTCATAAACAATAAATGGATCATGTACAGTAATTCCAATATCCTTCAACAATTGTTAATAATATATCAAATCTGTACACATTAATGATAAACATGAGAATTCCGCTTCCATAGTGGATAAACTAATATGTTGTTGCCTAATAGACTGCCATCCTATTAAAGCATTACCCAACATTACCACTATACCTGATGTTGACTTACGAGTCATTATATCAGTAGCAAAACTTGCATCAGCATATGCAGTTAACACTAATTCATTACTTGGTTCTAAATATAATGAATAATGGATTGTGTGTTTTAAAAAATTAATTATTCGCTTAGCTGCTTCCAATGCCTTTCATTTGGTTCAGCGTTATACCTAGCCAATTGGTTTACATTGTAAGATATATCTGGTCTAGACCAATTACCCAGATATGATAGACTACCGATTAAGGATGGATATATTTCCTTATCAAACATAGGACTTTTGATATCACTATGTGTAAATTCCTTACTCATTGGTGTCTTAGCAGAATTACAATGTTCTATGTTATAGGTTTTAAGAATTGGCTGATCTTCTTGGCTTGCGAAATTTTAAAACCTTTATTCGTTTTCACTATATCAAGGCCCAAATAATGCTTAAATCTCACCTAAATTTCTAATCCTGAACTTTTTTTGTAATCTATAAACAATATCATTTACTTCTTGTTCATTTTAATTATAATTGCTATGTCATCTGTAAATAACAGTAATAGAGAAATTAAACTATCTTTTTCTCTTCGGAACAAACAAGGATCAGCTATACCAGCTTCAAAACCTATTGAAACTAATTCCTTTACAATACATTTATTCCATTCATAACTGGATTGCTTTAGATTATAAAGACTTTTCTTTAATTTCCAATAATCAGTTTTTCCATCATCCTTTAACCTAATGGCTTTTTCATACAGATGGTATGTTGTAAAGGTGCATGTAGATATGCAGTTTCAACATATACATGGTTAATTTTACATTTATTCTTAGCTCCCCAACAAACTAATGCTGCTCTCAGACTAGGTGCAAATACTTCATCATAGTCCTTATCTGACTGAGCAAATCCTTGAGCAACTAGTCTTGCTTTATGGGTAATGGTCCCATCCACACCAGTCTTTATATTATACACCCATTTGCAACCTATTGCATGCTCACCTGGTGGTAACTTTACATCCTCATACACCTCTAAATCCTTTAACAATTTTAACTCCCTATTCATAGCTTCCTGCCAAGCTACCTGATCCTTTGTAGGATACAGTTTTATTTCATTGAAGTTAGAAGGTTCTGTATTAACCTGACATACAATGCTTGCTTAAAATCTGTCAGGTGGATGTCTCTCCCTAGTTGACCTCCTAGGCAACTCAGTACATGTTGTTGGCATGTCCTCTTCCTTTACCTCATATCAAATCCTCGTCTTCTACAGTCATAGAGGGTTCTTCTATTGATGATTCCTCCATTGAGGATTCCTCCACTATCTTATCATCAATATTATTATCATTAGGATTATCGGTGAACAATGGAGTCTCAACAATAACACTATCCTGTATCTTATTATATTACT
This sequence comes from Notechis scutatus, assembly GCF_049901735.1. Taxonomy (NCBI): domain Eukaryota; kingdom Metazoa; phylum Chordata; class Lepidosauria; order Squamata; family Elapidae; genus Notechis; species Notechis scutatus. The sequence continues at coordinate 270,641,076 of NC_142009.1, read as the reverse complement.
TTTCAAGCTTTCTCCAGCCAACATGCTCCAGAAACTTGCACTACAATATACATTAGTAGTACCTAGCTCCCAAAATCTAAATGATCTATGATTAGCTTCATAACCTACAAAATATAATTGTCTTGCTCTAGGTTTTCCCTTTCGCCTTAGTTGTGTGGGAATATGAACCCATGCTGGGGTTCCAAATGTATGTAAATAACAGATCTGGCTTTTTTCCCATTCCAATGAGTAAATGGTAATTCACCAGTCGTTGAATTCACTACGTTATTCAAAACATGGTTAGCACACATTATTGCTTCACCCCAAAGTTTCTCTGATAAACCAGAATCCGAAATCATAGTCCTAGCCATAGCCTCTAATGTTTGTCCTCTATGTTCAGTATATGACTTACGTTGTGGTCTATAAGGAGCAGAACGCTTATGTTCAATGCCAGCTTTCTGTAACATGGCTTCAAATTTTCTATTGGTAAATTCAGTACCATTATCTGTTACTACGCTAATAACTTTCTTTTTGTTTTTCCTTTCGGCAAATTTAAACCAGTTTACAAAATGCTGGTATGTTTCTATCTTCGTTTTCATTAAATAACAGAAACCATATCTGGAAAAATGATCAATTATACTTAATATGTAACAGGCTCCACCTAAACTAGGTTTCTTAGGTCCAATAATATCAGCAAAAACAACCTCTAATGGTTCACTGGTTTTGAATCCATTTATTTGCAGGAGTTACCTTGCTTTTTTCTTGATTGCAAGCATTGCAATTTAAATACTTTGTAGAAGGTTTTAATTTTATACCATTAGGTAACTCAAGAGTTTAGCATTTTGACATTTATATGTCCCATACGTCTATGGAGCAGATGAATACATTCATCATGAGGCTTTTTATTCTCATAAACTGAGTTAGCATTAATTAATGGATTATTATGTATAATAAATAAACCATTATCCAATCTTGCAGTAACGCTTTTACCCTGTTTTTCAATTAAACATTTATCTCCCTGAAAAGTTACAACAAATCCTGCTTTTACCATTTCTCTTATAGATAGCAAGTTAAATATCATTCTAGGTACATATAAAATTGGTAAATGTTCATTAATACATGAAGAATATGCAGTACCTTCTCCAGATGCTCTCAATTTCCATCCATTAGCTAATGATACATACTGTTTACTCTTTGTCATGTTAACAAACCTCTTTTTACTTTTAGTTATACACTGCAATGCTCCACTGTCAACTACCCATATATCATGGTTTACAGTTGTAGTTGTACTTGATATGGTTAAACTAACATCTTTATAAGCTCTCTGTACATTAATAGCATTCTGTTTCTTACCCTTTTTACAGTATCTGGCTATATGACCTTTAGCCCCACAAGAAAAACATTTCCTAACAATGTAGGCAGTTGAAGACAATTTTCCTTCCTGTGGTTGTCTTTCTCTCAGTTGACTTCTATCTTGCCTTCTTCTTGACTTTTTTAACAGTCTTCCAGTTATGCCAGTCAATGTAAGTTCATCTCTGTTTAAAACTTCCAGTGAAGACACATAATCATCATAAGTTTCATCCAAAGAAGAAAGAATGATGTAAACTTGATGCAACTCTGAGAAAATCAGCTCCTGTTCTTGTAGCTCTTGTAAAGTCCTTTTCATAAACTCCAAATGAGCTAACATATCACCACTTTTTATAAGGTGGGCTCTAAACAGTTTATGTGTAAGATGTATGTGTGCACCCACACTATCTTGAACATAAATCCTCTTCAAAATGTCCCAACACCTAGCAGCAGATTCTTCACCATGAATATGGACTAACTGCTGATCACTCAGTGTCAGTCCAATTATACTAAGAGCCAATTATACCAATTATACTAATTATACTAATTATCCCAGTTAAAGTCAGCTATTTTCTTTTTATCTTCATCGTTCAATGGGTCCCAAGCTGTTACATCCGGTTGACTATTAACTACAGTCCATAATCCATCTTTACGCAGAAGTAGGCTGCACTTCATAGACCAGGAAACATAGTTTGTTCCATCCAACTGGGTTATATGGGATATACTGGTTGACTGTTTTTGTGCCATTTGTAGTTTAACAATAAATTGCAATCAGCTGGCTGAATATGAAACTGTTTATTCACACTGATTCTCAATATCTCTCTGGGCCCATAACCAATGTTATGATATGTACAGAATAACCCTTGAGTAACAAGGATATGCACATGGAAACGTTTAGGAGAGTAGTTATGAATAATTATTCATCCACACACAGATACACTAAATTGAGTTAAAGTTTACTTTAAGAAATAGCACAGTCCAATAAACGGTCCAGGTCATATACGTTTTACAGCCCAAAGAATATCCAATTACAAAGTCTTCTTACCAGTTGCCTTTGTCATTTACAGTAAACAAAGATATCAAAGTATAAGCAGAGCATAAATACAACAGAGAATCTTAGATAGCAACAGAATGTCAGAGAAACAGAATGTCAGAGAGAGCAAGCTATGATCTCTAGCTCCTTGTTATGGTAATTCGCAATATAATCAACCAATCGGAATAGTATAGTATAAATCAATACAGTGATTTTGTCTTAAAGCTACAAACATACATTGTTGGTTTATTATACATTGCCAACCCAACTAATTGGTGTACAGATTCCTAACAACCACTGTGCTCTTAGCAAACTTCAATGTGGCAGAAATTTTATTGTAGCCTTTTCGAGATCTGTGCCCGATCCTGTCTCTGAGCTCTGCAGGCAGTTCCTTTAACCTCATGGCTTTTGCTCTGCTACAGTATGTATGTACTGTCAAATCTGAGGCCTTCTATAGAAAGCTGTGTGCCTTTTCAAATCATGTCCAATCAGTTTAATTTACCACAGATAGACTCCAATCAAGGTGTAGAAACATGTCAGCAACAATCAAGACAAATGGGGGTGAGGCACCTGAGCTAAATTTCAAGTGCTGTTCAAATGCAAAGGGTTCAAATACTTATGCCAATGTGATATTTCTATTTTTTTAAACAAACTTAAACATTTCTAAAATTCTGTTTTCACTCTGTCATTATGGGGTATTGAGTATAGATTAATGAGAAAAAATGAATTTCTGCAACTGTAGAATCAAGCTGCAGCATAACAAAATTGATAAAAGTTAAGGAGGTGTGAATACTTTCTGAATGCACTGCACATATATGTTATATATTTTATATGTTGTGCAACACATTCCTCTTCACTCAGTGCGGCCCAGACAAGGCAAAAGTTGGACACAACTGTTGTAGATAGAGTCGCAAAATAGGCTCAATATACATACAGAGAGGAAGAGAAAGAAAGGAGATTAAAAAAACCCTAAACTCTCCCTCTCTAAAGTAGAAAATCAGAAAATCCTTTCCCCATCAATGTCTGTGAGATGGAGTGGTGCAGAGGCCTAAAGGTGGAGTTCTCGCCTCACAATCAGGAGGCTGTGAGTTTGATCCTAGGTAGAGGCAGTGTTCTGACCCAAACCTTGTTCCTAGGAAACAAACACGAAACAGAAGTAACAGCAAAACCTTTTAATGATTCTTTACGAATTCTGTTCCTTCACGGTTAAAAGGCTGTTTCAAACTAATTGTCTCTGATAAGAACGAGACTTGCCAAGATTGTGCAAGGCTGCCAAGAATACTAGATAAAGTTACTAAGAAATATTTCAAACACAAAGAGTCTCCAAACACCAACCAAGATATTCCAAATGTCCACAAGGCTTGAGTGTAAAAATTTCTTTGCTTCCTGCAAAGAACTCTGGTTTCTCAGCTGGCTTTTATCTCTTAAAGGAGGGGCCATTACCTTGCAGCCTTACTCCCAAGTTGCCTGTGCTGCTGCAGCTGCTCCTGCCTTCGAGCAGCCCTGGACACATGTGCACTGGGCACAGGCTCCTCGAGGTCCTCTTCATCACTGCTGCCAGCCTCCACAATCTCAGAAGGCAACATTCCACTCCCTGATGGTCCTGGCCCCATCCCTTCATCACACGCAGACCCCCTCATCTGAGTCCTCGCTCTCCGAGACCTCAGCCATCCACACCTGCTGCCAGCAAACTGCAACAGGCAGATATTTTTCTCTCTGGGCACAATGTGAATATATCTGCTGAACAAAACTCCTCATTGGTGACAGGAAGGGCATCCGTCCATTAAACACTCTGCTAGCTCCATTCAGTTGGCCAGACTCTACCCTGCAAGGGATTATGGAGTTGTCAATGTCGATCCTTTTCTCTTATAAAATATGAAAGGTACGCCCCACCTCTGATTTTACATAACTACAATGGTTAAATTATGGGGTTTTTTTAGATGGATAAGCTAGGTCTTCAGTCATTTTGTTCCGGATAGGTGGAACAAATTTATATGCACCGCAGACCTGGGCCACAGCCTTTGAAAATGTCAGCAGAAAAATGTAAACAGCAGTCCAGCATGAAAAGGATTAACTTTAGGAGCTTGTCCCAGAAGACAAATCAGCAACATGGAGAACATCAACTCTTGCTTCCCACAGCAAAATTAGGAAATTGTGCTGACTTGGTTTTGGCTTTAGAAGCTGTCTCTCTGTATTTATGTTCCCCTTCATGGAGGCAAAACGAATAGATTAGAGAAAAGATTGTGGAATGTTCAACTGGGCCTTGAAGACAAAGCAAAACACTGAAATATCAGGTTTCCTTTCTTGTTAATTAATCTTAGCAGTTCATTTATTTATTTATACAGCAGGAGGAGTCATTTGGGAAACATCTACTCCCCCCTCTTTAAGTTCAGGACGTGTTGCATCCTTCTTTCTTGCTTCTCTCTCTATAAGGCTGCTGATTTAAAGAAGCTTTTTAAAAAATATTTAAATATATGCAGAAGCTTTAATTAATCTGTACTGAAAGGATAAAGCGGACTATTTCATGACATAAATTTGCCCATTCATGATAGAAACACAATCCCAGCTCATTTGTGATTTGAAAATAACCCGATTCTTGCTATTTATACAATCACTTTCAGAAGCTCACAAAATCTAGTAGCTTTTTTTTTTTGTGGGGGGATTGGGCAACCTTAGCTCTCTGCTGGAGCTGCTGAGGGTTATGGTAAGCATTTTTCTGGAGCAATACCAGATTTGGTCACTTCCATTTTACTGGATGAGGAAAGTCTCCAATCTGCTGTTCAGTAAGAGTCTCAATATAAATAAGGCTGTTTTTGTAATTAACTGTGAAGTGGATTGCAACTTTAATATCTTTATTCAATGGAAGGTTGAAAACAATGGTTTGCTATGTAGCAGTTTTTAGCTAACTGTTGTGATACATCAACTGCACTAGGTAATCATTTCTCCTCCTCCTCCTCCTCCTCTACCAGCACCACCACCACTGCTATAAGATTTGGATACCAAAACTCTGGATAATCACTAGATGGCAGCAAAGAGACACCATTCTACTTCTTTGCTGCCATCTAGATTTTTGCAGCCTAGATCCCATAGTCTTATTTTCAAGTCCATTCAGGGGTAGGATTCTACCAGTTCGCACCTATTCACTAGAACCAGTTGTTAACATTCTAAGCAGTTCGGAGAACCTATTGTTAGAAGAAATTACTGGCCTAATCCTGTAAGGAAGGCAGGAAGGAAACATTCTGGTGTTGCTTACAGAAACTGCCTCTCCATTAACCCTTATTACATTCTTGGCAGGACTAGACTTCCTGTCTCAGGAACTTCTCTGGAGTTTTTTTCCCCTTCCTTTGCTGGTACTTTGCTTGTGTGGAGTGACCATTCAAAGTTACAATGGCACTGAAAAAAGTGACTTATGACCATTTTTCACACTTACGACTGTTGCAGCATCCCCACAGTCATGAGAGGCCAGGTGAGGAGATGTGTGTCTCGATGTGAGTGATATTGAGTTGGCCACACCCAGCCAATAACATGACCACCAAACCATGCCCACCACCTAAACCACACCCATAGGACCAGTTGTTAAAAAATTTGAATCCCATCCCTGAGTCCATTGTATATAAACCAAACACCTCAAGGTCCTTCTGGGCATAGAGGATATTCTGAATACCACGAAGAAGGTTTAGTAGACTGTGGATTAGTGGAATTGTTTTATCTGCTACGAAGTTACTTATTTGTAGCTTAAAACTCTCTCTGTTTATAATTCTGCTTTTATTCTACCATATGTCTTCTTCTTCCTTGGGTTAAACTAGATGACAAGGTATCACAAATGTCAACTGGCTTCCCTTCCAGTTTAGGAAAGGTACAAGAAAAGCAAAGGCATGATTTGGCAGGAATTGCAGTCATTAGGTAAAATGCAAACTTTACTACCCCGTTGTACTAACGGCAATCAAAGTATGTGTATCTATAGGTATATTTTAGGGAGAGTGAAATGGTAAAAAGGGAGTGCCCTACCTTGCTAGTAGGTTTCTTACATTTTATCCACTCCATTCTTATCTTACTTGCTGACAATAACATATTTATGAACAGTAGCTAGTTTAAAATCTGTATGTTCACTTTGTCGTAGAATGCAGAATTTTTCACAAAGAATTATTTTTTTAAAAAAATAAAGCATGCAACTTTGGGGTCATTCTAATTCCATAAAGCTAAGAATTAAGCTGGTAGTGGCCTCTGTGTGCCCAGTCCACTGAACACATGAAGCTAACTTCCACCCCATGTTTCACCTGGAGCTGGCTTTTTTTCTTCTTCTTTCACAGCAGCAATGCTGTTGTTTCTCTTATGCATTTGCTTGCATCCGTTAACAATCTGATTTTGTGTCTCTGCCTCATTGACTTTCCATCTCATTTGAAAACAGCTTTCCTGTTCCTTATGAATTCTCTTTCTGTTGCATGGAAAACAAAAATCAGTAGTGTACGAAAAGGAGATATAATAATTGCATTGAGTAACTTTGCAATTTACATACAGCTTTTTTTTTAATTAAAAAAATAGTTATATGCACAAGTAAGCCCTCCTTCTGGATATTGGTAGTGTATGCATGGACAGCATGGGATGAAGAGAAGGCAAGTCAGTATGCATAATGAGGGGCAAGGATAGTGGTTAGAATGTCGAACTGCAGGCTACTTCTGCTGACTGCCAGCTGCCAGCACTTCGGCAGTTCGATCCTTACCGGCTCAAAGTTGACTCTGCCTTCCATCCTTCCGAGGTCAGTAAAATGAGGACCCAGATTGTTGGGGGCAATAGGCTGACTCTGTAAACTGCTTAGAGAGACCTGTAAAATGCTGTGAAGCGGTATAGATGTCTAAGTGCTATCGCTATTGTTCCTCCCACAAATATTGATTAATTCTTTCATTTGTCTTTTCAAAATAGTTACATGGTCTGTGTAGATCTATGTAAGGCTTGGCATTGAGAAAGAAGAAGGGAAAGAAGATAGATGCCTTCAAATTATGAAATCTAGTGGGAGGCTACTATGAGTACAATGAGTTGCAAGTAGAACAATCAACTGAAGACTTAAGGAGGTGATCAATAAGTAGAAATTCAAATATTTTGTTTTCACTATGATGAACTAGAAAAATGTTTATGCTTGACAAGATTGAAAGAAGTGGATAACAGATAATATGGATGAATGATATTGCATAATTACAGTATTATCCTTGGAAAAGCAACAAGTTATATCAGAGAAAGACTGAGAAGGTGAACACTTGACTATGCATTCATCAAATGGAAGCCTAATTCAATAACATTTAACTCATCTACCCAGAATGCGGTTATATTTTATAGTGATCAACAGCTGTTATAACTATGAGATCCATGCCTGAGTTACTTAATTAAATTATCAAATAATTCCTTTATATTACTTCTACAGTATGGTTTAAATCATTTTCACCAAGCTAGTACATTTTACATATGTTGAATAGAGTCATTAATTTCCTATCACTATTCTGTTTATCTCTAAAAGACAATCAGGTTGATCATAAGGATTGAAAATTTGGAAAATTCACGAGCTAAATGTACAGGCGGGGAAGGATTTTTTGACTTTCAGTACTTTCTTTCTTTCTTTACACATTTTAGCTTGTTTAATGCTACATCAGAATAAGTGCAATGCAATCCCTTCATCCAAAATGTTTTGGAAAATTAAAAATTTGCATAAATATATGGATGTGATTTAGTTAAGTTAGTTCAGCTTAGTTAATCCCATTCTGAACTCAGCTGAAAGGAGAAAATTCAGTTATATTACAATGTTAGGAAATGAGCACCTAGGATAATATTATACACATTGCTGCCTTGATAAAGGGTCGATATATCTGCAGTAGCAACAACAAACTATAGAACAGTGGGATACTTTCATTTAGATATTTCCTGCATCAAATATTGAGGTTCAAACACTTTAAATACAACTCCATCTCTATTATTCTAGGAAGGGGATAATTGGAGAACCAGGGCTGTTAATACTCATCTCTAGCTCCCTTGCTGAGCTATACACCTTGGCAAATGTCCAACAATATCGACTTCTTAAATTAGGCCTGGAATTTAGTTATTACTGTTGCAGATCTCTCTACAGATAACAAGCTATCTATTCAAACAGAAGTTGAAAGACAGAAGGAGAGACAGGCAAGAGAAAAACAATGACAAGTTTAAAAGAGAAAGGAAGTGAAGGCAAGTTGGTTAGAAAGACAAATAGATATCAGAAATAAAGCAAGAAAAATGAGAGGAGGAGGGAGGGAGGGAGATAGAGAGTGAGAAGGACTTTTTATAGTCATATACACAAATGTCCTTAGTGAGAAGTGGAAATATGTATCTTAATCTCTAGAGAAAATTAAGAATCAAGTAATAACTTTAATTTATGAAGATTATGTCTCTGTGTAATATCACTAAATGATTACCCATCCTCGCCTTTTGCTTATAAATTTAACTTAGCTATATTTGTTAATTTCTTTTGCAGCCATTCTCAGTCTCAGAACCATGGGGTTTAATAGTACCATATAGGCCATCAAGTCCAATCTCCTGCCCTGTGCAGGGATTCAAATTATAGCATCCCTGACACATGACTGTTTAAGCTTCCTTTGAAAAAAAGGAAACTTTTCCAACAAAAGAAATCTTTTCACTTTTTGGAATAACTGCTTCCCTTTTGAAACTGTGTCCATTATTGACTCATTGTTAGGAAGTTTCTGATATTTGGTTGAAATCTGCCTTCTTGTAGTTTAAATCCATTGTTCTCCATTCCACACTTGGAATGACAGAGAACATATCTCAACCTTTTCTGTATGAAACCAGACTAGTCTTCTCAAGACTAAATATAACCCAATCCATCACTCTCTGTATATAAGACTTAATTTCTTAATCCATTATCCATGCTACAATGCTGATATACTCAGTTTGTCCCTTCTCACTGCACCTCCTGGTAGGTCTTCAGAATTTCTAAGTCATATGTACCCAGGGTTTTCAAAGAGATGATCAGCACACCCAATATAATTTGTCAATCACCTAGGCCAGTTGTGGGTTATTCAGAGCAAAGATGTCACCTGTCCATCAATTGGTTGCCTCCAGATATGTAATTTCAATGCCCATCATTCTTAACAATGGCATACTGGTAGCCAACTCAACTTCCACATTTACATGATGACCTGTAAGCATGCAGAACATTTCTGGGTCGTTTTCAAGTACAACCCTATGTGGAGTAGTTCACAACAATTTAAGCTATTATTCTTAGGTATTTTTCATAAGTATTATTACCAAGGCCACTTCTGCATTTGATTTTTTTTGTTTCTTATTGCAGAAAATAAATAGTAGAATTTTATACAGTATATGTTTCATTGTCATTCTGTTACTTTCAACCATTTCTCCACTCTATCAAGATTACTTTGAACATAATATCTCTCCTCTGAAGTATGAGCTTTCCCACTCAGTATTGTGCCATATGCAAGTCCAACAAGTATTCTCTCTGTGCTTACACTGATGATAAACCAGCAAATGAGCACCCTTTCATGTATAACTTTTAAGCTGCTATATATTCAACTAATTATCATGACATCAAGTCCAATATAATTTGTCAATCTACTAGGCCAGTTGTGGGTTATTCAGACCAAAGATGTCACCTGTCCATGAATTGGTTCCCTCCAGAAATGTAACTTCATTGCCCATTCTTAACAATGGCTATTTGATTGTGGAGCTTTGGAAATGGAAGCCCATGAATTCTCATGTTGGAAAATAATTTATTTTAGATGCAAACATTCTGTTGAGTAACTTGTTCCATTTCGAAGTTATTGAATATAAATATTCAGTGAATTTATTTATAAATCGACAGAGGACATTTCTAAGAGAGATATTTAGATTTCAAACATTATGTTTCAATGTACCTAATTATCTTACATTGCCATTTCTTCAAAGTTGGAAAAGCCCTTCACCCCTCAGAGAAGACAGAGGCACAGCAGCACAAAATCAGTATCAATATTTTGTTAATGATGTTTCAAAATACATTAAATTGCAAGTCATTTGAATATTCATGCCAGATTGTGATATATTTTCCAGATAGCTGATCTTGTTTAAAATGGCTGCATCCTTTTTTTGAAATAAAAAGGCAAAAGTAGAATTTTTTTTTTTAAAAAAGAAAAGAACAAAATCACTCTTCCCTGTTGTTTTGCTTTTCTCTTTCCTTGGAGCAACCAGCCTAACATCCATGGAAGACATTTTCTGCCACTTTTCTGCTTTGCTATTTCATGAGTAGTTACAGAATATTTCTTTCCAAGAAATTAGGTTTGTTGGCTTGTGCATAGTAGGAACAAAAAAAAAGCTAACAAACAAAGCAAAGTAAAAAGGTATTCTGGACTGAATTGTATTTTCTGGATATTGCTGTTCAGTTTATTTTCAAAAATGAGTGATTAAGATCCTAGCTCAAATGACCCATGCCATTTTAGAGTCTATAAAATAATTTACAAATACCATTATCATACAATTTCTTTACATGTATTGATTTACAAGTGAATATGACAACAAATTCAGTTGGAAAGTAATATGCCTGAAAGTATGTCAATGGAGTATCTATTTTGAATCAGTGTTTATTTACATATGCAAGTTATATGTAGTGATGAGCATGCATAGGCGAACTATTCCTTTCTGGATTAGTGTGATATGGGCTATGGTAAGAATTATCTTTTAGTCAGCAGTATCACAAAGTGGCCTGTAATGGAGCTAGTCATTGCCCAGATGGGCTGACAACAACACAAGGTATGGAAAAAATAGAATTAACTTTGGTTACTGGAACATAATATTTTTAAGATGAGCAATTCTAATAATTCTTATTCAAATGCTGGAAAATGGGATTGTTACTGAACACTTTTTCTGACACCCCAATTTACCATTTTAATCATTTAACAACTGTAAACCAATATGAGAAATTTATTTTTATTGCTAAATATTCACAAGAGTTCATAGCCCAATATCAGGGCACATGCTTTTTGTACATAAGGATCTAGGGTAAATCTTAAATTTCTTTGGATTGATGGATTTCAGGACCTTGGACAACTGCTTTAAATCAGACCATGCATTTGTGATTCTAGTTAGAATAATGTTATGCTGAATTATGGGAAATTAGACTTTACTTTGTTACTGTAATGAAAACAGTTGCCACATTGTGCTAATTTTTTCAAGGACATATCAAGTCGGTCGAGGGAATTGGGTAATATAAACAAATCGAATATTTTTGACATGTCACTGATGACTTGTTTATTTTTTCTATTTCTGAATGTGAATAATATCATCTCTAGAGAATATGTGTTATATATAGGTGCATGTGTGCGTATGTGTTACCAATCAACATTGCACATTTATATTATGTGAAATAATGTCCTACAAATCAAGTTTTTTGCTCATGCAGGCTTAATCATTTGTTATGTTCAAAACTGGTCTTCCTAATTTTTTTCCCTCTAACTGTGTTGTGGCTTCAAATCCCTGCAATTTCATGAAAGCAATTTCATGAGCTGCTGTCCTAGCACAATGCCTGTGCCAAATAAACTATCTGTAGTTATATACAACTATCTGATACACACAACTTATTTATAATGTGGACATGCACATCTAGGTTCAGCATAATTGTAAGAAAGAATATATCCCTATTTATAATTGACAATACAATCTTTTTATTGATTGATATTTATTTAACCATGTCTGTCCCTTAAACAGATGTCTGCTGGACAAAAATATCATTTTTACTATTTTTCTATACTTGAAAAAGATGTACTAGTTTTTGCCTTCTGGTACATCAAGAACACAAATCAAGAGAAGGAGGGGCAGTTGAAGACTAATTCTATGACACATTGAATGTTGCTATAGGGACGGAGAGACTCATATGAAGGATGGACAGCTTTTTTTAAAAAAATGCTGCTCAAACCTTTCCAATTTCTCTCTCCCTATTTGGGCAGAGGATGGAATCTCTACAGGTGTATTTCATAAATGACTTCTTTTGGAATCTCTTCCTTAAAATGATTATAGCAGGTACAGGATTCATTCTTCCATTTTCCATTTGATCACCCTTGCGGTTTGTTTGAACCCTTCTATGAACTGGGTTGAGCTGTCCCCTTTCAACAGTTTCATTTTTCTATTTACATTATTACACTTCAATAAATCATAACTTGTAGTATGTGATAAGAATGCAAAAGCTGCTCAGTCTGAAAGAGGTGCATAGAAACAGAGATTTGGTAAATTCAATTTGGCACTGGAGGGGAGAATAATCACCACTCTTTGATATTTCTATATCTGCATGTAGCTGGCTTAGTCATTCGTACATAGCAGGCATTGTTGATAAAAATTCTGATATTTTTAACTTTTGCATTTACTGAAATCCTAAAATGGCTGGAAATTAAATCAGTAGCTTGTCAGTTCGGTAGCTTGTCAATTCGGTTCTCATTAACTTTGGGGAAGATCGTAAACAGGGTTTATTATAATATCTCCCAAAAGAATTGGTACTAAAACCCAGTAAATATTTTATATTACTGTATCTGTTCTGAAAACTGCACATTAGCTCTCTACTCATTTAATTTTAATTCTTGAACATTAGGAAGATTAATAAAGAAGTTACTTAATTTGTGTTTACCAACAGCTACATTTTCTAACTTGGCCATTTGCTTGGTGTCACCTGCTGTTTTTATTTTCCAGTTCATGAACTGCCTTCAAGTTTGCAATTTCATATAGCAAAATAAAAAGAAAACCAAGTCCATGCTTATACATGCTGAATGCATGTTCAGTAGTGTGAATAGAAAGAATAGTAGATGTACATGTGAGTAGTGTCAAGTAGGTTTGTCATAGGTCTGCAGTTAATTATTGTCACCGCATTTGTATAACTAAAACATCTGTGATATTCTGATCTCTCTCTTACCACCAAATGTTCTTAACACAAGGAAAAAACTATTATATTCAGGAACATAGTAATTACCATAATGAGTCAGATGAGCAATCCATCTGGTCTAAAATCGTGTCTTGGCCAGTGGCCAGTGCCAGAGGCTTTAGAGAAAGTTGCAAGAAACCCCCAAATTAGTAATTAATAAGCATAGGAAAAATTCCCACCTACAGTAGTTTTTCAGAGAATGGTTGGCTTATGCCCTAATGCAAGAATATGTGTATGTGCTTATTTTTGTTGATCTAATACTTTAGCTAAAAATTGCAAATTAAATGCCTTTGGATGCATGGTAGACATTTTAATATATCTCTATACCTTATTTTGGTTCTTTCTTTACTATTTTTGTTATTCTTCATTTGTATGTATTCTGATCTAGTACGTATTCACTATGGAACTTTATTTAAAGGCTACAATTGCAGCCTTGACCCTGTATGTGTTTATTCTAAAATAATTTTCACTCTCAGTGGAGTCCTCTTAACTATAAACATGTGGTACAAATAGTTAAAGGTTTTATTTATCTTCCCATTTCAACTTAACTAAAATGGGAAGAAGTCGTGGACTTTCAAATAAAGTATAAATTACTACATGGGGATAAGAAGGGACAAAATAGCAAGCAATTAGATTGCATCCTTGAATATTAAAGAAACTTGCTGGCAGAATCACTATCCATTATTTTTTTGACAAATCCTGTAAAATGCTTAAATAGAAAAAAAAAACCTTAAGAACTATAATCAGTGGAACATCTGAAAAGATTTTCAACATCTGAAAAGATTCTATAGTGGACCAATAAGTGATTGAGCTATAAACATCTTGAAAATAATTCAATGAGGATTAGAAATATCAAGAAGAAATACTGCCATACAATTTCTCTCCCTGCCTCCCCACCTCTTTTTTAATTACTTCAGGAAATTATGGAAATACTATAGACAAAATAAACCTTGGATTTCAGCAACTTGAAATGCAAGCTAGACAAATGTAGATTGAATAAGTATTAGGTGGATCAATAGATAACATGAAAAAAGCTATATTCAAAGAAAGCTCATCAAGGATTCCTTATCAGACTGAAAAAAAAATAGGAATGAGATATCACAGTTTGGTTCCTGACCTCAAATTTATTAATGGCTTGGATGATTAGGTGAAAGGAATGCTTATCAATTTGAAATTCAAAGTGGTCTTGATAATTCAAAGAGGATGAAAAACAAAATTTAAAATGGTGAAACAGGATGAAAGTAATCAAATGAAATTAAAGAGACACAAATACGAAGTTTTTCATTTAGGGAAAAGAAATAGAATACTAAACATAAGACAGAAGTTTGGCAATAGAACATGGAAGAAAAACGCTGGATATTATAACTGACCCCAAGCTGAATATAAGCGAACCATATAATATGGCTGAAAGAAAAGCAAACATAATGTTGGCCTGTATCAAGACAGGTATATTTTCCAAATCAAAGGATGTAAGAATTCTACTTGATTCTCTATTGATTACATCCTACTTCAAGCACTATACTATTTCTGAGCACCACATTTTAAGGGCTCAAATAGGAACAATTTTAGATAAAACAATGAGATTCTGAGGGCTGGAACCAAGTCTGAAGCTGACTCACAGTCATCTTTTCTTAATGGTTTTTTTTTAAAAAAATTGTTGTTTTAAAGTTTTAAGGGTTTTTTGCTGTTATGATTTTGGTTGGGGTTTTTTCCCTGATGTACATGAGATGGGAAGCTAAATAAATTGAGCAAATAAATACCTACAGATGTAAAATGCTCCTGCCAAGTGCCTGCCCATTTCATAGCTTTCACATCACAAAAGAGAAATTGCTGCAGTACAATCTGAAATGCACTACAGTTGAGCCAGAACTAAATTCTACAGGAAGGGAGATAGGGTTTCCAGCCTGGGATTCCACAAACGCAATGCTAATTTAGAAGTGGTGCAAAGACGGCATGTGGAGGTGCCCTAAATCCTATAAGGAATGAGTAGGGGAACTATACGTGCTTAACCTTGACAAGTGAAGTGTAATAATAGTCTTCAAAGACTTCATTGGATATCAATCTGAAGAAGGCCACTATAATACCCCCAAAGTGCAGAATACAGAATTATATTCCTTAGGTACAGGAGAATGTATTCGCTTGAACATTAGGGAAAACGTCCTAACAGGAAGCTCAGGTTTATGGTAGAACCAGTTACCTAGCTTGGCTCCCCTTTCTATCATGTAGGATCTGCAATGTGCTGTGAGTAACAAATGCTCCATTCCAACTCTAGGATTAAATTTATAACTCTATATTTGTTCATATAAAAGAAAGACTTACTGATATCAGATGTCTGTGTCAACACAGGATGAATGTGTGAATTTTCAGCTGGAAGGCTGATCTGAATAGCTGTTGGGAAGGAAGAATTGTAACCAATAATCTACTTGGACAACTGTTATTTATTCAAAGCTATTCTACATGGAGAACTAAGCAAAAAAAAAAAAAGTCCCTTCAATATGTTCCAAATGAATAAAATTACATTCACATACCATATTTACAGTTGGAAAAATTTGCTGGGATAAAAAGAAAAAAAAGTTCTTGTGAATTGCTATACTGCATCTATGCACCAGGTTTTCTTATTCTTGTGTGCTGATGTTTGCTCCCCAAAGGCAAATTCCCCTTCTGATCAGCCTCATGGATTCTGGATGGCAAGTGTGGGCATCATCAGGCCAACAGCATCAAGTTAGAATCAGATTCATTGCACACATTACAAAGAGATTTTACCTGCTAAAATACTAAAATACTTCACACATCAAACTGATATAATGTTTGTTGTCTGAAAAAAGTGCACTCAGTTCTGAAAGCAGCAACAAATCAATAAAAAGAAAACAAAAGAAGAACTAGAAATGCAGTTAATAAATGTTATCATGTGAAATGGAAAAGGTCAGTGTTATTAGTAGATTGGAAAAAAGTGAGGCCCTCTTGTGATTGCCAGCAAAAGAAATAGCGGTGCCTGCATTGTATATGAACCCCATTGATGCATAATATGCATGAAAGTGTTACCCGACAATACCATTAGACTTACTATTTCAAGGAAATGAAATTATTTGTATATGCTATAATGCCAAATGTATTAGCAGTGCCCCTTTTCTTGCTATGGAGGTATGAGAAGGTTTATGGTTCTACCATAAACCTGAGAAAGCATTAGCATATTTGCATTGGGTTTTCACTTTATGATGCATTCATTATAGTCCCTCCCCCCATTCATATGAACTACTTTTTAACCAGGATTTTTTCAACTTATGATCATGTTCTCTTTATTCCAAACTGGAGTGTTATGGGTATCAGTTTTAGAATAGGTTTTCTAATTCTGGACTGTAGTAAGTGGTAATTCTGGACTATAGTAAGTGGATGACCAGAGACTGAATATCCTGGTCCTTCAGCTGTTTGGCAAGAGCGTCCTCTCCTATGTAGGATGGATTCTTCTTCCAGAGTTAGTTTTGATATTCACATGACTTCTTCCAAGGAGAAAGTACTATATCTATCATATTATATGGCGTCTACTTCAGAGGTGGTATTCAGCAGGTTCTGACCAGTTCTGGAGAACTGGTAGTGGAAATTTTGAGTAGTTTGGAATACTGGCCCCGCCCCTATCTATTCTCTGCCTCCTGAGTCCCAGCTGATCAGCTGGGCCTTCTTTTGTTGCCCTGCACAGGAGAACAGAGCTGGAAAGCAAGTTAGTGGGGTAGGGAGAGAATGGGGATTTTACAGTGTCCTTCCCCTGGAGTGGGGTGGGAATGCAGATTTTACAGTATCCTTCCCCTGCCACGCCCACTAAGCCACGCCCACCAAACCACGCCATGCCCACCAAGCCATGTCCACAGAACCGGTAGTAAATCCCACAATTGGTCTACTTTCTCACTTTTGCTTATGCTGCTGAAAGAATTGTTGTAAATTATTTAACGGGATACTACCGATAGTTGCTACTAAGGTTTTTTTTTTAGGATTTTGGCAAGGACAATGTGACTGCTGGTTATTATACTGGGGATGATGACATGGACATAAGCATGTCAGGGTGAGTATCTGTATTATGAAATCATTTCTTCAACATGTGGGTAGCAGATGGCCTCACTGTTTGTACCACTTGATTGGTGGGTTCTGATGGTATGTTCAGCGATAGTGAAGTATATCTATGGTAACTATCTTCAGCTATAAAACCCTGGACCTTTGCTACATCTAGTGATGCTTTCTGTCTACATCCTAATGCCCTCTGTTGGTCAACAGTTGTTGAAGTGTCAATGTCACTGTATTTGGATTTCCAACATAGAGTGGGTTACTTTCTTCCTATCTCTTTCTGCTCCTTTGTGTTTTCCCTCCCAATCTAATAGCACAGTATAGTAGCACCTATCCTGCTGTTTAGTTGAGGCATGCTCAACCCTGCTCAATCATTATGTAAGTATAGGTTTTAATGGGTAGGTTATCTATGCGCCCAATTCTTTTGTTTTGATTACTTAAAATAACTTAAAAGTTTTTCTAACCAGATAAAAAAAATTTGAAAGGCACCCTTTTATGTTAGAAGAAGAGAAAATGAAAGACTGCAGAATGTCCTCTGGCAATTCTAATAAGGTCAATATAATTGAATGCCAAATCTCAGGACAGGTTTTTACCCATTATAGAAAGACATTAGAAGCTACAGCCTAGGTTAATCTTTTAGCCATCACTGCTTCCCAGAATAGGGTAAATGAAAGATTATTTAGGAGAAAGGATAATAGTTGTAAGTACATTATGAAAGCTCAGGGGAAGGAAAAGCAGGGAGACCAAGGATATGAAAAGTAAGAGGAGAAAGCTCAAAGGAAGACTGCATTAAAAATGACCCAAGGCACAGATATAATTCTCTGTTTTGCTTAAAACGTACTAGATGATTAAAAAGGAATGTGGTTTTAGAATTATAATTAAGCTGTTATCAAAGCTTAATAAGCAGTACTGGGTGTGATTTGATAAAACTTAATAGCCAATATTCATGTATCTTTCCATTTAGCAGAAGACAGTGTGGAAATTAAAATAGCAATGATTAGTTTTGAAGAGCTTAAAATTCAGGGCTTCTTTCATGAAAACTTTCTCAAAGCCCTTTGTAGCTAGTTTCCAATCTGTCACAATCGCATCGAAAGCCTATGATAAAGATAGGTTATTTGAAGTAACAAATCTAGGTCTCTTCTGATAGATCTGCGTTATATGCAGCTAGATTTGTTCAGCTGGATTTGAATGTATTTACAGAAGATGCTAAGAACAAGACAAAAGTAATCTGTCTTTATTTGATAATGCATTTCTGCCCCAGGAAGAATCTTCTATGGGGAGACCTCAACTCACAGCCCTAATTGAGTCTGGCAATTATACTTATAAGTTGTGATGGTTGTAAATCATGTGACAAGACCCAATTTTAGGAACTTTTTGTAGTGCTTGTTAAATGAACGCTGAGGTCATTAAGTGAACCTACTGTGGGACATTTTTTTTCTGGAAGCTGGTTTCCAGAAAAAAATAATCATAAATAATACAGAGGTGGTATTCAGCAGGTTCTGACCAGTTCTGGGGAACCAGTAGCAATAATTTTGAGTAGTTCAGAGAACCGGCAAATACCACCTCTGTCTGGAGATTTTACAGTATCCTTCCCCTGCCATGCCCACCAAGCCATGCCCACAGAACCGGTAGTAAAAGAATTTGAATCCCACCACTGAAATAATAGTCATATGACCACAGGGCACTTCAAACAGCTGTAAATGAGATCCGATTGCCAAGCATCCAATATGCGATCACATGACCATGCAGGGGGAGCAGATGTCATGTGGAGTTTTGGATGCTTGGCAACCGGATCTCATTTGCTCCATGGTCACATGACTATTATTTATTATTATTTAGCAGTTCAGGAGTCTGTCCTGATTTTAAACAGTTACTAAGGGACCATTCATAAGTTAAGGACTACCTGTAATAATGTGATTCAACACAGGAATTTTATACTGCATACATATTTTATAGCTTTTGTGAGACAGGATATTTTTGTTAACATTTGTTTAACCCATTCTTTACTAGTCTTGTTAAGAATTAAAAAAAAAAATTCGGATGTAGCAAATATGGATATACTGGATATTATATAGATGCACAAAATATTTTGTAAGAGGTGGAAAATACTTTACACTTGTATACAGTTTTCAACTGGTCCTAATAAATTGTTTCATGTAACTTAAATATGAGCCTTGGTGGCACAGTGGTTAGAATGCGGTACTGCAGGCTACTTCTGCTGCCTGCTGGCTGCCTGCAATTTGGCAGTTCGAATCTCACCAGATTCAAGGTTGACTCATCTTTCCATCCTTCTAGGTCGGTAAAATGAGAACCCAGATTGTTGGGGGCAATATGATGACTCTATAAACCGCTTAGAGTGGATGGTAAAGCACTGTGCAGTGGTATATAAATCTAAGTGCTCTTGCTATTTTAAGAAAAACTTAGGTTGGTGGATACCATAATGAGAGTGCGTTGGACTGAACTTGCAAGAGTGGATTAACTAAATGTAAATCTGCAAAAATGCAGATGACCATGAGATGGCAAGAAAGGGATATAAAACACAAGCTCTTTGCTGCCATCTAGTGATTATTCAAAATTTTAAAATTTTGTTCAAAATGGTAGCCCTACCAAATGGGGAGCTGCATGGCTTTTCGTATGTTGATTTTTCCAAATACTTGCTGATCTGTTTGAGCTAGTTTGGAAACTTTGGGAATTGGTGTTCACCATCTGGAGGTAACGGGTAGCCCCTCCTTGCCAAAAGCCATCTCAGGAGAGAGGAATCATGGTCGAATAAGAGGAAATGTTTTTTTTTAAAGGTGAAAGTAGAGCTTCATTCACTTGAAAAAGCTGCCTTTCAGAAATTCTGTGCATAGTTCTGCAACCAGCCAGATGACTGGGTTTTCGTATTGCACTAAAACATAATTGTTCTGCTACTTTGTGATTTAGTGTGAACTGAGACTTTGTGTTTTGAAAACCATTTTTATGGCTTAGTGTCTCTGAGAGCTCAGCCAATTCTGATGTATTCAATAAATCTTGGTTAAATCAATCACGGGCTTACACAGTGTGGAAGCTCAGCCCCTATAAAGCAGTCACAATATGTTCATCTAATAAATTATTAGAAATCAAGATCCATACTGGAAACTTTATAGCGCAAAATCATTTATTCACATCCAGCACAATCCATTCTCTTGAATTTTGCCAGAGTGAGTAGTCAGAGTTCTGCTGCAGCAGGTTAATTTTTTCTTTAAAAAACAAACAAACCACAACTCTGTTAAATTTGCTACAACTTCTAAAAATGTCAATTGATCTAAAAAAAGTGTTTTTTTTAACCTTTCTTCTTTTTCTCTCTGTATGAATGGCATAAATATTATACATTAACACAGCTGTACGGATAGATGCTTTTGTTTAGGGAGTGTTTTCTGCCCAGACTAAGAGGCAGAAGATTGACAGGCTTTGCTAATGCTCTTTAAAAAAAAAAAAAAAAACAGTTGACAGATGCATTTGTCAGTTTTCTTTTCTCAAGTACAGTATTGAATTTTTTTTAATGCTTGGGTTCTTTCCATCCCACTTATAAAGAAATGTGTGGGCTTTGTAAGTTTTGGTAAACGCAGCTCTATTTGCAGAAGAGTTCAACATCTGCAAGATGGCAGATGGGGTCTTGTGGCTGAAGCCCAGCTCCTTTTGTATTTCATATGCATGCATCCACAGAAAGGGTGCGGCTTTTTTCACAATGGTGCAACCAACATTTTGCAGATTTTGACACACACACACACACACACAGTGGTGGGATTCAAATTTTTTTTTGCTACCAGTTCTGTGGGCATGGCTTGTTGGGCATGGTATGGCTTGGTGGGGGTGGCTTGGTAGGGGTGGCAGGGGAAGAATACTGTAAAAATCTCCATTCCCTCCCCACCCCACTAACCTGCTTTTCAGCTCTGTTCTCCTGTACAGGCCAACAAAAGAAGGCCCAGCCAATCAGCTGGGATTTGGGAGGCAGAGAATAGATGGGGGAGGGGCCAGTCAGATTGGTATTTGCCAGTTCTCTGAACTACTCAAAATTTCCACTACCGGTTCTCCAGAACTGGTCAGAACCTGCTGAATACTACCTCTGCCCCAGCCCACAAGCATATCCTAGGGCAAATGGATTAAATAAATTCATATTTTTAAAATTATTTTATTAAATTCCTACCCATCTTCAGAACAAAAATAATTCAGCCCTGCAAATAATGCTGTTTTGCTGTGATTTGAAGGCTAAATGGTTAACATCCTTCTGCCTAGATGGATGAATCTGTTTTGCTTTTTGCCATATTTTTTTTTTTTTGGGGGGTGGGGAGCCCGCAGCAACCCTTAAGGTCATCCCATCTTGTTTATGAAGACAATTCCGCATCCATTAGAAATGCTTATTATAACAAAGAAAATGAATTTCACAGGGTGTTTTTAAATGATTTATAAAGAAAAATTTGGAAGTATGGCCCTCTTTTTTTCAGATATAACAAAACGAAGAGGAATGGAGGAAATGAGGTGGAATATTCTTAATATCTTAATGTCTAGGTATGAAAAGAAAACCTTGCTTGGTATTTTTGCATATACTGTATTACACTTGTGTGGTGTATGTATGTGCTCATGAAGTAAATGTGCAATTTGTTGTCATAACGTTTTAGTTGAGTCAATATTTTACCATTTTCTTTGACCCCAGAGCTTGTGTTTGTTCTCTGGGCTAAATTTATTTTCTTTTTATATACAGTATATAATTTTGTTGACCATTAGAATTAAAAAGATGAGAACTAAATAATACTGACTAAGGAACATAAATGAATAAAAATAAAAATACAAAGTGCAGAAAAAACAGAAAGAAAACTAGAAAAGAAAGTAGAAATCATAATACAGTAAAGAAAAGTAAAGAAATATATAATGAAATTACTTCCCCTCTTCATTACAAGTATATACAACTTAATTAACTTAAAATATAGCAAATAATCTCTTCTATTCCTATCTCATCTCTAATCTATTAATAAACCTTTAAAATCTCTTTGTTCAGCAAAAATCCATTAAGGGTTACTAGAGATAACATGTATATTTTAATCTTGATGAAATAAACCGATTTTGTATTCCTTCCTTTTACTTTTAACAATCTTAATTTTTAATACCCTCAAATACTGTCCTAGAACTTGATTTCTTTTCCTTTTTTTTAATCCCTTCTCACAAAGTTCTTCAAAACTTTAACAAGTTCCAAATATTCCTTTTCCCATATCTTATGTCTTTATCTTTAAATGAATTTTAAAGCTTCCTCATTCTGTCCTTTTCAGCAAAAATCTATTAAAGCAACTCTGGCCTAAGTTCTCATTAGATCATCTTGCCTTTCACAAAAAGCATTTACTAGCTATTTACCAATTTTCTTCAAGTCCAATCTTTTTTCGAGGAGGGGATTGTTTACGGGGTGCAACATTTTCTAAGTACAATTTTCTGGGCCAGTTTTCTGATAATCAGATAAACCTTGTGAGATTGCAATTATAACTGTCTTTGAATATGTATCATTGAATGTTCATGCTTATTTCATGTATTCTCTGTGTACTCTGTCCCACATATACGTACTGGAATCTAGGCTTGTTACCGTGTCTGCACAGAAAATCACATTGGTCTACCAATAGAGCATTCTAAAGGAGTATATATGATATTTAGCCATTTCTGATTAAGCTGAAGCTTTTAGATGAGAGCTGCAATGGGGATCACTTTCATGGACCAGGCCTTTGGCTTCAAAGACTCATCATAATAAGAAGTCTTGGGAGCAGTTTGTTAATGGAAACATAACTGTAACTCTGCTATAGAATGAAGATTTTTCAACCATGAAGTATTATTTGATGGCCTGAAGAGGGGGACATCAAAATGATATTTTTAATCTCTAAGGTTTAATAAGGTTTTTAACCAACTGGAATTATTAGAGCCATTCTAACTATAATCACGTTGTGTGATTGTTGATTTGGGGAAAGAGACAAAGGGGAAGGAGATTAATTTACAAATAGGATCATTTGCAGGTGTGAATAGAAATAGCACTTCATTACAGGGCAATGCACAGGAGTCCTTCAAAAACAAAATCAGGCATTCAAGAGGGAAGCAATATATTGGAAACAGAAAAACCATTAGGAGGGAAGAAGATGGTTTTAGCAAAAGAGAATATTGGCCTTTTAATAGCAAATGTTCTTATTTTGCTTCCCCTTTGGCTACTCTCCCCTTCCCAAATCTTTTGTTTCAGTTACATTTTCCATAATAACATAGATAGCTGTATCTTCTTCTTTTTGTCCTGCCAAGCAAGAGTTGTTTGAGACTCTCAAATTAGATATATATCAATATAGTGTACGGGTATGCTGTTTATTTGCAGCAGTTTGCCTGCTAGCAATTCACCAGACTCTCTCTGTTCTTCTAGATGGAAAAATTACAAACCAGATCAATGATGTTAGAGGTAGCTGCAATATTGGACATCACACTTCATTTTCTCTGGATTATGTCAAATATTATGCTCAGTATGTCAAATATCACCCAAAACAAAAGAGTTGGTTATTGGCTACAGCTTGATCAATAATATATTATTGTATGTCTATAAATGGATAGTTCTGGAAGATTCTGAAGTAGTTATCCCCCCCTTGACATTATGAATAGCATTAATCCTGTAGAATCTGGGGGAGCAATAGATTTCTAGAAAAACACTTGCTTGGAAACAGTTTTCAAGAAAGAAGAGAAAGAATTAGAAAATATTTTTGTAAATTATGAACGTTCTGTGACTGAATCACCCTACAGGAAGAATTTATTAGCAACATCTATACTTAGAACTGAAACTATACCACTAATCCAGACATATTCGACCGTCTCAAATTTATATTGGTGTGGCTTTTAGAACATCAGGGTTGGTCGTAAGAAGTTTAAAATTTTTCCTGGTACAAGAAATATCTGTTTAGAATGGAAGCAAAACAGGTAAAAGGCTTTACTTGGTTGCAAGTGAAACACCTGATGAATTGTACTTATGTTCCCCTAATAGAGAACATGGCAGCAATTCATTTCTGAGTGAGAAGAGGAAAAGGTCAGATGGTGATGTGGCAAAAGGAGACAAGCATCTTTTCTGCTGCCATTGCTGTTACACATTGTTTGTGAGGGGAGGAGTGTGCCACCATTTGCAGCTCCTTCCCATGAAGAAATGGCATCACTGCCACTGCTGGTTTGGAGAGTCTGAACATTTGCTAAGTAGGAGGACTTTGCTGGTCCAGATCTAAATTGGCCAAGATAAAGTAGTGTGCATTAGGCAGGTAGATATAACAATGTCCAAATCTATGACGCATTCTCTCTGTCCAAAGCAGTTTCAGCATTATCTGTGTTCAGTGAATAGCATAAGCAAAAGAATGTCTGAGATACACTAATTAAATAAATGGAATTGATGTACTAAGCTATTCTTTGGCTTGAGAAACAGATACTACTTTGCTATTAGATTGAGAAACAGTGAAAAAATAACACCTTTTTTTGGGTTAAAGACTGCTTCTCTTCAAGGAGATACAAGTTTCCTAGCAGAGCAAAATACAAGTTTGTAACATGCATTCATGTAGATCATGACACATTATCTACATTGATACTTGAACAATTACTTTGAATATACTTTGAATTATATTATTTGAAAAGAAGTAGTTTTCACTGAGATTTTCATGGGGGGGGGTGTTTGTCCTTTTATTTTGGGAAAGGTGAGGAATAAAACCCTGCTTAGCATAGGAACATCTTTATTTCGCCAGGATGTAGCAAATTGTTTGGGGGCAAATAAGTAGTTTCTCACTACAGTTATCTTCCAATTTGTCTGATTTCTTTCCCGAGACAAGACATTCAACTGCTGCTTAAAATCACATAACATTGTTCTTAATATTGCAAAACTCTTGCATATTTACCAACCAGTAGATGCCATTAAATTATGCAATGTATTACTAAAATGAATGAGTGTTAACAATGTCCAGTACACATTATGTACAGATCAAACCAATTTAACAATTTGAGTTTTTATCTAGAAATGATTTCTGCTTAGTGACATACATTCCAGCTATTATTACTATCTGACACTGCTAAATACAGAAAATCAGCTGAACATTCAAAATGCAGCCAGTAGTACAAAATAGAGGATGGAAATGGAGGGGGGGGGAGAAGAGATCTAGGGATCTATATTGTATCTCAGAGAGATAATACAAGGAATACAAATGTGACAGTCATTCTGATATGACTTCATATAAGCCATCTAATGCATATCCAAAATGCTGCCACATGTTATCACCAGGAAGAAGAGGACAGTAGTGAAAACAACAGGGAAGGGAAAGTAACTCTAATACTAGTTTTAAATTTAAATTTACTGTACCAAAACTCAACACTATATTTGTGTGTATAAAAATTCCAAATGAGATAGAGCCAATTCTTAACAATATATTATTTCAGAGTACACGAAGGGTACACAATAAATAATATTTGATATTACCACTTACCTTATATCTAAAATATTGATTTAAATAAGAGTAGGCTAGAGATAATAGAAATAGCAACCTATTAGGTCAATGTAAACTGTCCAACATTAGGAGGAAAGGCTAAGCTAATTAAACCATGGTTTGAAAATATCACATAACTGTATGTCCTTCACATTTTTAAAAAAAATTTACATTCTCAAATGAAAATAAAGTCACAAATTCTCAAATGTCCTCAAAAATGTCTCAATGTTTTTTCCTTAGTAATGAAGTTCATAAAAGGTTTATTGCAAAGAATATTAAATACAGGGATATATTTGTTTATCATGTACATATATTTGATAAGTGACATTAGCAATGTTTATGAAAGTAAAATGTTTTTACATTCTAATATTAATTAGTTTTTCTACAGAAAAGGATCATTCCGTTTGTTCTGTATTAACATACTCCAAAAGGTAAATTCTGATTGGTCCATACGAACTACATTCTGATTGGCCGACTCAACAACTGTGATTGGCTCACTTAGAATCAACCGCAATTGGCCGAGCCAATCGCGGGAGATTCAAAGTGCTGTCATTGGTCAGCGAGCCACAAGCAATCCTATATGAAGGGCTGCCACGGCTCCAAGATCTTGTACAGATCTTAACATAAAATAAAGAGCTTGAAGTACACTGGTCTCGCGTCTCTCTTGTACCTGATCTAACACTGGCGACAAAGGTGGGATTGTGAGACACAGAGACCAACAGAGCACGTGATGAACCGATGCCAAAATCCCGATGAGATGGCCGGCAACAAATCACCACCCGCACCCTTCGACCAGGCTGCCAAGGACTGGGAATCATACATTGACCGATTCCTAATGTTCCTCGAGAGCAGCAATCTAAAGGATGCCAATGGACAGAAGAAGAGGGCCGTGTTCCTGACGCACTGTGGGCCCGCAGTGTTCAAGATGGCCAAAGCCCTAGCCAAACCCGCAGACGTAAAAGAGATGGACTGGCCCGATCTCGACCGGCTGCTGCGGAGCCACTACGCCCCCGCTGTGTCCAACCTCATCCGACGGCACAAATTTTATCGGAGGGATCAGAAAGAGGGCGAGAGCATCAGCGACTTCGTGGCCACACTCAGGGACCTCGGGGGCATGTGCGGGTTCACCGACATGGACGAGGCCCTGCGAGACCACGTGGTCCTTGGGCTCAGGGACCCCATCCTCCAGAGCTGGCTGATGGCAAGGGCAGACATCTCAGTCATCGAGGCCATTGTCGAAGCGATGGCAGCCGAAGCCACCAAGCAGTCCGCGGCCCGGATGCGGCAGATGAACGCAGCAGACCGACCCACAACCGTGGAGATGGCACCAACCCCGGAAGCACATCCAGAGGCCAGCCACAAGACCACCACCACACACCACGGAGACCTCGACTCCGTCTCCGACACCAAGGACGAGGAGGAGGAGATCCACCAACAGCAGGCAGAACGAGACCGGCGGGATCGGCGAGGTTGTAAGTCGGGGTTCCAGTGCGCCGGGTGTGGAGGCGACCATCCCCGCTCAGAATGCCGATTCCTCGATGCCATCTGTCGGCACTGCAACAAACGGGGGCACATCGCCAAGGTGTACCAGAACAAGAGGAACCACAGGCCCCGGTGATGAGACGGCAGCCCCCGGCAACGAGACGGCACTCCCCCAGGACCAGAGACCGACACGCCAAGAGCCGATGGAGCGGGGATGGGTGGAACAAGCGGTTCAGCGAGGCCCGGCGAAAAGAAGAGACCCATCAGACGGTCATCATCGGGCACTCAACGACCCTCGATGCCCGGAAAATGCACGTGGAGGTAGGCATCGAAGACCAGAGATGGAGGTAGATTCCAGATCCTACCTCTCCATGGTCTCCTGGCATACAATCAAGCGCCTGGTGCCTACCATCCACAGGAGCGAACTGGAAAACCAAAAGCTGACCCTGAAAGATTATCAGGGGAACCGCATTCCCATGGTCGGGATTGTACATTTTAAAGTAACTTTCAAGGGGCGTACAGAGGTACTTCCGCTCACCGTCATGAACAAAGACCGCCCAAGCCTGCTGGGACTGCAATGGTTCGCGCCGCTGGAGATCGAGGTGACAGGCATCAACCACGTCACCGAGGCGGACTGGGCGGAAACGCTCGTGAGGGACTTCCAGGAGGTCTTCAACGGCGACCTAGGCAAGTACCGGGGGTCCCCAATATCCTTCAGCCTAAACCCGAACATTGCCCCAATCCGCCTTAAGCCACGGCGAGTGCCATTCGTGCTCAAGCCCAAAATCGATGAGCAGTTAGACAAGCTCATCGCGCAAGGGGTTTTAGAGCCGATAGACCATGCCTGGTAGGAAACCCCTATAGTCACCCCGATCAAGCCGGATGGGTCAGTGAGGATCTGTGGTGACTACAAGGCCACCCTCAACCATGCCCTACAGCAGAGCGCTTACCCCATCCCAGTAGTACAGCACCTTCTGCACTCACTGGGGGGGAGGCAAAGTCTTCATGAAACTCAATCTGGTGCAAGCAAACCAGCAGCTGCCAGTCGATGCCGAGACAGCAGAGGCGCAAACCATCGTAACCCACCGGGAGGCATTCTTATGCAAAAGACTCCAATTCGGAGTCAGCGTGGCACCAGGGGTATTCCAGAGCCTCATGGAGAGACTGTTACAAGGGATAAAAGGGGTGGTGCCCTATTTCGACAATGTACTAGTGTCAGCTGCAAATAAAACCCAATTAGAGAGCCGCCTAAGGGAGGTCTTACAAAAATTCAAAGAAACCGGGCTAAAAGTGAAAAAAGAAAAATGTCAACTTTGCACAGAGAAAGTTGAGTTCCTGGGGTACCTTCTAGACAAAAACGGAATCCACCCCATGGAAAAAAAGGTCAAAGCCATCAAAGAAGCCCCTAGACCACGAAATAAAACAGAACTGCAGGCTTTTCTTGGGCTTATTAATTTTTACAATGTTTTCCTGCCCCAGAAGGCGACCACAGCGGAACCCCTTCATAGGCTGCTGGACAAAACAGCCACCTGGATCTGGGGGAAGCGGGAAGAAAACGCTTTCAATCAAATAAAAAAACCTACTAATGTCAGACGCAGTCCTCATACAATACAGCGAGACCCTACCGTTGACCATGACCTGTGACGCTTCACCCTTTGGTGTCGGGGCCATCCTCAGCCACACGCTCCCAGACGGGAAAGAAGCACCCATCGCCTTTTTCTCAAGGACGCTGTCCAAGCCGGAGAGAAACTACAGCCAGCTGGACAAGGAGGCCCTAGCCGCAATCACCGGCGTGAAGCGCTTTCATGAATACCTATACGGT
Organism: Notechis scutatus; assembly: GCF_049901735.1. Lineage (NCBI taxonomy): Eukaryota > Metazoa > Chordata > Lepidosauria > Squamata > Elapidae > Notechis > Notechis scutatus. Next base: position 270,611,950 of record NC_142009.1, on the reverse strand, counting down.
AGGACCTTTTCAATTATTACCAATCACAAGCTGCTGCTAGGGATACTGGCAGGAACAAGGCCACCCCGAACATACTGTCACCGAGGATGACAAGGTGGTCCGAGTTCCTTGCCGCCTACAGCTACCAGCTGACACACCGACCCGGAAAGAACATCACGCATGCAGACGCACTGAGCCGCTCCCCCCTGCCTGACCTGGAGGACGACCCGGCACCCACAACATCAACACTGCACATAGAGACACTACCCAATCCACCCCTGACCGCGTCAGACATTGCCCAAGAAACTAATAAAGACAAACGTCTGGCGCGGGTCTTGAATTGGGTAGGAAAAGGGTGGCCGGAAACCGACGGCAGCGAACAGTTTAAAACCTTTCGGAACCAGCAGACCGAACTGTTTACGCAGAAGGGTTGTATACTTTGGGGGGACAGGGTTGTGATTCCTGAAACTTTGCAAAAAAAGGATTCTGACTATGTTGCATGAGGGGCACCCGGGCATTGTCAAAATGAAAGCCCTGGCCAGGAGTTACGCCTGGTGGCCAGGGATGGACAAACAAATTGAAACTTGGGTGGCCTCATGCAGAAAATGCCAGGAATCCAGACCGACCCCGCCCTCCGCCCCAATCCTGGAATGGGAGACCCCCAGAGGACCATGGTCTAGAATCCATATAGACTTCGCCGGACCTACCAAGGGGCACACATTCCTGATAACGGTCGACGCTTACTCCAACTGGCTGGAGGTAAGCGCCATGAAATCCACCACCACAGAGGCCGTTATCAAAGTATTAAGCAGACTGTTCACCACCCATGGCCTACCAGACATGCTAGTGTCAGACAATGGGCCACAATTTACCGCACTAGCATTTGAAAAATTCCTGGCAGAACGGGGCATACAGCATGCGTTGACAGTGCCCGCTCATCCGGCGGCGAACGGGCGGGCGGAACGCATGGTTCGTTACACAAAAAATGCCATAGAAAAAATCGAAACCGGGGACATACAGGACAGAATAAATAAAATGCTACTAATTCAACACATAACACCCAACACAACAACCAACAAAAGCCCGGCAGAACTACTAATGGGAAGAAAGTTACGGTCCCAACTAGACAGACTGCACCCCACATACAACCCCAAGAAACCCCCAGACTCATCAAGCAAACACCACACCTTCACCACAGGAGACACGGTATACGCCAAGAATTTCACAGGGGACCCACTCTGGGTACTGGCAAAAATAACCCAGGTAACGGGCCCCCGGTCATACCGGCTACAAACGGACGACGGACGAAGCTGGAAGCGGCACATCGACCAACTAAGGTCAAGAACAACCACCGACAACACGGACAGCACACAAACACCACATACAATCACTAATAAAGAAACCAGAGTGGGGGGAAACCTCAAACAATAAAAGAGGAGAAGAAAACTCTAAAACGCAAACCGAACACCCTCAAACCAAAATAAACCAGCAATACTCACTCAACACACGAACAACCGGGAGCTTCACCTGGTAGGAGAAGCCAAGCCAGTTCAACCAGCCCGGAAAGACCGGGCGGGAACAGCGGAACCGGCAGCTCAACCAACCCGGGTAGACCGGGTGGGAGCTACCACAGTAGGCCCGGCTCACCCTTCCAGGCGGTTCCATCGAGAAGGACGAGAGCAACGGAGAGCCCATCCGAACCAGTCGAAGACCAAACAACAACTGAGCCGCACAGGTCAAATAGGCAGGTACGGAGCCCCGCCTATCTACGTGACTACGTAACCACGTCCCATAGGACTGAACCAAGAGGGGAGGGGTGTTCTGTATTAACATACTCCAAAAGGTAAATTCTGATTGGTCCATACGAACTACATTCTGATTGGCCGACTCAACAACTGTGATTGGCTCACTTAGAATCAACTGCGATTGGCCGAGCCGATCGCGGGAGATTCAAAGTGCTGTCATTGGTCGGCGAGCCACGAGCAATCCCTATATGAAGGGCTGCCGCGGCTCCAAGATCTTGTACAGATCTTAACATAAAATAAAGAGCTTGAAGTACACTGGTCTCGCGTCTCTCTTGTACCCGATCTAACACTGTTCTTTCAGGAAAACAAACTTAATATTTCTGACAGATCATTTTAACAACTTTGGAAAAAGAAGAATAAAGAAATAAAAGAAAACCCAAGAGGGAGCTAAAAAGAAAAAACTATGCACTTCAAGACTCAGATCAATCATAAATATAGAATGTCTTCATCTAGTCTCTGGGTACTAAATGTGATTTTCTATTTGCTTTTTCAAAACTGACTCACAATTGTTTTAGATGCTGCTTGCTTAATAATTGTACCTTTACAAACTTAGATTGCAATTGGAAATCTATCTCTAAGAAACAACTATGTTTGATTTTTAGAAATAGTGTTGACTGTAAATATAATTAAATGTAGAAAATAGTCTAATGGTCAATTATTTCTTACTCACTTTGGATAAGTAATGTGGCCTTCAAATAATTATTTCAAGAAATGTATAGATTCTATTATGATTACGGTATCCATGCAGAAATTCCTTTATGTCCACTACATTTATTGCAAGTATGCAAATAAAACTTTTTTCACAAATGCAGTGGATTGGTTATTTGCATTATCTATCAACAATGACTATGTTATATACAGATAAATAAAAGGAAGGGGGTCAAACAAAGTCAAAAATAACAGCCAGAAACATGTGAGCAAAGTTTTATCTTTTTTATGTACTTTGTGAAACATGTAAAAAAAAAAAAAAAACCAAGGGTGGAGCTTTGATTGTAGGGTTCTGGCTGCCATTTTGACATTTTTTGACTTGTGAATTTTCATGTGCTGAATATTTCACAGTCAAATAGATAGATAGATAGATAGATAGATAGATAGATAGATAGATAGATAGATAGATAGATAGAAGATGGATAGATAGATAGATAGATAGATAGATAGATAGATAGATAGATAGACAGATAAGAAATGGGAACTACATAAGGCCAACATCTCAAAATTTCTGTGAACAAAACTAAGAAACCCCTAAAAGTTAGAATTGAAGGACATTTAATGATATAAGCACATTAAATTTCAAAGATTTTGTAATAAAATCTTTTATGGATAAAAGGGACATGAAATTTTAGAGCTATAATTCTGGGGTAGAAAACAAAGAGGAACACTGAAACAACTTTATGAACAACATAAAATAAAATGGCACTAAACAGCTTAATTTCCAATTACATACATATATAACATGCTACGAGATATTTATTTGTTTTTATTTTGTAGTGCTCTTGACAAGGGACCTATTTAAAATGCTTTTATGCATTACATTATTTCCTACTGGCACTTGAGAAGACTGTGTCTCATGTTAGTATACTAGGCATATACATATCAGGGTTTAGGATGGTGTACTCTCATGTTATATTTGAAGACTATACACACATACCGAAAAAAGTTAAAAGCATCAGAGAAGAAAAGGAAATATCATTAAAACTAGTTTACATTAATATCATCCACTAGATTTTTCCCCATGCTTCTATATCCTTAAACATTATTCTTGCTTCAACAGTGTCTATTAATTTTTCATTCATTGCTTCTTGTTGAATATTTGTAATTGCACTCTTTTTCATTTATCTAAACAAACATATCTATCTTGGCTTTTTCTTTTCTTTCATCCTATTCAATCCTTTTCTTTCTCTGTTTGGCTGTAGTTCAGTCCTCCTTTCTTCCCTATGAACTTCAACCTTCTTCCTTCTTATCAACTTCCCACTTTTGTATTCAATCTGCATTCATTCAGCACCATTTATAGCATAGCATAGCATTGCATTGCATTGCATTGCATTATTTCATGTCTCTAGACTGTCCATCTCCCTCTTGATCATATACCACAGAGGCTGCATTCCCAGTCTTACTTCATTCAACTTACTTTTATTTTTTCAGATCACACCCATCTCTCTCTCTCTCTCTCACACACACACACACACACACACACACACACAGAGAGAGAGAGAGAGAGAGAGAGAGAGAGAGAGAAAGAGAGAGAGAAACACAAACACGCATAAAAGGGGGCTGAACCATAAGCTTGTATAAATAGCTTATATAAAGTCATTTATATAAGCATTCATTCCTCTCAATGGACCACATGCTTTCCTCCACTTTTCACCAGCATTTTTAACCTGTTTACCTTTTAACCTTTTTAAAAATTTCTCCATCTTTAGCAAATATTTCACCAATATGTATACCACCTACACTATTTTTTTCACCATTTATGTACCTTTTGCATTTTTTTTTGTTCTTAATATTGTGATGACCATTGTTATTTTGAAGGATCTAGTGACATATTTTGGTTTTTTTTCAACTTAAGATCAATCTAAAAATTTAGAGCTCATTCTGACCTAATCGGCTTGTTTTTCGCTCTTGCTTGCTGAATAAAGGAGAAGCAGGGAGAAGTCACAAAGCTTTTCTTATTCATGAAAGTTTCAGACTTTTGAATGTGCCACCTGGTCTCTTGATCACAGAAGCAAGACCATGAAGTTAGAATAGAATAGAATAACAGAGTTGGAAAGGACCTTGGAGGTCTTCTAGTCCAGGGGTCCCCAACCACCGGTCTGCGGACCGGTACCGGTCCGTGGAACAAGTCCTACCGGGCCGCTGGCTTGCTGGGCGCCGCCATCTTTTTTTGATGAAAAAGTGCTTCCGGTGAGCTTTTCCGGGTAGAAAGCTCACCGGAAGCACTTTTTCATCAAAAAAAGATGGCGGCACCAGCGCTTCCGGTGAGCTTTTCCGGGTAGAAAGCCATTTCTACCCGGAAAAGCTCATTGGAAGCGCTGGCGCCGCCATCTTTTGATGAAAAAGTGCTTCCGGTGAGGTCACCGGAAGCACTTTTTCATCAAAAAGATGGCGGCGCCCAGCTAATGCCGGACCGGACCGCGCCATAAAAAGGTTGGGGATACCGGGCCGCGGCGTAAAAAATGTTGGGGATCACTGTTCTAGTCCAACCCCCTGCTTAGACAGGAAACCCTGCACCACTTCAGACAAATGGTTATCCAATCTCCTCTTAAATCTTCTAGTGTTGGAGCATTCCAACTTCTGGAGGCAAGTTCCCCTGATTAATTCTTCTAACTGTCAGGAAATTTTTCTTTAGTTCTAAGTTGCTTCTCTCCTAAGTTGCTTTCCACCCATTAAGTTATTGTGCCAGGTATTAATTTAAAAAAGTTAGTATTGGCCTTCAAGCAGGTAGCTTCTGCACAGAATCTAGCTTTGGGCACTGTGGAAACTGGCCAGCCTTGAGGTATCTTTGCTGTCATTATTAAGGAACTCCAGACAGCTTGTATAAGATTTGGGTATCATCTTGCTCGGTATGCGTGCTTTTTATGTTATGATTTTAAGTCTGCTTGTTTGAGTTAATAATAAAGCTTAAAATCCCTTTATTTACTTGAGTGCTGATTGCCTCTGGATCTGAGAGAACCAATTGCTAGATTACTGCCCTGAAACTTGGTAAAACAGAGAGTTCTTAATACATACTCTAGAGTATATTGAAACGTACATTACATAATATTGAAACACAGCATGTTCTCAGCTTTCCATTTTATCTCCTTCTCTGCTCTACTGCTATCTCTTCCTGTCTGCTGTAATATCTCCTGTGGTTCTTGCAGAGTACACTGGTCTTCACTCAATTTTTTCTGTGAAACCCAGTTATATTGGTCTATGACACATTGATTTTCAGATTCCTACCTGGAGATTATAAAAGGAGTGATTTCATATCTCAAATCCTGATAACAAGGAATGAAAGAGTGCAAAAGTTACTGTCATTATCAAGTAGACGTTTTCAGAATACTTCTTACAATATTGCAATTCAGTAGAACATACACACAGGTATGAGGCTTCATAGAATTGAGGGTTAGAATTGATCTCTGCTGCACCTTTTTCTGGATTGAGACATCTGAAATCTGGATTATTCCAGGTTAGTACAGATTCAGGAAACTGACACCCCAAATCTGAGGAGCAAGTAGCTCATCTGACTCCAGGTCAATCTTTTTACTTCCTGAAAGAGTAGATTATTTCCTCAAAAACGGCTCTTTATTCAAAGGAAAAGTGCTACAGAATATCAGTACCTTGAAGGGAATAGCAGGAGAGCTATTGCCCTTAGGTATCAATTATTTATTGTTTTACACAGTTTCAGATATCTATCACTTCAGCCTTGATAGACGCTTAACCGAACATTCAGAAACCTTTGCTTGTGCATCTGCAGAAATTGCTCTGGGCTATTTTGTATTTGCTGTATGTTTTTCTGCAGGGCAGCAGCCATGTTAAAAGTGGCAACAGTAATTTATCCTGTGTTATGTATCTGCCATGCAACAAGATAAGCACCAGGTTAGGGTATGATTTCTGTTTTAATGTAGTCCATAACTGTTTTATATCTTAGCATTTAGGTCATTTCCTTTTATAAAGATAAAAATATCAAACCTGTTTTCATCTGACCAATTCTAATCAAAGAGTCCATTGACAATTGCAATTATATTTATTTATTACTTTTGCATAACTTCACAGAAAATAAAATGAGTGCTTTACATTGACTCTTTTTCATAAATTGCCTCTACCTGAAAAAGCCTGTCAAGGTCCCAAGTAATACGCTCATAACACAGAGAACTCTGAGGCAGGTAGATTCCTCAAAGAACAATTTTATTGGATATATCATATTGGAAGACTGGTGAAAATCGACTCTAAAGGTTCCCATGGTTTTCACCTAATTAAAAATAAAAGTTTTCCCCTCTTCCCAAACATGACAACAGTCACATGGTCCAATCAGGGTGCTGTCCAGTTGCTGGGCAACATCACTCCTCCTCTCTTCAGCTATCTGTTGGAATGTCCTGGGGAAAGTATTTTGTTTTGGCTACAAACCCCCAGCTATCTCTACTACTCCTTCCCTAACCCTCATCTTTATTGTGGCAACCCTGAAGCTTCAAAGATGGCCTCAGTCAGGCCAGCTTCAGAGCTGACAAAACCTTTAAACCTGACTGCCAAGCAAACTCATGATTTTTGTAGATTGTAGGTTGTAGGTATCAAGGTTTCATGTTTCTAAGGGGTCTAGATTGTAGGTATCTAGGTGTATAAAAGCTTGTAGGTATCTAGGTGTTTAATTATTTCAGTGTTGGGAAAACTCCTGACCGATTCCTTAGGCCCTTCCAGGACCATAGACAGGACTGGGCAAAAAGGAGCAGAATTTTAACTTCATAGGTTCAATGACTGCAGTCTGAAATCTCACGTGACACTGATTATTGGCATTGGAGGCCAAAAAGTGTAGGCTTTGCATTTCTGTCTCTTTTCTTTTCTGCTCCAATCTCCTCCATCTGACTCCTAATTCACTGGAAAAGATTATCTTTGGTTGCATTGTTAATAATCTTTGAAACACATTCCATTCCCATTGTTTAAAATGCACCTGCTATATTTGTTCATCTGCAGTAAATTTCAAAGCATATTCACCAAAAAAATTTGGACAGGAGATATCTGACTGTTGAAAAATGCAGATTTTTTTTTGAGTGGGGGAGTTGCCACGTGAGATTTGTAATCTTCACCGTTACAAAATGCTTCAGACATCTCCATGATCGATGAGAGACCTCAATTATCAGCTTCCCATTCGTATTCTAAATTTATGCTATGGAGAGTTGCCACTAAAAGAAGGAAAAATGGTTATATCTCATGTTTCATTCTCCCTTTTCCTTTGGAAATTTTTTAATTTGGTTGATAATTCATTTAACTACAGAGTAATAACTCATATCCTTTTTGCATACTCTGGCTTGTCAAGTCACCATTTTTCATAGATGATGATTACATTCAGCAGAGTTTGCAGTATTTAATCTTCCAAACTTCTTGATGTTTGCATAATACATAAACATTTTTGAAGTAGAGAATTAGCATGAAACACAGTAATTTTTTAGAAAAACAGTCTAGATTTAATACACTATCTGAATATGTCTGATATAACTTTACGTTACACAGACCAGTGTGGTAAAGATATTGTGTTGGATTTGTCTAATGCAATTAATTCAATAGGCAGCATATAAATTAAGGATAGAGAACCCGTAGCTTTTCACATGCTTGAAAATAATGCTCAACATTTTTCTCCATCAGCCATTTGATCGAGGCTTCCAGAAAGGTCACATAGTGTAATAAGATTGGGACTGGGTTAGGGACTTCTGTCCTCACTGTGAGTTGTGTTGGGCGGAGTGCACAAAGGGAGGTTCAGCCAATCTTATTGTACACATGTTGTACTCTGACAATAAAGGAAATAATAATAGTGGATTGTAGTTCAGCAACCTGAGCACAGGTTTCCCTCTCCCTTTTTGCAAAATGCTTCAGAAAATATAATGGTATTAAAATATATACAGTTAGTTGTTTCTTCATGAGATACTGTAGTATTTGCAGCAAACTGATGAGGTCAATATGACAACATGAATGTAATAATATCATACAAATGCAATAACATTATAATATAAAAATTATGTAGTGGCATTGCAGTAAATGGCTGATGACATTACACAAGTGTCATCATCAGCCTGTGTTCTTTTTCCCAACCCCTGAAAGCTCATGGACCAGCTTTTTATTCTAAACAACAACAAAATTAAACTCATTCGTTTGGGGGAAAAAATGAGTCTTTTTATTTGGGGAAAAAATGATTGTATGAAAAAATAAAAATTATCCTTGAGTAATTTATCTTTTTAAATCTTCCTGGTTAAACTTAGGTTGAGAAATGAACATGGCCAATATTATTGAAATCTGGATTTTCTACCTTAAATTGCAGCTACTGCATAGCCCTTGATCTAAAATAGAAGAAAAGAAATCACCAACATTCTCAAGAGCAGGATTCCTTTGAGATTTAATTGAATGTGAGAAGCCACGTAAATGCAAATCTTAACCTATGAAAACCAATTATTCATGCAGATACTCCAAGTCCACTTTGTAACTAAATACAACAGGTGCAACACGGATTATTTTGGATTTCTCTTTTTCAAATTCTCTTTCATCTGCTGGAGTTAGAAAGAAAAAAAACCTGGAAAAAACCCCAGATTATCACAACTCTTCCTTATATAATGAAGAATTATTGAGATCTTCTTTCTTGTGTGTATTTTTATTGTGTGAAAAATGGTTACAGAGCATCATGGTACCTACAATTACTAGTGACAAACAGAAGAGTTCGTTCTGCCTTTATAGTCCATATTCATGGGGAAAATCCAGAAACAAAGCTATTTTTTGATGATCCATGAGCACTATGTATACAAGCACTGTATAACATCACTCTGCTCTCTCTGTGGCATTATAACCATTATGCTATGTTTCTTCTTGTTTAGGTAGGAATTTGCAAGTTAGAATATTTTAATAAATAATAATGGCATTATCCCATTCACCTCCTAACAATGAAAAGAAAAAATACTTGAAGTGTTTAAGTGATTAGAACTTAACTGTGACTTAGAACTTCTTTTAGAAACTGGATATTTTGAGCTCCATGTGATGATACTTAACCCCTAAAGAGCTGATATTGCCTTAAAAACAAAATCAAGGCCTTTTCCACCAAAAGAAATATACGTATTGCACAGTGCTCCTCTCTTAGTGTTGAAGAGATTTACAGCGAAAGAGAACTTCTTTCTAATGTTATTTCAGCTGGAAATGTAATTGTGTTTCCTGAAAAGTATTTGCATAAGAAATACATCTTGCACCTGTTCTTTTTTAGTATCATTTGATTCAACTCTAACTTTAAAATACAAGTTTTAATAAATATTTTATTTGCCAATAGGTTTTTAAAAATGTCCAACTTGTGCTTTTTCAAAGTGCTTCTATGTGAAACAAAGGCATAAACAAAATTAAGCAGGTAAAATATAATTTCCACGAGCAAGAACTTATATATGTGGTGGGAACTCTTGCATTTTGAGCCCCATTTCTTGAAACTATCTATGAATTGAAATTCAATACTTCAGGATTATAATGTTCTTTTTCCCCAACCAAAACAAATACATTAAAAATTGTAAAATATATATGCAACCGAATAAAAAGAATATAAGCATGCACTTGTGAAGATAACATATATGTCTGCATCGTATTAGGGAAAATATTCATGTATCAAATTTATATGGCTGCCTGACTCCAGACTGGGCAGTGTATAATACCAGACACAAATAGAAGAACATATCAGAAAGAAAAAAGGATGAATAGCCGGTAAGATAAAACAAACTTCATCTCAACATGCAACACAAGCATCTACTAACTAACATAGGACAAAAGCTTGGTTTATAGAGCCCACTTAAACAAGGGCACTGTGTGGGCAATCTGAATCCTGTGGATGAAGAAAGGGATGCTATTTCAGAAGACAGCAGCATTAAGAGATGGTCTTTTTCTTGTGCCTTATCAGGCAACATTGATCCCAAACATGCCAACTTAGTTGAATCAAGCAGGAGAGGCAGACATTATGAGGTATAGGCAGTTCCTCACATAGGCTCTGTAGCACGAAAGGATTTAGAAGTGATGACACCTTGAACTGGCAACCAGTTCAGCAAAGATGTTACATGCCTATAGCTGCCTGTGGCCAGCTGCAGGCAAGTGCATTATAATACCACATGCAAGGTAGCCATGAATTGTCTGAAGGGCCTTCTGACCTAAAAAGAAACACAGCTGGCTCACAGGACAGATCCATGCAAAAACCATCCTGGTGAGGACCCTCACTTATTCTGAGACCAAGACTGTAGGTCCAGGAAAACCTCTAAACTGAATATCCATTATGAATAGAGAAGTGAACCCCTATCTGGAACTAAAGTTGGAAGGACCCTAGAAATGGATGCTATGTGGATCCACATATCAACCTTGCAAAGATTGTGCTTAAGCTTTTCTCTCTCTCTCCATCCACACACCCATAGCTTCCAGACACTGGAACAACAGATCAATGGTATAATTTGATTGGCCTAGGATTGAAATGGCTGCATATCATCAACTTACTACTGATATTTGATCCAAATTGACAAATGATCTCTCCCAGAAGTCTTGGGTGGGAGCTGGAACAATCTGGAGCTGGACATACTTAAAACTGTAAAGATGAGATCTCTTTCTATATTAAACAACACAGTATCATCAGTGGAGTCCTTCAGGTTTTGGGGTTCTATAACCTTCCAGGATTTGAAGTGGACCATAAAAAGGCACAACAAAGAATATTCTTCTGGTATCAACTCAGAAACTCAGACTGCCCCAGGAGCTGTTGATACAGTTCTACAGAGGAATTATTGAATCTGTCATTTGTTATATAACTGTCTGGTTTAGTACAGCAACCAAACAGGACAGGTATAGACTTCAATGGATAGTTAAGATTACAGAAAAACAATTACAACCAGTTTGCCTTCTGTTCAGGACCTGAATTTTGCACAGGTCCAAAGGAGGTTTGAAAAATATAGACCCCTCACATACTGGACATAAACCATTTCATCTCCCCCACTTGGGAAGTTGCTACAGGGCACTGTATGCCAAAACAACCACAGAGGTTTTTTTCCCTTGTGCCATCACTCTGCTATAGTACTGTCTTACTCTTCCACAGTACTGTCTTATGTCTAAGTATATTTGTTGTGGCTCCGATTCCCGAGCCTGCGTTGTTAGAGGAAGAGGACTCGGAAGAAGAGGAGGAGGAATTGGGAATGCCTTCCTCCCCAGGACCTTCCTCTTCGCCAATGCCTTCCTCCCTGATAATACCTCAGGTTTCAGCAGATAACCGAGAGGGACAGCCTGAGACTAATCAGGAGGAGGAGGGCATATCGGAGCAGCCTCTGACAGGGAATCAAGTAGATGAATGTTGGCTTGATCCTAGGCAGCGTCGCAGGAAGAAGTGTGAGCTGCAACGTAGGAGGCGTGGGCGAATCAGAGAGTGAGCTGAGTCATTGAGACACACCCCACAGGGGATAAAAGTGGGTGTGTTTTCTCGGGAAACTCCGTACGGGACAAAGTGTTACTTTTCTGTCAGGCTTCGGTGTGTTTTGTTTCTTGTGGTCTGCGTTGGAAGCTTTAGTGATTAATTCTCCTGGTTATCTTGTCGGACTTGGCAGGAAGCATTGGTTATAATGCCAAGAATACTGTCTGTATAAAGGAATTAACTCTGTAAATACTGAATCTTCTTGCCTGCTTGTATTTGTCGGATTTTGGACTGTTCATCTTCCTTGGAAAGGTGAGACATAACATATATTACTGTATTATATTGCTGTATTATTGTTATCTTTCTCATCTTTTCTACAACCTTCTCTTGTTAGTATCATTATTATGATTATTATTACTATTTTGTTTTGTTTGTACAATGGGAACTTATGCCAGGAGACAAATTCCTTGGGTATCTAATCACATTTGGCCAAATAAAGTGTTCTGTTCTGTTCTGTTCTGTTCTGTTCTGTTCTACTCTACTCTACTCTACTCTACTTCTGTTCTGTTTTATTCTATTCTAGTTGGAAAAATGATAAATTAAACAAAATCAGACTTCATTGAATTAAACCTCCAAATATGTAATTTCAGAAGGGGTTATTGTAAAAATATTGTGACATTTAAAACCTTTAATCAGCTACTTTGAAAGCTGTTTCTAATAAGATCTTCATAGCATAAGAATATATTTTATAGATAAAAGAAATAGTCTGGATAGACTTAAATAATAGTCTCTCTCTCTCTCTCTCTCTCTCTCTCTCTCTCTCTGAGTGTGTGTGTGAGACACACACACACACAGATATTAAGTACACAAGATGATCAGACTGTAAATAAGGTTAAAGAGAAATGAAATGAAATCCAAAATGTGCACACTATAATACCACTACACTGATCATTTCTTTAAAACATGCATGTATGTATATAGCAGAAATCTTTTGATTGAGATTTCCATGAATTGTCCCAATTCATTCTTCTCAAAACTTTATGCAATCCAGAACACAATTACATACTTAAATCTACATTTCCCCCCAGAATGTTATGATGTAGTTTTCAACAAAAGTTACCTAAAGAAAGAGAGTCCAAAGAATATTATGGTCTTTTCCATTTCAGTTTAGAAATGACTAAAGACTTGAAGGAAGCAAAATAGGTAATGGCTCCCTGGTCTTCAGAAATCAATCCTTTGAATTTTAACAGCACCTATTCCATCTTCATAGCCCCAGTTTAAAAATATCTACATGATACTAAGGATACTGCATCCACTCTGGAATATCTGGAGGCAAATTTTCCAATTGCATTCTTCAAAACATGGTTTTATATGCTAAATTTCTGCATTAGAATGAAGCAATCAGATGAACTGTAAAGATAATAGCAAAGCAGAGTCTAAACTGATATTTTTTTTAAAAAAAGTTTCTGAATATAAAAAACAAAAAAGAGGCCCTTGAGGTTAAAAAAATGATCTTCAAAATAAATTCACATACTATTATAAGAATCACAACTTAGGGATTGAAATAAGTGTCCATTATTTGTAGTTTAGTAGAAAGCACACCTGGAGTTTTAGATTCTATTAACTAACAATTATAATATGGACATAGGTCTGAGCAAAGTACTTCTTAGAATCCTTGACAGACATCTTCCTAACCTTCCTTCCCCCCTCTCTTTCTCTCCCTCCCTCCCTCCTACCCCACTCTTTCTCACACACACACATAAACACATTTCCCTCTCTTGCAGCTTAATCAGCTTATATTTTATATTTATATTTTACTGTGTTCTACTAATCTAGGTGAAATGTTGATATATATTGTTAGTCCATATATATGATATGCTATAAGCTAAGTAAACAAACAAACAAATAAGATTAATTACACAAAGTTCAGGTTGCAACTGTCTTCTACATTATCTCTTTTTTTTTTTTCAGAAAAACTTTGATTTCTGGTTGAAAATCCTACCACAGAAGAAGAAGCAAAATATTAATTTTAGATGTGTTCTTAAATATAAAATAAACATTTGCTAGGGGTTGAAGGTGGTTATACTTCCTCATTTAAATTTAATGTAAAATGTATGTTTGTTTAATCTGAGCTTTCTGGTTTCAAAGCAGTCTGCTCTTAAGTATTGCAGAATCAAACAGATTAATTCCTCTGATATTTCTCTCTGCATTGGGACTCCCAACATTGGACAAATCAAAGGACTCACAGCTACATGCTACACTTTCATGCCTCCTCCTCTCCCCCCTCCTTCTCCTCCTCCTCATCCCTCCCTGCCTCTGTTCCTCCCATCCATCCATCCATCAATCCATCCATCTATCCTTTTCAAGGACAGTCAGATGATTAGACAGAGTTTGGCATTTTTATCCTTCCCAAGGACCTAGGACAGACAGAGGCTCTTGTTTGATGGTATTAAAGGTATCAACACAGAATGAAAGTTGTTGCATGTGTAGGAAGCCCCCCCTCCTAGAAGAATTTAATATTTTGGGAAATATTAAAAAGGCAGGGTAAAATATTTCCCCTAAAGAAGAAATAAAAACAACCTTAATGGAGACAGAAACCATTCCCAGCTTCCCTGCCCCAAACAGGAAAATTGAGGAGGCCATATTTTAGAAATGCAGATTTTATAATCCAGTCAGAAAGACTGGGTCAGACAGGAAACTCTAAATAAGCAATTACGCAAGCCAAAAGGGTTAAGATTATTAGCTCAAACAAGCACCTGGGATTTGCATTTCCTCTTTTGCCTATAGAGCCAGCCATGACACCATAGGAATCTGACAATAGCCAATAGAATATTAAAGGACATGTCCTTGCACAGGAACAGGAAATTCAAATACAAAGCCCAAAGAAGATATAAAAACCCACCCATTCTTACCTCCTTTTTGTCAGCTGTACCAGAACCACAAACCCTAGTGGTTCTGTTCATCAATACACTTTCTTTCCAATCAGCCTCCATGTTTCCAGCATTTTCCTCCCAGCTTGGAACTGAACCAGGTGGATTTTCCTTCCTACACATCTAAAGTTGTCTTTTTCAGTTGTCTGATAATGATTTTCCAATGTGGTAGTGTTCAAGTGTTGCTGCTGTTGTTTTAGAATTGCAGATAAGATACTTATTACTACCTTTGCTTTCTTTGGCTGCAGTCATTCTATTTCTATTTGCAAGTATTTGTATTTTGTGCTTTTCTCTTCTACTGTCTCTAGGTACTGCCACATCCACTATCCAATTTGTTTTGATCTTTCTTATCAGCAATTGTTAAGTCTGACGTGTTATGTGGCAGGTGCTTGTTTGTCTGAATTTTAAAGTACCAGAAGCATTTCAGCTTCATTTCCTATTACTTTCTCTACTTTGTGGTCCCTCCAGTTCTTGCTTGTAGGCAAATGGAATTTCTTACAGATATTCCAATACACCATTGTTGCTACTTTGTCCTGTCATTGTTTGTAGTCAATCTATGTGATAATAGCCAAAAAAAGTTAATATTTTATATATATAATATTAGTATAATGGAATATATAATATTAGCCCAAAAAAGTTAATACAGTCCTTGGTTGTATAAACAGAGACCTAGAATGAAAATCATTTGAAGTATTAGTACCACTTTATAAAGCTTTAGTAAGACCACACCTGGAATACTGCATCCAGTTTTGGTCACCACATTACAAAAAAGATGTTGAGACTTTGGAAAAAGTGCTAAGAAGAGCAACTAAGATGGTTAAGGGCCTGGAGGCAAAAACATATGAAGAACGGTTGCGGGAATTGGGTATGGCCACTCTAGAGAAAAGAAGGACTATTTTATTTATTTTTATTTGTTTTATTTGGTTTGTCAATTGCTTACAAGATAATAGGTATAAGTAAAAACATAGTTATGAATACATGGATACATATAAGAAAAATAAAAGAAACAATAGGACAGGGACGGTAGGCACGTTGGTGCGCTTATGCACGCCCCCTACAGACCTCTTAGGAAAGGGGTGAGGTCAATAGTAGACAGTCTAACGTTAAAGTTTTTGGGGTTTGGGGAAAAAACAACAGAGTCAAATAGAGTATTCCAGACATTGACCACTCTGTTGCTGAAGTCGTATTTCCTGCAATCAAGTTTGGTGCGATTTACCTTGAGTTTGTATCTATTGTTTGCTCTTGTATTGTTATGGTTGAAGCTAGGTAGAACATTGCAATGTATGATTTTATATACTATACTTAGATCAGACCGAAGGCGGCATAGTTCTAGGTTTTCTAGGTCTAGAATTTCAAGTCTGGTGGCATAAGGTATTCTGCAACGAGTAGAGGAGTGGAGAACTCTTCTTGTATTCCAGTATGTGAGCGGATGCCACAAAGTAGATGAGGTCAACTTGTTTTCCAAAGCACCAGAAGGCAAGACATGAAACCCCTCGCCCATTATTTTATATAGCTTTTTTATTAACCCAAATATAGTATTAATTTTTATTAGAACATCTCATTTATTTGACAATATCCCTTTTAATTTCACTTAAGATACATCAGCAATGATGCGTGCTGGCTGGGAAATTCTGGGTGCTGCAGTTCACAAATCTTCAAGTTTCCAAAGGCTGAAAAACACTTGTTTAAACAAAATATACATTTCTAAGTGTTATTTCCTCTTTGTCTCTTTTTCTAACACACACACACACACACACACACTTTTCAGGTTGTTTTGTTCTATTTTTTTTAAAACTTCATATCCTACAGCAGTTTTGGAGGACCAATACAAAGAATAATGCCCCTGTGGAGAAGGGGCCATTGAAACTATAGGTTGCATACTGCTATACTGCAACTTCTATAAGGATTCATAAACTCACTTTATAACACCTTACCTAATAAAATATCCAGGAAATATTGATTTCTTTACATGCAACTACTGTTACGGCTCTGAATATGACCAAATTCTATGTTACATGTATAATTAGGCAAATTTTAATAGCCCACTGTTAATCTGCCACCAATTGCAATTTCTTATTGTCTTTTATTTTTATTTATTTTGGGGAAAAATATATAACTGCCTACTAGTTCACGGTGACTCTAAGGTTTACTATTATTATTGTGTTATTTGCTGGTCTTCGATCATAGTAAAAATTGATTGATTTTGTTTCATGTCTGCGGCCTCCTCCCACAATAGTCAATCAATGCTTTCAGCTTTTCTTACCAATTTGTTGAAAGAGTCATTATAGTGAAAGAGTCATTGCAGAGAGCCAGTTCTTATTTGCTGAAACAAAGTTTTCTGCTAGCAGAATTTCCAAACTCTGTAAAACAAATCCACTTTCCCTTTGGAGACACATTGAAAGCCAACTTGGCTAACAGGCAGATTAACCATGTATGCCAAAGGGCAATGTCAGTTAGCTAACCTAAACTATTAGATTTAAGTTATTAGCTAAGGACTATGCCTGAGATAAGGCAGCACTCACTGATTGGTTCCAGGCTGTTTTGGCTGATGCTGTTCTCATGGAACTGTCTTTGAAGTGTCCATCTGAAGTGATTATTTATCTCCCTAAACCTCATGCAGTTAAGTCCATGCACTGATGGTGCCTTCAGCTGCACGAGGCTCAGTGGTTGTCAGCCTTTCCCAGGTAAAACAGACAGAAAACATGACCAGATAAGCTAATTCTAATTTACTGTAAGGCTACATGAACAGAACCTTGCAAGCTTGAAAGCATAAATATGCTGCTGACATTTTTAACTGCCTGATCCATTAGGGTGGGTCTTTCCTAAGTTTATTTTCTATTCTTTTTGGCCGGTAAGCAACTGTGTTAAGTGAAGTTGGTTGTTTCCTAAATTGCATCTTTTCCCCCTCATCTTTCAAGATCATTCTCATCTACCAATTTTTTAAAAAAAAGTTTTGACAATGAAAATTTCCTGGAAATGTAACTCCACCATGGGTCAGTCATACAACAAATGTCTTTTCTCTCTAGCTGACAACTTCATTTGTCAGAAGGTGGAAGAAGGGGTCTATTAACCTGGATTTAACCCTACCAACAATGAGAAATTGAATATGTAAAGGTGACTGCAGCCTTAGCAAAAAGTTATTTCTTGAGTTCATGATATCAAAGGGAATAGAGAAGATTCAGATTTGTATATTGGATTTCAGAAGCAAAGATTTTGAAGAACTATGATAAATGGTAAATCAGTTCCAATGGTAAAACATCCAGAATGCGTCCAGGAAAAATGGGAAGTTCTGCAAAATGACATACTGAAAAATGGAAAATCCTTACAGGAAGAAAAAAAATGGAAGACATTTCAGAAACCAGAAGAGATGTCAGAAGAAACCAGACAGGATTTCGAAAGTGCTGACAATAAGAGAAATGGAAAGATGGGCTTATAACCAAAGAAGGATACAAGGCAGTCACAGGAAAGGATTGTAAAAGGATTGTGTCAAAAAAGACTAAAACTCAGAATGAGCTGAGGTGCGCAAAAATGTCCAGAACAATAATGGGCACATCAGAAACCAATAGAAAGATAAAAGGCTTGTAGATCAGTGGTGAGAAGAAAAGGTAAATTGATAATAAGTGATAGCCAGAAGGCAGAAATCTATATTTTATATGTATCTGCTCTCAGAAGGGAAACAATTCACTGACTGGCCATTATTATGCCACTACTGGAAGGAGGGTGGGTCCAGCTCAGAATAGACCAGGAGAGGATAAAAGAGCACTTGGATAATTTAATTTAAGTCTTCGGAGCCAGATGGTCACATCCTAGAGTACTAAAGGAACCAGAAAAGGTGACTACAAAATTGCTAACTGTAATCTTTGAGAATTTCTGGAAAACTGGTGCGATTCCAGAAAACCTACAAAGAACAAAGTTGCCTCCTTCTTCAAGAAAGGGAAAAAGAAGGATTCCAAACACAGCAGACAAGTCAGCTTGACATCTCTATCAGGCAAGGTCCTCAGGCAGATTAGTGTTAAACAGCATGCTTGTGAGCTTTTGTACAGGAATGCAACAATTAACAGAGGTAATGTACATTTGTCAGAAACAAGTTAATGCCTGACTACCTTTTTTTCCTTTTTTTGAGACAGTTACTAGCTTTAATAGATTGTGTGGGTGCCAAACTTTGACTGATGAAACATTAATGATCTACTCATTAATGAAATGTGGAATAGATGATATAACTGTTAGATGGATTCATAATTGACTGAATAATTGAATTCAGAGGGTGCTCATGAGTGGCTCTACACCATCTTGGAGAATAAAAATGAGTCAAATGCCATCGGTTCTGCCCTCACCTCTATGCTGTTCAAGGAAGGAAGGAAGGGATGGAGGGAGGGAGGGAGGAAAGAGGGAAAGAAGGAAGGGAGGAATTATCAATGCATATGACACAAAACTAAAAGGCATGGCTTTCTCTTTAGAGAAAGAGAAGATCCAAAAAGATGTAGGCGTGCTGAGCCAACAAAAATAGCATTAAATTTAACAGAGAAAGATAAAGTCTTGCAACTGAGGAATAAAAATGAAAAGCACGTGTATAGAATGGGGGAGACTTGGCTTTGCAGTAATACATATGAAAAGAATCTGGGTGATATAATAGTTGAATATAAACAAGAACCATTGTGATGTAGTTGCTTAAAAAAAGACCCATTCAATTCTCTGTTGGTCAGGCCCCATTTGGGATAGTGTCCAGTACTTCAAATGATTTTTTCCCATCAAAAATGTTTGGATATGGACATTGACGAACTGGAGTGAGTTCAGGAAAGGCTATGAAGAGAGTAAAGGGTTTGACAACCAGGTTCTATGAAGAACACTTAAAATAAATGGGAACATTAAGCTTGCAGAAGATTTGGCTGAGGAGGGATATAGCAGTCTACAGGATTCTAAAAGGTTATTATATAGAGGAGAGAGGGAACTTGTTCTCTGTTATCCCAGAGACAGGACCAGAATCAGTGGACTGAAACTATGGGGAAATGGATTCCAGTTAGATACCAGAAGGAATTTCTTGATAGTAAGAGTTGGCAATCAGTGGAATAGGTGGACTCATTAGCAGATCCTGCATTAAGCAGATAGTGAACCTCTTAATCACTTTTGAACTCAGGATCTTCTGGTCGTAAGCAGGTTTCCTTCACATGTTCTCCCCCACCTTCATCTTTGATAATGTATGCATCTCCATCATTATCGTATTGGTGTTTTATTCTTTACCTTTTTCTGATGTTAATTAAAAAGCAATAAAGGAGCAGCTTGCCTTCATCTGAACAATGTGCATATCTGATTTTATTTCGCTATTGCTGCTACATCAGGAAAGGAGATGGTAATGGAACTGCCTGCAAAATACCAGTAGGCCAATTTCAAGAACCTATCTTAAAGGAGCCAACCTGATACCTCTGTATTCCTCAGGCCCTGGCCAGAATATTACATGAGTTATATATCTCCAAACCACTGTTCACAGCTGTCTATGTTTTATGGGGATTACTACCAAGAAATTTTAAACCTGCATCCCCTAATATTAATATGTTTATTTCTCCCTGAACCCATGTATTAGGTATTGGGTCGTTGGTTCCGCTATTCTCTGGGCCCTGTTGCTCATACATTTTTGAAAAAATAAAAAAACAATAATTTGAAGAATAGCTGAAAAGACAATGCATTAGGTTATGTTAAACAACAGATAAACAGTAGTTTATAAATTGTTATTCAAGCCCCATAGTTTTTCCACATCTCATCACACATTGTTCATTATCACTTTTGAAAGGTTAGGTTAAAGTAGTAAGAGGTAGGACAGGTGAGACATGCATGGATAACTGACTTCCAAATGAACTATATTCAAATGTATAAAGGGTAATTGCATGCACTTTAATGGTTCTAACAATGTGAGACCCAGTAATCTGGCTAACAACTTCTAAATATTTATAAATACTTCCCTTGCAACAGGGTTTCCTCAGTTTTTCTCTTATGCATCTAACATGTCTGAGATTATGTCAACAGAAGCAAGCAGAAGAAGGATTTTCTTAGAAAAAATGAATCTTTTGAAGTGTACCATTCTTTAAAGCAACAATAAATAAGATATTGTAGCTGAAATACTGCTACGAAGTTATAGAAGAAACTTCACTCTGTAATGGAAGTGCTTCTCAACCTTGGCAGCTTTCAGATGTGTGCACTCCATCTCCCAGCACTGGTTAGCTGGGGAATTTTGGGAGTTGGAGTTCAGATATTTGAGGATTGACCAAGAGAAACACTGACATAGATAAAAGTCCTTTGTTAAATGAAGAAAATTAAATTCACTCAAGAAGAAATGACACATTGCCCACTGGGAAACAATTTCAACAATTCAATAATGTCTATGACTCAACAATTATTTTGTTGAGTCATAGACATTATTTCTAATAACAACAAACAGAATCATGACAATCTGTAGGTTCTTTGAGGCACATAGCAGATAGGATGAGAAAGGCAATCAATCTCTCCTTCAAAGAACAGGAAAACAGCTTGTATATAGTTTCAATTTAACTGGGCAATTTGATCTAAAAATCTAAATCTGGTCAGATTTGTTCAATATTTTTCAATATTTGGTAGGAAAAAGATTGCCCAAGAAAATTATGATCATCATCATCATCATCATCATCATCATCATCATCATCATCCACAATTGAAAAGCTGCCTCAATCAAATCAGCCTTTGAGAGATATACAATTTCTTTTCAACATAAATTAAAAACAATCAACATACAACATAAGCCATAGCAATCTAGTAAATTCTCAGGGGAAAAATGGTAAAAAAAATGGGGATTCTTAACATCAGTGGCTCTAAAATTAAAACATTTTTCCTCATTAGAAAGGAAAAAGACTAGTTTAAGCATCTTAGCTGAACCCTAACTAGATGATGCGTATCTTGCTGTTAAGACAATAACTCCCAGTTTATTTGGGCTAGCATATCACAAGCATAACCTAGATTTACTTAAATACATTCATGTTATTCTATGAAAACTAAGTTCTCTAACTTAGTGTCTGCCTTGCAAGTGAACAGAATATTGCTTCCATCCCACCCAGGGCTGTCAAACTCGCTGCCCACGGGCCAGATGAATCATGCACTGCCCACGCCCTCCCCCAGTTTAACGAAGCAGAAAAGGTTGTGATACATCACGTGACGACAACATGTTGTTGCGAGCATGACACCCCTGATCCCACCACTTAAGGAGATACATGCAGCGTTGGCTTTTCCTATCCTAGATTTTTTTTTTTTTAAGATGGTGATCTTGAGGTTCCTGGATTGCCTATAAAACTCTGACTTACTTATCTTAGCAGGATGAATACACTAAATATCTTCAGACCATCCCAGGGTGTGGTTCTTTTTACATCAGACCCACTGAACCTTCTCAATATAATCCTAAGCATTAGAGGTTATGATAAGATCCCTGGAGGTGTTCACTGTAGCAAAATTATGGCCTAATCCAAAATTTCCCTGGGGTGGTCTGAAGATATTTAATGTATTCATCCTGCTAAGATAAGTAAGTCAGAGTTTTATGGACAATCCAGGAACCTCAAAATCACCATAAAAAAAAAAAATCTAGGCCACACAATTGGGCTAATTGTTCTCATTAAACATCCTTTTGTTCTGTCTAATTAACAGAAATGCAAACAAAAGACTACCTTAGAAGAAAGAAAGCACATACATCTTGAGAGACACAAGGATAAGTAGTGTAAAGATACTTCAAAAGTATTGCTTGAAACTATGGGAGTCTTGGGTTAAAAATAAAGCTTAATTACCCAAGGAAAAGTTTATAGGATGAGGAAATGTTAAATTATTTGTTTTTGAAAAGGAAAAGGAATGAAAGAATATGAATCGGAACAGTGCATCAGAATATATAGGACTATTACATTTTAGACTAATTATTATATATCTATATACTATCAACAGTATTGTATCTGTAAAGACAACCATTTGCTCTCTATGTCCTAACCAAAAGGCTGAGCTGTTTTTATACCAGTATTTAAAGTCCAAACAGCCCAGGACCAGAAAGTCTTTAAGAACTGATGCTTTATCTTCCCCTTTGATTTCAAGGCAAACTTTATTCAAACCAGCTAGATTCCATATTCTTTGATATACCTTTTATTTGACCAGGAGAACCTGGGTCTTGTCAGTTTAAACTTAATTTGTTTGCCCTCTTCTAATTAACAAAATTAGTAGGCGTGTGCAAAGCTTCAAAGGGATGTTTTGTTGCAGTGAAGCTTCAGGGAAACATTTCTTCAAAGTATTGTCACCTTCTGTTTCTAAAAGCAAAGTGACTCCTCCAAGGAGGCTTCTGAATGGCTAATGGAAATGCTGGTTGAGGCACTGAAGTGATTTTAGCACCCCATTTGGGGAGTATCATGTCTTTTTTTTTTTTTTTTGTCTTGCTGAGGTTCCATGGCATGCAGATGTTGATTTAGAGCAGGGGTGTCCAACCTTGGCAACTTTAAGTCCACAAGTCTTAAAGTTGCCAAGGTTGGACACCCCTGATTTAGAGCTTTGGACACTGAGTAATACTGAGTAATGTGTGCGTGCGTGCGTGTATTGAGCAGCACGGTGGCCTAGAGGTGAAGACTCTCACCTCCCACTTGGAAGGTTGAGAATTCAATCCTAGCATAGGAAGATGTTTCTCTCTCTCAGGACACAAAAAGAAAATATCTGCTGTGAACTCTGCAGAGGCATCGGGAAGGGCATCCGGCCAGTAAACACTCAGCTCCATTCGGTTGCCCTGATTACACCTCAAATAAAAGGGAATAAAGAGGTGTGTGTGTATGTGTGTGTGTACCTATACGTATACGTATGTATTTGTATACTATTGTATTACTATTTACCGCCTTTCATTTTTATACAAATGTGGGACAGAAAGAAAGACTAGCATGGGATGTAGATAATGCTCTAGGTTGCCCATTCTGACAACTAATTAATCTGCTCTCATTTTAATGAGTAGTTGGTGACATGAGGATTTTATCATCAAGCTGCAGGACTGAAGTCCTTACTTAAAAACCCTTTTCCTCCATGTGATATTACTTGCTAGATCAGAGCTCTGCTATACATAAAGCATATTTTTGTGTATTACTGTAGTTATAGATAAAACTTTAAATTCTGGGATCTGATGCTTTTAAATCAACGATTAAGTGATTTCCTTGTGCTTGTGTAATATCCAGGTAATATAGGTCCTGATAACTGCAACTGGAACTAGCCTCTTTATATCGTAGTCAAAAGGTATTGTATTTCTTCTGGAATAAATTTAAGATTGATGTGGAAAATATATTACTTTCATCAAATAGGAGGAAATGGTGCATGGCTGGGAATAAAACTGTTTGAGAAAGATGACTGAGTCACTGATCATTCCAGGTAACTTTCATCTTAAAACAGCATTAGATCTAAAGCTCTAAAGACTATCAGATACTCTGACATAATGTGAAAGGTAGTGAAGGAGGAATCTCTCTGGTTTCTGAAGAGGATATTCTTCTGCCTAACAGACTGATCCAGTACTCACTTCTCCATTCCTCACCTCTCTGTGGCTACCTCCTGTTGGGTTCTTATCAATTCCACACAAAGAAATCACCTCTCCTAATAAGTTAAATAACAAAAATACAAAACTCTAAGCTGAGCTTTAATTAAATAGAGGTAAATCTTCTCAGGCACGCTGTGAAGAAGGTGCTTTTCTCACTAATCAGATTGCAAAGTAATTTGGGAAAAGCATTTGTTACATGAAGGAACTAGCTCTTCATGCTACAAAAAAGAACCCAACTGTTAAAAACACACATTTTAATGCTGCTGTTGTAGAAAATAGCCAATGGTATTCAGGGTTCAGTAATAGTGGACTTAATGATTTTCTGAAGAATCACTTTCATAGTACAGTCATCCAGTGAAAAACATGAGAGATTTTTGAGGATTTTCTGGTTGAGTTTCCTGAACTCATTAGGGGCACAACAAACATAAAAATAATTATCAAAACTCAGATGTATAGAATAGAATTCTTTATTGGCCAAGTGTTACTGGACACACAAGGAATTTGTCTTGGTGAAAATGCTCTCAGCGTACATAAAAGAAAAGCGTACATTTGTCAAGAGTCAAGAATCATAAGGTACAACACTTAATGATAGTCGTAGGATACAATAAGAAATCAAATTATACTAGGAAACAGTCAATATAAATTGTAAGGATACAAGCGACAAAGTTACAGTCATACAGTCACAAGTAGGAAGGGATGGGTGATAAGGAGTGATGAGAAGATTAATAGTAATAGTATTTGTAATAGTTAAACAGTTTTGAGGGAATTATTTTTTAGCAGAGTGATGGCTTTCGGGAAAAACTGTTCTTGTGTCTAGTTGTTCTGGTGTGCAGTGTTCATACTCTACATAAATGACCTCCGCAATCATATTAAGAGCAATTGCGTTCTTTTCGCTGATGATGTAAAGCTGTTCAATACCACAGACAATACTGCTACCCTACAAAAAGATCTCGACTATGTATCAGAATGGTCAAACAAATGGCAACTTCAAATCTCAACAAATAAATGCTCTGTCTTACATATTGGCAAAAAAATCAGAAAATAAAATACAAGCTGAATAGTCAAGATCTTGTTGATGACCCAAGCTCTGTAAAGGACCTTGGAATACTCACCTCTAATGATCTAAGTGCTAGAGCCCACTGCAACTACATAGCCAAAAAGGCATTAAGAGTTGTTAACCTAATCCTACGTAGCTTTTTCTCTGGTAATATCACACTACTAACCAGAGCATACAAAACATTTGCTAGACCAATACTCGAATACAGTTCATCAGTCTAGAACCCACATTACATATCTGATATTAGCACAATTGAGAAAGTCCAGAAATATTTCACAAGAAGAGTTCTCCACTCCTCCACTCGCTGTAGAATACCTTATGCCACCAGACTTGAAATTCTAGAACTAGAAAACCTTGAATTACGCCATCTTCGGTCTGATTTAAGCATGGTATATAAAATCATACATTGCAATGTCCTACCTGTCAATGAATACTTCAGCTTCAACCATAACAACACAAGAGCACACAATAGATACAAACTCAATGTTAACCGCACCAAACTTGATTGCAGGAAATATGACTTCAGCAATAGAGTGGTCAATGTCTGGAATACTCTACCCTACTCTGTAGTTTCTTCCCCAAACCCCAAAAACTTTAACCTTAGACTGTCTACTATTGACCTCACCCCTTTCCTAAGAGGTCTGTAGGGGCGTGCATAAGCGCACCAACGTGCCTACCGTCCCTGTCCTATTGTTTCTCTTATTCTTCTTTTATTTTTCTTATATGTACCCATTTCATGTATTCACAACTATGTATTCACTTATACTTATTATCTTGTAAACAATTGGAAAATCAAATAAATAAATAAAATAAATAAATAAATAAAAATAGTGTCGTTTTGAGGGAAGGAGTTGAAACAGTTTATGTCCGGGATGTGAGGGGTCTGTAAATATTTTCACAGTCCTCTTTTTGACTCATGCAGTATACAGGTCCTCGATTGAAGGTAGGTTGTTTTTTCTGCAGACCTAATTATCCTCTGAAGTCTGTGCCTATCCTGTTGGGTTGCAGAACCAAACCAAGTAGTTATAGAGGTGCAGATGACAGACTCAATAATTCCTCTGTAGAACTGTA
Organism: Notechis scutatus; assembly: GCF_049901735.1. Taxonomy (NCBI): domain Eukaryota; kingdom Metazoa; phylum Chordata; class Lepidosauria; order Squamata; family Elapidae; genus Notechis; species Notechis scutatus. Next base: position 270,585,468 of record NC_142009.1, on the reverse strand, counting down.
TCAGCAGCTCCTTGGGCAGTTTGAGCTTTCCGAGTTGGCACAGAAAGAGCATTCTTTGTTGTGCTTTTTTGATGATGTTTTTGATTAGTATATTGATTAGTATAAAATATATATTTATTAAATCCACTTTTTAAAAAGAAACCAACTGGCAACGATCACTATTTTGGTTGTAACCATAAAATGATGCTTTTGATTCTATTTTCCAGTACAGTGATAGGACTCCGATGTTGGAGACAGAAATCTTGAATCTGAAACTTCTTTCTACTTCTGTTCTTCCTACATCCAGGAAGCCTAACATTGAAAATGTCTATTTGTGGGAGATCATGGAGCCAAAACTTTCAGAGACATCCTGGTTTCTCAACAATCCCATGGCTAACAAATAATGTCTGTCTTTCCCAGAACTGGAAAAGATTTATTTTTTTCTCCCTATTAATTTCTATCTCACTTCTTGCCTGCCAAAAGGATTGTAACATCCAGTATCAGGAGTATCTAGCAATAGAGCACTTATTTCTTCCTTCACTATTGAGATTAATTCCAATTACCAGTTCACATGAAATGACTGTGCAGTGGTAACCAAACATTAATCTTGTCTATTAAGTGATTAATAATAGCACTGAATCTGGAGAACAATGATTTAATGCTTCTTGTCACAAATGGTCCTGAAACTTATTCCGCCTGATTCAACTATGATTCTATGTTATTTTTCTTAATTTTGTACTAATGTTATGGTAGAGAATCAGTAACAGAGTACAAAGTTTTCCTCTACACTTGGAAATGTAACCTCTGCTACTCAGAGTCCAAGAAAAAAAATGTCATAAAAAAAGTTAATGGGGGGAGGGGGGAGGGAAGCCAACATATTTATCTGCATTATAATAGCGATAATGTCAATACAAGCAATAGAAAATAATAATTGGTTTAATAATTGATTTCTTTAATTAAAGAACAGTGGAAAAGTTCAACTGCATGGGATTGTACAACAATTCTACATAACTGAAGGAGTGATGTACTTGTCTTTTAAAATGATATTTCTGCCTTCACAACCTAATGGATCATGTATGATTTGCTTTCTCTTATGAGAATACTTATTTGCTCCCCATTCAAAGGAAAGCAAGGAATAGAAAAAGGTAGTGGAGTTACTATTGCGTCACAAAACATGGCAGCATATAGTCCACTTTGACTGAACTCAGAAAAGCTAAGCAAGATCAGATCTGGTTAGTTCTTGGATGGAAATATAGTACCACGAGAGTAGAGTAGAATGGAAAATTGAAAACAAAATCCCAGAAAAAGCAACGGTAAAATGACTGTTTTATTTATGTCAAGCAAACTATATAGGTGTATCTAAATGGATAAATAGGAATTGAAAAAGACCTAAGTAGCAGGTAACAATACATTGCTGATTTTGACTGGTTTTGAAAAGCTAAGCATTGGTGATTAGCGCTTTGAATTAGAACATTGGGAAAGAACAGATTATAAACAAAATTTGGAGGAAAGAACACACACAAAAGAATGGCTAACCACTTACATTTTATGCCAAAAAGCCTAAAAAGATGTATACAGGTAATCAACAAGAACAAAGCTGAATTTGAGGTAGTCTTTAATTTTGTTACCAGTGGTGGTCCAACCACTTTTAAAGAGACGTTATATGACATGAAGTCCCCACTTTACTGTTGGTTAACTGTTTTTCGGCTAAGGTGAAGAACTTCAGATTGATGTGGCTGACTTTTATTTCATTGTTGCCATGAAGTTAGTTTGCATACAAATATTGGAGGAAATCAAATCCATTTTAGCATTGCATATTTTCTCCCAAGGAGATGTATGGCTTTAGATTCCTCAGGTCCAGGTTTGGTACAGTGACACAATTGCAGGGCATTTTCAGCAGTCTTCTGTGCTATCTTTAATCACAAATTTGATTTTGGAGGATATTGCCCTTAATGCATTCAAGACTTGCATTACTATTTTCTTTCATTTTAGTCCTTCAAAATGAGTAATAGGATTTGAAAGCCTCCTTCCCCAGGTGCCTCTTTTATGCATATTTATTTTACTTACTTCTGAGCAATTTTGGAAGAATTATGTAACTTATTGTTATGAATACTTAGAATAAACAAGAAGAGAGTTATATAGTCAACTTATCTTCCCTTGATACCTCAAGTACATTCTGAAGAATAAATAGGGATCCCTTTATGTTCTTTTGCTGTGAATAAATAAATGCAAGCTTTCACTCATTGTTAGCTGCTTCCGTTGAACTTCTGACCACAATAAAGTACATTCTGCCTCTATACACATATTACAATGCATGGTCCTATGTAATCTTGAAATCTTTGGAAATTAACCTGCCCCACAATACTTGGTGATCAACATTTTGTAATGACAAACAATGTTCACCTTAGCTGAGAATCAAGCTAATCTTATTAAGCACATCAGCCAAATAAAGATTAATAGTTGCTTTCCCAAATGACCTTGCTTGGCTTTGCCAACATTTTTAATGAAGAGTATATATGATCTACCTTGTCTCAAGTAGATCATATATAATCCAGACTGCTCATCATAAGCACTTGTAATATAAATGATTTGGTTATAAGGCTGAAACTTTTTTTAAAAAAAATGGATTGAAGTAAAAGTTATATACCTTCGTCGTTCAGAAAAATGAAAAACAGATAGAGGAAGGGATGAAAATTTCAGGTTCTTCTCTTCTTTAGCTCTTTACCGATTAGGCTCAGGAAGTGCAAATGCAAAAATAGGTACTGTGACTGTCTTACTTTTTCCTTTTAAAGGCAGTTGTTCCCAAACACCCTCTCTCCCTCCCTCCCTTTGTGTGTGTGTGTGTGTGTGTGTGTGTGTGTGTGTATGCACACAACAAAGCAGTGGGATGGGTTATTATGTACAGGCAGTCCTCAATTCACAACCACAATTGGGACTGGGATTTCAGTCATAAATCATTGTAGTTGTAAGTTGAGGCATCACATAACCAGACCCAATTTTTCTACTCTTTTATGGCGATTGTTAAGCAAATCATGTGATCATTAAGTGAATCACACAATTGTTAAATGAATCAAACAAATCAGCAAAAAAAAAAAGGTTCACAAATCGTGGTAATGTGACCACGGAAAAAGTGATGAAAGAAGTTGCATTAGGTTCTCTTGTAAATTAATTAATTTTTGACAAGGCATGTTTAGCAAACTTCTATCAGTTTGCATATAATTCTCAGAAAGCTTAAGCGACCCAGTCGTCTTCTATACCCACATCTTCTCTTTGAAATTCTAAATTGTTTTAACTGGTTCAGGGGCATATAAGATATGAATAGGTGTTTTCTCAGTTTATAAACAAGTTTGTTTGGTGAGCTAATTTTATTGGCCTCGCATAAAACAATGCAAATTAAATTTCCCCTTTCAACTCAAAGAAAGAACACCAACATAAAAACTGGGATGTTAACCCAGCAGTGGAGTAAAATATTATCCCATTGGATTAAGTTCAGAATCCTCTGGATCACTTTGCCTGAAACTGGATTAATTTAGTAATCCCAATAAACTGTTGCAAACCCTGCATCTTGCTAAAATCCCCGGAATCTCTCCATTCTGATTATTAGCATATCAAGTTACAATTATCCAGACCAACTGTGCTTATTAGAGCTGACAGGCAAAGATTAAGAGCCATGTTTTCACCCCAGCTGCCTAATCATAGATCTTAATCATGTTATTTGGGTTGTAGGCAAACTGCCTCCATAGAATTCTTCTTAACAAAGAAGACAGGTACACGGAAAGCTGTATTTTACCATCAATGCTCCTTTGGTAACACCCAGGTAATTTCTGTGATTCCCAAAATATCTTATGATTTTTTTAAAAAATATTTATAATAAAAGAAATTTATTGTGGGTGGCTTTCCATCTATATAAATAGATAGCAACCCATTGTGGTGGGGTCTTACAGACAGTTTGGTAGGAAGCCATTGGGCAAGAAGACAAAAAGTATAAAACTGAAATAGTCCTTCCAGGGAAGAAAAAAAGAGAAACAAAACTAGAATGAGACTTTGGAGAGGAGAAAAAAAAATGCTAGAAATAAAATAGTAGATATTTAGAAAGGGAGGATTTTTTTTTCCTTCAGAAAGAAAACAAAAGGAAGTACAGGTAGTCCTCGACTTACAACAGTTCATTTAGTGACTGTTCAAAGTTATAATGGCACTGAAAAAGTGACTTATGACTGTCTTTCACACTTACAACCACGGCAGCATCCGCATGGTCAATGTGATCAAAATTTGGACGCTTGGCAACTTAACTGGTTATATTTATGACAATTGTAGTCTCCCAGGGTAATGTGATCCCCATTTACCCCTTTCTGACATGCAAAGTCAATGGGGAAAGCTGATTCATTTAGCAATGCTGTTCCTAACTTAAAAACGGCAGGGATTCGCTTAACAATTGTGGCAAGAAAGGTATGTCAAGCCCGAAACTGACATAAGTGTAGCCATTTTAGTTTGTTTTAGTATATATTTCTTTTTCTTATATTCTCTGTGGCAGTCATGGGGGGAAGGGTTTCGGGCTTGACACATTCCTAAGTGGGGAGGAGTGGAGATGAGAGAGTTGTTTTGGCTAGGTGATCTTTCTTCCCGTGGGAAACAAGCTGTCCGTGCTTCGGCCCTCGGAGGTGGAGATTTATGACATCAAGCAATGTTGAATTACTTCAATTGGAGAATGTGATTTTAATTTCCTGAGTTTTCTGATGGGATGTCCTGAGTGGGTGGCTGTGATGTAAAACATGGTTTTAGTCTGACTTCGAGTTTGGCGTCTGGGTCTGTGTTCTTGGAGTATGTCAGCTTGTTTGGTTTTGGGGTCGGGGGTGCAACAGCTGGCGAAGCAGCTGTGGTCTGTTTTCTGGATGGTGGTTGTCCTTTGTTTATAGGATGGCCTTGGGCCTGGGTCTGATGAGGGGGATTGGCAGTGGTGTCCCGTGTTGTTTTGGGTCTGGTGTTGGTTTTCGTGGCTGGGACTCGTTTGTTGGTGAGGGCTAGCTTCCAGATGTCCGGTAGGCGGGAGGTATCGTCCCGTCTATTCATGTTATGGGGGTGTTTCTCTATCTCGATGGCTTCCCTGATTATTCTCTTGCTGGAGTGTTCAGTGTTGGATATTAATTTGGTTCCTTCTAAACTAATTTCATGTCCTGTGGCTTTAAGGTGCTGGAAGAGGGAGGAAGTATTTTCTTCTCTTCTGACTGCGTTTTTGTGTTCTGCTATGCGTGCATTTATTCTCCTGTTGGTTTGTCCAATGTATATGGCTGGGCAATTGTTGCATGGTATTTCATAAACTCCTTGGTTTTCTAGCTGGATCTTGTCTTTGGGGTTTCTTAGGATGTTGGCTATTTTTTGGTCAGTGCCGAAGGCTGTCCTGATATTGTGTTTGTGGAGAATTTTGCCGATTTTGTCTGTGGTGCCTTTGATGTAGAGGAGGAGTGTGATAACGTTGTCTTGTTCTGTGTCTTGGTTTTTTTGGGGTATCTCTTTTCAGATTAGATTGGTGATACTGTTTCTTTGGAATCCGTTGGAAATTAATGTTAGTGAGGGTGTGTAGTTCTGTTCTCAGGTGGTCTTTGTCAGCTAGGCGTTTGGTTCTGGAGATGAGGGTCTTGGCTACAGAGTTGATCTGTACAGGGTGATGATGGGATTGTGCATTTAGGTAGCGGTAGATGGTGTGTCCTAGGGAGCCATTGGTTTTTTTGTAAATTAGGACGTCCAGGAAGGGAAGTTGGTTGTTGGTTTCTGTTTCCTGAATATTAATTATATAATTTCTTCTGCAGAATGGTGTAGTGGATTCTGTTATACAGTATACTATGTGTCAGTTATTGAATATTACCTTACACAATTATTCGTTGACACTACGCATGGCTAGACAAATCAATTATGAAGCATACACTATCTTTTAGATAAGCTTGAAAACTATTCTTAATTTTTCCTTTGGGATAATTCAACAAAGAGGTGGTCATAATCTCTGGAAATTGTAACAACTATAATCCAAAGACACAAAGAGAACCTTCTTATTATTTTATTTGCTACAATAAAAAAAAACTTTATTAAATGTATGTGCCCCCTATCTCAGGCTACTCTAGGTGGCTTACAATACAATCATAAAAAGAAAGTAAAATGAAAAGGCATGTAAACAAAAGAAGAATAATTAAAGTATTTAATGACAAAGGAACCCAATGAGAATAAATACATCCGACCACAAAGATGGATGGGCAGAGAGTAGAGAGCAAGGGGTGGGAGGAGGATAGAAGGTAGAGTCTGCCATCAATCTAGCAGCCACCTCCAGTTAGGCAAAAGCGCTGATGGTTTGGGAAAAGTAGCTTAAAGAAACAATCCTGAAAATAATTTGAAAACTATTGGCAAATTTCATTGCATTCATTAGTTACTATACTAAAGATCTGTATAAAACACAGTCAAGGGTTTATTGTTTTCACATAAGAATACCAGGGCGATAATGACCTTAACAGATCTGCCAGCATTTAATAATCTGCTGGCAATTTGCCTCTCAAGGCAGGTGGGTAGATTTTTGAATGTAGTCCTTGGGATTTATTGCTCCATAAAAATTTAATTGTTCTCATTTGTAATTCCTCCAGGGCTTCTTTTGGTATACTGATAGCATTTGAACTAGAAAATTAATTATTAGTATCTAACGTATTATTACTGTTTCTGCTTAGCCATACTAAGGCAATTTTATTCTGCCTGCCCAACCACATAACATGTCAATTAAAAACTTTGAAACAACAGGAGAAAGAAAATAATGCCGTGTTAGAGTTATTGAATGTATCAGCAGGTAAAACTGGAGGGGCAGGAAGGCAAGGCTGAATCAGATCTAACATGTACACAATAGGATAGGACATCAAAATGGACATGAACATATGATTGTGTTGGGACATTTCCTTTGTCAGCTCATGAGCCTGTGTGATACTTCTTGAATGTATAAATTGGAGGATTTCAACATACATGTTGAGACACTTTAAACTGCTACCAATTCATTTGTCAGCATTCCAGAAAATCTCCACTCCAACAAATAACTCCGAGACAGGCATCTTCTCAAAAGTTCTGTTTTATTTGGATAGTAAACTGGCACATCTGGGGAATCCCGAATCTGAAAGTTCCAGGCTTCCTTGCAATAAGTAAAAACTACAAATCCACCTCCTGCACCCATCATCACATCACATGCCTCGATCACCATCCATCCCAACTTGAGACTTCCCCTCACCCAGGTGCAGTATGACATGACCTTGACTTAGAAGAAGAATGCTATTGTGTCTAAGCACATATGCTCCAAGAAATTCCCCCTTCCCATTTTCCCAGGCTCAAGAATGTGGCAGTGTGGAAGTGTCTGGTCTCAATATGGCTTCCAAAGCGGACATCATTGTTGTTGTTTTTTTAAATAATTTTTTGTAGTAGAAGTAGTTCTTAACATATGACCATAATTGTGCCCAAAATTTCCATTGCTAAGCAAAACAGTTGTTAAATGAATTTTGCCTCATTGATGACTTCGTGCCACAGTCAAGGGAATCGTTATGTCAGCTTTGGAAGCCATATTCCACGTTGCCACATAGCCTGAGAAAGTGGGAGGAGGGTGATTTCAATTGAGTAGTTCTAAGTAGACAAAATAACATTCTTTTCTTAGTTCAAGGTTATTAAGTGTGGTGCAGCAGAGAAAAAGGATTGTGATTGGCCGATGTGATGTGATGATGGTGAAAAAGGGGATGGATTATAGTTTGGGACATTGTGGGAAGTCTGGGAAACTTTAGTTTCAAGATTCCACAGATGTGCCAGGTGTTATTCCAATAAAGGTACTTTTGAGATTATGTTTGTCTCAGAGTGACTGATTGGGATGGAGGTTTGCTGGAACGCTGACACACTGCAGACGTTCAGTTATCAACACGGTTGTTAAATGAATCTGGCTTCCCCATTGACTTTGTTTGTCAGAAGGTTTGCAAAAGGGGACCACATAAGCCAGGAACACTACAACCATTGTAAATATGAGCCAGTTGCCAAGTGACCAAATATTGGTCACCTGACCACAGAGATGCTGCAATGGTTGTGTGAAAAATGGACATAAGTCATTTTTTCAGTGCCTTTATAACTTTGAATGATCACTAAACAAATAGTTGTAAGTCAAGGACTACCTGGGTTGATATGCCTACCATCTCTCAATGGATGTTACTGAAGGCAGATAATAAATGAACATAATAGAAATGAAGTATAGTTAAAATAATGCCTTAAAAGTATACTGAAACCAGAGGTGGTATTCAGCAGGTTCTGACCAGTTCTGGAGAACCGGTAGCGGAAATTTTGAGTAGTTCAGAGATCCAGCAAATACCACCTTTGACTGGAGATTTTACAATATCCTTCCCCTGCCATGCCCACCAAGCCACGCCCACAGAACCGGTAGTAAAAAAAATTTGAATCCCACCACTGACTGAACGTATAAAAAAAGCCCATTTGGTAAACATCTGCTTAGATGTCAAAAGTCTAAATGCTTTTGCTTGCTGGCCAAAGAATAACAGAGAATAAATTATCTTGGATTTTTCTGTCAGACAGCACTAGATCCTGAGAGCAAACACTGAGGATCATTGTTGTATTCTTGTTATACTATTTCTTTCCTGAGTGATAGGATTGAGAGAAGATGCTATCCTGAAGTTCATAATGAGTCTAAAGGAGGATGCAATCCTTCAGATAGCCTAGTTCCAACAAGTGTAGGACTCTATGATCAGGACTTTGAAGTCTGCCATTGTGTCAGAAAAGATATTGTACTTTAATAAAAGAATAACTTATTCTGTGTAATAGAATAAGAGTGCAGTATGTTCAGAAATGGATACAGAAATGGAGCTGAAGTTTTTGAACATTATTTAGAAAGCAACCTCTGGACAACATGCTAAATAACCCAGCTGGGATGTAACTAAAAGTTATGATTGAAGTATGCAAATGCCCTCACATCTTCTGCTGTGAGTCTGAATTCATGAACATATCTAAACAACAGATCTGAACCTATAGGGTAAGTACAGTATGAGCCCTATTTTAAATAAATATGCATATCCATGTGCATGCGCAAGTGCACACACACACACAAATTCTTGGATAGGTAATCAACATTATCACTGCCATATTTCTGTATAGGGCAATGTAATGTTTACTGATTTATTTCATTTTTAAAATAAAAAAGTCAATTAAAGAAGCAAGCTATAAAAAGCAATCTAGTGTATAAATGACTTTTTGTGATTGGCAATGCCATCTCCCGGATATATATAGATGAATGTGAATATGGATATCACTTTTATTTCAAAACTTGCTTACTCATTTACCCATACATGTAACTTTCTACAATGCTGTAACAAATCTGGGACTGGAACAACTAGTAACCAACAATACTAGACTTAAAAACTGCCTCAATCCCATCTTCTGCAATAGTTTGAATTCAATTTATGGAATACAAATTAAAGAACCCTTTTCCAACAGTGACCACAGCATGATTGACTTTTGTCTCAACATATGTCCTCACAAAAATCATCATAACGATGGGATCCCCAATTATAACTTCAAAAAAGGCAACTATGATCTCATACACAATGATCTCTCATCTCTTGATTGACAATTTCTATTCACTGGATGTAATACTGTTGAAGACCATTACAACGTATTTTCACTTGAAGTCAAAAGAGTAATCAAACTATATGTACCAATAACAACTCCCAAAACCAGAAAAAACAAATTACCCATAACAATAAGGAAACGTCAATCCAAAAAAAGATCACTTTGGCAGGAAACAAATCTGGTTACGTTGCCAACTTCAAAAGCAGAATTTATGCCACCAGATAAAGATTGAATGTACCAATTATCACATTAAACAAGAGGGAAACCTTCTACACGCAAATTCCACCCGCGCTTTCTACAATTTTGTACACAACAAACTAAATGACTCAAGGTCCATGCCACCCCTGAAAGGACCTAATGGTAAAGACTGCAACAATGACACCATTAAAGCCAACCTCTTTAACATAATCTTTGGCTCAGTATTTGTAAACAGCAATGGATCATGCCTAGTATTTCCTAGTCGAACCACAGACAACTACAATGATCTAATACATATTGATTTTACAGAAGACAATGTTGAAAAAGCACTACGCAATCTAAAACCATCTCTATCTATTGGACCGGACAGAATATGTGATTACTTCTTAAAAAAGCTATCCACTGCCATAGCCGAACCTCTAAGCATAATGTTTGAAAATTCTTTCAGGACCAGCTCATTGCCTAACCTATGGTCACAAGCCATGGTCATCCCCATCTTCAAAAAGGGAGACCCCAGCCTAGTTGAAAATTACAGACCAATCTCTTTATGCTGCATCACCTGTAAAGTCATGGAATCAATTATTAACCAATCCATCATCCTCCACTTAGAGGCAAACAACCTACTCTCTAATAAACAATTTGGTTTCAGAAAAAAAACTATCCTGTAATCTGCAACTCTTACACTGCAGAAACATATGGACAACACAACTCAATCAGGGCAAAGCAATAGAAGCAATCTACATAGACTTCTGTAAAGCCTTTGATTCAGTGGTACACGACAAACTACTTCTAAAACTAAAATCTTACGGTATCTCTGGACACCTGCATAACTGGATAGAAGAATTGCTGTCAAACAGACAACAAATGGTCAAAATTGGAATGTCATATCAAATCCTGTACCTGTCAACAGTGGTGTCCCCCAAGGCAGTGTTCTAGGACCAGCTCTCTTCATACTCTACATAAATGACCTCTGTGATCATATTAAGAGCAACTGCGCTCTCTTCGCTGATGATGTAAAGCTATTCAACGCCACCGACAATACTGCTACCCTTCAAAAAGACCTCGACTATGTATCAGAATGGTCAAACAAATGGCAACTTCAAATCTCAACAAATAAATGCTCTGTCTTACATAGTGGCAAAAAAATATATCAGAAAATAAAATACCAGCTGAATAGTCAAGACCTTGTTGATGATCCAAATTCTGTCAAGGACCTTGGAGTACTCATCTTTAATGATCTAAGTGCTAGAGTCCACTGTAACTACATAGCCAAAAAGGCATTAAGAGTTGTTAACCTAATCCTTTTTTCCCGGTAATATCACACTACTAACTAGAGCATACAAAACATTTGCTAGACCAATACTTGAATACAGCTCATCAGTCTGGAACCCACATTACATATCTGATATTAATACCATTGAGAAAGTCCAGAAATATTTCACAAGAAGAGTTTTCCACTCCTCTACTCGTTGCAGAATACCTTATGCCACCAGACTTGAAATTTTAGACCTAGACAACCTAGAACTACACTGCCTTCGGTCCGATCTAAGTATAGTACATAAAATTATTTATTGCAATGTTCTACCTGTCAATGAATAGTTCAACTTCAACCACAACAATACAACAGCACACAATAGATACACACTCAAGGTAAACCACACCAAACTTGATTGCAGGAAATACAACTTCAGCAACAGAGTGGTCAATGTCTGGAATACTCTACCTGACTCTGTGGTTTCTTCCCCAAACCTCAAAAACTTTAACCTTAGACTGTCTACTATTGACCTCACCTCTTTCCTAAGAGCTCTGTAGGGGGCATGCATAAGCTTACCAATGTGCCTACCGTCCCTGTCCTATTGTTTCTTTTTTTTTCTTATATGTATCCATTTTATCTAATAGTCGCTTGCAAAATAAATAAATAAAACATAAAAAAATAGAATAGAATAGAATAGAATAGAATAGAATAGAATAGAATAGGACAGAACAGAACGGAACAGAACAGAATAGAATTCTTCATTGGCCAAGTGTGATTGGACACACCAGGAATTTGTCTTTGGTGCATATGCTCTCAGTGTACATAAGCAAAAATAAAATACATTCATCAAGAATCATAAGATACAACTCTTAGTGATAGTTGTAGATTACTAATAAGCATCAAATCATACTAGGAAACAAATAAAACAATATAAATTGTAAAGATACAAGCAAAATGGTTATAGTCATAAGTGGGAAGAGATAGGTAATAGGAAGGATGAGAAGAATCATAGTAATACAGTTTTACTAAGTAGTTTGACAGTGTTGTTGGAATTATTTGTTTAGCAGAGTGTTGGCATTCAGGGAAAAACTATCCTTGTGTCTTGTTGTTCTAATGTGCAGTGCCCTATAGCATCGTTTTGAGGGTAGAAGTTGAAACAGTTTATGTCCAGGATGTGAGGGGTCTGTAGATATTCTCACAGCCCTCTTTTTGACTTGTGCAGTATAAAGGTCTTCAATGGAAGTTCTCAACAATCTCATACTTTTTCTTTAGTTCACTAGATAATTTGTTAACTCACATTATTCTGTGTGCTTGAGGATGGATTTGGATCAGAACTAATTTTATAGTAGTCCCTCAGTAATATTTTTGTTCCAAGAACAAAAAGGAAAAAAAATCCTGTTGTGTTTCCAAACCCTGGATACTTTCAGTTGAGTAAAAACCAAAGAATGATTGGTTTCCTCCATTTGCCATTCATGTACTTGCCCTGGGCATACACCACGAGTATGTAGGGATAAAACAAATCTGAAAGTTTTAAAAAAACATCTAAGTGTAGCAAAAAAACAAGAGTCTAAATTTTCTCCTCTAATAGAATAGGGCTAAAATAGTCCCCACTTTTCTCTCTCCCCCTCTCTTCTCCTTCCTTCCCTCCTACTTTTCTATTTACATAGCATATTTTTAAAGAATGCATCTCAAAAAACTAAACCAAAAATATTAGTTAATATGCCTTGTTGGAAAGAGACAATATATCTTCCCAAGAAACTGTTGATTTGAAGACCATTTCTCCATATTTTGAAGCTGTACAACAATGAAGCAATAAAATGAAGCTTTGGTGTACATTGGAAAGGATTTTCCTTGGTTCTTCAAAAACCTGTTTCAGAAAGGCTGAAGTACATTAGTTCAAGAATCACTCAGGTCTTTTCATAATGTAGTAGCTGCTTTATCAGCCATGAAATATTGGCTTCACGTTAGCCAAATTTTTTCAAGTCTGCAATTGCCGCTGGGGAAATTGCAGCCACTATCAAACGAATTTGTTTTTAATGTGTCCCATTAATTGTTAATGTTGTTTTCCCTGTTTAATTTGCAAAGTTTCTAAATAAAACATTTCATGAGGAAGGCAGAGAATCTGCTATTTCTCACACATTTTTGAAACTGTGTTCTTATCTTGACTAATTTTTTCTTGCTATTCATCTGCCAAAGAACCCATAGATTCCCCACCACCACCACAAGGTGGCCAGATAAACACAACAGCTTGAATAGGTCAATAGTTGTGTAGTTCAATATTCATTTTGCAATAGTGGCCTATCCAGTGCTCTCAGCATCCCACACGCAAGGCTTGAGGGCCACCTGTGGCCCTAGCATCTGGCTCTCAGTAGTACATTATTTCTGAACATGACACTTCCATTCATCTTTTGTGGCTGGAGGTCTATCTATAAATCCCAGCTACATTTGCTAACTTCAATAATTTGTGCATGGATTATGAGTGTAAAAGAAGACTGAGGCAGAAGGAAGCTATTGCTGAGGGCAGAAAGCAGTATGGGATTGCTTCAGGTGGCCTGCTGGAAATGAGGCAATGCTCATATACTTATTTCTCAAGTTTCTCAAAAGTATTTAAATTAAATAAATCCTGTTAATCCCTGGTTTATTCATTCTTGCCCCATTTTCACTACCTTCTTATTGAATCTTATCTTTTCTCTTGGCTTTGCCCAAGGATTGGCATCCACTATATAAATCATAACAAGTTGCTTCTGACATACAACTGCAATTGTTGATGTGGCCTCGTCCATCAAAGGCCAAGAATATTATGCAAATATTCTTTTATCCTCTACGCACTGTTAAACAGACTCAGGCAAGGTTCCATTTTACTTCCTTCATGTTGATGAAAATAAGCTCCATCTTTGTGCTTAGTGAAATCATGGGATGTGAACAATATGTATGCTATCAGAAATAATAAAAGTATCACTGTTTAAATAATAAATATTCCAGCGGTCCAATGTAAGAGGAACACATGGATTGTCTGTTAAGGCACATAAACCTAACAAACATACAGATTTCCAGTGTTTGTGGGTAAGATGACCCTTATAGATAGCTGAAGAGAGCATTTAGACTATTTACCAAATATATAGTTAGGCAAGGAGTCCAGTACTAATGCCTGGAACTCTCCTGTTATTGCTTCTTCTTATGGGTATTGTGTCTTTGAACAACCAAGCACTACAAGAGTAAGAAGACGGAAAAGCTTGCTTTACTTACCAGGTGATTGTTTGGATTTAGACCAGAGACAAATGCAAATTTTAGACAGTGGTAACTAGTGAAATATAACTGGCCAATTTGATTAAGCTGGACTACTGCAAGCATTTCTCCAAATCCCAACATCTTCCATCATCCCCTGCCTTATCGAGCCCAACCCCTTTCCTACCACTGACCACAAAAGGAAAATTCTATTTGTACATTGAAGGCCGTATGATATCCTGCTTTCTATTTGTAGGTACCCATGATTAGTCGCTATCATTAACAATAGGAAACCAACTCTAATTAGAACTAGATTAAATATATATGCTAAATGTTGTGAATTAATTCATCATACCAGTTTTATGTTAGAAAAATATTTACAATATCAGAGTTTTGGCTGCTCTAAGCTAACCAAATTCTGCAAAGGGGGGAATTAAATATAGATGATAGAATTGGAAATTGTCTTTTATACCCTGTGAGTCTTTTTCTTACATAAAGACAATTTGTTTGCTTTTATTGGAAAATAAGTGAATGATATGTATTTTTTAAAGTGATCCCCATTTGCTGCTTCGAGAAAATGCAAATTATGTATTGGCCAAGCAATTTGTAGAATAAAGTTTGCTCACTTATCTTCGTTTTAATCAAATGGGGAAAATAATACCAACTTTTCTTGTTCTTACTTACATTTAAAGCTTCTGAAATGGAGAAAAGAATGTGTCTATCTATTTCAATCTCAGCTTTGCTACACTGTAGTTGTTGGAATTATTGAAATAATTGAAACTGTTTGTGTAATACTAAAGGGCTGGGTATGTTTAGCCATAGAGGATTGAGGGGAGATAGGATAGCAGTCTCAAATATTCCAAAGAATGTCACTTGGAAAGTCAAGACTGCTTGTCTTTTGTCTCAGAATGTAAGACATGGAATACTGAATTTAAATTACATCAAAGTTGAAAAGATCAAGATTCATGTAATTTTATTGAATAGTAAAATCAATGATTTAGTGAATTTAAATGAACAGTGTGATTAATGATTAGTGTAATTAATTGATTAGTGTTTAGAATATTTAATTGATTAGGCTGATTGTTGCACAGAAATATTATCTGACTAGAGAGATTACTGCAATTGAGTAGTTGGTGTGATATTAGCTATATAGATTACCTAAAACTGTTTCTTTAATTAATTCAATCAACATACTATCTTACCATGTCAAAAAAAAAATCCAATGCCAAACCACAACCTAAAGAGAACATAATCCCCACCAATGAACCACAAGACTCCTGCACATGCCTTAAATGCTACAAAAATCTAGAGGATAATGAAAACTCCATCAACTGTTCTCTGTGTAAGAAATACACTCATCATGACTGCTTGGAATTAACCAAGCAATTTATTCAATACCTGGAATCATCCAATGAGTTTCCATATTACTGCAAATCATGCAAACCCAAACTGGATCTGTTGGAAAGAATTGATACCATTGAAACCATAGTAGCATCCCTGGACGCCGTAAAAGAAAGAATATCCAACCTTGAAAAAAAAAGAAACAACGCAAAAACCTGAACTTCCAATAGCTACAAACCACATCTCTACCCAACAACCACAACCCAATCCAAAACCCAATCCACAAAAAAACACAACCCAGACAAATATTGATATCCCAATCCTCATCAGAGAAGCTGTTGAGCCTGAATGGAAACGTCCAAACGCCATCTTATTTGGTCTAGAGGTCACCAATAACAATGATGACATCACAACTGTCCGAAACATCATCAGGGATTATCAAGCATCTACCATCTCCGCTGATGAAATACTTGACATTTCATGCATTGGCCGAGAGCTCAATAACAGTGACGGCTCTGTGGCCCCACGCCTGTGCAGAGTCATTTGCAAAAATGAATCAAGCAAACATAAATTCATTTATACTATAAACTCACTCGCCAAAACCAACACCAACCATAAGAACCTCCGTTGTCGCCCTGACCTAACCATACAGCAACGTGCCCGCTCCCGTGTACTCCGCATTGAACTCAAAAACCATCTAGACAATGGAGAGAAGGACCTGTACATTGACTACCATGCTGACTGTATCAAAAGTAAGCCACGCAACCCAATACTCAGCTTTTACCCTCAACCACAACCCTACCTCAACTGATCCACCATCACCCAAGACTAGGCACGCACGCCCCCAACTACCTCAATTCCAACTACTGCCGGCCTTAAATGCAAATTACTCAATGCAAGAAGCCTCGTGAATAAAATACCTGAATTTCTCATCCTACTAAATATGGCTAACTTCGACATTATATTTGTCTGTGAAACATGGCTCAATGCATCTCTCCCCGACTCCATTACCACAGTAAGAGACTATCATGTTTACCGATCAGATCGTGAAAATCGTCGAGGAGGTGGTGTTGCTATCTTCTATAAAAAATCCTTACATCTAAAAAATATCCAAGTTACCCAGGAGCTTGCTCTTCCTGAGACCATCATCTGTGAACTATCCTTAAATATCACAATTCGATTCTTACTATGTTACAGAGCACCTGATTATGACATCGAACATGTAAACAAGCTAAATACATTACTAACATGGGCTGCATCCTGCCCATACCCTTTTATCTTTCTTGGTGATTTCAATCTACCTCATATTGACTGGACCCTAAATGATTGTACAACTGAAATCATACACACAACCTTCTACAATACTATTACAAATCTGGGACTGGAACAACTAGTAACCAACAACACTAGACTAAACAACTGCCTCGATCTCATCTTCTGCAATAGTTTGAATTTAATTTACGGAATACAAACTAAAGAACCCTTTTCCAGCAGTGACCACAATATGATTGACTTTTGTCTCAACATACGTCCACACAAAAATCACCACAATGATGTAATCCCCAATTGTAACTTCAAAAAGGCAACTATGATCTTATAGACAACGATCTCTCATCCCTTGATTGGCAATCTCTATTCACTGGATGCAATACTGTTGAAGACCATTACAACATATTTTTACTTGAAGTCAAAAGAGTCATCAAACTATATGTACCAACAACAACTCCCAAAACAAAACAAAAAAGCAGATTACCCATAACAATAAGGAAACTTCAATCCAAAAGAGATCACTCTGGTGGAAAAATAAATCTGGTCACGTTGCCAATTTCAAAAGCCGATACAAAAATTTATGCCACCAGATAAAGACCGAATGCACCAATTATCACATTAAACAAGAGGAAAACCTTCTAAGCACCAATTCCACCCGTGCTTTTTACAATTTTGTAAACAACAAACTAAAAGACTCAAGGTCCATCCCACCCTTGATAGGACCTGATGGTAAAGACTGCAACGACGACACCATTAAAGCCAACCTCTTTAACACATTCTTCGGCTCAGTATTTGTAAACAGCAATGGATCATGCCCAGTATTTCCTAGCCGTACCACAGATAACAACAATGATCTAATACATATCGATTTTACAGAAGACAATGTTGAAAAAGCACTACACAATCTAAAACCATCTCTATCTATTGGACCAGATGGAATATGTGCCTACTTCTTAAAAAAGCTATCCACTGCCATAGCCAAACCTCTAAGCATAATCTTTGAAAAATCTTTCAGGACCAGCTCATTGCCTAACCTATGGTCACAAGCCACAATCATCCCCATCTTCAAAAAGGGAGACCCAAGCCTAGTTGAAAATTACAGGCCAATCTCCTTATGCTGCGTCACCTGTAAAGTCATGGAATCAATTATTAACCAATCCATCATCCTCCACTTAGAGACAAATAACCTACTCTCCAATAAACAATTTGGTTTCAGAAAAAAACTATCCTGTAATCTGCAACTCTTACACTGCAAAAACATATGGACGACACAACTCGACCAGGGCAAAGCAATAGACGCAATCTACATAGACTTCTGTAAAGCCTTTGATTCAGTGGTACACGACAAACTACTCCTAAAAATAAAATCCTATGGTATCTCTGGACAACTGAATAACTGGATAGAAAGCATTCCTGTCAAACAGACAACAAATGGTCAAAATTGGGAGCGTCCTATCAAATTCAGTACCTGTCAATAGTGGTGTCCCCCAAGGCAGTGTTCTAGGACCAACTCTCTTCATACTCTACATAAATGACCTCTGTGATAATATTAAGAGCAATTGCGTTCTCTTCGCTGATGATGTAAAGCTGTTCAATACCACAGACAATATTGCTACCCTACAAAAAGATCTTGACTATGTATCAGAATGGTCAAACAAATGGCAACTTCAAATCTCAACAAATAAATGCTCTGTCTTACATATTGGCAAAAAAATCAGAAAATAAAATACAAGCTGAATAGTCAAGATCTTGTTGATGACCCAAGCTCTGTAAAGGACCTTGGAATACTCACCTCTAATGATCTAAGTGCTAGAGCCCACTGCAACTACATAGCCAAAAAGGCATTAAGAGTTGTTAACCTAATCCTACGTAGCTTTTTCTCTGGTAATATCACACTACTAACCAGAGCATACAAAACATTTGCTAGACCAATACTCGAATACAGCTCATCAGTCTGGAACCCACATTACGTATCTGATATTAGCACAATTGAGAAAGTCCATAAATATTTCACAAGAAGAGTTCTCCACTCCTCTACTCGTTGTAGAATACCTTATGCCACCAGACTTGAAATTCTAGAACTAGAAAACCTTGAATTACGCCGTCTTCGGTCTAATTTAAGCATGGTATATAAAATCATACATTGCAATGTCCTACCTTTCAATGAATACTTCAGCTTCAACCATAACAACACAAGAGCACACAATAGATACAAACTCAAAGTTAACCGCACCAAACTTGATTGCAGGAAATACGACTTCAACAATAGAGTGGTCAATGTCTGGAATACTCTACCCGACTCTGTAGTTTCTTCCCCAAACCCCAAAAACTTTAACCTTAGACTGTCTACTATTGACCTCACCCCTTTCCTAAGAGGTTTGTAGGGGGCGTGCATAAGCGCACCAACGTGCCTACCGTCCCTGTCCTATTGTTTCTCTTATTCTTCTTTTATTTTTCTTATATGTACCCATTTCATGTATTCACAACTATGTATACACTTATACTTATTATCTTGTAAACAATTGGCAAATCAAATAAATAAATAAATAAAATAAAGCAGATACCAACTGAAAGTCAGGAAGAAACATGGGGTCCCAATTCAAGCCATGGCTGTGTAAGAACAAATCAGAATGAAATCCAAACAAACTGTGTGGGAATGATTTATTTTATTCCCAAAAGCAAAGAGGTTCATTCTGGAAGTAGTTACAGTGACAATGAGGTACAGAGAGGTTGTTTTATGGGGGGACTGGTCCTTGGTATGGGCTTGAAGGTGTGTAGGTATGTGTATGTGTTGATTCCAGTATGTGACTCTGTCAGAAGGTCATTCTTAATTCTCCTTCCTTTTGTCTGTCAGCTTGCCTTTGTTGCAATAGATAGCATTTGGGCAGCCTATTTGTGAATTTGGGGAAGTGTGGATGAATAGGTTCTTTGTCTTGTTAATTACTCTTGCCCAGGTAATTGGTTTTACTATTTATCAGTTGACTGCTTAGCAGAGATGTGCTTTCAGTGATATTTGCAGTGATCTTTGTTAAAAAAAATGTACCTACTTGATTGCAATTGGTTGATTGGTTTCCAGTCTTGGTAAATTATTTGAGACAGTGGGAGAAATAATCTGCTATGATTACTACTGATTATTAATGTTTCCCCCATAAAACCTATAGCCATAAAAGCTGTTTGAAAGTAGGATGAGTAACCCATAGAAAATGGAGCCCTCCTCTTCACTAAATTATTCAAGCAGAGGCTACACAGCCATCTGCCAGGGACGTTTTAATCTGGATTTTTGTAAGTAGGGGATTGATCTAAATAGTCTAAATGACCACTTCCCTCTTGTTGATTTTATGATAACATAATTCTTACTTTAGCTACTAGCAAGGGCTCCAAGAAAAAAAGGGGGGGAACTTTGTGAGTAGGGCTGAAATTTGTGTTGACAAATCTCCAAAGTTAGGACCGCAGTCCAGAGGTGATATTCAGCAGGTTCTGACCAGTTCTGGAGAACCAGTAGCGGAAATTTTGAGTAGTTCAGAGAACCGGCAAATACCACCTCTGACTGGAGATTTTACAGTATCCTTCCCCTGCCACGTCCACCAAGCCATGCCCACAGAACCAGTAGTAAAAATTTTTTGAATCCCATCACTGCCGCAGTCTAATATGAAGTCTTGTGAGTGATTTAAACTTTCTAAAAATAAACACAGAGTTCAGAGTCCATTGTATTTTCTATTTAAACAAGTCTTGCCTCAGTGGTGTCTACTTTGGCACAGTCTTGAAACTCAGCTTATTTCTTCTAATAAATGTCACTGTTTATGCTAGGTGTACTATGGGGGATAATTGAAACAAATGCTATTTCATATACAAAAACATGTTGACAGTATATTTAATAATAGCTTTAGCTTCTGGTCAGCAAATTTTGTCCAGAGGATTACCTTTAGCTGGCTTGATTGGCTATTTCTGTATTCATGGTTCTCTGGGTTTCAATTTGGGGATGTGCTAGCTTAGACCAGAAAATAAGTTGTTCACTTGAGTGTGAAGTCTAAAGAGGAGCACACAACTAAGTGCAATGTGTATTTGACGATCTTTTTCAGGGTCATTCTCTCTTGCTGTTCAGTAAATCAATATTTGCACTGATCTTCAAGATTGGTGTGTATGTATGGGGAGAAGGAATAAAATTGTTTAGACATCAGGTGAATGTACTGGATTTTTTTGTTGTGGTGCTGGCCCCGTCTTCCATATTCCTTTTAAAAATAGCAACAGCACTTAGACTTATATACTACTTCATAGTGCTTTATAGCCATCTCTAAGCGGTTTACAGAATCAGCATCTTGCCCCCAACAATCTAGATCCTCATATTACCAACCTCAGAAGGATGGAAGGTCTGAGTCAACCTTGAGCCGATGAGAATTGAACTCCTGGCAGCGAGCAATGTATTAGCTTGCACCGAGTTATTGTAAGTCACTTCTGAGAAAAATAGGAACTCCACCCAGTTGGTTTGCTGATAGCTTACATAGCAACATAGGTAGTGCTCCACTATTGTGTTAATTCATTCTACCACTCCATGGTATTGGATGAAACCCCAAACTAACCACTGCACTACCTTGGCTCTTTCCCCCCCAGGTAATATCACTCTTGTAGAGGAGAAACGACTGCCTGACTTGACTGCAGTCAACTCCTCAGTGTTGCAAAGGGGCAAGTATAGTATCAACACAAGATTCTCAATAGAAATATCTCAAAAGATGTGGACTAGTTCACAGGGTTACACGCAGCATCCCCTCTTGACAAGACTTAGCATAGGTGTCCTTACTGCAGTCTCTTAAGTCCATGCAGTGATTGTGTGGGGGGAGACTTTTTGCCAAGTGACTCCAGTTCTATATTTAAGTAGCTGCTGGTGGGACACAAAGGCTGATGCACCTTGTCTTTGAAATGCCTTTCCAAGATGGCTGTCCTCCTGACTACTACACTACTTTCCCAGTGATTCCTAAAATACATTTATTCCCCCAAATTGCTAAGAAATTATTTTATGAGTTTGAATAAGCAGTATGTGAGGGGTTTGTGTTGGTTGGTTTGCCAGTATTTTTCATTTTCAATAAGATTAATTCTGTTCTTAGTGTTGTTCTATAACTACAGTACCTATCTAGGCTCAAGTAGGGCCTGGTTTGTTAAGTACTTAGATAGGAAAAGCTGGGAAAGGAGCTTCCACCAGGAAAAAAACAGGGAAGTAGGCTGGATAGGGAAGTAAAGCAAGCAAGCAAGCAAAGGCACTGCCAACTTGAATGTGTCCATGTGAATATCAGGAATGAAGTTAGACTTTACTATTGGCTCTATCACTGTTTTAACATTTTAGTGAGCCATAAATAGCTCTATATGGCATGATTTTTTTAAAACAAGTTTCTTTCTTTCCTCCCTCCCTCCTCCTCCCTCCCTCCTCTCCTCCCCCCTCTCTCTTTCTTTCTTTCTTTCTTCCTCTCTTTCTTTCTTTCTTTCTTTCTTTCTTTCTTTCTTTCTTTCTTTCTTTCTTTCTTTCTTTCTTTCTTTCTTTCTTTCTTTCTTTCTTTCTTTCTTTCTTTCTTTCTTTCTTTCTTTCTTTCTTTCTCATAGAATATAAATTCATTTGAAAGTCTACTTCTTAAGACAAAAAACTGGAACAATTCCTTTCAAACTTTTGCAGTTTCATTATAGTGTCTTCCACAAAGACATGGCCTTTCATTGAGCTTAGAGAGGAAGAGGCACAAAGTAATCGTTGTACTTCTTATGTAAAGTAGCTATAGTTTATCTTCCCTGTTCAATGTAATGACCCTTGTCGTAGGTGTCTAAAGCTTGAGTAATTGGAGGTCTGAAGATTTATGGTAGACGTGCATTGACCCTACATTATTTTCCCCACAAATATTCATGCCACTTTTAAGTATGTCTAAAAAAAGAACACATACTTAAATTGTCCATTTTAAAAATTAAATATTAGTGAGAAAAGTAATCTAAAGTTCTGGTTGAGACCTAGTTTTTATGAACACCATTGTTTTCTCTCTGCAGAAGAACAGATGAATGTTACATCTGAAATGGTACATTCCAAGCACAGGGTCAAGATCTCAGTTAAGGGGATTAGTTTAGATAATGGTTGAATATTGGATTATGTCACTCGTACCTTTAACATAAAACCAGTGGCAAATACTGTATATTTGTGAGTAAATGATGTAGGATTTTTAATAATCATATCTCAAAAAAAATGCACCTTTTACTAAGGTGAAACAGCCATCCTATATATTGAATTAGTTTTTAAAAATAATAATAATAATGGCCCAATGTTATTTGTCAGCAAGGAGGAAGGGATGTTGTGAAGGGCTCCAGGATTCAACACAATCCTGTTTTGTTAATTTACCAAGTCATTAA
The DNA here is from genome assembly GCF_049901735.1 of Notechis scutatus. Taxonomy (NCBI): domain Eukaryota; kingdom Metazoa; phylum Chordata; class Lepidosauria; order Squamata; family Elapidae; genus Notechis; species Notechis scutatus. The sequence goes on along the minus strand of NC_142009.1, from coordinate 270,562,193 downwards.
ACTGAAACTGACTTTATGGTCATCATTTTTTTCTTGATAATAAACATTATTAAATTTTGCAATTAAAATATACAAACAACACACACACAAATTAGGGAAGGGAAGAAAAACAAAAAGGAAAAAAAGGTAAATGATTAAAAAAAATTACATCATCAACAGTTTGTGGTTCCTTATTTATCTCATTATTTTGTGCCATATTTGCAATTAGTCTTTAGTGCGAATATCTAATTACTACAGTTGTCGCTCCTCCTCATTTACAATTTATTATTATTATATAATCTATCTTCGGTCTATCCACTCATACCAACAGTTCCAACTCATATAGAACTCTGATACTTCTTTATTTTTTATTGCTAGAGTTAATTTATCCATTTCTGCACAACTTGATATTTTCTGAATGATCATTTCCTCTGGTGGAGTATAGGGTTGTTTCCAGCATTGAGCGAAGGCCAATCTAGCTGCTGTCAATAGATGTAATATTATATATTTAACTTTTTGGAGGAATTGTCTGTTGAGTATCCCTAGTAGGAAGAATTCTGGTTTAAGTTCGATCTGCTCAGTCGTAATTTCCTCCATCCATTTTTTTATTCTCAGCTAATATCTTTGGGTTTCTGTACAAGAACACCACATGTGGTAGAATGTTCCCTCTTTCGTTTTGCACTTCCAACATTTAGGGCTCATGTTGGGAAACATGTTCGCTAATCTTGAAGAGGGTAGATGCCATCTATAAAAATTTTTGTAAGCATTTTCTTTATATGATGCCGATTTTGTAATTTTACTATTTCTGTTCCAGATCTTCTCCAATTCTGTTAAAGTAATACTACGGCCTATATTCCTGCTCCAAGCTATCATATTACCTTTAACTCTTTCTTCCTCTAATTCTATCTCTAATAAATAGTTATAAATTTTTTTTATTTTTTATTTTTGTCTGGGCCTAATAGAATTTTATCTAATTGTTGTGGTTTATTATAGATTCCGAAATCTTTCATATCTTGTCTATATCTGTTCTGGACTTGGAGATATGGCCACTGGTCAATTCATAACCCTTGTTGCTGAAGGTCTTGCCACAATTGAAAATTCCCTTGTATATCCAATAAGTCTTTATACGTTAACATCTTATTAATATCCAAATCATTCAGGTGAATCATCGCCTCCATTGTTGAAATCCAAATCGGGACCTTTGAATAATGTTTTTTCCTTATTTTATTTCAATTGGCCAATAAAGAATCTCTAATTAAATGTCTATGAAAATATTTTTGTTTGGTTTTCCCCATATCCCATAGGAAAGCGTGCCACCCTCTCTGTAAATCATGGCCTTCTAAAACTAGTATTCTTTTATTAGATAGATTCACCCATTCTTTCAGCCATACTAAGGAAGCTGCTAACTCCCAGTTTGGGAGGGCCATACCTCCCCTGCTCTTCATATCCTGCATTGCTTTTAGGTTTATTCTTGGTTTTTTCGCTTGCCAAATAAATTTTGCAATTGTCCTATTAGTTCTGCAAAGTAGTTTTTATGTATTTTAATTAGTATTGTCTGCAATAAATAGATGAATTTTGGGAGAATAGATATTTTGATAGTAGCAATCCTCCCTAATAATAATAATCCTCCCTAATAAGTTGGAGTTTAACCCATATCCCTAGATCTTTCTTTACCCGTTGTAATAATTTATCGTAGTTATTTTCCATTAACATCTCACATTGTGCTGTCAACCATATTCCTAAGTATTTAATTTTCTTTACCACTTGTAGTCCCATCATCTCTTCTAGTTCTGATTTCTGTTTTTCTGTTAAATTTTTAATTATTAATTTCATTTTCTTTCTATTAATTTTAAGTCCAGCAACTATTCCAAATTGTTCTAACTCATTCATCAGTTTCTGTCCTTTTTCCATTGGGTCCTCAATGAAAAAAAACCATGTCGTCCACAAATGATTGCAATTTATACTCTTCTTTCTTAATCTTTAACCCCCTTATTTCCAGATTCTGTCTAATTCGAGTTAGTAATGTTTCCAAGGATAGTATGAAGAGCAGGGGAGATAATGGACACCTCTGCCTAACTTCCTTCTCTATTTTTACTGATCAGGTATATTCTCCATTTATGATAATATCCGCCTTTTGTGTAGAATAAATTGTAGTTACAATATTCTCAAATTTAGTGCCTCAATTCATATTATAGATTTGTTGGATTAGAAATTGCCAATTTAAATTATCGTAGGCCTTTTGAGCATCTAGAAATACAAGGGCTACTTGTTTATTTGGATGGGCTTCATAATATTCCAAGACATCATTAAATTGTTCCTAATTTGTCTGTTAGGGAGAAATCCATTCTGATCTTTATGTATATACTCTTTCAAGATTCTTTTTAATGTGTTTGCTATGATGGTAGCATATATTTTGTAATCAGTGTTTAACAAAGAAATTGGTCTGTAATTTTTGTATAAATTGGGGATCCAAATCCTCCTTTGGAATCAGCGAAATCAGTGCCTCCCTCCATGAGTCCGGCATTTTAGCTGCAAGTAAAACATTGTTGTAAACTTCCACCATGAGGGGTCCTATTTGTTCTCCCATTGCTTTGTAGGATTCCCCTGGGATCCCATCTGGTCCCAGAGTTTTATTGTTTTTTGTTTTGTTTTGTATTGCTATTTCCAGTTCAGACCAAGTAATATCTTTAATTAGTATTTCTTTCATCTCCTTCCCAATTATTTTATCTTTTGTTTTGCCCAAATAGTTCCTTATCCTATCCTCATTTACCTCCTCATTTTATTCATGCATAATTTCTTTTTTCTGCTCTATCCCATATTGGGCATCCTCATTTCCATCTGTTAACTGGTAAATTAGTCTTTTTTCCTTTTTAAGTTTGTAGGACAGCCATCTCCCTGGTTTATTAGCCTGTTCAAAGTATATTTGTCTAGTTATATTCAAATTTGCTGCCATTTCCTCTTGTTTGATTAGATTCAATTTATGTTTAGTTACTGTCTTGTGATTTTTGCAATCTAAGATCTTTTGGGGTACTTTTTAATTGGATTTCTAATTCCCTAATTCTTTGTTGCAATTTGTTTTGCTGTGCATATTTTTTCTTTATTCCTCTTGGCAGTATACAATATTGTTATGGCCCTTATTACTGCCTTCATGGTATCCCAAATATTTTGTTTTGTGGTTGCCTCATTGAATTATTTAAAAAAATAATAATAATAATGGCCCAACATTCTTTGTCAGCAAGGAGGAAGGGAATGTTTTGTTCATTTACCAAGTCATTAAACTGAAACTGACTTTATGGTCATCATTTTTTTCAACTGGCATGTATGGAAGCTTTATAGCTTTCAATAAAGCATTCACACATCTACAAAACCAGTTTGATATTTTTTTTTACTATAGCAGCTTCTGAAAAGATTTTTGATCTTGTTTTGCTTAAGATTTACGCTTTAATGCAGCCATAAAAACAAGTTAGATTTGCTTATTTCAGAAATCTCATTGACTTAACTATCAGATCCTACATGGCAAATTATTTCATTTGGATTCCATTATAAAACAATCAGTAGTTATTTTTTCAGTTGTTTCCAAGTAAACAAGAAAAAATCCTAAACATTGTAGATGTCCAGTTCATTCCAAAATTTAACAACAACAACAACAACAACAACAATAATAATAATAATAATAATACAACTTTAACAGATCCTTGGTTAGGACTTGAATTGTTAAGTTTTAACCAGTCCCAGATTGTGAATCCAAATAAAGATGATAATGATGATGATGAATACAAAAATGTCAAATGCCGTCAACATCTGGCTGATTGTGCAGCCAACCAGTATTATAATTTATTAAATTTACTTCCCTATCATTGGCAACTTAGTAGGAATTAGTTCTGATTACATGGCAATGGAATTTCACAATAAAATGGTAAAATTGAAGCAGATACAATTCCATGATAATGCTATCATATACTGTATATTTGGAATGACATTTTGGTATTTGACATTTGCAGCTTTTTTATTTTTTTGAACCTTATTTTTTAGCGTTACACTCCAGTTGTAATGGTAGCAGTTCTTTCTTGGGAATTTGGTAGGGTCAAATCTTCTTTTCTTCTTCCTCTACACCTCAGGTTTCAAACTCACGGTGTCATGTTGCCATCACAACGTTTTTCCCCTCATGGAACTGGGGTGGGCATGGCCTGTATGGCATGTAATCCAGCCTGCAGGCTGCCACACTGTGGCAATAGGAAATAGTGACATACAATGCTTCAGTTGTTTTGGTGGTAACTTTTCTCCTTTGGGTTGTTTTTTTTCCAAGTTTGGATTATTTTATCAGTCATTGTTTTACTACAAATCACTTTGATTAAAGCACAAAAGGCCACATATGGATTGGTGGACATGGTGGAAGCATGGTATGATAGGAAGATAGGAAGGTATGAAGAGATCAAGTGAATGATACTGGTGTGGTCTAGGTTTAGATTGCCAACCCTTGTTTAACTTTCCCTTGTTTATTTACATGATCATTTCCTTGGAGTGGCATTGAGAACAGTCAGAAGTGACTTCGTTCCATCTCTATCATCTAATTCACATGTTAAACAGATAAGTAGTGTGAAGGTTGAGAAAATCAAGAGGGAGACCACGATTGCACAACTGTACAATTAAACCCACTTTTTACATGTTTTCTTGCCTGAGCACCACCTCTTTTCCTGTCTGAGCAGGAAGCAGGAAGACCTCCAAGGTCCCTTCCATTTCTGTTATTCTGTTAGGTGTGGCATGCTCTGTCTCTGTCTCTCTGTCTCTCTGTCACTGTCACTGTCTCTCTCTCTGTCTCTCTCTGTCTCTCTGTCTCTGTCTCTTTCTCTCTCTCTCTCGCACACATGCACTAACTATAGATAACTGTGGGAGAAAATGTTCTTTTAGCAGATTTCCCTAATCTGTCATCCTTAAAAAGGGCTGCACAGCAACTCTGAGAATGCCCATGGCCAGGATGGGGAATTGCTGTCTTAAATATTGCACTTGCAACGAATTTTACTGATCCTGGCAGTTAAATACATTATCAGAGATTAGCCTGGAGACTGTTGGGGAGAGCTTCTATTTGGGGTGGTACCTTGTCTTTCTAATATCCTCCCCAGATAGCTGTGTATGAGAGATTCTGCTGGTTCATAAGTCATTTTGACAGGAGAACACTTATAGGTGTTTGGTTTTCCCCCCCTAAATATTTAAAATCTTGTTTAATGCAAGTTTTATTATTTCTGGTTTTTTTAAAGTTATTTATCACTCTGTTGCTTTTATTGCTGTTAATGTTTGGAAAAGAAAGAGACCAAAAGTATATGTGTATGCATGCCATTTTCCTGTACATAAATAAATAAATAACGTTTGAGTCTGAATTATGTTTGTCTATGTGTGTGTGTGTGTGTGTGTATAATTTCTACAATGAGTTTAGTAACCATTATGTTGAGAATGTTAAGCACTGTGTCAGCAGTACACCAATGATATTCCATTATCCAATTTCCCCCCGCTTTGCTGACTGAACCTACTGGGTGATATCAAGATTTACCTGCAGAGATATCTGCCAGCAGAATAGATAGAAATGCCAGCTGAAGAGCCAAAAGAGGGTGAACAAAAAATGGAGAAAGAGAAGTACCAAGTTTACACTGTTTTAAAATCTCACATGTTTGGGCAAAGAAGCCCATCTTTTGCTAGTTTTTAAAAGGCATATCAGGGACACCAACTCCCATGTTGGCAAAGTCACATCACAAGGATAAAAAAAGAGTAAAGAAAAATTAGCCGAATATTAATATGATTACTTTTATTCACTTAACATGATATTGTATTTATTGTAATCTTCATTTCTCAGTTGGTTTCTGGATTTCTAAAGTGGAATATTTCTAAAGAAAAAAAGCATCACCCATATAGAATCTAGGGAGTTGTTGGAGATTGCCATGAACTTGAGACCCTTAGGCTGCTGCTGATGTTCTAGATCATTTTATGCTCTAACAAAAATGCCTCCAATGCTGGCATAAAATTGAGCAATCCTGAAGATATCTCTGTGTTATTTTTGAGGTGTTTAATTCCCTCTTATGCCCTTGGGAAAGATTGTGGCTTAGCAGAAAATCCACCAGTGTAATGTGAGCTCAGCTGGATCTTGGACACTCTGCCACTTAGCCCAAACTGCTTGGCAGCAGAAGTTATAGCCTGAAATCTAGATGCCTGCAGTCAATAGTGAGCAAGACAAGCTCAGATAAAACAGATATTTATTTATATTTATATTTCCTATTTCTAAACCACACATCTCCCTCAGATATCCTAATAAAAGAAGAAACCATAATTTTAATATAGAGGCATTTAAAGAACAGATATGGTAGGATTTCCAGAAACACTCTTTATTGTGGTAGAATACAGAATCCTGAAAACCCATCTAAATTTTTCACTGCCCCCAGTGATAGTATGCTACCAGTTTGGCCCAATTCTGTTGTGGTTTGCTGGCAGCCAGTGCAGACAGCAGCGGAATTGGATAGTGGGGAAGAACAGGGACCAGTCCGGGAGTCTGGGGATGAGGGTCCAGCATCCGATGCAGAGATGGGGCCAGGACCATCCTGGAGTTGTGTGCTGCCTCCGGAGCCTCTGGAGTCTGGCAGCAGTGAGGCAGAGGACCCAGGGGAGCCTCTTCCCAGTGTGCGTGTGCGCAGAGCTGCTAGAAGGCAAGAGCAGCTGAAACAAAAGAGGTGACTCGGGAGTAAGGCTGGGAGGTGATTGCCCCTCCCATAAGGTATAAAGGACAGGCAAAGGTGAAGAAACCTTTGTAGGAAGCAAAGTCATTCATTCTGTTCAGATTAATCCTTGAAGCTCTGTGTGGACTTTGTACTTTGGTTGGTTTTTTATAGTTCATTTGGCACTTTAGTTGTTGGAAGCAATTCAAAAGAGAGAAAGGTGGGTGCTTATCTCAAGGGACTGTTTGAGACTCATTACCAGCTGGGAATGAACTTAATTTCCAGCACTGACATAAAACCAGAGTTGTTTTAACTAAGCGTGTACATAATTACAGTCTCGGAAGCCTTGGTCAGAACAAGTTTGGCTGAAAAAGTTTTGAAACCATCCCTGTCTGCCCCATTTTAAACAAAACATCAAGGTGTGGTTACTTTGAGATTTTTTTTCTTGTGCTTTCTTCAAACTAAGGACTTCTCCAAGTGTTCCTTCTACAACTTTCTCCTTCCTTCCCCAAAAGCAGCTCTAAATTCCTTTGCATCACCTTCCCATCAGAACTACTGTAGTCTCCTCTCCTGCCTTGGAAGACAGGCTAGGTATATAATCAAGGACCATGGACAATGGAGTGACTCTCCTACCCTCTCTGCTTGCTCTAAATTCTGGAGAATGTCCAACAATTGCCTTCAGTATGAGGTATGATCCATCTAGCTGTCCTTCTTTTATCAGATGAAGAGCAAAGGTGACTTTGGTCCTATCTGTAGAAAATGCTTGTGGTTCATCTGCCACAAACAATACCAGTTGTTGTTTGTATATCCACTTGCTATTGATGCTGTCACAATACCTTGGCAACTTGTTCTGTAGACAACCTTGAGGATTCATCATCATAATGCAGGATTGTGAAACAGATTTTGATGCCTCTCTGATGAGAGAGTAATGGGGTTTTCAGGATTGATGACAGCCCTTGAAGTAGGTCAAGCCAAGAAATAGATTCCAGAAATAAGAAAATCTTGAAAGCCTACCCAAGTTTCTCTTTATCCCATCTTGTACTGAACAAAATCAAAGTATGTTTACTTTGAATTTATTTTTCACACTTCCTCCAATTTTAGGACTATGCAACCTTTTTCTCCATGTATCCCCTTAAAAGTTTTCTCATACCTTCTGCAAGATCTATTTCTTTACAAAACCCTACTCCAGGTAGTGTTGCATACTTCTTGACCACCTTGTTTAATAATTAAGGGATGGTCATGCATTCACTTTTGCTGCTCCACTTAACACTTTTTTTTGCTTAGAACATAGATCTTATTCTAACTAACTAAATCAGTAGTACATCACTTTTTGAGTAGTTGTACATAGGTTCTACATGCTATTGGCTGTGTCTTCATGCATTCTTTCTCCTTGTTCTCTCCCTTCCTTTTATTGCAATAAGTCCTATCTTTTATCCTTGCCATCTCCAATTTAAAAAAAAAAATCAGTAGCAGTATTGGGAAATTTGCCAAAGGTCTTGAGGAGTCATTGTCAGTGATAGATTAGATGGAGCATAGAACTGACATGGTATAAGAATCTTTTATGTATCAATCATCACTCCTATGCTAATTCATTATTAGTTCTATGGCTTGTCTTTAACTATAAACAGTTCTGAACAATTTAAACTGAAATGGTTTATCATAGTAAACAAGAATATTCTTTACTCAGATTCTTTGGGCATAAAGTTTCTGGACCTCAGATGGAGGTCAAGATATTTGCTATACAAAGATTGATAGAGTCATCTAATAATAACAAAACAGAAATTTGCTCCATCCAAGTCTATCCACTTAAGGTTTTTTTTTAAATTCAGTTATTTTTCTAAGTAACATTATTGCTCATATAATTCACTTGCCTTATGTTTTCAAGGAGGTCTAGGAGAAGAGATAATCTGGTAAAATTACTTTATGAACTGTATCTGTTCTCTTTGTGGCTGTTATTTCATATGATTCATTTTTCAAAGACATTTGTCTTATAGTATACAGGTGAAACTCAAAAAATTAGAATATCGTGCAAAAGTTCATTTATTTCAGTAATGCACCTTAAAAGATGAAACTAATATATGAGATGGACTCATTACATGCAAAGCAAGATAGTTCAAGCTGTGATTTGTCATAATTGTGATGATTATGGCTTACAACTCATGAAAACCCCAAATCCACAATCTCAGAAAATTAGAATATTACATGCAATCAATAAAACACGGATTGTACATAGAACAATATCGGACCTCTGAAAAGTAGAAGCATGCATATGTACTCAGTACTTGATTTGGGCCCCTTTTGCAACAATTACTGCCTCAATGCAGTGTGGCATGGAAGCTATCAGCCTGTGGCACTGCTGAGGTGTTATGGAAGACCAGGATGCTTCAATAGCGGCCTTTAGCTCTTCTGCATTTTTTGGTCTCATGTCTCTCATCTTTCTCTTGGCAATGCCCCATAGATTCTCTATGGGGTTCAGGTCAGGTGAGTTTGCTGGCCAATCAAGCACAGTAATCCCATGGTCATTGAACCAGGTTTTGGTGCTTTTGGCAGTGTGGGTAGGTGCCAAGTCCTGCTGGAAAATGAAGTCAGCATCCCTTTCAAGCTCATCTGTGGAAGAAAGCATGAAGTGCTCCAAAATCTGCTGCATTGACCCTGAACTTAATGAAGCACAGTGGACCAACACCAGCAGATGACATGGCTCCCCAAATCAACACAGACTGTGGAAACTTCACACTGGACTTCAAGCATCTTGCAGTGTGTGCCTCTCCATTCTTCCTCCAAATTCTGGGTCCTTGGTTTCCAAATGAGATGCAAAAGTTGCTCTCATCAGAAAAGAGGACTTTGGAAGACGCTTCTGACATTGTTTATTGTTCAGGAGCGGCTTGACAAGAGGAATATGACATTTGAAGCCCATGTCCAGGATCCGTCTGTGTGTGGTAGCTCTTGATGCACTGACTCCAGCCTCAGTCCACTCCTTGTGAAAGTCCCCAACACTTTTGAATGGCCTTTTCCTGACAATCCTCTCCAGGCTGCGGTCATCCCTGCTGCTTGTGCACCTTTTTCTTCCACACTTTTCCCTTCCACATAACTTTCTATTAATGTGCTTTGATACAGCACTTTGGGAACATCCAACTTCTTTTGCAATTACCTTTTGAGGCTTTCCCTCCTTATGGAGGGTGTCAATGATGGCACAACTGTCAGGTCAGCAGTCTTTCCCATGATTGTGATTCCTACTGAACCAGACTGAGAGATCATTTAAAGGCTTGGGAACCCTTTGCAGGTGTTATGGCTTAATTAGCTGATTAGAGTGGGACACTTTGAGCCTAGAATATTGAACCTTTTCACAATATTCTAATTTTCTGAGTTTGTGGATTTGGAGTTTTCATGAGCTATAAGCCATAATCATCTCAATTATGACAGATCACAGCTTGAACTATCTTGCTTTGCATGTAATGAGTCTATCTCATATATTAGGTTCACCTTTTAAGTTGCATTACTGAAATAAATGAACTTTTGCATGATATTCTAATTTTTTGAGTTTTACCTGTACATCATTGTATTGCTTACAAATGAAAGGCATTACATTACAAGCTTTACAGACTCTATTTTGAAGTGGGAATTCAGGAAGACTATTTTGATTCCATGTTTTGATGCAGAGACATGGATGGTTTCTTTTTAGCCATATCAGAATTTCTGTTGGCATCCATAATAGAGTTGGCACACTGAGACAGTTTAAGTAGGATCTCAACATCCTGGAGTTAGCAAGAAAACATGCAGGCTGTGCAGGTAGTACTGTAATTAGCTAATAAGTACAAGCTTGGTTTGGCTCTTAAATGTAGAGATTAACGACTGATCAGATTACACCTTTGAATAGGGAGAATATTCACTTAAACCATAGGTATATACAGGTAATTCTCGATTTCTAAGCAAAATTTCTATTGCTAGGCAATGGAATTTTGCCTCATTTGTTTTGCCACAGTTGTTCAGCAAATTATTGCAGTTGTTAAATGCATCATGTGGTTGTTAAGCCAATCTGGCCTTCCCAGGTTTTGTTGGTTGGAAGGTTACAAATGGTGTTCATCTGACTTCAGGAGAGTTGTCATAAATACTTGCCCATTGCCAAGTGCTCGAATTTTGATTATGTGACCATGGGGATGATGCAACACTTGTAAGTATGAAAACCAGTCTTTTTTTTTTTTTTTTTAGTGCTGTTGTAACTTTGAACAGTCTTTAAACAAATGCTTGTACTGATAGGTAAAGGACTACCAGTACACGTAAACCAAAAATTAGTAAAGTTTGCCCATATACATCCTAACACCCTAATTGAAGTCCTCAAATTGCTAGGGCCATGATTTCATTGTTTTTAAATTTTGAGAGGTTTGGGGGAGGATATAAAACCTCCCCACAGTTTAACCAACTTAAACTTAATACATTTCAGAAATTGTTTAAAAAGTGAACAGTTTTCTGTTTCCTTTCCTGGTGTGCTTCACTTGCATAATCTGGAAGAATGTTAATTGATTTCTCCTGTTGCTACCTCTAATCACTGTGTGTGTGAGGTGCCAGGAAGGTCAGAATAAAGTACAAACACTGTGAATTGATCTAGTACGTATAAATGCTAGTACATGCTGTCAAAGACTTGAGCCTATCCTAATTAATCAAAATTTAAAAGTAAGATTTGCCCTAGTCTTACTCAGATTGCTAAAAGCTGAGCTGAGTCCCCTGAGTGCACTAGAAGGACCACCACAGATGTATAACATCTCATCAACACAAGGAAAAGCAGCATTAATCTTGGCCGTGTGGTAACAGTGAATTGGAATTAGAATCAGAAGAACTTTATTGTCATTGTACAAGTACGATGAAACCGTGGATGCACCCCAGCAACTGTTCGCAATACAATAAAACCAAAGCACTTAAAAATGAAGATAAGAAAAATAGAGTACCCACATCTCCATTTGCAATTTGAGAGTACAATATCTACGAATATACACAAAATATACATCCAACACCGACTTAGCCGAGTATAATACACAAGAGATGGATTGTACTGTAATATGTTATTATACATCTGAATGGGGTCATGAGAATTGAGAAAGTGAATGAAGACCCAAGGATTGGTAGTGTTGTCACATCAGAAGAACTCTGATAGGCACCCCAGTTTAATGAAGTAATTAAACTTATTCCCTGTAGAGAAGAGCATCAAGGTTAGGGGACTGGAGGGTAAAGAATACAATGAATCATTGTGGGAGCTCGGTATGTCTACTCTAACAAGCAGAAGGACTAGGAGTGACATGATAGAGTCTTCTAGTATTTGAGGGGCTGTCAGAGAGAAGAGGGGATCATCAACCTATTCTCAAAAGTATATGAGGGCAAAACAAAAAGCAACAGATGGAAGGTTATCAAAGAGAGATCCAACCTTAAATTAAGAAGAAATTTCTGGGGCTTCCAGTTTGAGTCTCTTTGGCGACAGACCAAAATCCGCGATTGTGCGTGGGTTCAATCTGTGCTCGCTGCCAGAGCACCCCGAGCTGGCTGGTTTCAGGGCTAAGCCACCCCGTAGAGCTGGTGAAGAGGGGAGAGCCTGCCAGCAGGGTCAAGGAGAACTTACAGTGAAACTTTAACAAGATTCCCCAAAGATACATCCTAACTGAAACTTGGCAACAAAATAATAGAACCCCAGGAAGAGAAAGTGGAAAAAAGAAGCAAGAAACAGCCTTGGATTATTTGGATTACTTGGTGATTTTTGATTTTTGCATCTAAATGACTAAAACTAATCAGGTGGTTGTTTAAAAGTGTTTAAAATGGCATCACTCTTAGAAGAACTGAAAATGGAACTTAAAAAATGGAAAGAAGATGCACAAGAAGGGAGAGGTTCTTTTGGCTTCGTATTTCAATTCTTAGATATGGAGATCTGGAACTATGAGAAACAACAATAAATGCTTGTAGAACAAGAAGATCGGGACAAAGAAGAAGCCATATTTAATGATCAAATAATTTTAAGTGGGGGGAAAAAAAGGAAAGGGGGGAAAGAGAGTGAAAGGTTTAAGACTAGAAAAAACAACCAAAAAGAAGAAGAAGAGTTTGAAAGATAAGTATAATATTAGAAAGCAACAAAAGAGGGGATTACAGATGAGAGAATTAGAAGTAGAGAGATGAGGGGGTAAAAAGGGGAGGGAGAAGAAGAGGGGGAAGAAGGTAAGGAAAAGAAGTTATAAAAGACAGAAACAAGATATGGAGAAACAGGAAAAAGATATAAGGATTGAAACCATAAGCCTGCTTAGAGGTAATGGGTGAAAATTTAATTGTAAAAGGGATTCTGCAAAGGTACATAAGATAGCATTGTTATATTACATATAGAAATAATTTTAGAAAATATGACTAAAATGATGGATAAAATATTCACTGTAATGTAGTGGAATGTTTGTTAATAAATAAATGAATTAAAGTGAATGAGATAATTAAATTAGGAAAGGATGGGAACATTTTAATTATTATTAATGATTTATAAAAATACAAGTGAGAAATATGGGTAAAAAAAGAATTAATTATGGAAAGTTTATAAGTGTACCCAAGGAATTATGATATTTAATTGAAAAGAAATGTAAAAGACGTTAAGATTTTAATGAATATTAATGATAGAATTGAATTGGAATGGAATGTGTGATTTATTTACATATATATATAATCCTTTCTTTTTAAGAATATATTGTGTATTTTAAGAATGTACCAAGCAGAATTCGATTGGAAGTTATGTATTATATTGAATGCTATAATCTTAAAGGTATATATCGAAGCTTAAATAAGAGTTTGAATGGATAAAATTAAAAGATATAAAGGTGTCATACTCCAATTAGTAACTACAGGGGAAATTTTGTTAAATGAGAAAAGATAATATGAAATTGCAACAGGACAGACAAAAGTATAAATATAATGATTTGAATTGAGATGAGATAATTAAAATAAAGTTGAGAAAATTAAAAGAGGGCAAAAACTATGTAGAAAATATAAAACAGTAATAAGATATGGAACAGAACATAAAAATGAGCATGAAATTGAGTTTGTGTCTGTATGAAGAAGTGATAACCTGGGACCATGCTATTTCCAAAAAAAGATGTTTTATTTGTATTTTGTTTTTGTGAAAACCCAAATAAAATTTTCAAAAAAAAATTAAGAAGAAATTTCCTGATAATGAGAACAATTAATTAGTGGAATGGCTTCTTTCCAGAAGTTATGAGTGTTCCATCAGTGGAGGTTTTTTAAAAAGAAATTGGACAGCCATTTTCTGAAAAATTATGGGGTCTCCTACTTGAGCAAATCTTGGCCTAGAACATCTCCAAGGTCTCTTCCAATCCTCTTATTCTGTATTCTGTATTCCTGTTTAGGTCAGAGAGCAATTATACTATTCAGTAGCCCCAACAGTCTCCCCCATGCATGGAAGTGCCTATAGGATGATCCAGAAGCAATGGGAAATGCAAAGGGTTGATTCAGTTATCTACCCTAAATTGGGTTCTTCTTTCAGTTTATGAATCTGCTTTGCTGGGGTGATACACTTTCATTAAATGAGAACATTGCCTGCAAGAGTTCTGCAGCTCTATATTTATCTTTTTAATGAACTGTTTCTCAATTACCATTTAGATGTAATACTAATGCTTTGCTTCTTCTCTCATTCCTCATCAATCTATGAAAAATCAGCAAGATTATCCGAGGCAAAGGATTCTTGTGACCCACATTCTTATGATACTAGAATGATTATTTAAATATGCTGAGTGTAAGCACTTCTGAAATCATTAACTTCCATGAAGATATATCAGCTATGCCAATATCAGAAATGCTGCAGGGCATTTTAAGGACTGCTTCAATATCGATAGTGAATCTTTGTCCAAACCATAGATTTTTTTAATTAATTCCCTTCTAGGCAGGAGTCCACTGGCTTTCTTGGTTTCCATTGTTAAATTATTCTCTTTTCATAATTAAAGCAAGAGGCAAGATTCAGATGACAATAGGAAGGAAGGGAAGGAGGGAGGGAGGGAGGGAGGGAAGGAAGGGAAGGGAAGAAAAGAAGGGAAAGGGGAAAGGAAAGGAATGTTCCATGATGGAAGTATTTTTATTAGAAGCACTTATTGGAATAGTTATTGTTTTCTGGTTTGGTTCTTGCTAATTTCTCTGTTTGGACATAGTTACCCATTTAACGGGACTTTTATTTCCTCTGCCCATTATGTAAGAATAATTTTCAGGTAGTCCTCTCCTTGTGTCTGATCTGTTGTTTGCCTGAATGTTCAAGTCTCAAGGAAGAAAGACTTTGTCCTGCTCACTCCCTCATTTCATATCATAAAACAGTTCCAGGCTGTTATATCTGCTGTACCTTTTCCTAAGAGGTCTGTAGGGTGTGTGCATAAGCGCACCAACGTGCCTACCGTCCCTGTCCTATTGTTTCTTTTATATATTTTTTATTTTTCTTATATGTATCCATGTATTCATTACTATGTTTTTACTTATACCTATTATCTTGTAAGCAATTGACAAACCAAATAAATAAATACCTCCCCTTTATCCCTCCCATCACTCCAGCAGCACCCTTGTACATTACTGATTACTGCATATTAATGCACTTCAAGCATTTTAAAGAAATGTAGAAACGACAGCCTGTTTTATAGTAGAAATCTTTGTCAATATTGGCTGTCTTGTTGAATGAGCTTATTTAAATATTGAGCGCAAATACATTAAATATTTAGAGATGAAGTCTTTATTGAAATGGACTTTGCAGTGGTTGCCAATCAGTGGGCTGGGGACCATTGGTGGTCTGTGAGAAAATTTTGATGCAGAGAAATGTCCCCCCCGCCCCAAAGCAATTAATCCAGGCTGTGCAGGAACACAGGCTGCGCTGCCCACATGGCCTGCGGGAACATAAGGCTTGCGTCGCTTGCATTGTGAACAACACAAGGTAGTGAAGGGAGGGGGGAAAGGGCAGAGGGGGGGAACTTGCTGCTTCTTTCAACTTCTTTCTTCTTCTGCTTTTGGCTGCACGCAAGGAAAGCAGCAAAAGTCTTTCTTCCTCTCCCCCAGACTCCACCAGAAATGAGTTTTTGGGACCCTGCAAGGCATCCTGCTCCAAGAAGCTGTGATGGCATGACAAGTCTCACAAAGACTCATTTCTGGCAGAGTTTGGGGGAGAGAAAGAAAGACTTCTGCTGCTTCTGCTGCTTTCCTTGCATGAAGCCAAAAGTCTCTCTCTCTCTCTCTCTCTCTCTCTCCCCCCCTGAGAATGGAGCTGGAGACGGTATCCTGCAATCCCAAATAAAGAATGATCAATTGGTAGGAAAACGGAGTGGGAAATTTTCCTGCAGACTTTTTTTGGAATTTTCCCAGGGTCTCTGGTCCGCAGGATTTAAAATTATGAGTTTGGTGGTCCCTGAGGTCCAAAAGGTTGGTGATCCCTGACCTAAAGCCACCTTTGGGACACATCAATCTAAATCAGCTGATTTCAACCTCATGCCTCATGGTAGGAATTCTGGGGACACTTAAAAATACCTCAGGAGGACATTTAGTTGGGGCAAACATTTAAAATGTCAGCATGTAACATGTAAAATTAGAAGTTGGCATTGACTGGATATGGGCTGACAGCATTTTATTTTATACTTTGCTATCAAATAGTTCTGTTCATACAAACCAATGCTGATAATTTGGGCAGTTGAAAGATAATAAGAACAGATATTGTGCTACCTTTCTCTATTACATTCCAAAGGACCAGACAAAAAGAGATAAAAGAATCTTTTAAAAAATTCATATTGGATTGATATAATACCTCTGGTGTCTTCCCAAGGTATGTGCAAATAGCTTTGAGTGTTCAGAGATAAGATCTATAGGGCACCATTTTTTAAGTTTTACAATCAGCAGTTACATTAAACAAAGGTTAATGTTAACTGACATCTTTTTTGGGTTTCATGCTGCAATCTGTGTAACTCTGTTAATGGATTTCTCGGATGGAGAAAATGCACATTCTGTTGCTTCTTACACATCTGGTTGTTCCTCTCCTCCAATTGACACGCGTATTAATTCATTCACACCATTAAGCAGAAGGTGACTTCTTTCAGAACATAATATTCTGTTCAGTGATGAAAGAGAACAGTGAACTGCAATGCTTGCATTAAACATTATAAAATGCTGTGATCTCTACCAGAAACTCTTGGGACTTGGTGTTATACCTAAAAGGAGTGTATAGAATAGCAGTCAATTAAGGGATTCTAAAGGATCTTTTGCTGGAGTCTATGACCTTCCATCTCAAACTAATTCTTCTAGCGGTATATTGCCCCCAATAGTCTGGATCCTCATTTTACCTGCCTTGGAAGATTAACAGAAGCAGTGGTGGGATTCAATTTTTTTACTACTGGTTCTGTGGGCATGGCTTGGTGGGCATGGCATGGCTTGGTGGGCGTGGTTTGGTGGGCATGGTAAGGGAAGCATACTATAAAATCTGCATTCCCACCTGTCTCCAGGGGAAGGTTACTGCAAAATCCCCATTCCCTCCCCACCCCACTAACCTGCTTTCCAGCTCCATTCTCCTGTGCAGGGCAACAAAAGAAGAGCCAGCTGATCAGCTGGGACTCAGGAGGCAGAGAATAGATGGGGGCAGGGCCAGTCAGAGGTAGTATTCCAAACTGCTCAAAATTTCCACTACCGGTTCTCCAGAACTGGTCAGAACCTGCTTAATATCACCCCGAACAGAAGGTTGGAAGGCAGAGTCAACCTTGAGCCCTTCAGGATTTCTCCAATAGCAGTGCAGGACTTCAGATAGAAGGTGGGTTGCGTTGAGCAACCTCTGGCATCCAGTCTGTTAAACGGGCTTTTCTGATCCACAATCAGATTTGAAGGCACTTCATTAATGTTTAATATAAGTACATGTAGTTCTTGACTTACAACAGTTCATTTAGTGACCATTCGAAATTACAACGGAACTGAAAAAAAGTGACTTATGACCATTTTTTCACACTTAACAAGCATTGCAGCATGCCCATGGTCATAGGATCAAAATTCAGACGCTTGACAAGTGGCTCATACTTATGACAGTTGCAGTGTCCAGGGGGAATCATGGGATCACCTTTTTGGGACCTTCTGACAAGCAAAGTCAATGGAGAAGCCGGATTCACTTAACAAGCATGTAACTAACTAAACAACTTGCAGTGATTCACTCAACAACTGTGGCAAGGAAGGTCGTAAAATGGGGCAAAACGTATTTAACAAATGTCTCACTTACCAACATCAATTTTGGGCTCAATTGTGGTTGTAAAAACATGACACATTCTAAATGTTATTCTTAAATAATAATAAACACCAACTTAAATGATTAACTGAAATGTTTACAGTAAAACTTAAGTATTCCTTCCTTTTTCCCCTCTTGCCCTAAATAAATCTGATCGTGTCATTATCTCAGTGGCTTCAGGGCAGGAAAAGAAAATACAAACAAAGGTGTTTTCCAATAGCTAGTGTGGGTTTTGGTATATATAATCATATTAAAGAACAATACCATGGGAAAGACTTTCTGAACATTGTTTTATAGTGTTGTGAAATTATGGTTATCCTTTTCAGGTTCCTAACTCTTTGTAACTAAATGTTCTTTGCAGATTGCTTCTTATGTATCCCCTCTGGACCTAATGGACCAAATGAGTTTCATTCCACATCCATGTTAATCAAATTTCCTAAACCTAGTTTAAGAAAAGAATAAAGGTGAAAGCAAATTTTTGTGACTAATAAAGATATCCCCCCACCCCCCCCGGAAGATGTTATATTCCCTATTTCAATGCAGAAAATGTTTCTTCCCCAATGCCCTTCAGAAATATTTTCTTGAATTTTAAATTCATAGAGGATCTGTTTTGTTTTTGATTTGATTGGCACATGTGTATTCTGAGTTGCTCCAGATGACTGCTAGTTGTGAAAAGACAAGAGAAGTCAACTGGATCAGCCTATAACCTTAAGCTGCAGTGGAACAGGCGCTCAAGAGCTTTCATTGGAATAAGCCTCCAAGCATTACAGCATTAACCTTCGCAAGCTTGCTTCAGGTGGTTACATGGTTCGCAAAGACCCTGAGGTTTTGTGCCGAGAGATGGTATAATCTCCATGGCCCCGCTTGAGGTGACAAGGAACTGTATCATTTTGCTGTAAAAACTTGCTTTTCCAACACCTTGAAAAAATGATCTTTGTTTTCTTTGAAGATTTCTTAATCACAATAGAATGGTATGTTGCTCAACCTCATAGTTCAACATGTACTTTCAATTATTATTGAAATGATAACCAGAAAACAGTACAAATATGTATTACTTTTTCTAGTAATGTTCAAGGCCATTTTTAAAAAGTTCTTCATGATTTTAATATTCAGTACAAAACAGTATAGGCAATTTATAGAAACCTTAGATGCTGCCCATTATATTTCCCTAAATCCCCCTAAATTACTGCCTCCTTCTCAATGGGTTGTAGAATACACTGTTTTTCATTTTTTTATGATAATAAATGGATCAAGCAAAGAACAAACATGCATTGCACAATATTAGCAATGGCAAGTACACAATAAAAAGAAAAAAAATGCCCCAGACTTGGCTATTTTGAACATTTTACTTCCCTGATCCCTTGTCAAAGTGACAATTCAGATATTGACAAACAACCCATACAAACAACCCATGGTTGCAAATCAAGTGTAGAAGTTGTCTTCCAAAATTGTATAATCATTCTTTTAACCAATCTGCATGCCTGAAAAATCCACAATTCTTGATACCCAAGTATTGGAAATATAGCCAAGAAAATAGAATAGTGATAGAAGGCTTGTGGAAAAGATTGTGTCTGGATTAGGGTTGTTTCCACAAATGCAGTTCTTCCCACAGCATTTCCAGCAGTGTTTGGCCAAGTTAGAAGAAGACAGCAAGTTCTTATAAGATTGGGTGGGTACATATATATCTTGTCTGAATGCATATATTCATGGGATGGGAATGGTTGGATATATGTAGAGAAGGAGTGAAAAAAAATGAAAGGGATGGGTTTTGAAGCCATGTCCATATATTTTGAGTTTCTTTCCTTCCATGTTCTTGCTGTTTGTTTATTTCAAACAACGGGCCCAGAAAAAATAGGTTTTGTTTAGGTTTTTGAGCCATGGTGGTGCAGTGGTTAGAATGCAGCATTGCAGGCTAATTCTGCTGACTGCCGAGTGCGAGAAGTTTGAGTCTCATCGGCTCAAGGTTGACTCAGCTTTCCATCCTTCCAAGGTTGGTAAAATAAGGACCCAGGTTGTTGGGGGCAAAATGCTGCCTCTGTAAACCGCTTAGAGACGGCTGTAAACAGAGGTGGTATTCAGCGGGTTCTGATCAGTTCTGGAGAACTGGTAGTGGAAATTTTGAGTAGTTTGGAGAACCAGCAAATACCACTTCTGACTGGCCCTGCCCCCATCTATTCTCTGCCTCCCGAGTCCCAGCTAATTGGCTGGGTCTTTCTTTGTTTTACAGTATCCTTCCCTTGCCATGCTCACCAAGCCACGCCCACAAACCGGTAGTAAAAAAAATTGAATCCCACCACTGTAAAGCACTGTAAAAGCGGTATATATATCTGAGTGCTATTGCTTTTGCTGCTTGAAAAATTGCTTCATTTCACATGTCACTCTCTGCACAGGTCAAATCCTGTAATCCCCTTTTCTTGGGACTAGAAGAGGATGGAAGGGGGAAAAAACTTTAATGGGTGGCCCTCTAAATGGACATGCTCCATCTAAAGGTTCAGCTGTGAATTATATTATCCTCTCTTCAAAACCAGCTGAAGGTTTTCTTTCTTCTCTTCTCTTTCTTTCAGTTTTAAACGCATGCTTTCTCTTTATAGCTGATCTATTTTTTTCTCTTTAGTATCATACTCTGATGCTGCTTTATCTTCATCTTCTATGTTTAGAGTTTATCTGTTTTCCTTTATATTATCCGGATAACTTAATAGAGAGCATAAAAAGATTTCTTTGCTGCTGATAAAGAAAACACCAGACAGCAACATACATTAGCTGCTATTTTCAGTAGTATGATTTTGGAAGTATATACAGAAAGAAGACATCTTTGGGGACAGTAAGCATATACTAGATATTACTTTTTCAATAGCTAGACAATGTTTTTCTCAGTTTTGATGAGGCATTTGAAACTTTCAGACAATTGCAGCAGACTGCTGTACTCCCTGCGTTTGCGGAGAAAAATGCATACGAAGCGACACTATTGAAAACAGCAGAAACATTTCCAGGAACTCACAAAGCAATGCAATTAAGGAATTTAACATCATACAAAAATGTGTGTGTGTGTGAGAGAGAGAGAGAAAGAGACAGACAGACAGACAGACAGAAAGGGAGGGAGAGAGAGAAAGAGAGAGAGAGAAAGGAGAGAGAGAGGGAGGGAGGGAGGGAGGGAGGGAGGGAGAGAGGGAGAGGGAGAGGGAGAGGGAGAGAGAGAGAGAGAGAGAGAGAGAGAGAGAGAGAGAGAGAGAAGGTGACACATCACATTCAGAAAGGGCAACTGGGTCATACCTGCATCCAGGAAGATGTTGGATAGTTTGAAAGGAGATAAATGAGAACATTGATTAAAAAACAGAATTTCCCTTTGAAACCTCAGTAATGATCTTGGTGATTCATCTGTACTGGGCTTGACAGGTTGCAAATTTACATCCATGGTCTCAATTACAGTAGAAACAGGTGAACCATTGAAAGAACCAAAGGACCACGGGGTGAACAATTCATCCTGGAGAAAACCTATCTGTACGGTCACTAAAAATTGACAACAGCTTAATGACAGATAATGAAAAATAAAAAGGAAATCATGCTTAAAGTTGCATCTTTAAGCTATCGATGTATTCTTTGGGTTATGTTGGGATTTAGGACGGGGAGTACAGAAAAGATTTTACAAGCTTAAATTACTTATCTTCGAAAGAACTTCCATCCAGCAAAATGTCTACGGAGATTCTTAGTCCATAGAATTTTCATCCAGCATTTAATCCTTCCATGTTTCACTTGGTTGCTGAGTTCTCTTTGTAAAAGAGCAGGCATGTTTCAAAATTAAGTATACATGGCGTACATTTTCATACAGTAATAAGGTAAGGTTATCTTTACATCTGGTCTAAGATGTGATATAATACAAAGAAAAACCCTTTGTGTAAATGTCAGATAGGGAAGAAAGCAGGGGTGGGATTCAAATTTTTTAACAACCGGTTCTGTGGGCATGGCTTAAGTGGTGGGCATGGCTTGGTGGTCATGTGACTGGGTGGACATGGCTTGGTGGTCATATTATTGGCTGGGTGTGGCCAATTCAATATCACTCACATCGAGGCACACATCTCCTCGACTGGCCTCTCATGATTGTGGGGATGCTGCAACAGTCGTAAGCATGAAAAATGGTCATAAGTCACTTTTTTCAGTGCCATTGTAACTTTAAATGGTCACGCCACACAAGCAAAGTACCAGCAAAGGAGGGGAAAAAAACTCTAAAGATGTTCCTGAGACAGGAAGTCTAGTCCTGCCAAGAATGTTAATAAGGGTTAATGGAGAGGCAGTTTCTGTAAGCAACACCAGAATGTTTCCTTCCTGCCTTCCTTACAGGATTAGGCCAGTAATTTCTTCTAACAACCGGTTCTCCAAACTGCTTAGAATGTTAACAACCGGTTCTAGCAAATAGGTGCTAGAACTGGTAGAATTCCACCCCTGGAAGAAAGCTATTTCTGAGAGATTTACATTCAGTTTGTGCCTGTCAAATCTGTAGAACAATTGTCATGTTCTTTTTCAGTGTATTCAGCATCAAATATATAAAATGCTGTGGATGTTATTGTGAAGCAAAGCATCAGGAATACATAAAATGAAAGTTCCCTTAAATTCTCAGCTTCCTCAGTCGGATCATATCAAAAGCTTATCTTCAATCTCTGAAAGGCATATTATTTGGGATGTTTCCTTTTGCCTTGCCATGTCTGCATTCACAAAAGTTAGTCCATTACTGCAGAGGGATTTGGGAGTTTTTCAGCTGTACAGCAAACAGCAAGGTTATTCTACATAACTATGAAGGAGACAAACATTCTTAAGAAGCTTATATGCTTCCCTAAGTGAATTCATATGAAAAAATGATTGCTGCTTAGTGCCTTTGGAAAGACTGATGTGAAAATATAAAACAACAACAAAACCAAAACCCTGAATCACAGAAAACCATGTTTTAATTGGCAGTGAATTGTGACCAACTTTCCAAATATTTTTCGTTCTAATTATTTTAATTTTCTTCTAGAATTTACTTTCCTTTGTACAATAGGAAAATGGAATGTGTAGTTTTATCTTTATTAAAGAATGAAATATTGAAAGAGTTTTATGGATTTGTGGAATTTATCTACTGTTCCAAAAAGTACCAAAATAATCTGAAATCAAGGTGAACAGACAAAATCTCCTGACACATTTGCTCCATTAATTGCACTGAATGCACAAATGTGATTCTGTATTTTCACAACCATTATTTAAGGGGTTGAAATCAAACAACTATTAATAAATAGTGGTAAAAACATACTTTGCTCTCCCATAATAGGAATCAGCAAATTGATCCTTCCAGAAATGTCCAAACACAGTCCAGAATCCCATATTGAATATGATAAAAAAATAACAGTCCAAGACATTTGGAGGCACCAGTTTGCCCATCCTGTTCAGGAACAAAAGTCCTCAACTTACAACCACAACCGGGACTGGAATTTCCATTGCCAAGCAAGGTGGCCATTAAGTGAGTCAGACCCGATTATATCACTTTTTTTGCCATGATTGCTAAGCAAATCATGATGGTTGCTAAGTGGGTCATGATTGCAGTTGTTAAGCAAATCTGGCTTCCCCCAATCGACTTTTCTTGTCAGAAGCCAGGTCAGAAGGTCGCAAATCTCATGACCCCAGCATGCTGCAACCATTGTAAATACATGCCACTTGCCAAGTGCCTGAATTTTGATCACATAACCATGGGGAGACTGCTACGGTTGTGAGAAACAGTCATAAGCAACCTTGTTGCTTGTATCCTAACAAATTTTTTAAATATATTTTTTAATCTTTTTAAACAAAAATAACAAATAAAACCATCTTCTGATTCTACAGTGTGTTGGTTGGGTACATATATCTTGTGCGCATAATAATATTATCGTACATTTATTTAATTATATTTATAACCATTCTAATCAACATTTTATATCATATTATTTGAATATTATATTATCATTAACATTATAATTGCTATCTTTCAAAAATATAATCCATCCTTACTAAGTTATATTCATTCTCTTATTCTTTCAAAATCAATCAGTTATACTACTATAGTTATACTACTATACTACTACTAACCAGAGCATACAAAACATTTGCTAGACCAATACTCGAATACAGTTCATCAGTCTGGAACCCACACTACGTATCTGATATTAGCACAATTGAGAAAGTCCAGAAATATTTCACAAGAAGAGTTCTCCACTCCTCTACTCGTTGTAGAATACCTTATGCCACCAGACTTGAAATTCTAGAACTTGAAAACCTTGAATTACGCCGTCTTCGGTCTGACTTAAGCATGGTATATAAAATCATACATTGCAATGTCCTACCTGTCAATGAATACTTCAGCTTCAACCATAACAACACAAGAGCACACAATAGATACAAACTCAAAGTAAACCGCACCAAACTTGATTGCAGGAAATACGACTTCAGCAATAGAGTGGTCAATGTCTGGAATACTCTACCCGACTCTGTAGTTTCTTCCCCAAACCCCAAAAACTTTAACCTTAGACTGTCTACTATTGACCTCACCCCTTTCCTAAGAGGTCTGTAGGGGGCGTGCATAAAGCGCACCAACGTGCCTACCGTCCCTGTCCTATTGTTTCTCTTATTCTTTTATTTTTTCTTATATGTACCCATTTCATGTATTCACAACTATGTATACATTTATACTTATTATCTTGTAAACAATTGGCAAATCAAATAAATAAAAATAAATGTTATTACTATTACCACATATTTCAGTTTCTTATTCTTCTGTCTATTCATAAAATAAATTCCGAATCTTATAATACTCTTTTTCTTCCTGTTCTTTGATTGCCATTGTTAATCTACTCATTTCCACCTATTCCATTATTTTCTTAATTGTTTTCTTAATTGTTTTGTTGTCAGAATTTTCTCATTTTTTTCAATATTGTGCAAATACAATTCTAGCTGCTGTTAATACATTAATGATCAAATATGTTATTTTTCTGTTATAACTTTCAGGTAAGATTCCCAATAAAAATATCTCTGGTTTTAAATCTATATGTTGTTTTATCATTTTTTCCAGCCATGTGTGTATTCTAGTCCAATATCTTTTAGCATCAATACATGTCCACCACATATGGTAATTGTTAGGGATATACCCTAGCAGAATGTGCACAGCAGTCAGGCATTCAGGCGAATATGAGAGAAAGTGTTGTTTAGTTTACACACTCAGTAAAAACGGATACACTGTCTTAGTTGAATAGTTTATTCCATTAAGAGTTTAGCAGGGTCAAACAGTCCAAATATCATTCACTAGTGTTCAGTCAGTTCAGTCCGGAGATTGTTCAATTGCAAAAATCCAGTGTTGAAAAATAAAGGTCAGTTAACTTACAATGTCAATCCATAAATCAGTCCAGTAAATATCTTCTCACAGTAGATTAGATATGCAGCATTCAAAACTCTTTCCTCCTTCGACGTCAGCAACAGGGAACATGCAGAACAATCAACCATCAATTCAGTAGCAATCCAGGTTCTCTAGCTCCCTCTTATGGCAGTTTCTCAACCGCACCCAAATTATATCATTTAGAGTTTAAAGTGAAAAACACATTTAAACTTTGCTATCATGGTTTATATATTATTTACCCAAACAACATTAGGTAACTATGGTTATTCCTAACAGTAATAAGATCCAGGCATCTGGTAACATTTCTAACACTTTGGCAATTTATCTTTGAACATCTTTGCTATTCTTGCTGGGGGTAAATGCCACCTGTAATATCCTAACAATTTTTATTGACTGTTTCCTAGTATGATTTGATTGCTTATCAGGTGTGAGATTCAAATTTTTAACAACTGGTTCTGTGGGCGTGGCTTAAGTGGTGGGCGTGGCTTGGTGGTCATGTGACTGGGTGGACATGTATTGGTGGTCATGTTATTGGCTGGGTGTGGCCAACTCAATATCACTCATATCTAGGCATGCATCTCCTCGCCTGGCCTCTCATGACTGTGGGGATGCTGCAACAGTCATAAGTGTGAAAAATGGTCATAAGTCACTTTTTTCAGTGCCATTGTAACTTTAAATGGTCACACCACACAAGCAAAGTACCAGCAAAGGAGGGGAAAAAAACTCCAGAGACATTCCTGAGACAAGAAGTCTAGTCCTATCAAGAATGTAATAAGAGTTAATGGAGAGGCAGTTTCTGTAAGCAACACCAGAATGTTTCCTTCCTGCCTTCCTTGCAGGGTTAGGCCAGTAATTTCTTCTAACAGCCGGTTCTCGGAACTGCTTAGAATATTAACAACTGGTTCTAGCGAATAGGTGCAAACTGGTAGAATCCCACCCCTGTGGCTTATTATACTCTATGACTATCATTAAGTGCTGTATTTGATGATTCTTGACTCTTGACAAATGTATCTTTTCTTTTATGTACACTGAGAGCATTTGCACCAAGACAAATTCCTTGTGTGTCCAATCACACTTGGCCAATGAAGAATTCTATTCTATTCTAAGTCACTATTTTCAATGCAGTTCTAATTTTGAACAGTGGCTAAATGAAAGGTGGTAAGTTGAAAACAGTCTGTATATGACAAGCACTATACACAGGTAGTTGTTAACAAGGATTGGTGGCTTATATCTAGAATCCTAGCCCATTTCCTGATTGGCACAATTACCAAAATGACACCTGTGGACAGAATTCATTATTTCCCCCACTTCAAGTAAATGCAAAAGGAAGCAGGAGGGAGCAATTCCCAATAGGGCTTTTCTGTAGCAAAGCCGCTGTCACCACTAAGGATGACATCCCAAGGATGCTGAAAATCCCTTTTTTTCTTTCAGAATTGCTCAATGTAACATATGAAGAGCAATTTGATGGGGGGAAAAAAATCAATGAAAGCATCCTTTTGAAGCAGAAAGATTAGAGCAACCCCACTGCTTCAATCAGGAGGCTCCTTTCCAAGACATGCTCAGAGGCCCATTTTTTTGTTGAAAAGAGAACTGTGTTTACTCATGATTATAGTTCAGGGGTGTCAAACTGGTGGCCCTCAGGCCGGATGCATCATGCGCAGGCCACACCCACCCCAACTCCGCAAATGGGGAAAATGTCATGAAACATCCCATGATGGCAGTGTCACGCGGTGAGTTTGACACCCGTGCTATGGAACTATTCTTGCAAAGCAGATAATTATGAGCACATGCAGATATCAATCAATGCATTCCAATGATTATGTTATATTAACTTTCTTTTTCCAAGTGCTCTGTTGAATCTATAACTTAAATTTCCCAGTTAACATGGTGAAGGTTGAGAAAAATGCTTCTACTCAATAAATTAAAGTAACAGCTTTCCTGTCTAATTTAGCAGTCGGTACTCTTATACAAATGCTAGCCAAATTTCCATGACTTTTTAAGATGAACAGGTTTTCCTACTTTTCTAAGAAAACCACAGCTTTGTTGTTAGCATAGTTGAACCATCCTCTCTTCATTTTAGTGGCAAATGAACTCTTTTGCTTCTTTGTTGAGGAAAAACTTCAAAGAGTTGTGTGACATCTCTGTGTAAAAACTGTTACAACTCCAAGCTTTAAAGGTGAATTTGTTTCAAGAATTCACGTATGAGATCATCTTTAAGTAAAATAAGTCAGAATTATTAATAAAAATCAACGTTCTAGTTTTGGGTGTTCATAGCGACGCATTTTTAAAAGAGCATAGCAAAACATAGCAAAGAAATAGATATAAGAAGAGATAGAGACAGCTGTTGACATATTATTTATTTTCTTTTTTCATGCTTGAAGAATAAGAAACCAGCAAAGAGAATTCAAAGAAGAGCCACACAAACGAAGACTAGACTAAATTCTAGAAAATAGGCCAAGTGACACATGCCCATGAACTGTAAAAACAAGTGCAGGGAACAATTTGTTTTTGTTTTTTTTAAATGAAAAGATTGGCCAAACTTGAAGCTTCTCAACTCTTTTTTTACTGAGTCTGTCATTTATACCTCTATAACAGTCTGGTTTGGCACAGCAATCAAACAGGATGGGTTCAGACTTCAATGTATAGTTAGGACTGCACAAAAACAATCACAACCAGCTGCCTTCTTTTGAGGAGCTGTATATGGCACAAACTACAAAGAGGGCTGAGAAAATATCTACAGTCCCCTCACATCCTGAACATAAACTGTTTCAACTTCTCCCCTCAGGACACTGGTATAGGGCATTACAGGACAAAACAACTAGACACAAAGATAGTTTCTTGCTCCGTGCCATCACTCTGCTAAACACCTAATTCCCACAGCACTATCTTATGTAAAGATATTTACCCAAAGTAGTAGGGCTGTAATATTGCTATTATCCTTGTCATTTTCTCACCTTTCTCACCTTCTTATCTTTCCTTCTACCTTCTCCTATTGGTATCTTATGATTTATCACTTCTTTTTATTTATTTATTTTTATTTATTTTTATTTGTCAATTGCTTACAAGATAATAGGTATAAGTAAAAACATAGTTATGAATACATGCATACATATAAGAAAAATAAAAAATATATAAAAAAAACAATAGGACAGGGATGGTAGGCACGTTGGTGCGCTTATGCACACCCCCTACAGACCTCTTAGGAAAAGGGTGAGGTCATTAGTAGACAGTCTAAGGTTAAAGTTTCTGGGGTTTGGGGGAAAAAACCACAGAGTCAGGTAGAGTATTCCAGACATTGACCACTCTGTTGCTGAAGTTGTATTTCCTGCAATCAAGTTTGGTGTGATTAACCTCGAGTTTGTATCTATTGTTTGCTCTAGTGTTATTATGGTTGAAGCTGAAGTATTCATTGACAGATAGGACATTGCAGTGTATGATTTTATATGCTATACTTAGATTATACTTAGATCTTATGATTTATGATTGTATCTTATGATTTATAAACTATGACTTATCACTTAGTTGTTTGTCTGTACACTCAGAGCTTATGCGTTGGAGACAAATTCCTTGTATGACCAGTCACACTTGGCCAATAAAGAATTCCATTCTATTTCAAGATTTTTGTATCCAGGCCCAATTTTTTTTTTTTTTTTGCAAGATTTCTGGCATTAACCTAAATGACACAAGCAACTATGTGGACTTGTGAGCTTTAAAAATTTATAGGGAATTACGCAGCTACTGTTCCATTAGGCTTGCACATACCATATAGTTTACCTCTAGTTTGTATGATACTCCTTGAAATTTTTAATAAGGATGTAGTGATTTACAGGAAATAAAACATTGAGAATCATTGCTTTGTGCCCATCGAAATTTCCTTTTAGCATTTTCCCCAGCAAACTATCTACTTTAATTTCAGTTCTCATTCTTTTGTCTTTTTAGCTAAGGAAAGGATTAGTTCAGTGGTGGCCTAGTTTTAAAATTATTGGTGCCAGAATACACTGCATTAATGAGCAAAATGTGCTTGTGGCAGAAGCTATGCATGTAAGATTCAAGACTACAAATCTAATGAGGCAGTGTGACAAGTGAAAATGCACACATGACATCATCCAAGACCCAGGCTACCTCAGTTGATTCAAATTCATTTCTTTTCACTGATGGCTTTTCCATAGCAATCTAATGCTGAAAATGAAACTGTCACTGGAATTCCTCTTGCACCTTTTACATCTGGCAATCCTCCCAGCTCTTCTTTTCTTTTTCTTTTTAGTCCCCTCCCCTTTTCTGGGTGATGATTGGATAAATGCATTTCCTACAGTGGTGGGATTCAATTTTTTTTTTACTACCGGTTTTGTGGGCGTGGCTTGGTGGGCGTGGCAGGGAAAGGATACTATAAAATTTCCAGTCAGAGGTGGTATTTGCCTGTTCTCTGAAGTACTCAAAATTTCTGCTACCGGTTCTCCACAACTGGTCAGAACTTGCTGGATACCACCTCTGATTTCCTACTTTTGTTTAATTTCCGTTGTCTTCTTCTGCTGTAAGAGTTCTGATCTCTTGTCCCCCATGAAGTAAGGGTCATTATCCTTTTCTGCTGCAAAGGAAAATGAATTGGTCTCAGTGAAGATGGTTTCCAAATAGGAAGCTATTGAGTGAATGACTCTCTGTTGATTGGTTAGATAGCAACTTATGCAGGATTCTGAGCTGAAGTAATAAGCAGCATACATTTTATTTAAATATCTGGAGAGTCTTGGAAGGGTCTTAGTATTGTTGAACCTCAACCTTTTTAGGCATGAATAACCCACAGTGCTGAGGTAAGCCATCCCTCCTAGAAGAATGAAATATTTTGAGAAAAATTTTAAAAAGCCAGAATATTATATTTCCCTAAAAGAAAAACATATTTTTAAAGATAGAAAGCAGTCCCCAACAAATATTTGGTGCCTATTAAGAAAGGGCCAGCTACTGGGCCAGTCTATCTACAAGACAAAAGACCTCCAGCTCCAGGGTGATGGGATTAAGATATGCCATAATTGGACCATTTAGCAGAAGACACAGAGCCCACTGCATTGCAATCTCCGAAGGACATTGCAACACCCAGCAAACTTCAACCAAACCTGGAAGCTCAGGCAACCTCAGCTGTCATCCCTGCATAGCTCCATGGGAGTCTGACAGCAGCCAACAGAATACATGTTCTTGCACAGGAACAGGAAGTTCAAGTGCAAAGCCCAAGAGAAGGTATAAAGGCCCCTCATTCTCAACTCCATGTGATCCAGGACTCATCCATGTGGTTCTGCTTCATTAAACCATATTTCCAATCAGCCTCCATGTTTTCAGTGTCTTCCTCCTGACTCGGAACTGAACCAGATGAATATTTCTCCCATCAGTGCCATATTATGAACAGGAAGGCATTTCTGAGAAACTTTTTTTAAAGATACATTTTCTGAGGTATTATTGTGTGCATTCTTCTTATGCTATTGGTACAATAAAATGATGTTATGGGAATGATGGTCAATTATCAACACCATTCACTAAAAATAAAAAATGGAAAAAAAGATTTGGATTTACTGTATATTGAAGGAATAGAACCTTGGGTTTAGATCTTGAAGGTCAGAGGAGCTGGGGGAAAAAAGATTTCATGCACAGAAGAGAGATCATGACAGACCTGAGGAATCATGCAGTTTGCAGTACAAAAAATATCTTTTTAAAAAATTCTACAGGGAGAATCACAAAACACCCTTGAAAATATTGCATGGTTTGAAATGTCAAGGAAAAAAAACTCCAAACCAGCTGGGAAGTAGAATGGAATACAATAACTAGAGTGGGTGGAGAGAAGGGGAGACCCAGAAATATAACAAGGTTAATAATGAATCATTTCTCTGTCTGCCTAAGTCATTCTTTATTTCATGCTGAGAAGGAATTTCAAATTGTCCACAGAGACAAAAATAGAGCTACCAGTAGAAACCCTGGAGAAATATCTGATGATGATCCATCTGAGATTCAGCCTCAGTAGGCAAGCCATCCTCAAAACCCTAAAGATACTACCAAAGAGAAAAGGTGTCTTCTTTTCTAAAAAATCTGTTTTTCTTTAGCACATTCTCTCTCCCTCCCTCCCTCCCCCCCCCCTCTCTCTGTCTCTGTCTCTCTCTCTCTGCTTTAAGTTGTTGGTAAAAACAATAAAAGTGGGATATAAATCCAGTAAGTAAGTAGATTCCCCAGTTTTCTTCCAGTGAATCATGCAGTGTGTTGAGCACAATACAGTTATAAACTAATCATAAAGCTGTTTTAATTAATGGTGAAAATTTCACTCTATAACTGGGGAGAAAATCAACTCATTACTATGAAGAGATCTTTGCCCCCCATTGTATTTCTGTTTATATAATATGTAAATAAAACAACTTATTCAACTCTGGGGATTTTTTTTTTTTTTTGTAGCAGGTCATTGTTGCAATATATTAATTTCCCATACTTAAGAATTGCAGTTCCCATAGGTACTGAATATAAGGGTCAGTACCTTAAATCTACATGGAATTATTAAGTACTCCACAGTCACATGATTGTATATTAGGAGGATTTAAAAGAATTGTTATGATGTACTATTATGCTGGAGAACAAAAACTTGCTCATGACTTTGGGACTCATGATAAAATTATAGTGATAGAGTGTTTTTGGACTTTTCCTTAATGAAAAAAATGATTAATGATTTTTTACTGACATAGTTTTGTCATATTGATCACTATGACAACTCTTGAGGATGTGTAAATGGGAATCATAATGTTGTTATATTATTATTTTTATGATATATTACAATTCCCATTTATTTTATGTAGAATACATCTGGGAGTTCTGCCAGCTGAAGACTGAGATAAAACTGCTTTGATTAAACAAACACAAACTTTTGCAATATAGAAAAATGTCCATTTCCCCCTTTCCCCAAACTGGAACTTTGGATGTGTTGGAAAAGAACTTCTAAGATTTTCAGGTAGTGTAGTCCTACACAACCAGAGGTGGTATTCAGCAGGTTATGACCAGTTCTGGAGAACCGGTAGTGGAAATTTTGAGACCTCTGACTGGCCCCGCCCCCATCTATTCTCTGTCTCCCAAGTCCCGGCTGATCAGCTGGGTCTTCTTTTGTTGCCCTGCACAGGAGAACGGAGCTGGAAAGCAGGTTAATGGGGTGGGGAGAGAATGGAGATTTTGCAGTATCCTTCCCCTGGAGTGGGGAGGGAATGGAGATTATTCAGTAACCTTCTCCTGCCATGCCCACTGAGCCACGCCCACAGAACTAATAGTAAAAAAATTTGAATCCCACCACTGTACACAACACTGCATGGCACTGGGAATGTGACTCCTAAGATGGGACATGACACACAGGGACGAGAAGATAATTATATATTAATTATAATATATCACTATATTATGTATATAAGCATACATTAGTTATAGTTAGTAATAGATGTATTATATATTTGGTCTAGTAGGCTAGAAACCAGGAGACTGTGAGTTCTAGTCCTATCTTAGACATAAAGGCCAGCTGGGTGACTTTGAACTACTCACTTTCTCTCTCACCACATGTTATTAGGCTTGGGGGGGGGAAGCTAGTTGGTCAATTCCTGTCATAATTAGTGGATCAATGTTCACCTTATCTGAAAAAAGTGAACCCTGCACCAGCAGAAAAACAAAAAGAAGGAAAATGTAGGATGATATCTGGAAGGACATTTTTCATTCATTTTAAGAACGATCAGTGGCTGACTTCTGGTGGCAAGGCAAGGACGAACAGAGGTGCAGAAGCCCATCTGTGGTTTCAGTTAATCTCTTTTTGCGGTTGGCGTGATCCTTTGAGGGTGCACGAGTCCCGGAGAGATTTGTGCCGGCGTGGGGAGACTCGCGTTGCAGTGTGGGGAAGGCAACCCCCCTGCAGCAAAGAGGAGCCCTCCAGAGCCCAACGAGCAAGAAACAGCCTCCTATCAATGGCGGCTCCGAAGTCCGGACTGCCACCGATGTAAAGAAGTGAGTGAGTGACAGTTTGTGAGATCATTGGGGAAGAGTGTGGCAGAGAAAATTAGCGGCGGAGAGGAGGATTGGAATGCCATAGACTTATATAAGGCTGTTACAAGTGTCTGTCCAGAGCCCTAAAAGAAAGCGGCCAAAAAGTGGATGTGAGGCAAGTGAAAGTGAAAGGGCTTGGCAGACAGAAGAGAGAGAGAGGACAATAACGAGTAAAAAGGGAAGTCTATGAGGTTGGGAGACTAGCGGCTGGAAGGTGCCTGGAAGTTGTGGGGGATTTGGACTATCTCATTTGACTTTTATTCTGAAAGACTTTATTAAAGCGGAGACGGGAAGAAGATCAGAGCTGACGGAACAGAGACAGTGTGGTGCCACAGGCGATATTTAGAAACCCTGAAGCCATCGTAACAATATAACTGATATAAACCACTTAACAGCCCTTTAGGGAGCATACTGATCTAATTGAGGAGGTGCTTCCATCTGAAGAAAATCAGGAAAATTGAACTTAGGAACGCTAAGACAAAACGTAAAAGTGGAAGCTTCTGAATGTGTGGAGATACCGTGTAATTGCAGTCACTACTCAGCATTTTTTACCTCCCCACTTCCAGTGCATTTGGAGTGAAAGCTCTCAAACTTAGAGACGGAAAGCTAAAAACTTACTTCAAAATTCCATTTCCCCCCTTTTTTACTCCCTTTTTTTCTGTATACATTTGCTCAATTTTTTTTTCTTCTTTTTCCCTCATCATCTGGCACTATGATGAACTATCTCTCCTTCTTTACTTTCTCTTTATAATGATTATAAATATGCATACTGGGGAAAGGAAAATTGATTGTTGTAACTGATTGTTAAATAATTGAATTAATTGATTTAATTGATTTATTATTAATAGTGATAGTTATACTTTGATTAGATATATAGGGAAAATAGTAAGAACATTAAGTATTATTTAATTAATAAGTATAGGATTTTATGTATTAATATTATAATTTATTGTGTGATCACAATTAATCCACTTGGGAATGAATGTAATACTGTTTGTGTTTAAGAATATTTAAAATAAGGTTAGATAAATACACATATTTATTTATAATATTTAAATATAGTTGGATTTGAATATAATATTAATATATATATATGTATGTATATACATACATACATACATACATGAAGTTATGTATAGAGGCTGAGCATAGACCTTACAAAATTATATATGTGATTTAGAATTTGGATTTAAAATAATACAGTGATAATATTTTTATATATAAGTACTTATACTCCAGTAACCAGTTAAGAGCACAGCTATCCAGCAGATAGATAGATTAAGTAATTAGATACTGGTCAATCCTAATACAGAGATTCTATCACTGAATGTTAATTTGGGATAATATAATTAATATAGTACAACAACAGAAACAAATCTTAAAAGAAATGACTTCCACAACTACTATAGCTCTGAAAACTGGAAGAAAGGTCACCCCGATGTTAACAACTATGTCGGCAACAGCTTCGCCCATGGCACAAAAAACCATAGAAGAAACATTACCAGTGGAGAAACAAGCTAACATCTTGAATACCAACATCCAATCAATTTTGCTGAC
Source organism: Notechis scutatus (assembly GCF_049901735.1). Taxonomy (NCBI): domain Eukaryota; kingdom Metazoa; phylum Chordata; class Lepidosauria; order Squamata; family Elapidae; genus Notechis; species Notechis scutatus. The sequence continues at coordinate 270,527,281 of NC_142009.1, read as the reverse complement.
TTTACAGGAATCGATGACGAAGCTGCAAGAAACAATGATGAAAAACCATAACGAGATGAGAGCAGATATCAATGAACTAAAAGAGAAGATGGGGAAATTAAAAGCAGAAACGAAAGTGGATATCTCCAAAGTAGAGGACAAAATTGGATTATTACAGCAGGCCTTGGAGAAAAATGAAGCAACAATAAAAGAGATAGAGAAAAGGACTGAACGAACCGAAAGGAAATTAGAAAGGGTAGATGAAGAATTAAAGAATGTGAGTAAAGAAATGGAGGACTCACTGGTCTACCTAGAGATGGACAAGGCTGCTACATACTTGAGATTCCAAAATGTAGTGGAATCCAAAGAAGAAGACCTGGAACAATTAATGGTAGGAATACTGGCTGGACTATTGGAAAAGGATAAAGATGACATCTTAAGGGAGTTTGATGAAGTTTACAGGATTACCACTAATTATGCGAGATGCCACAAATGCCCAAGAGAAGTCCATATACGATTTGCGAGAAGGAGTGTCCGGGATATCATATATAGGATGTCAAGAGATGAAACAATCACGTATAAAGGTAAAGAAGTCTTGATTCTCAAATAAATACCAAGAAGAGTAAGAGAACAAAGACGAGACTACAAGTTCTTAGCAGCTTACCTAAATCAGAAAAGAATCGTATTTAAATGGCTAATACCAGAGGGGATGTTAGTTTTTTGGAATGAAAGGAAAATTAAAATAGACTCCATAGAAAAAGCCCAGGAATTTTATGAGCGATTTGTAGGTCCGGAAGACCAGAGCAGTAAGGAGGAACTGGAAACAAACTCCCAGGAAGATCAAGCCTATCATAAGAACAGAGATGGAACTTTAGGAAATCAAGGAAATACTCATCTACATCAGGAGAGAGAAGAAAGTAGGACACATCTTCAGGCACAAGGAGAGACCGGAGCCATTACAAGACAAAGAGCGAAACAGAATTAATTAAATGGAAGAAGAAAAGAAACCACTATCAATTAATATAAATGGTTTAAACTCGACAATAAAAAGAAAAATGATAATAGCTAAACTAATCAAACTAAATGCTGATATAATATGCCTACAAGAAACTCATATAAAGAAAACAGATGAAAAATACCTAGAATGTCCAAAATTAGGGAAGCTATTTACCGCACCAGCAGACATGGGGAAAAAGAAAGGGTTTGCAGTATATGTTAAAGAGGATTTGAAAGCAGATTTAATATGGTCGGATTCTGAGGGAAGAACTCTGGTTTTGCAGATCTGGATTAATGCCATCCCAATTCTCTTAGTGGTAATCTATGCCCCGAACGGAGATCAAAAAGAGTTTTTTAAGCATCTTTATGGAAAAATAGTAGGATTGGAAAAAACAAATATTTGTATCATAGGAGACTTTAATTCTATTGCTGATTATCAAAAAGACCACAGTAATGGGGGGAAGAACAAAGGGGGGGGGGGAGAGAGCTTCCCAAGATGATGAAGGAGTTAAATTTGATTGACATATGGAGAAGATCACATCCCAAGAAAAAACAATTTACATTCTATTCAAATCCTCATCAAACATGGACAAGAATTGATATGGCATGGATGAATGGGGAAATAGCAAATGAGATAAAAGGGATTGAAATTTTACCTAATGAATGGGCAGATCACAATCCAATTCAGATAATATGGAAGGGTAGGGAAAAACCCAAGAAAAGATGGACGTTAAATACTCAGTTAATAAGAGAAAAAGAATACAACAAACTCAAGGAGGAATTAAATTATTTCTTAAAGGAAAATGATAATGGAGCAACTATGAAACAAAACATTTGGGATACAATGAAGGCAGTAATAAGAGGTATAACAATCTCTTATAACGCCAAGAGGAATAAGGAAAAATACGCCCAGCAAAACAAATTACAACAAAAAATTAAGAAATTAGAAACTCAATTACAGAGTACCCCAAAGGATTCAAAATTGCAAAATCAGATAATAATAACTAAACATAAACTGAATTTAATTGAACAAGAGAGAATGATTATAAATTTGAATACAACTAGACAAACTTATTTTGAACATGCTAATAAGCCAGGGAGATGGCTGTCATATAGACTAAAAAAAAGGAAAGAAAAGAGATTGATATACCAGCTAATAGATGGAAAGTGGGATATACAACAGGAGAACAGAAAAAAGAAATTGCCCATAAGTATTTTGAAGAGTTATATAAAAAGGAAGAAGTTAACGAAGATAGAATAAGAAACTATTTAGATGAAGTGAAGGATAAAGCAATTGGGGAAGAAATGGAAAAATTATTAAACAAAGACATTACTTGGTTTGAATTGAAATCAGCAATAGAGAACCAGAAAAACAATAAATCCCCGGGACCAGATGGGATTCCAGGGGAGCTGTACAAGGCAATAGCAGAACAAATAGGACCTCTTAAGTTTTTAATGATGTCTTATTGGCAGCCAAGATGCCGGACTCATGGAGAGGGGCATTGATTTCGCTGATCCTGAAGGAGGATTCGGATCCCTGATATATACATAATTATAGGCCGATTTCACTGTTAAATACTGATTACAAAATATTCACTTCTGTTATAGCAAGTAGACTAAAAAGAATGTTAAATGAGCATATATATGAAGATCAAAATGGATTTCTCCTGACCAGACAAATCAGGAACAACTTAAGAATAGTGCTAGATGTCTTAGAATTTTATGAAGCCCACCCCGAAAAACAAATTGCACTTATGTTTTTAGATGCAGAGAAGGCCTTTGATAATTTAAATTGGCAATTTTTAATCCAAAAAATTTATAATATGAATTTAGGCACCAAATTTGAAAATATTATAACAACCATTTATGATACACAACAGGCTAATATTATAATAAACGGGGAATATACCCGCCCAATAAAAATAGAAAAAGGAGTCAGACAGGGCTGCCCACTCTCACCCCTGCTCTTCATATTATCATTAGAAGCATAACTAATGTGAATTAGACAGAACCCAGACATAAAAGGATTAAAGGTTAAGAAAGAAGAATATAAGTTGCAAGCGTTTGCGGATGATATGATTTTTTTCATTGAGGAACCAATAGAAAGAGGACAAAAATTGATGAATGAATTAGAACAATTTGGAGCAGTAGCAGGACTTAAAATTAATAGGAAGAAAACAAAATTAATGACTAAAAATTTAACAGAAAAACAGAAAATAGAACTAGAAGAAGTTATGGGAATACAAGTGATAAAGAAAGTTAAATACTTAGGAATATGCTTGACAGCACATTGTAAGACACTTAAGGAAAATAATTATGATAAATTGATGCAACAGGTAAAGAAGGATTTAGAAACATGGGGCAAGCTGCAACTTTCATTATTAGGCAGGATTGCTGCTATTAAAATGAATATTCTTCCAAAATTCCTATATACATTTCAGACGATCCCAATCAAAGTACACAATTTTTTTTTTTGAAGAACTTAATAAAATAACTGTAAAATTTATCTGGCAAGGGAAAAAACCTAGAATAAATTTAAAGGCAATGCAGGATATGAAGAGCAGGGGAGGGCTGGCACTTCCAAATTGGGAGTTGTATTATAGTGCAGCCTCTTTAGTATGGTTGAAGGAATGGGTGAATTTAACCAATAAGAGAATATTATTCTTAGAAGGCCATGACTTGCAAAGGGAGTGGCATGCTTTTTTATGGGATGTAGGGAAAACTAGCCAGAAATATTTTCACAGACACCTAATCAGAGTCTCATTATTAACTAATTGGAAGAAAATACGGAAAAAACACTATTTAAAAATACCAATTTGGATTTCAACAATGGAGGCGATGATTCACCCAAATAATCTGGATATCACTAAAATGATTAAATATAAGGATCTATTGGATACACAAGCAAATTTGAAATCATGGCAAGAACTTCAAGAGCGGGGACTAAAAATTGATCAGTGGACATATCTTCAAATTCAAAGTAGATATAAACAGGACAAGAAAGAATTTGGAATTAACAATAAACTCCAGCAATTAGATAAAATTTTATGAGGATCAGGCAAAAAACAACAACAACAAAATTTTATAATTATTTATTAGAAGTAGAATTAGAAGAAGAAATTGTAAAAGGGAACATGATAGCCTGGAGTAGGAATATAGGACGTACCATCACCATAACAGAATGGAAAAAGGTCTGGGGTAGAAATAATAAAATTACAAAATCGGTAGCATACAAAGAAAACTCCTATAAAATGTTTTATAGATGGCACCTTCCTCCTTCGAGATTAGTGAAGATGCACCCCAATATGAGTCCGAATTGCTGGAAATGCAAAAAAAAAGGAGGGAACTTTTTTCCATATGTGGTGGTCCTGTACAGAAGCTCAAAAATATTGGCAGAAAATTAGAAATTGGCTGGAAGAAATGACAAGAGAACAGATCGAATTCAAACCAAAGCCCTATCTGTTAGGGATTTTTGATAAACAAATATCAAAAAAGTGAAATATACACATTTTGACAGTGGCCAGATTGGCTTTTGCACAATGTTGGAAGCAGCCTCATGTTCCATCAGAGGAGATGATCATTCGAAAAATTTCAAGTTGTGCAGAAATGGACAAATTAACTTTGGCATTAAAAAATAAAGACACTTCAATATAGTACAACAGCTGGAACTGCTGCTACAAATGGATAGACCAAAGATAGACTTCACACTAAAAGGCAAAAGAGGATAGGATAAATCCATAGTAGTGATACACAGATATATGTAAGGATTAGGTGTGTGCATGTGGCATAAAATAAGGATAAAAAAGAGGTCTTACAAACTGTTGAAGATGAGAATGTTTTTAATTGTTTTCTATTTTTTTTCTTTCTATTTTCTTCTCCCTTTCTTCTTTTTCTCCCTTTCATTTATGTATGTGTTGTTGGTTTGTTTTAATTGTAAAATCAATAAAATTTATTTTTTAAAAAAAGAATGATCAGTGATGCTAGTGAGATTCTTGCCTGAGGAAAACCTGCAGGTTCTGCCATCTGCTAAGGTTATAGGTATACATTTGTCCAATAATTATCCTTTACTTTAAATGCCCACATTCATTATGGTGATGTTAGAGGGCACTTCTTTAACAACACACAACAAATTGCACATATTAGCCAGGGTTCAAATCTTTGGCTAAAGGGCTCCAGATGGCAAGAATGAGGGAGATCTTTGCTTCAGAAATTGCAACCTCCTGGATGCACAATGATAGGCTAAATCGGTTTGATTATCTGGAAGCAAAAAGGTTCAGTTTAGGCTCTGAGCCATAGTTTATGGATCCATGAATTATTCTTTTAATTGACAGATCCTTCATTTATGTAGATTTAACATATACATAAAATAAGGGGAAACAAATCTGGAAATCCAATAAATGATCATTAAGAAATTAAAATATTAGTGGCTGAATTTTCCTGAAAATTTATATTGTGCTATAATTACATATAACCAACCTTTTCTTACTAGCAGAATAACATTATATACATGAGCTTCCACACATATGATTGTATGCCTTTTATGTTATAGGTATAATACACACATAGGTGATATATAAATACAGTATATAGGTGATCTGAGTTCTTTGTTCCTTTTCAAGTCCAACATAGCAATCTTTGCACAATCTCTTCTGATACAAAGGAAATGTAAACAAGTCTGAATTGTCCAGTCTGACTCCCTAATGATTGCTTACTCAATTTTGAAGCAATTTTTTGGAGGGGGGACGGGGGGACAAGGGAATAAGAGAAAAATTTTATTTCTGAAATAGGATCCAATTGGAGTCAAACAGGTCTAATTAATGCCTAAAATAAAGTAAACAGTATGAGGGAGCCTGTATCCTGGTGGCAATGGAACAGTTTGTAATTGCTTGTTTGTGAGTCAAGATTCAGTTTGGGACTGCCACAGCTGGGGGGAGGGGTTGTGAGAGGTGGGTTTTATGGCATTACTTGAAACTGGGAAAAGGGATAATTGGGCCAAAGAGTTTAAGAATGCTTAACTAAAGAGTAGGATGAATTTTGTAAATATGTGGACATGAGCCACAGTGGTGCAGTGGTTAGAGTGCAGTACTGCAGTCTACTTCTGCTGATTACTGTCTGACTGCAAATTGGCAGTTCGAATCTCACCAGGCTCAAGGTTGACTCAGCCTTCCATCCTTCCCAGGTGGGTAAAATGAGAACCCAGATTGTTGGGGGCGATAGGCTGACTCTGTAAACCACTTAAAGAGGGCTGTAAAGCACTGTAAAGCCAGAGGTGGTATTCAGCAGGTTCTGACCAGTTCTGGAGAACCGGTAGCGGAAATTTTGAGTAGTTCAAAGAACTGGCAAATACCAGTTCTGACTGGAGAATTTAGAGTATCCTTCCCCTGCCAGGCCCACCAAGCCATGCCTACAGAACCAGTAGTAAAAAAAAAAAAAATCCTATCACTGTGTAAAGCGGTATATATGTCTAAGTGCTATTGCTATTGCTATAGAGAAAGTGTTATAGAGGACAAGTTGTTCTAGTCCAAGTGCTACATTAATTGTTGACTATATACTTTTCAGACGATGTGACCAAGCCTACTTTTTGGGGGGTGGCAATCAGACCAGTGAATAAGTATTGGTACAGACTACTTTCCCTTATAACTTTCAGAGCTTAGCAGGTAAAAATGAAGGAAACATTGCACCTGAATGTAGGTCACACCAAAGTAGTGGTCAGATTTGTGGTGACTTTGTCCAGCTATCCAACTCTCCAGCAAGTATGCAAACCAGGATTTCCAAAGCCTGCAGTAGAAATCAAGGGAGAGAGAGAAAGAGAGAGAAGGAGGGAGGGAGGGAGGGAGTTGTGAATATCTGTGAATTAATATTTATTAGCAATTCTTGAATTTTTTTAAAAAAAGTGAAATTATTTGTTGCTTTCCATAAAAGTTCACAGTGCCACAATAACAATATATATTCAAGGGTTTGCCCCTGAAAATTAGATTTCTCAACAGAGCCCTATGCCTTGGAAACCCTGTTTCAGAATGAAAATCAGCAAGACAACAACAACAGAATCTATAGGAAAAAATGGAATAGAATCTAGTGTGTATTTACCTAAAGTATCTTTCAGTTGCCACAGTGCCCAGCTAGAGAAACACTGCCCTAGATGATTGAGGCAAAACCTTCCTGAGAATCACGGGGACTGAAGATCATTACATCTGGAGGTCAAAAGATTGAAGAACTGCTGAAGATAGAACTTCTTTTCTTGCTTCCAACTCAGGAAGATGCCAAAATGCATTGAACTTCTTTTATCTCATTTCCATGCATGTATATGCAGTCAGAAAATCAATGCTAGCACAGATAATCAGTTCTGGAAGTAGATCTGATTATGCTGTGGTTGCTGAATGGACCAGGCTCAATCAACTTGTTAGATAGTATATCACAGGAAAAGTAATATATAACCTTTGGACATTTGCTTATTCTGATTGTTTTTTTTCCTGATTCTGGTCATTTCCTGAGATGCACATAATGCAAACATTTAATAAAAGAGAAAAGCCCACTTTATCTCCTGAGGATGCTTCATCTCTCTTTACTGATAGAGAATAAAATGAAGGAAAATGGATTTTATAAGAATGGAAAGCAAAGATGCTAACATGCAACATCTTTTTGATAATTTCTTCCTCTTTGGATTTCAAGTTTGTCTTGCACCTGAATCCATCATTAGGAATTCACAGGACTGGGGTGCCAAACAGTTTATTTTATCTACCCCTTACTATGCTGACTTTGTCAGAATTCTCTTTTTAAACTTTAGGTTTAGGCAGGGTTAATACTAAAACGAGTGGTCCACAGGCAAAGTGCAGAGAATGGCAGAAAATGGCTTTGTGATTTAATTCACACTGCTTTCCATTTCATCTGCACCAAAGGAATAAGTCACAATTACATTATGAGGCAGAGCGGGCTTGGTCCTGCCTCCTTTATTTCAGGTGTGAATTTCAATTTTGCAGCTTAGGATGTTAAAGATTACAAGTGGCCTAAGATTCTGCTCAAGATTGACAGAAGGCTGAAATTGAAAAGCTGAAAGTACAAATTTACAAGTAATGTAATGAATTGTAAATGAATGGACTTAATGAGTGGACATTTGAACATATTACTTCGCTCTGATTTTGCAGTACCAAATGAAATATATTTGCTTTTACTTTTATTTAATAAAAATTGGTCCCAAACCCAAAATATAAGAGTAATTTATATGTAAATTTTCCCTATAAAATTAAAGTGTAATTGTCAGGGGGGTAGGATGGTTTACATTTAAAAAAATAAAATTTTAACTTTACATTTAAAAATTAAATAAATATTACCAGCTACATTAATCACAATCTATACAAAGAATCTGGAATTTCAAGATGTATTAAATGTGAATGATTATAAATTAGTCTTTATTTTTTTTTAAATCTAGAAATCAATTTCTATGCTGAAATATTTTATTTTATGAGTGCAAACAATACAGACAGACTGGATCTCCTTATTTTCAAGTTCCTTGGAGAAATCCAAGCTGGGTTTGGAAGAATATGTTCTAAAAATTGTTATGTCAAGAAGCTGCTTAAAAAACTGTAATCTTCAAGAAGCTGCAATCAAAAACTCAGCTGTTTACAATCATGCTATACCAGATTCAGCACATGGAAAAAAATGCATGAAAGAAACATACTTAGTCCAAGGGAAAACAACAAAGAAAACTAATTAAACAAAGGGAAATCTAGATCAAGTTCATCAAGTGAGCTCTGAAAGAGGGCCTTTGAAGTTGTCTTGTCTCACCAGGGTCTAGATATTGTGAAGGGTAAAGCGATGGACGAGAAAACCTCCCTTCCAACTCAGTTATTCTCTTATCCTAACAGGACCAGGCAATCCCAACTGTGATTTGGTTGGAGTGATGATCAGCTGATGGTTTGTTTCATAAAAAGCTTAGTGAAGCAGAGCCAGACTAAAGCTCTTTTCTCGAGTCATATTTCAAATTTATGATGCCTGACAAACACAGTGTGGCTGTTATTCCTACATGTTTGGAACACTGCTTAAGCCTCAAAGGATTTTTGAAGTAAAAATTCAAAAACTTTAGAAAAAAAGCTATTTTCTGACCTGTTCTGTTCAATCGCATAAGCAAGAACTTTTTTAAAAAAAAACAAAACCTGATTTTAATTTTAAAAAATCTTGGATTTTATTGATAATGTGTTCTTTTGCTAAAAATAGCAAGCATTGGTGCAACTTTGTCTTAATCTTGGGAGTAAGCAGAAGTTATAGCACTATTTATAAAGAGGCTCCTTGATCTGACTTTCAATATATTAATAGTTTGGAAGACACTTTTTGCCACTGCTGGACTCTCATACATGCCATTTAATTAGATACTGTACTTATTTATCTTCTTTGTTTCCAATAGATTTTAATATTTTACACTCTAGATAAATGTAATAACTGGTTTTCTTTCTTTCTTGTGCTTTGTAAAGAGAGCTATTTAGATAGGGGAAATAGCTTGGGGAGGGATAAAGATTTTTGCCTTTAAAAGGTTAAGGACAAGTTCGCAACATCCTGCTCATAATTTGGTCCAACTGAGATGCTAGAGACATTCTTCCGTGCAGAAGAATATGTCCTCTACTTGCAAATTGGCAAGACTAGGTGTTTTCAATCCATTTATTTATGACTAAATGATAATAAATCATAACAAAGGCTACTGGCATAATATATACTAAGCACAGACAGGATATTTTATATTTATGCATTTGGGATTTAAATGCCATTTTTATATTTAGTTTGGATCTTACTCAATTTTACTGTCAATTTTAACTTTCTTAATTATTGTTTGCTTTTGTTGGTTCTGGTATTTTTATGCTAGCTTTCCAGAACTGTTGAACAGAGTGGGGTGTAAATCTTGTAACAAACTTATTTGATGAATAGAATAATAGAGTTAGAAGGGACTTTGTTGGTCTTCTAGTCCAATTCCCTGCTCAAGCCAGAAACCATATACTATTTAAAGCAAATAGTTGTCCAATCCCTTCTTAAAAATCTCCAGTGATGAAGTACCTATAACTTCAAGGCAAGTTGTTCCACTAGCATTATTCTTCCTAGGGTTACTCCCATGCTATGGCAGAGTCCACTTGTTGTCTCCATTTGGCTTGATCTAGGGCATCTTCAGGGGTGACATGTATGTCCTTCATGTCCTTGATGTGAACCATCAATTTTTTTTCAGATCTGCCATGGGGTTGCTGGCTGCCAGGGTCCAAACACATGTCTGTCACTGCCACCAACTCTTCTTTACCGCATACCATACCATCTAAGTTTTCCTTCCCACATTTTTGCTACAACTGGCATGACTCCCAATGGATGTCAGATGTCGTTGTTCATAGTGTGATCAAATCGCATTAGTCCAGGCACCATTGGTGCATTCTTATTTCCACCACATGTATGGCATGCTGGCCAGCACTCTGATCCATAGAAAGCAACTGGGCAAGTCATTCCACTGATCAATTGGTCTAATTATAGGAAAATTATTCTTAGTTCTAGGTTGGTTCTCTCCTTGATTAGTTTCCATCATTGCTTCTTATCTTGCCTTCTGGTGCCTTGGAAAATAGGTTGATAGTCTCCTAATCATCTTTGTTACTCTTTTCTGCACTATTTCTTGAGTCTCAACATCTTTTTCGTATCATGGCAAAACTGGATGCAGTATTCCAAGTGTGGTCTTACAAAGACACTATAGATTCAAGATCACATGAAATGTTAATACCACTATGTAGAATTACATAGATTTAATTAATAGAATGAATAGAAATAAATATAATAATAATGAATTAAAGGCATCATAATAAATAATAATTTTGAACAATGATATATAGCAAGCTCACATCTAAGTTAAGCATATACACAAATCCTAATGATAAAAATGTTGGAGGCATCTCCAAATTTGTACATTAAGATAACTCATTTTTCTTGATTTCCACTTATGCTATTTGTGAAAAGTAGAATTTTAAAGTTCTTGGTTTCATCACAATAATGTTTGTTGTAGCAAGGAGATTATTCTTGAAAGCTTTGGATCAATCATCACTACTATCACATTTTAAACTAATTCAACCCAAGGGATTAGAGAAAGCAATATTACAAAGAATGATACAAATTGTACAGAATAAAATAAACTTATTATGCCATAACATGAAAACTACCCAAATACTCTACCCACAGTAATGATTAAAAATTGCCTTGAAGCATAAGGAAATGTGATTTCTGGAAGGAACAGATTCCACAGGTTTGAAGTAATACTCTCAGTGCCTAGATTTTTTTTTAAAGAACTAACTTTATTAAGTTCCAGAGAAAGATTAAAAAAATAAGAAAAGATTAAAAAGAAGTGGAAATCAAAGGGGGGAAATGTTAAAAAGTACCAAAAAGTACAAAAGAAATTTGACTCAACTTTTTTCAGTAAAGGTAAAGGTTCCCCTCGCACATACGTGCTAGTAGTTTCTGGATCTAGGGGGTAGTGCTCATCTCCGTTACAAAGCCGAAGAGCCAGCACTTTCCAAAGACATCTCTGTGGTCATGTGGCCGGCATGACTAAACTCTGAAGGCACACGGAATGCTGTTACCTTCCCACCAAAGTGGTCCCTACTTTTCTACTTGCATTTTTACATGCTTTTGAACTGCTGGGTTACTGGGACAAGTAACGGGAGCTCACTCTGTTATGCAGTGTCAGGGATTCGAACTGCTGAACTGCTGCCTTTTCTGATCGACAAGCTCAGTGTCTTAGCCACTGAGCCACCGCGTCCCTTTCAGTACAGATACAAATATATAATAAAATAACCTCTTACTCTAAATGAAAGCAAAAACATTATATAAACAGTACACGAATTTAACACTAACAAAAACTAACAAGTATATAGCAAAGTAACCACTTATTCTAATCATAAACCTTAATAATGTATAATATCTAGTAATAAAATCTAATAATATTATATCATAATTCTATAATCATAACAAATCCTAAAACCAAAAATAGAAATAAACTTTTATTTTTCATCAAAGCAGTCAGTTTTGCAGTCTGTCAGTTCTGTTAGTTTCACAGTCCATTCTTCATTTGTGGGAATTTGGGTTTCTTTGTACCTCTGTGCATATATAAATCTCACTGCCATTGTCATGTAGAAACAAAGTCTCATGTTTTCTTTCAATCTGCTTATCCATGATATTTAAAAGAAAAAGTTGTGGTTTCAATTTCACACCCATTTTTAATATTTTCTGAATCAAGTCACATACTTGATTCCAATATCTCTTGGCAAACTTACATATTCACTGAAGATGATAAAAGGTACCTTCACATTGATTACATTTTCAACACTGTTTGATATTCCCTTATACATCTTTGACAATTTCCCAGAAGTTATATACCAATCGTTCATCATTTTATAAACATTTTCTTTCAAATTTTAATGCAGTGAGAATGTCAACCACAAGTTCATATATTTCTCCATTGCTCCAACAAAATATTATATCCAAATATTTTTGCCCATTTAATCATACAGTCTTTAACATATTCATCCTCCTGAATGTGATAATACCTTTGCAAAAAGATGTTCATCATTAATACACATCTTCCTCTCAAAATCTGTTTTCTTCATCTACAAGAACTCTTTTTATTCATTTTAAATCTTTGTACCCATTGCACATAAATAAACTATTGATAAATATCACCTTCCTTTTCCAACTGTCTCCTCATTTTTAATTTAGGATCTCTTTCAATAAAAGTCAATAAATCAGTATAAGACAATCCAGTTTGAGTAGCAATCATTTCTCTTCTAAAGAAAGCTTCCTGGGGTGATAATCATAAGGGAATTTTAGGAGACAATCTTGCTACAAAATGATTTTTAAAATCTATGTTAACCTTAAATAGCTGTGCCAACCAAATTTCCGATCATGTCCCTCTAACACCAATAACCCCCTGTTTTTTAAAATAATCCATACTTTCATCCGTACCAAACATCATGCCTCACAGTGCAATTTTAAATCAGGGATTTCTAGCCCACCTCTTTCTGTTGCATCTTACAACAGTTTATATTGAATTCTTGGTTTTCTACCTTCCCATACAAATTTGGAAATGTCTTTCTGCCATTGTTTAAAAGTTAGATCCACTGTCAATATTGGTATGGTTTGACATAAGAATAATATCCCAGTAAAACATTCATCTTGATTACAGAGATTCTATCCAACAGTGACAATTTCAATTTGTCCCACCACACTAGGTCTTTTTAATATCATTCAATACTATAATATAGTTATTCTAAAATAGCATACAATTCATGTTAGTTAAGGTAATTCTCAAGTGTTTAACCTTCTTCTTCATTTAAAACAGTCTTTGTCATTTCTCTATCTCTTGAATTTTCATATGTTTAATCAGTATCTTTGTCTTTTCTTAAAGCCCACTGCTTTGCCAATCTTTCAACTTCTTCATTAAATGTTCAGTACTGTTCTGTGAATCTTGCAGTACCAAATCTAAACCATTAGCAAAAGCCCTCAATTTGTAAGTTCCTTTCTTCATTCACAAATGTCTAATTTGGTCATCTTGTCTTATGTCTCTGTATAATCTCCCAAACTAAGATAAAAAATAAAGCTGACAAGGGTCACCCTTGTCCTGTTCCTTTTTTGTATCTAATGTAGTCTGGTCAGATCACCATTACAAATACTGTGTGGTTTCTGCATAGATTTTGTGACAACACACATTGTATGTTTGGTTGAACAAGGTTTCACAAGACGTTGATGACATATACAATGTCTGTTAAATTGTAGTTTGTATTAGGCCATAACTTCCATTTTCAGAAGTAAAAAAGAAGGAATATAAATATAATTTATTTGATATTAAATAAGACAACTTTTTGTAAAGTTCTGGCAACCTTTTATGGACTTCTTGCTGACGCCAGGATTGAAAAATTAATGTCTTATGGATTTGCTTATAGATAAGGGATGGTTATAAGAAGAAGAGATATTTGTAACCTTTTAGGGATGAACAGCTATTAAACCAGTTTATATTTGGAAGTCACTTTTATTATATATTTCTTTTCTTTTTTATTTATCTCAATGTTTCGGGGTTTTTTCCTTCTTTGCATTTTTATTCTCTCTTTTTACCCCCTTTTCTTTCTCTGAGCTTAGTTTCTATTAGTGTTTATCATTGTAATTAAAAAATTCAACATATCCAGCAGATGATACAGGATAATATAAACAAGGACAAATAGGTTGAAAAAACAGCTTCTATCCCAGGGCAGTAACTCTATTGAATTCTACTGTATAGTGCAATATTAATGCAATATCAGGGGTTTTCAATTCAATGTATAGATTGTGAAGGATGTGTGTTTGTCTTTATTTTTATAGTCATAGTGTACACTGAAGATGGTATTTAATTTCATTGTATGAGTTGCAATGACAATAAACTAAACTAAACTAAACTAAATATGCTCTTTCAGTTGGGATTCTGCTTCCTATTTAATTCAGTCATCCCTTTGTCCTCTTGAAATTCTACCTCTGGTTTCAGAAATGCTGACACTGCTTCAGTCTGACATTTTATAACAGGGGCCCCCAAACTTGGCAACTTTAAGACTTGTGGACTTCAACTCCCAGAATTCCTCAGCCAGAATTCTGGGAGTTGAAGTCCACAAGTCTTAAAGTTGCCAGGTTTGGAGACTTCTGCTTTATAATATCATCCTTATAATATCATCCTTTGGTCAATTGTCCTGACCTCAGAATCAGGCTCCAAGATACCAGCAGATCAGGACCCACTGGACACTGCATCTACTGATTCAACAGACACTGAATCCAACATTGACCTAACCCTCTTAGGTCCCTCTTCAGGTAACCTTTCAGCTAATCCTTCTGGCACCAACACAGGTTAGGAATACATTCCAACCTGAAAATCTTGCACCCCTCAGAGTAAGCCCCTTGTGAGCAAACATCAAGATGTTGACTTCACAAACAGACCCATTCCCTCATTATTGACATCCACTGTGCACACTAGACAGGGAGAAGATTTAAACTGTGCAGCGACTGCCATCCATTGCTGGAAACAACGTTGGCATCTGATTGTGTGCTTCGTTGAATTCCTGCTCTTGATTCCTGCTTTGTTTCAACTTTGGTGCCCTCCTGACCAAGTCTCTGGATTTTCCTTTAGTACTTTTCAAGCTGTAGTGTGGTATTTGATTACAGACTGTCTGATTCAGATTACACCTTCTGCTCAGCTTTTAGTAAGCCGTTATTCACACAGATGCTCTTTCTCCTTCTTCCCCAATTCTTCTTCTGTTGCTTTCCTCTTTCTGGCTGTTGCCATCTCTACAGACAAGCCTTCCTGTTGTTTTTACAAGCTTTGCGGCAACCATATTGGTCCTAAATGCTCTACTCCTTCCACAGTGTGATTTTTCCCACCCAGCACTTCTGCAAGTCTCACCCCTAAACACCCACATCATGCCTGCACTTTGCCTGCCAATTACATGGGCGTTTTCTCCCTTCCCTGAAGCCTGCACATGAAAACAGCACAACAATTTGTGACAGATCATTAAATCAGCAAGTTGTTGAGTCAAACACTGAGCTCTGAAGAAGCATTTTGTTCCAGCTCTTTAAAAGTTTTCTTTTATCCCCCAGGATATGCAAGCCGGAGAAAAGTGTCAGAAAATTGGGGGGGGCGGGGGGAAACTGGTGGATGCCTTCTTGAATAGAAATTAAGGTTAAAACTAAATGACTTGTATACAGTGTTGGTAAGTTTAAAACAATGTGTGTCATAAACAAAAATAATAAGAGCTAGCACCAATATCTTAGATCAGTGTTAGTGAACCTTTCTGGCACTGAGTGCTGAAACAGGAGCACATGCGCGTGCTGGGAAGATAATCTTCCGGTTTCCAGCACACAGATGCACACTAGCCAACTGGTCTTTGCATGTGCATGCATGCCAGAAACCAGAAGACCAGGTGGCCAGAGCACATGCACACACCAGAAACTGGAAGATTATCTTCCCAGCATGTGCATGCGCATGCGCACTGGGTGACTGCTCTTCTGGTTTCCAGTGCTCCCGCATGCATGAAGATAATGAAATTTGAATGAACTTCAAATATTCTCACTTTTTATTTTTACATATTACATTCATTTTTATTAATATAAAATACTTTTTGTTGTGAACTAAAGAAATATAATTAATAAAGATTCATTTGCCTAGCAGGATCGTAATCCTGCACGTCCTATTGGCCCATATAATGGCAAGTTACGATTGGTTCATTCCGAGCAATCTGACTGGCTGTTGGCGGGCCGCGCCAAGATTCAAACGCTATAACAATATCCATTGGTTATCCGGATAGCAGGTTACGCTATAAAAGAGTGACTGCTAGCCGGGGTTCTTTTGTCTCTGTTATGCTTGTGAATAAAGAGCTGAAGTTCATGGTTTACAGTCTGGTCTCCGTTCATTAAACCCATGCCTCAAACTTAACACTGGCGACGAAGGTGGGATACGGAGACAATAGAGCTGACTAAACCCTACAGAGCACCAACCGAAGCACGTGGCTGAGAGCGCATCTACATCGGCAGGATGTCAGGTGGCGCTATACCACCCGCTCCTTTTGACCCGGAAAAGGAAGACTGGGAGTCGTATATGGATCGGTTTCAAATGTTTCTAGAAACCAACAATTTGAAAGACGCAACAGCCGGAAAAAAGCGGGCGGTGTTCTTGACCCATTGTGGACCAGCCATTTTTAGAATGGCGAAGGCGCTCGCGAAACCGGCTGAGGTGACAGCAATGGATTGGGACAACCTCGAGCCTATCCTACGGGCTCACTATGCCCCCGCCATACCAACGTTGGTCCGGAGACACGAATTTTATCAACGGGATCAGCGGAAGGGTGAAAGTATTGCAAACTTCATCGCTGACCTGAGAAACCTGGGAGGCCTCTGTGGTTTTTCAGACCTAGAAGAAGCTATGCGAGACCGCATAGTTCTGGGATTAGATGACCACACAGTGCAGAGCAAGATCATGGCAAAGGGGGACATCGATCTTGCAGATGCCATTGCTGACGCTACTGCAGCAGAGGCAACCAAGAAGTCGGCCGCTCGAATGCGCCGCACCAACGCACCGCTCCGTCAATTCGCCCGTGAAGCCTCGCCTCAACTAGAAAGACACTCAGCAACTGCGCACCATGAGGACCTCGAGTCCCAATCCGAGAGTGAGGAAGAAGAGGTTAACAGACTTCGGGCTGAACGAGATCAACAAACTCAAAAACTTCAGCGCCCATGTGCGGGTTGTGGGGGAAACCACCCGCGATCCGGTTGCAAATTCCTTGATGCAATCTGCTGTTCCTGTGGGAAGAGAGGCCACATCGCACGGGTCTGCAGAAGTAAGAGGGAATTCAACACAAATAGAAAGGAGAACAACCTCCGCCAAACCACAGGGAACCTTCCTGCAAATCGGGATCGTTTGAATAACCAATGGAGCAACCATGCCTACGGCAGCAAAGCATCTGCTCTTCCAGCACGACGAGAAGAGACACACCAGACTATTATTATCGGCCACGCTTCGTCATTAGACAAACAAAAGATCCAAGTGGAAGTGGCGATCGAGAACAAACCTTGCCTGATGGAAGTCGACTCCGGATCGTCCCTCTCGATGGTTTCCTGGAAGACCCTTAAACAACTGATCCCTGCCATCTGTCGGCAAGACCTCAGAACACAGAAAATCATCCTCAGAGATTACCAGGGGAACACAATCCCAGTCGTCGGAGTGAGTCAAGTCAAAGTATCTTTTAAAGATCGTGCCGTGTCACTCCCATTAACTGTCGTCGATGGTGACCGACCCAGCTTACTAGGCCTACAATGGTTCGCCCCACTCGGGATCGAGGTGGCCGGCATTCACCAGGCCGGAAGCGACGATTGGGAAGAGAGCATCGTCCAGGAATTCCATGACGTGTTTTCGGACAACTTAGGCAAGTACAAGGGGACCCCTATATCATTTAGCCTCAATCCAGAAGTAGCCCCTATCCACCTTAAGCCTCGTCGGGTTCCGTTCGCCCTTAAACCCAAGATTGAAGAGCAACTTGATAAGTTAATAGCCCAAGGGGTGTTGGAGCCTATTGACCATGCCCGTTGGGAAACCCCAATCGTAACCCCCATCAAACCGGATGGGTCGATCAGAATTTGTGGAGACTACCGCGCCACTCTGAACCACACACTCCAACAGAGCGCTTATCCGGTGCCGGTAGTTCAACATCTTCTCCACTCCCTGGGCGGCGGGAAGATCTTCGCAAAGTTAGACTTAAGCGCAAGCGTATCAACAACTACCCGTTGATGTGGAAACCGCAGAGGCACAGACTATCGTTACACACCGAGGTGCCTTTAAATGCAACAGACTCCAGTTCGGAGTGAGTGTAGCCCCCGGGATATTTCAGAGTCTAATGGAGAGACTTCTACAGGGAATAAAAGGGGTTGTACCATACTTCAGGGGTCCCCAACCACCGGTCCGTGGACCGGTACCGGTCCGTGGAACAAGTCCTACTGGGCCACTGGCTTGCTGGGCACCGCCATCTTTTTGATGAAAAAGTGCTTCCGATGAGCTTTTCGGGTAGAAAGCTCACCGGAAGCACTTTTCATCAAAAATGATGGCAGCGCGCGCTTCGTGAGCTTTTCCGGGTAGAAAGCCATTTCTACCGGAAAAGCTCACGAGCATGGCGCCGCCATCTTTTGATGAAAAAGTGCTTCGGTGAGGTCACCGGAAGCACTTTTTCATCAAAAGATGGCGGCGCCCAGCTAATGCCGGTACCGGGCTGCGCCATAAAAAAGTTTGGGGATACCGGGCCGCGGCATAAAAAAGGTTGGGGATCACTGCCATACTTCGATGACGTGTTAATTGCTGCCCCAAATAGAGAAGAGCTTGAAAGGCGTCTCAGATTGGTTTTACATAGATTTAAGGACGCCGGTCTCAAGGTTAAAAAAAATAAATGTCAACTATGCACTGAAAGGGTAGAGTTTCTCGGATACCTCCTCAATAAAAATGGTATCCACCCTACCGAAAACAAACTCAGGGCAATCAAGAACGCCCCAAGACCTAAAAATAAGACTGATCTCCAGGCTTTCCTGGGACTTATTAACTTTTACAACGTCTTCTTGTCCCAGAAGGCAACCGTAGCTGAGCCCCTACATAGACTTCTCAACAAGAAAGCCACCTGGGTCTGGGGACATCGAGAAGAACACTCTTTTCAAAAAGTGAAAGACTTATTAACATCCGATGCTGTTCTAATGCAGTACAACGAGACTTTGCCATTAAATATTACGTGCAACGCATCACCATTTGGGGTTGGAGCCATTTTGAGTCACGTGTTACCAAACGGGCATGAAGCCCCCATTTCGTACTTTTCGCGAACATTATCGAAGGCTGAACGAAACTATAGCCAACTTGACAAAGAGGCTTTTGCTATTGTATCGGCTGTGAAGCGATTCCACGAATATGTGTACGGGCGGCCCTTTACTCTAATTACAGACCACAAGCCTTTACTTGGCATTTTAGCAGGTGATAAACCAACCCCGTATATATTATCACCTAGAATGACTCATTGGTCAGAATTCCTAGCAGCCTACAACTACGTACTGCAGCATCGCCCAGGGAAAGCCATTCCCCATGCTGACGCTTTGAGCCGTTCCCCACTTCCGGAAACCGTCAGCGACCCAGCTCCAACCCTCACCACGCTGCAAATTGAAACCCTCAACTCGCTGCCACTAACGGCAAGAGATATCGCTGCCGGCACAAAACGAGACTCTATCCTCGCAAAAGTTCTCAGTTGGGTCGAACGCGGGTGGCCAGTCGAAGAAACCTCCGCCATTTTTGCACTGTTTAAGAACCGGCAAACGGAACTCTTCTCCCAGAAGGGCTGCATCTTATGGGGAGATAGAGTCGTCGTGCCAGAGAGACTACAGCGACTCGTGTTGCAAACCCTGCACGAAGGACATCCGGGCATCGTCCGCATGAAGGCTCTCGCTCGAAGCTACACGTGGTGGCCAGGCATCAATAAACAAATTGAAGCCTGGGTTACCACATGTAGAAACTGCCAAGAAGTCAGCAACGCCCCACCGAGAGCAATTCCCACCGAATGGGAAACTCCTCGAGGCCCGTGGTCCCGCATCCACATTGATTTCGCGGGATCCACGAAAGGACACACTTTTCTCCTAACCGTGGATGCTTACTCCAACTGGCTCGAAATCCACAAGATGAAAAGCACAACTACTGACTCTGTTATTAAAAAACTAGATAGATTATTTGCAACACACGGTTTCCCGGACGTTCTAGTTTCTGACAACGGACCCCAGTTTACTGCTCTCACCTTTGAACAATACTTGGCGGACCGGGGCATCCGCCATGCCATAACTTCGCCGGCTCACCCTGCGGCAAACGGTAGGGCGGAATGGATGGTTCAATTCCTTAAAAAGACACTCCAAAAAATGGATCCGGGGGACATCGACGCCAGATTGAACAAAATACTCTTACTACAACACATTACCCCACACAGTGTCACCAACAAGACCCCAGCCGAACTTTTAATGGGGCGGAAGCTTCGCTCCCACCTCGACCGACTACACCCGTCTTACTCGCCAGAGAAACCTTGTGGATCCAGCGGAACGTATCGCCAATTCAAGGTAGGCGACTTGGTCTATGCAAAAAACCTTTCTGGCGAACCGTTGTGGGTCCCAGCCACCGTAGTCTACCTCACTGGCCCTAGATCTTACCGCCTTAAGACGACAGACGGCAAGATATGGAAACGCCATATTGATCAACTCCAATCTCGCTTACAACCAAATATCCGCGACCCCTCTGACTTCCAAACTCAAGGGGGAGGGAATACCGAGGGGGACGAAGGCCGTATAGACGACGACGTAATCGAGGACAGATGGCCGCTAAACCGAGTACTCGCGCCACCTGAAGAAGGTCTGGGATCGGGGGCATCCTCCCCACGGAGGAACACCGTAGTGGAGGCGTGCCCGCCCAATCCAGGAATGGACTTAAGGGACCCTGATAGTGCCGAAAACAGCACTGCGGAATCAACCCCGGGGGAAGACGAGCCTTGCGTTCCACCGGAACCGAACTTTAAACAAAAACCGGTGGAACAGCGAAAATCAAATAGGCAGGTAAAATGACCTGCATACCTGCGTGATTACGTCACCACGGCCGTCAAATGAAACCCAAGGGGGAGGGGTGTTGTGAACTAAAGAAATATAATTAATAAAGATTCATTTGCCTAGCAGGATCGTAATCCTGCACGTCCTATTGGCCCATATAATGGCAAGTTACGATTGGTTCATTCCGAGCAATCTGACTGGCTGTTGGCAGGCCGTGCCAAGATTCAAACGCTATAACAATATCCATTGGTTATCCGGATAGCAGCTTACGCTATAAAAGAGTGACTGCTAGCCGGGGTTCTGTTGTCTCTGTTATGCTTGTGAATAAAGAGCTGAAGTTCACGGTTTACAGTCTGGTCTCCGTTCATTAAAACCAGGGGTCCCCAACCGCCGGTCCGCGGACCGTACCGATCCGCGGAACAAGTCTTACCGGGCGCTGGTTGCTGGGCGCCGCCATCTTTTTGATAAAAAGTGCTTCTGGTGAGCTTTTCCAGGTAGAAAGCTCACCGGAAGCACTTTTCATCAAAAAGATGGCGGCGTCAGCTCGGTGAGCTTTTCCGGTAGAAAGCCATTTCTACCCAAAAAGCTCACCGGAAGTGCTGGCGCCGCCATCTTTTTTGACGAAAAAGTGCTTCCGGTGAGGTCACCGGAAGCACTTTTTCGCAAAAAAGATGGCGGCGCCAGTTGATGCCGTGCACGGGCGCGGCACTCCAGCTGATGCCGGTACCGGGCCGCGGCATAAAAAAGGTTGGGGATCACTTTAAACCCATGCCTCAAACTTAACACTTTTTTGTGAAAGATGGTACATGGAAAAATTGTCACCCAATTACTAATCAAGGTAGTTCCCTTCGCTATAGAAAATCAGGCTGGTTATTTAGCATTTTTAGCATTATTAGTTCACTTTTTTTCCCCCAGTCTTTTCTTGTGTTTCTTCGCAAAGCGCATATTCCTCAGGAATTTGGAATCCACTCCCTTCAGAGATTCGTATTTATGTGACTTGGGTTTCTTAATGCTATTTCTGTGCCATTTGTGAGACTGATTGCGTGTAGTATGATTCTTGGACCTGGTTATGGCTAAACGCATCTGCCAAAGTTCAAGTCACAACAAATGTTCTAGCTTTGAATGAATAAGGAGACTTGGGATCATTCAGAAAGATTCAAGAGCAATTTGGAGGTTTGATGGACTTACCCACACTTTTTTTCTTCATAGAACCACAAGAGTCAGACTCTTCCCATAAGTTGGATGAATGGTTTGAAAGGCCAAGGCTAACAGGAATGCCCTAACCCTGTTATGGTGAACCTATGGCACGCATGCCACAGGTGGCATGCAGAGCCATTTGTGCTGGCATGCAAGCTGTAGACAAACTTACCTCACTGCGCATGTGCACGACTCACAGCTGATTTTCAGCAGGTTTGAGACCTTTTTCGGCCTCCCAGAGGCTTGAGAAAGGCTTCTGCAGGCTTTGCAGGCTTTGCAGGCCGAAAACTAGGCCCGTTTTGTCACTTCCTGTTTTTCTGAAAATACCAGAAGTGATGAGATGGGCCTAGTTTTCGGCCTGCAAAGCCTGCAGAAGCCTGCAGAAGCCTTCCTCAAGCCTCTGGGAGGCCGAAAAAGGTCTCAAACCTGCCAAAAATCAGCTGTGAGGCACAATGCAGGTAAAGGGGTGGCAGGGTTGGGTGGGGATTGCACGTGCATGTGTAGGGGGCATGGGGGAGCACACATTGCCTTCTGGATGCTGGCATGTGAACGTGAGTGTGCAAGCATGTGCAAATTTTTGGCAAAGGAGCCAAAAAGGTTAGCCACCACTGCCCTAACCTGTCTTTCATCATCCTCACAAACCTGCCTATCAGAATACTTGGGGAAAGGAGTTCATTTTCTCCACTCATTTCTAACATTTTAAGCATACACGTGGAACGACTTTGTTCTACTTTTTAAACTTACTTCTTTGTTTTACCTTGTCTTGTGCTTTGTAAGTGATTTTCATTCACTGTGTGAGTGACTCAGATGATGAACATGTACTGTATATGCGTATGTGCATTCATATACAATCATACCTTAGTTTTTTAAAAGTCACTCAAACAGCAGCTTCTTTGTTATCCCCCCTCAAAAAAGCCTACTTTTGTCAACAATTCTGCCATCTCAGAAAAGCAAGTCGTCAGAGGATGATGGATTTGTTAAACTTTAACAACAGCTTATTTTTAAACAGCTTCTATTAAAAAAAAAAAAAGTTGAACTATAAGACTTTTTGCAGTGGCTCAGCACAATGTTTCAGTAGGCAAAAAGAAGTGGAGGGGAAAGATTTTAAAAAGTTATTGTAGTAAAATAACTGTTCAGCTGAAACTAGAAAGAAGTGGTATTCTTTAAAAAGTCTACCACAGCTGCTATTTTGATTGGATTCAGCCAAAAAATTTGAAGCAATATAGGTATTTTATTTTATATATTTTTGATGGAGGGTGGGCATATGTGTGACATTAAATTTCAGGTCTAAAATTAGTTTAATTTTATTTTCTTTTAATCTCAGATTAAGATAGAAGCTTATCACCTTCATATGCTTACTTTTAATTGGATCTTGGTTGATTGACACCTTCCTGTTTTACTAGCAAATAATAAAATGTAAAAAAACTAGCAAATCCTGTATATATATTGAAATTTCACCTTTTACCATAAAATGTAGTCATTTATAGAAAGTCAATTTGGTTTAAAGAAAAGACTAAATTAACATAACAATTTAAAGCCAGATAGTTTCTATTGTTAAAAATGTAAGTATAACTTGCGGCAGAAAACTTTGCTGAAGAAATCAGTCAAAAAGACTTAATGGGTAATGCAATCAATCAGACCCCAAAACTTCACTTATACAGCCAGATGACCTTGGCAAGCTGGAGTTGTGTGATAACACCTGAATTGTAGAATGAGCTCAAAGAAAATGCATGAAGTTATGAAGAAAAAGTTTTGTCAAGCACCTAAGAAATAATATTTCAAAAGGACAAATGTTGAGAATTGGAAGGATTTGTTTAAGCCAAACATATTTATTTTGTAAATGGCTTATAACAATAAACCTATTTGTGATCTACCACATAATACTAATTATGTTGCTTTCAACTCCTTAAATTAGGCCAAAGTCCAAAGGGCTAGTCTGTCTGTCTGTCTGTCTGACTGTCTGACTGTCTCTGTCTCTGTCTCTCCCTCTATAATAGTCCTCCAAGCAAGAAGGAGAAACAATGCTTTTATTTAAATTCTCTCTCTCTCTCCCCTCCTCTCTCCCTCTTTCTCCAGTAGTCCTCCATGCAAGAGGGAGAAACAATGCTTTTATTTAAATGGAAGACCATCCCTAAATCCCTTTGGCTCCTTCTCAAAACTGCTCAATACGCAGAAAACAAAGCAAAGCTAAAAGGGCAATGTCAGGGGAAGAAGGAGCCATACAGCCCACTACTGATTAATCATGTCCAACTTTGCATGGATGATGTATGAAGATGTTGTACCTCTCAATCTCCTTATTGCTATATCAGTAAATTGTAGAATTTTCCATATTCTTAATTGGCTAGTTTGGCCAGGTGATTCAGTTTAGAGATCATTTGTCATCTTCCTTAGACGATGGCAAACTGATAAACCTAACAACCAGAGGCCTCTGTAGAATCTAATGGTTTTATCAGTTTGACAAACAAGCATTGCAAAGACTTTATATATGTGCATGACACATTATGATGCATACAAAAAAGGGGGAAATAATAGAACAGAAATATTAAATAATAAAAAGTATGGATTATAAGGCTGCTGAAGTGGAAATACAAATGTAAACCAAGTGTAAACTCATATAAGGACTTGCTGCTTATATAAAAGAAGTTGGCTAAAATTTTGAAAATCAAATAGAAATACAAATGATAAACCGAGAGAATAGCCTGAACAAAGACATTTTTTCTGGATTTACAAAAGAGATTTGTTAAAGCCTCAAAGAAGGAGGCTTTCTTCTGGGAAAAAAAGAATTTGAAAAGAGATCAAATCCTATGACAACATCTAAATGAATTAAAGATCAAGATTGTCAGGAGAAAAGGAAGAAATATAAAATTAGTTTGTTTGGCCAATTGGTTTGTTTAACAAGACATGTTACTATAAAAGTCTGGTAACCTTCTGTTGACACCAGGACTGAAAAGTTGATGTCTTATGGATTTCAATATAGCTAAGAGATGGGTCATAGGAGGAAGAGATATTTGTAACCTTATGAGGGTGAAGAATTGTCAAATTTATTTATACTTGTGATGAAGATCAGAAGTCACTGCTTCATATATTTATTTTCTTTTTCCTTCCTTGTTCTTTTTATGGTTTTGCCCCCTTCCTCTCTTTTCTTGCTTGCAAACACATAATCAAAATGCATTTCAACTATGTCAGCTAAATGTTGGAAGTGTAATCAGACTTTGGGTTCGTACTACTACATGTGGTGGACATGCCCAAAAGCAAACACATACTGGACAAAAATACATACTTGGATAGTAAAATATGATAACGGAACATATAGATTTAAAACCAGAAATATTTCTGTTGGGTATCATACTAGAAAAATATAATAAATATGTATCTAATATTATATGTGTTTAACAGTGGGATTCGTTTTATCAAAGGGTAACTAACAGAAATAGAAACATTTAAAATTATAAAAGAAGGATTAATTTTACTATGAGGGTTTATTATGATATGTTTATTATTAATATGATTTAGTATTAACAATTAAGTATTAATATTATGTTGAGAAAATACTGTTTTTATATGATCGCTACTAGTGAATATTATGATGATGATGATGACTATTGCTCAAATTAACTGTAAACAGACAACACACTGTTTATATAGTCATCGAAACTGTTGCTCTTTCTTTATATAGTGAAAATTAAAAATATATTTTTTTAAAAAAAGTGTTTCAATTACTCATAACCCAGTAGCATCTTGGGACCAACTGGCACAAAACTATATTTAGAAAATGTATAGAAGTCTTTAAGGGATACGGGGTCTCACTTGATAGTTGTATTATTTTAATGAAGAAGTAATTTGAATTTATAATTGCTCATGTGAAATGAGAGTTACATTAAGATTTTATCCAAAAGAGACCAATCTTAAAAGTTGAATGAACTGAATTCTTAGCCAAACATTCTTGTAAGGAGTTAACCTGAATGATTTAGCTATTTGATTGAAGTAGGGGCGGGGAGGGAAGAGTTTTGCCTGAACAGTTATTTCTGCATCCTATTTTGATATTCTTGTGATATTATATCAAAGTATCTCTGCAACTGGACAAGGAATAAAGATGAAATACTCTTTCATGTTATTACTGATCTAATAATTAGGCAACATTGCAAGATTCCTGTGGAGTACATAGTTCAATGTTCTGCATTTTTCTTCAGTAGTTAAATGTGAAGCTTATATCTATAAAGCCAATTTCTTTCCTAGGACTACAGTAGGAAGGGCAAAACAAGATTTAAGCCTCCTACTACTACCTTGCTTATGTATCACTGAAGACACACAACATGTATTACCCTTGAAGAATTTGCTTGTGGTAGAAAAAAGAGATATGACATAAACCAATCATATGCAGCATTTGAAAGAAGTGGGACTCACTTTCTGACTTAATAAAGAGGTACAAGAGTTCCATCAGTGATGTGATATCATCACTAGGAGGCAGGAAGAAGATCTTCAGGGCTCTTTTAAGATTGGAGTCAGAGCAAGAAATTCATTCAGATATTGTTGTGGTTCACCAGAAGCAGGTGCGGATGGCTGAGGTCTCTGAGAGCGAGGACTTGGATGAGGGGCCTGTGTGTGATGCAGGGATGGGGCCAAGAGAGTGGGGTGCTGCCTTTGGAGGTCGTGGAGTCTGGCAGCAGTGACAAAGAGGACCCCAGCAAGCCTGTGCTCAATGCACATGTGCTCAGGGCTGCTCGAAGGAAAAAGCAGCTGAAGCAACACAGGCAACTCGGGAGTAAGGCTGGAAGGTGATGGCCCCTCCCATAAGGGATAAAAGCCAGCCTTCGGGGTTGGCTTCTTTGCAGGAAGCAAAAACGTTCTTTCTACTCAGAGTCCGCGTTGAAGCCCTGCTTACTCCGATTTGGTTTGTTTTTTTTAAACTTCTGGCTTTGGATATTTATCTGCAATTAGTCTTTTGTTCTTGGCAGCCTTTCACAACCTTGAAAGGGCTTGATCTTATCTGGGACAATTAGTTTTGAATGACTCTTGGCTGTGAATACACAGAATTCACAGCACCTCATTAAAAAAGTTTGCTTTTATACATACTTTGTGTTTGTTTGATTTAAACAAGGCTTGGGTCAGAACAGATATCTCTCCCCTGTAATCCTAGAAAAATGTCTGCTCCTGAGCTGATTTCCCACTTTTTTTTTTTGCCCAGAGTAGAAACTTTAAATGAGGATGGAAAATATTATCTTTCAGAGACTTCTCTTATTCCTCCCCTTAAAACCCTTTTTTTAAAAAATGGAACAAAAGGCCAAGAAAATTCCAGGAAAAAAGGGCAATTTCTGACTGTTGCACAGGATGGATCAAGAGTGGGAAGGGGAAGTCAAAGGTAGGAATGAGATTATGAAACCTCCTGCATCATCCCCTTTCCCCAATTGCATCAAATTATGGCATCATGATCTCAATCCCCTAGGTCAGGGGTCTTCAAACTTGACAGCTTTAAGACTTGTGGACTTCAACTCCCAGAATTTCTCCTCCAGTCATGTTAGCTTAGGAATTCTGGGAGTTGAAGTCCACAAGTCTTAAAGCTGAAGACCCTTGCCCTAGGTGGAGATTCATAAAAATGGCAGGTCTCAGTTTGGCTATTTCTTCCTAAATAATAGAACAGATTTTAATCTCCAGCAGCACTGATGTAACTGAGAAGCTGAAAATGAACTGGAGAGGGTCATGGATCTGTACAAAATCCGTGGTCCCAACAACTGTATAGTAAACACCAGTTTAGACTGGCAAGGCTGAAATTCAATTATAACACCTCGGAACTTCATATGCATAAGTTAAATTCTGTTATCCATTTCAATTTAGAAAAGGAATGCTGGGCACAAATGGGACCATTAGCTCTTTAGTGATGCGGTAGAAAGTACAGGACTGCCATCCAGTGCCATCCAGTGACCACTGTAATATGGTTCATATTTCACATGTCTTGACGGAACATAAATAGATGGTTGAGAGTAATTCATATATTGCAAATATGTTCTTATTCATATGCACTGGATAACTGAATCAAGGGATTTATTCAGGTTGGCAGTGTGATAAATGACATGGGCATGGAAGCATGGTGGATGGGACAATGCCATTTTTGCTTTACTACATCATCATAAAGAGTCCTGCTAGCCTTGGCTGCTATTTCTGCCTACGCCCTTCTAGGAGAGTTGATTACCACAAGCAGGGAACTAAGTTCTTTGACTCCCTGCCCCACTCCCCTTTATATGCTTTTTTGTGATGGCCGAACAAACATAGTATTTTGTTGATGGATATTTATGTAAATCTCTTGAAAAAGAAGTAGTGGCGGGTATTTATTTGCTTAGTTTATTTAGCTTCCCATTTCACATACATCAGGAAAAAAAATCATAACAGCAAAAAAACAGTGGTGGGATTCAGCCGGTTTGCACCAGTTCACGAGAACCATTTCCTAACTTAAAACATCTTTTAAAAACCTCAAGCTAAGCCTAAGGAAGGATAGCAAGATATTAGAGGGGGGGAATATTTTTTCCTTTGAAAAGAGGGGGAAATAAATCAGCATAACACATGCCATTGTGATAGCAGTATGCACTAAATAAAGTATATAACTACTTTTCCCTATATTAAATAAATACATTCAACTCTCATAGCTACAATCCTGATTTTTTTTAGGTCCAAATCAAAGGAATTAGCTTACAATTAAGACACCAGAGGAAGGAAGGAAATCCCTTCTCTGTGTGCAAATTCGTTCAGCCACAAAGAGCTGCAACAGTTCTTTTTTCTGGTTAGGGGACCCCATTTGGTTTAATCTGATTAGGGAAGAAAATTATTTCCTTGAGACAAAAAACAACAACAACTAATAGCACAAATAAGGAAGATCATGGTAGAAGAAAAGAAACCGAAATCTTTTAGCTACAAACCTAAAATATAGCAACTAAAGCTGCTAAGAATTACATAAGGAGACCTGGAGAGCAAGCAAAACAGGATAAATGCTGTATTTGCTCCTTTGGATTTTATGATTTAGTGGTGGAGATTTCACAGTATGAGAAAAATTGTTGAAATAGAATTGGCTCCATGACAAATATGCAACTTCTCAACTCTACTCTTCAAAAATCAAGATAGTGCTTTGCCCCTACTGACAGGCAGGGAGAAAGTATTTTTGTGAAATCTTTCCACTATTCTCATTTTTATTTTCCATAGAGCAAAATAATGTACTGATCCAATATTGTTATAGCAATGGGTTTTCTTTAGCATCACTGATAAGTTACTCAATGTTCCCATCAGAAAGCAGGAAATTTTGAAGTTCAGCTTATGACATGTTTATACAATCACCGCTCTGGGAATAAAATCTCCTCATGAATGAAGGCGAATATACGTGTCCCAGGATAATGTTGTAAGATCCAATCTGGTCATCAGGACCAGAGTTGTAGTCTTCCAAGCTTTCCACCTCATGCTGGACCCCATATACAGGGAACTTCTTTCTCTCCAGACTGTGTGTACTGGACTGTTCCATGTGTAGTACAATTCCATACTACCAGAGGTGGTATTCAGCAGGTTCTGACCAATTCTGGAGAACTTGTAGCAGAAATTTTGAGTAGTTCAGAGAACCGGCAAATACCACCCCTGACTGGAGATTTTACGGTATCCTTCCCCTGCCACGTCCACCAAGCCATGCCCACAGAACCCATAGTAAAAATAATTTGAATCCCAACACTGCGTACTACACATGGAAGAGCCCAGTGCATACTTTCTGGACAGAAAGAAATTCCCTGAATATGGGCTCCAGTACAAGTCCAAAAGCTTGTAAGGTTAAAACTCTGGTCCCAGTTACCGATTCAGATTGGATCCTGCATCATCATAGCTGAAAAAAACATTATATAGCCTACTTGCATCTTTAGGGATCCAAAATAGAATCTGAAAATAATCTTAATGAGTTTTGACAGAAGGACAACTTATACTGCTAGAAAGGTACATGATGACACTTAAAGAAGAGAGGAGAGGTACATAATAATCAAGATGTATAGGTCTAACCCAGTCCATTCATTGTCTCAGAAAATTAGTGACACTTGAAATGGTTTAATACACTGCTAATGCAGGAGTGGGCAATTTATAGACCATGGACTTTATGTGCTTCCCAGTAACCATTTGTGACCCCAAGCAGCCTGAAAATGTGCTACTAACAGGGTCTCTTTTTGCAGAATTTGGAGGAGTTAAGGATGAGGATAAGAAGCTCTTGCTCTTATTCCCATGACTAAGACCATGATTATTCAAACATTGCCCATCTCATAGTAATTTTATAGAGCTATACAAATATTCAATTTAGACATTCAATTTGGAGTCAATTAGACTGCATCTTTGAGTCAAACCAATTTTCTGAATCAAATGAGAAAGTTGATTGAAACTGTTGACTTGAATCAAATGGCTCCAAATCATTTATGTATACATAGAAACCCTTTTACATACACATAAAAACAACCTTTTTTAAAAAAAAAATACTAATTTTCTAAATCAAGTTGACTCAATTAGATTTGATTTGAACATCAAAATTAAATTAGATCTATTTTCCAAATCAATTGATATTGTCAAGACAAATTAATTGATTTTGCAAATAAAATAGACGATTCAAATTGGATTTTATCTGATTCACAGAGGCCTACCCAGGCAACAGCTTCTCACAATATTTGCAACCTGTTTCTTTCTTTCATTTAGAGCAGCATTCAGCAACACCTGACAACAGCTATTCTTGAAAGTAGGTGCTATTTTAGCATAATTTTCAGAGGCTTTAGCATAAAGTCTCAGGACCCTTCAGAAATTATGTGAGAGGGCTGTGCTCTTACATGACTTCTGGAGCTTCCAAAAATATGTGAGGACAGGGCAGGCTTTCATGTGGTTTTGACACGCACAAAAGATCATGTGAAGTTCCAATTAAATTTATTTAATTGGAACATCAATTAAATTCCACCATGATTATGCATAGGAATCTACTCAACTAACCATTAGCGCTATCTTGATAAGGGCCAACGAAATTCAAGAGGAGTTCAACTTGGTCCGTTCGTGGCTACATGGAGTTTCTAGGCCAATTCCTCTTTTGATTCCACACCCATGTTCTGCTGCTCCTACTCCTACAGATTTTTTGGAGGCTATAGAGACCACGGAAAAGCATTCTCCAAAGTTAAAAATGAAGGCCTTATGTGATCCAGAGAATTGGCCCATGGCCTGTCAACAGAAAAAGAACACTGCCTAAAGATAACAAATAACCAGACCATATATTTTTTTAAAAAATAAATCTTTGTCACATTGAGCCCAAAGATTTACCATCACTACCAGAGGTTTAACTGAATCCATTTTGAAAAGCCAAAATAAGTGCTTCTACTGGGCTATGATAACTCCATTCACTTTCTTTCTTTCTTTCTTTCTTTCTTTCTTTCTTTCTTTCTTTCTTTCTTTCTTTCTTTCTTTCTTTCTTTCTGACTTTCTTTCTGACTTTCTCTTTCTTTCTTTTCCTTCCTTCCTTCCTTCCTTCCTTCCTTCCTTCCTTCCTTCCTTCCTTCCTTCCTTTCTGTCTTTCTTTTGTTAGTTAGTTAATTACTCAGTTTAATTTAAGCACTCCTTAACTCCAAATCAACTCTGGGTGGCTCAGTGTGGTGGGTAAAGAATATGATCTTAGCACAGATATGCAGAAGCCATGCCTAGGCAAAAGGCACTGAAACAGGATATTTAGAAGCAGCTCAGGCGGATGAGTTCCCAATTCACTGAAGTACAAGAAAGGGGAGAATCAGACTGGCAAGATTCTGTTATTATAGCTAACCTCAAGAAAAAGTTCAGGTGGTCCTCAACTTAATACCACAATTGAGCCCAAAATTTAAGTTGCTAAGTGAGAAATTTGTGAATTTTGTCCCATCTTACGACTTTTAACGCCACATTTGTTAAGCGAATTGCTGCAGTTCTTAAATCAGTAACGCGGTTGCTAAGTGAATCTGGTTTCCCATTCACTTTGCTTGTCAGAAGGTCTGCAAAAGGGGGATCATATGATCCCTGCAACCATCAGAAATTTGAGTTAGCTGCCAAGCATCCAAATGTAAATCATGTGACCATGGGGATGCTGCAATGGTCATAAATGTGAAAAATGGCCATAAGTTACTTTTTACAGTGCCACTGTAACTTTGAATGGTCACTAAACAAATGGTTGTAAGTTGAGGAATACCTGGATTGATATCCCTCCCTTCTCCCAATGGATGTTACTGAAGGCAGATAATAAATGAACATGATATAAATGAAGTATAGTTAAAACAATGCCTTAAGGGTATACTGAAACATATTTAAAAAGCCCATTTGGTAAACATCTGCTATGGTGTCAAAAGTCTACTTAAGTAAAAATGCTTTTACTTGCTGGCCAAAGAATAAGAGAGAATAAATGACCTTGGCTTCTCCTGTCAGACAGCACTAAATCCTGAGAGCAAACACTGAAAGGATCGTTTTTGTAGTCCAAATATAGCGTCCAAATATAACAGTCATAAGTGTGAAAAATGGTCATAAGCCACCTTTTTCAGTGCTCCTGTTACTTTGAATGGTCACTAAATGAATTGTCGAGGACTACCTGTAGTTTTGTGGTATTGATTTCTTTGTCTTGTCTACCTAGCTGAGCTCAAAGTATATGAACAAAATAAAAAAATAAAATAAAAGTAGAGCCCAAATAGGAAACAGTAAACAAAAGGTATACTCCATGCCCAGCTAAGAGCTCCAGACACCCTGGTCTGCTGCAGATCCTTGGATAAAAGTCAGGTCTTTAAGGAATGTTATCTGGGTGGGAGTCACTGGGATTTTAGGATAAGGGTGAGTCTCATTCTAGAGGGCAGGTCCCAGGGTCTTTGACCCCTGTTTGGTCAAAGGGATCCAGAGCAGAGGTGGTATTCAGCAGGTTCTGACCAGTTTTGAAGAACTAGTAGCGGAAAATTTGAGTAGTTTGGAGAACCAGCAAATACCACCTCTGACTGGCCCTGCTCTCATTTATTCTCTTCCTCCTGAGTCCCAGCTGATTGGCTGGGTCTTCTTTTGTTACCCTGCACAGGAGAACGGAGCTGGAAAGCAGGTTAGTGGGGTGGGAAGGGAATAGGATTTTGCAGTAACCTTCCCCCAGGAGTGGGGCGGGAATGGGGATTTTGCAGTAACCTTTCCCTGCCACATCCACCAAGCCACGCCATGCTCACAAAGCCACGCCCACAGAACCGATAGTAATTTTATTTTGAATCGCCCTGCTGATCCTGTCAGAGCAAACCATAGGAGATGAGTGTTCTTCAAGGAATCAGACCCTATAGGGTTTTATAGGTCCCAGCCAGCAAATAAATTCTACCTAGAAGCAAACTGGCAACCAGTGCAACTTATGAAGCAGGATTTATCACATAGGGACTTCAAAGCATGCCCATTACTGCACACATGGCTGCTTTCTGGACCAGTTCAACTTTTGAGAGGTGTTGTCTGTGGAGATTCTCAGTCATTCAGGTCACAGCTGTCCCAAAGGTGCTTTTTCAAGAAGCAACTGGACTTTCTTGTTTTTCTTTGAAAACGTTTCACTTCTCACCCAGGAAGCTTCTTCAGTTCACTTCTTCAGACTGAAGAAGCTTCTTCAGTTCAGCTCTTCTGGGGCTTTTGAGTGGTTTTAGGAGGACAAGGATTGAACTGTGGCTTTTGAATAGTCTTCAGTAGCAACCACTCATTGTTAAGTGAGGACTGAGGGACCTGTGGCTTATTTCTATCAGTCCCATTCAGCATATCCAACAGTATCTGGACAGTAACTGGCTTGCTACTTCTGATTTAAGGAGGGTTTCTTTTGCCTCCCCATAAGGCAAAGTTCTCACAATGTGTTTTCCTTCAGATAAAAATACAATCAGCACTCAGAATTACCCTGTAGCAATAACTGCATAAATGACAAATGGTTTCAATGTCACAGGTGGACATTGTATCATGGGGAACTTAATATTCAATCAATTCACAATAATTTATAATGAGGTCAGCAAGTTCATATAATGGTTAAAGTGCTGGTCTGGAAACCGGGTTACTATGAGTTCTCTCCTTTAGGTATGACAGGCAGCTGTGTGACTTTGGTTATTCTTTCGCAGTCCAAGTAATTTCATACAGCTATTGCCAGGAGAATGGGTGAGAACATTATAGATGCTTCTTTGTATTGTAGAAAATAAAGGGGGCTATAAATCTAGTGATAAAAATAAAAAAAATAAACTAAGAGTATGTGGAATGAGGAGTAATGCACCTGTCCTCAGTGGACGTGTTTGCTCCCAAGCTGTGCAGTCTATTCCAATCTGTCTTTGCCCCCTATATTGAAAATACAGCTAGTGAAAATGGACTTAGGATGCAGTCCAAGAAAATGAACCAATCTGTTCTGAAGTGTTCATATTGAAGAGGGTGTGAAATGTATGATGTTCATGACAGTGATCAGTAAAAGCTATAATGCTTTCTGTCGATGAAATATCAAGGCAATTTAGAAAGGTTGCTGTTCCACTGCTATCGAAATAAGAGGGAACTGCTTGGGATAATAACTTGTCAACAAAATAAAGTATGCCCGGGGGCAATGTCATTTCTACAGTATCTCTGAAAGCACAATAGAATTGTTTTCTTAAAAATGGGATAAAAGAAGGCATGTTTGTTTTTGTGGCGTAGGCCACAAAAACAAACATGCTTTCTTTTAACATTTAACGCTGAAATGAGTTCATAGTCATGATTTGAGAATAAGGTAAAGGTTCCCCTCTCATATACATGCTAGTCGTTTTCGGCTCTAGGGGCCAGTGCTCATCTCCATTACAAAGCTGAAGAGCCAGCGCTGTCCAAAGACATCTCTGTAGTCCTGTAGTCCAGGGTCCCCAACCACCGGTCCGCGGAACAAGTCCTACCTGGCCGCTGGTTGCTGGGCGCCGCCATCTTTTTGATGAAAAAGTGCTTCCGGTGAGCTTTTCGGGTAGAAAGCTCACCGGGCACTTTTCATCAAAGATGGCGATAAACCATTTTCTACCTGGAAAAGCTCACCGGAAGCGCTGGCGCCGCCATCTTTTTGATGAAAAAGTGCTTCCGGTGAGGTCACCGAGCACTTTTTCATCAAAAAAGATGGCGGCACCCAGCTGATGCCGGTACCGGGCGCGGTGCCCAGCTGATGCGGTGCCGGGCGCGGCATTAAAAGGTTGGGGATCACTGCTGTAGTCGGCATGACTAAATGCCGAAGGCTCACGGAACGCTGTTACCTTCCCACCAAAATGGTCCCTATTTTTCTACTTGCATTTTTACATGCTTTCGAAATGCTAGGTTGGCAGAAGCTAGGACAAGTAATGGGAACTCACTCTGTTGAGTGGTTTTTGATTTGAGAATACTGGGTTACAAAACCAAAATACTTCTTTGCCGATTAAAATAATAAACGATCAAAATATTGTCAAAATTTAAAATGCTGGAGCTTAAAATCAAGATACAATTGACTCACATGCATTTTTAGATGATGGAGTATGTCCACATCCACCAACATTATCTCCATGTGGGAAGAGGTAATCTCTGAATTGACTTTAAAATGATGTTTGCATTTATCGCCTCTGCTTACTTTTTTTGTTTCTTTTAAAATCATTAGTTGTACATGCAACAGGTTGGCTCCAACTTGGAAACATAAAAAGTAATTCTTAACTGGCACAGCGGGGCTCATTGGCAGCAGTGGGAGGGAGCATTCACAAGATAGCAGCATGATTTGTAGGTGTAATCAAATAGACATAGTGGAGATGGAGGCATTCTAGTGGATCCAAACTTGAAGGATAGGATCCCAAGGAAAAGAAGAAGAAAAACTGTTCCAGCATTTTGCCCTAGCCAGCAAGACCCACAGGTCATCTGCCCCACTGTTTCCACTCACTCCCGTTAGGATTGCTCTGCTCATGCACGAAGGTTCAGTTATCAGACTCTACAGATAGGAATCAAGCAGGAAAGCAAGTTTTGCTCTTCTATCTTGTTGGGTTTTTTGTTTTTTGTTTGCTGCTGATGCATTTTGAAACCAGTGAGGCTTCAATAACAAATTTTGATTAGAGCTCTTCTCAGTCATTCAATCAATTCATTCATTTCACTGGGATGTGTGGGTAGAAGATCAATGGTGAAGATAAAAGAGATAGCGAGAAGAGAAGCAAGTTTATTCCACTACCTAGTGGAGAAAGAAGTTGTCATTGTCTGTTCCCAAACAGCTGCCGTTCTGGTGACATAAATTGTTCACCTGGTCATTCAAATTAAGAATGTCAAATGAAGAAAAGCCTGATTTCTTTTTTCTTTGTGCACAACCTGTTCCTTTGGTGTGTACTGCATTTTGGATTGTAAATCTGAAGGCAAGGATTGTCTTATTAATGATATTTATTAACGACTCTGGGACTGTGCTTTGGCAAAAGAGCAGATGGTAGAAAAATCAACAATGAATAATGGATGTTAGCATCATTCATGAAAAATCTGTCATGGGTATGAACTTAGTGAACACCTTAGATCAAGGGTGTCAAATTCACGTTGTCATGGCGGCATCACATGGCATCAGGACTTTTTCCCCCTTTGCTAAACCGGGCATGGGAGTAGCCAGCACATGACACATCCGGCCCATGACTTAGATAACCTGAAGAGAGTTCATTAAGTCAGAGATCTTGATTCTGAGCCTAAAAGAGACCTTTTCTTCCCCCCCCCCTCAAAGATATGATAGTAGGCATGATTTATCACTATTTAAGCATGTTGAGATAGTAACATACAGTAACAGTGGATGGAGTGAGCAACAAAGATTACACAGTAATGATCCTACCCAGTATGTGTTTTACTTCCAAACTGTCCAATGTTCTTTCAAATGATTGTTATAGCTTCAAACCCTGATCAATCTTGTCTGCAGTAGGCTTGGGAATTAAGCAAGATTAGACCTTATTGATACTAGGATGGGTCCCTTCCAGCTCTGTTATTGTGTGTGTGTATAACATCCTGGTAGAAGCAATGAAAAGCCACTTCCATTTGCTGCCAATAAAATTGCATTGGGTTTATCAAAGAAGCCAGGGGCTTCTGGGACTCCATTCAAGAAAGCTTTTGACTTTACATGAAAGTGATGTAATAGGGAAAATGATGTGTGACTCACTGTGTTCCATGTCTTGATAGAATAGTTGGTCCTAGGTAAAATTTATTTAAGGGCTTCACAAACAACTGAATAACCTATAATTAGAACAACACTGGAAGTCTGAGATGATCGCAGGATTCAGAGAACCTGTTTAAAAACTCCCTATTTTATTTCAATGAATGGAGTTAATATTGATTTTTACCTATGCTGGGCTCTTTTAATAGGGTTATAATTAGCGCTGTAAAGGGCACAATGAAAAATGTTATTTTTCCAAAGTTGTTTTTAAAATATCAAAATTACTGCATGCATACCTTGAATGGGTTTACCTTGTATATTTTTTTTAAATAGATTATATATTATTATATGTAGCTCGAAGGCAAGCAGATGCTCTGTCTGACTCTCTGTGCAGCAATTTCTGGAGTGCCCCAATTTTTATCCCAAATCTACTAGTTCATAATAATATAGACATCAGCTTTATTCTGAGTCAGATTTTTGTTCCATGTAGTCCAGGGGTGTCAAGCTTGATTTCATTGAGGGCCGCATCAGGGTTGTGTTTGACCTCGGGGAACTGGGGTGGGTGTGGCCAGGGGGCATGGCTAGCTTGATGTCACTTCTGTCGGGGACACCCGTGGTGGCCTAAGTAAGTGCCTGCTAGTGAAAATGGGCTCCCAAATTTTGTTTTTGGCTGTGATGGCTTCCTGCAACCCTCTGCCAGGAAAAACGGAGCTTGGTGGGGCCATGTGCAGCCATTGCGAACTCCATTTTAGGTTGTGATGGCTTCCTGCAACCCTCTGCCAGCAAAAACTGACCTGGGGAGGGTCGCACATGGCCCTCCCTGAGCTCCATTTTCTCTGTCAGAGGCACCGTGGGCTGGTCCTTTGCTGTTTCCAAGGCAGCCCTATGGATCCAGCTTGCAGGCCATGAGTTTGACACCCCTGATCTAGTCCAATGAAGTTTGCCCTGACTTGCAGCAGTTTTCAAAAATGTTGCTTAACCTTATCTGAAAACCATGAGGATGAAAGGTATGACCTTTTGCACACAGAACCTGTGTTCTAATGCTGAGCGATGGTTCTCATTTATCCATGCAGCTGTTTTGCAGATTCAGCTGTTTTCTGTAACAAATCCTCTCTTCTTCACTGGTAGGAAGCAACAATATGAAAGCTGGAACTTAAATATTAGTACTTATGAGTTTTAAATGATCAGCTCCCAGATCGGCTGGTTCAGCACATTGTAATGGACAGCAGTATGACAGATGTGCCAACCACTGCAAGTTGGTTTAATGGAAAATTAAGTTCACATACATGGGAACAATTTGAATAGCCTTATTCCACAAAGCTTAAGCCATAATAAATAAGTTTATGTTTAAGAGGCCACAAACCTCTTTAATATTTCTCCTTAAAACTTTACTATTACCTTCACTTTTATTCGTTCTTAGAAAGTGTGGACAGATTATATTGTGCTTCATTAAAAAAAAAAATACTGAATAAAAGCATCAAGGGAGGAAGGGGAAAAAATCATGCCGGTTGTATAGAAGCTTGGAGAGGGAGAAAAAAAGCAGGAATCAGGTTATATGTTGGGCTTAGACAGTGGTGGGATTCAAATTTTTTTACTACTTGTTCTGTGCGCATGGCTTGGTGGGTGTGGCTTGGCTTGGTAGGTATGGCTTGGTGGGCATGGCAAGGGAAGGTTACTGCAAAATCCCATTCCCTCCCCACCCCACTAAACTGCTTTCCAGTTCCATTCTCCTCTGCAGGGCAACGAAAGAAGACCCAGATGATCAGCTGGGACTCAGGAGGCAGAGAATAAATGGGGGCGGGGCCGGTCAGAGGTGGTATTTGCCAGTTCTCCAAACTACTCAAAATTTCCGCTACCGGTTCTCCAGAACTGGTCAGAACCTGCTGAATACCATCTCTGGGCTTAGAATTAGCAATAGCCCTCAGACTTATATGCTGCTTCATAGTGCTTTACAGCCCTCTCTAAGTGGAGGGCTGTAGAGAGTTTTGGAGGCATCTTCATTTTATTGACCTCAGAAAGATGGAATGCTGAGTCAACCTTGAGCCGGTCAGGATTGCGCAGCTGGCAGTCAGCAGAGTTAGCCTGCAATACTGCATTCTAACCACAGCGCCACCATGGCTCATAAAATATCCTTAGCACATAGGTGATATACAAATCATCATCATCAAACAATATCAACATCATCTTCCTAGCATTATACCCACAGGTGCAGGGTCCACTTTTTGGATCGATGAAACACAAATACAAATGTATACATATATTTACACACACACACACACACACACACACACACACACACACTGTTAGATCGTGGGTGAGAGAAGACACGGGAGGCTCTGAGTCTATTCACTTTTTATTTGCATGGTTCAGAACAAAGAACAGTGGCTGCTGCAGCTCTTTTTACTCCCAGGCTGCTGAGGCTCCAGCCAGTGAGGGCTCTTTAAATTTCCCGCTGTCGCTCCAGGCCAATCAAAACCTCTCATGCAAATATCTAACACCTCTCTCCTCTTGGTCCGGCTCACCCAATCCCGTCCCGCCTACTGTACGTAGTCACGTAAGTAGGCGGGGCGTTAAAGGGTGCGACTGGACCTGCGCAGCTTAGTCATGGGTTGGTCTTCGAGCTGTTCAGAGGGATTCTTTGCCTCTCCGGTTCCCTCCCATGGAACCTCCTGGAAACTACCTTTCCGGGCGCCCATTTTATCCCCGCTAGATGCCACCCTTTCTCCTTCCTCCCTAGATGGTTTCTGTAAATCTGGTAAGTGTGATTTTTTGTGATTCCCTTCTGGTGTGCTCGGACCTATTCTTAAGTTTTGGCCATGTGGTGGCCATGTAGTTGTTAGGGCCTGTTTTGCATTGTTTCGTGTTTGTTCTGAATGGATGGGGCTTCCCTTCTCTTCCCCATTCTTGTTATTCTTTTGTGAAGGGTCTCCCCCTCCCTCTCTGGTTATTCCTTTTATTCCCCGGGTCCTTAGTTGGTCAATGTGCCTTCTCCAATTTTTTCCATCAGTTGTTTCTACTCTGTATGAACGGGGCCCTGTTATTTGAATCACTGTTGCTGGTACCCATAATGGGTCCCCTGTTAAATTTTTAGCATAGACTGGGTCCCCCATTTGGAAGTTCCTGCATGCGGTTGCTGAGTCTAGTGGTTTTTCTGGTGTGTAATTTGGGTGCACTCTATCTAATTGAGATCTTAGCTTCCTTCCCATTAGTAGTTCAGCGGGGCTTCTGTTTGTAGATGCACTCAGTGTTACGTGCTGTATGCTCAACATTCTGTCAATTTTGCTTGTACATCCCCCGGCCCTAGCTTCTGAAGTGTCTTTTTTGTGTATCTTATCATTTGTTCCGCCAACCCATTCGTGGACGGATATCCAGGCACTGAAAGGGCATGTCGTATGCCATTTTGTGCCAAGAATCCCTCAAACTGTGTAGCTGTGAATTGTGGACCATTGTCAGAGACTAGAACATCTGGAAAACCGTGTGTAGCAAATAATTTTCTTAATACTCTTATTACTGCCTCTGTCGTTGTGGATTGCAGAATGCTAACTTCCAACCACTTTGAGTATGCGTCCACTATTATTAGAAATGTATTTCCCCTTATTGGTCCTGCAAAATCTAAGTGTATCCTGGACCATGGTCCTCTTGGTTGTTCCCATTCGTGTGTGGGGGCTACAGGTGGGGCTGGCCAGATCTCCTGACAGTTCTGGCAGGCTGCAATCCACCTTTCTATCTCCTTATCCATCCCTGGCCACCATACATAGCTCCTTGCTAACGACTTCATTTTAACAATTCCTGGGTGTCCCTCATGCAACATGTCCAGTATCTCATCTTTCAAAGTGTCCGGAATTATTACCCGATCCCCCATAGTATGCAACCCTTCAATACGGAGAGTTCAGTTTGTCTTGTTTTGAAAGGTCACATTTGTTCATCTATGTCCTTCGCTGGCCATCCCCTCCCTATCCAGTTTAAAATGCGCGCCAGAGTTCTGTCTTTAGCTGTTGCTCTCGCGATGTCCGCTGCATTTATAGGATTTTGATGTAATGTCTCTATCAGGAAGGTAGTAGTCGCTGGTGCTGGATCTTCTCTG
Source organism: Notechis scutatus (assembly GCF_049901735.1). Classification (NCBI taxonomy): domain Eukaryota; kingdom Metazoa; phylum Chordata; class Lepidosauria; order Squamata; family Elapidae; genus Notechis; species Notechis scutatus. Next base: position 270,485,792 of record NC_142009.1, on the reverse strand, counting down.
TAGGCAAGGGGCATCGGCTTATAGCATCAGCATGGTTGATTTCTTTTCCCGGTTTGTAGATTAGGTTGTAGCTATATGCAGATAAGAATTCTATCCAGCGGGTCATTCTGGGGTATACGATATTTGGTGCGGGTCTATCCTCTGCGATAATGCCCAACAGTGGTTTGTGGTTGGTTATTAGTGTAAATTTTCTTCCATATATATATTTGTGGAATCTTTTAATCCCTGTAACTGCAGCTAATGCTTCTTTATCTAATTGGCTGTAATTTCATTCCGGTTTCGATAATGTTTTTGAATAAAATGCAATTGCGGCTTCCTTTCCGTTTGGCAAAATGTGGCTGAGGACAGCCCCCACTCCATATGGTGACGCATCCCAAGTCAGTGTAATGGGTAAAGTCTCAGTGTATTGAATTAATACACGTTCTGATATGATCAAGTTCTTAATTCCGTTAAACGCGTTCTCTTCCTCCTGCCCCCACACCCATGCTGTGTTTTTATCAAGCACTCTGTGTAGGGGTTCCGCCACAGTTGCCTTATAGGGTAAGAAAATATGGTAAAAGTTAATTAATCCCAGGAATTCCTGTAGTTCCGTTTTTCCACTTGGTCTGGGTGCATCCTTTATTGCCTTTGTCTTACTGTCTGTGGGGTGGATGCCATCTTTGTCTATTAAGAATCCCAGGAATTCTACTTTGGTGGCTGCTAATTGGCATTTTTCTTTCTTTACTTTAAGCCCCACATCCTTGAAATGGCTTCGGACTTCCCTTAAGCGTTTTAGTAACTGCTCTTTGTCCTTGGCCGAAATGAGGACATCATCAAAATATGGCACCACCCCCTTGACTCCATGTCGTAACTGCTCCATGAGGCTTTGAAACAGTCCCGGGGCCACACTAACCCCAAATTGCAAACGGTTACATTTAAAAGCCCCTCTGTGTGTGACAATAGTCTGTGCTTCTGCTGTTTCAGCATCTACCGGCAATTGCTGATAGGCTTGTGCAAGGTCTAATTTTGCAAATATTTTCCCTCGACCCAATGAGTGCGTTGTACCACTGGCACGGGGTAAGCACTTTGTTGTAATGCTCTATTCAGGGTGCCCCGGTAATCAGCACAGATGCGCACCGACCCATCTGTCTTTATGGGGGTCACTATTGGGGTTTCCCATTTTGCGTGATCTGTGGGTTCTAAGATTCTCTGCGCAATGAGCTTATCTAGTTACTCATCTATTTTTGGCTTAAGTGCAAATGGAACCTGCCTTGCCTTAAGTCGGATTGGGGCTATATTAGGATCTAGATTAAAAGAAATGGGTGACCCCAAGTACTTGCCTAATTTGTTGTCGAACACCTCCTTGAAGTCCTCCATCAGTTTGTTTTCCCACTTGCTGTCCGTGATATTATTGATGCCTGTGAATTCATTTCCTAGTGGTTCGAACCATTCCAGCCCCAGGAGGCTCAGTCTGTCCTGGTCAACCACAGTTAGTGGCAGGATTTCAGAGCAGTTTTTAAATGTTACTCTGAATTTGCCTCTGCCTATGGAGGGAATCCTGTTTCCTTGGTAATCCTTTAGGATTATTTTTTGTTCTCTCAGTTGAGTCTTCGTAAAATGCGGAAGTATTCTTTGGAAGGTATCCCACGATACCATTGATAGAATGGATCCAGAATCCACCTCCATCTCACAAGGTTCACCTTCTATCTCTATCTGCACATTCACTTTCTTCGCATTAGGTGTGCTGGAATGTCCTATGATCACAGTCTGGTGTGTTTCGCCTCTTTTTGTGTTGAACTCCTGGTTCCTCCGGCTTCTATTATACTGGCTCCCTTAATTTTCTCACCATCTCGGGGGGGGGGGAGAGAACCATGACTTGGGTTCTCAGTTTGATTTTCCCACCATCTCGGGAGGGGAGAGCTTTTCCTTTGTCTTCTCTGGGTAAGTTTATATGCTCAGCATGCTCTTGCTATGTGCCCCCTTCTCTCGCAACATTGGCAAATAGCATTGTGGAACCGGCATTCTGATCTATGGTAATTTCCTTCACATGCCATACACCAGAATTCTTTTTGTTTATTGTCCCTACTCTTCGCCTGCCTTTTGGATCAAAGTTGATTTACTTCTTCCTCCTCAGTAGACCCCGAGTCCGACTCCAGGTCCTCGTGGTGTATGGCAGCAATTTTTTTTGGCGGGGGCTGTGCTGCCTTATTCATCTTCCGCATGGCCGCTGCAGACTTTTGGGAAGCCTCCGTGGTTGCTGCTTCCTCAATGGCCTCTTTTAATGTTATTTTTGGTTTGGTTAGGAGATGGCTCTGCAGCATTAGGTCTCTCAACCCCAAAACCACAAGGTCTCTCATAGCCTCGCCTTTTTTTAAGAATTCGCACGCCCCCTCAATTTTCCTTAGTGTTGCCACAAAATCACTGATGCTTTCCCCTTCCTTTTGATCTCTCTTGTAGAATTCGTGTCTCCTTACAAGGCAGGAAACGGGGGTATAAAGGGCTCTCAACAGTTTCTCTAAATTTGGCCAAGCCATTGTCTTTATATCGGTGGGGGCTGCGAGGGCTTTTGCCATTTAAAAAATGTCGGGGCCGCAATGCGTGAGGAATACTGCTCTCTTCCTCAACTCCATAATATTTACCAGGTTGCTGCTTTCCAAGAACATCTGGAACTGATCGATGTACGATTCCCAGTCTTCTCTGGTTGGGTCGAATGGTGGGGGTGGCGTGTTGTTTCCGGCCATTGTGGAGTTTGTCCGGTAGCTCACCCTATTTCCGCAATCCCGCTTCTCTCAAGATCCCACCTTCATCACCAGTGTTAGATCATGGGTGAGAGAAGATGTTGGAGGCTCTGAGTCTATTCACTTTTTATTCGCATGGTTCAGAACAAAGAACAGCAGCTGCGGCAGCTCTTTTTACTCCCGGGCTGCTGCGGCTCCAGCCAGTGATGGCTCTTTAAATTTCCTGCCGTCGCTCCTGGCCAATCAAAACCTCTCATGCAAATATCTAACACATACCAAATATTACAATCAAGGGAGAAAAAACAGCAACATTTCAATAACAGAAAGATCCTTCTTTGCCATTTCAAGGACAAACATATTTTTTTTTCTGTAGGAGCTTTATATAGCCCCTACATGTATGAATGTATGTATACATATATGTAGCTCCCACATAGGACCTTTTGTGCCATACAAAAGGCTTTAAGGTACACTGCAAAGCTCTGCTGGGAGAAGGGTGTTAGTTGCAACTGAAATCCATCTTTCTGGAAAATGTGGCCCTTTTTCTTTTTGAGCTGCTGCAATTGGATAAAGCAACATGAGATATCATGATAGGAGTGTAAAGATAAGGTTGGGAAATTTTATAGGGAGACTGTTTCTCCTCAGCTTCATTTTTCTTCAGCCAGATGCTTTCTTCCCACCACTTTCCCTTCTCATATAGGAATATCCCCCCCCTCCCCCCCGAAAACCCTACAATTTTGAACACACACATTTTGCTATGAAGCATCACAAGGGGCTAATTATCAGTTGCTGGCAGAGAAACAGATCTACAGGCTGAGACTTCCAGAGACAGCTGGAGGAGCACTCATCACTCTTCAACTTTGATCAAAGCCATTGTAGAACAAGCATGAGCTACATTGTCAAATAACTGCTATCTTCCTACACCGCAAGGCAGCACTTTCTGCCAGCTGAAATTGTATGTACATGTGTACTATAGGTGGTAAATATAGGAGCATAGCATCAACCCTGATTGCATTGCCATGGATCTTTTCTTCTTCTCCGCTCTACAATTAAAAACTAAATAAGGCTGAAAATGGGAGGGAAATTGCAGCCTTCTAACAATCCTTGGGAATGTCTGGGAGTCTTAAAAACATGGCTGTGGAAAGACTGTGTGCTTCCAGAAAAGAGCAAGGAGCAAAATGAGAAGGAAGCAAATGTAGCTGGCTATTTGTGTTGTGGTTAAAGAATAAGCATGTCCCCTAAAACTATATAGTGGAATATCTCAAATGTTATTCCTCTTTCAGAAATCCTTGGTAGAGCCCTGTTTGTTGCTAAGAAAATTCACTCAGAGCTTTCACCTACAAAGACATATACCTCCTTCCATTCATGAATATTAATTGTATGTTGTCTAAAGTGGCATGAAATTCCTTGATGCTATACGCAATAATAAAAATACATAACCATGTATTCATGCATAAATTCAAAGGCTAAATGTCATATTTAATAACAATATTAAATATTAAACACTTGTTAGATTGCCATGAGATCAAGAGAATCTCTTGGACAAAGGGAAATTTCAGCCCAATTTATGCTGCATGTCAGGGCTATCCTTATCATTTTGATTTCTTTCTTTAGAGATAAGCAAATAACCTTTAGGTGGCTAGCTATACAAAACCACAATAAAATAGAATGAAATATGTAATTAAAAGCAAATACAATAAATGCAAACAGCCAAGCCATCCAGATCTCCCAGAAGATTTGTGTCATAGGATGGGCACCATGTCATAGAAGGAACAACTCCTTAGTCCCACAAGATTGTGCGGAGTGGGTGGGTTTCACCCTGGGGCCTGAAGCATGACCATTCTGTCAGATCTGGTGTGGCAGGCAGAAACTATGGGAGACAGGCAGTCTTGCAAATAACGTGCCATATGCAGCTGAAAACTGATAATTAGCATCTTGTATTACAAGTGGAAGTTTGCTGCCTGCAGTATTACACAGGCAAATGAAAGTGCACTCAATATCATATCATATATATCAATCAATCAGAATAGAATTGGAAGGGACCTTGGTGGTCTTCTAGTCCAACTCCCTGCTCAAGCAGGAGACCCTATACCATTTCAGGCAAGAGACTGTCTAGTCTCTTCTTAAAAACCTCCAGTGATGAAGCACCCACAACTTCTGAAGGCAAGCTGTTCCACTGGTTAATTGTCCCCACTGTTAGGAAGTTTCTCCTTCATTCCAATTTACTTCTCTCCTCGGTTAGTTTCCATCCATTGTTTCTTGTCCTGCCCTCTGGGGCTTTGGAAAATAATTCTAGACCAGTTGAAACTTCCAAATTCTTGTCAAGGACATCCCATGTACAGTGCACTGAATTTATCCAAATGGAAGCCACTAAAGTGTACAAAAGATGAGTTTGTGAAAGTCCCTCCTAGCCTCAGCTACTTTACAAGCAAAAGGTATGTCTTAGGGATCCCAGATTGCCTACCAAGTTTATCTGGGGAAGCGCCATCTGGTGTAATGTACAGTGTAGATGTAACAGCTCCACAACCAAGAAACCCAAAACCTGAGAAACATTCGTTTCTGGTAAGATTAGGATATGAATTGTTCGTTCCTATCCAGAACCCCCTCTGCCTCCACTGCTGGATAAACACCTTGCCAACATCACTTGTAAAGCTCAGAGTAGAGATATATATCTGCCAATAGATGTCCCCGTTCAGCATTTTTGTGTAGATGTTAAATAGGAAAGGAGAGAGAGTTAAATCTTGAGGCACCCCCACAAAGCAGAAGTCTAGAGGTAGACATCTCCTCTCCATCACCACCCCCAAATGTAACCAGCCTTTGGGGAAAGAGGAGACCCATCATAAAACTGGAACCAGATCAGGAACCAATCCAGAAGGATACTAAGCTTTATGTTATTTAAAGCTGCTAAGAGATCTATGAGGGCAAAGATAGATGGCCTAGCCATATCCTGAAATTCCCAAGCACAATCAGGACTATTTTAGTATTATAACCAGGCTTGGATCCTGAATGGAAAGAGTTCAGATAAACTACTTCAGAGCCCTTGAAGCTGGGACTCAATTATCTTCATCCTGTCCTGTCCAGTACTGTTGGATATAAAGATGTCTGCTTAAAGGAGGGGATAGATCAACAGATCTTTCAAAGAAAGTAAAATGATCCCCTTTTGTAAAGAAGCATTCACTACAACTTGGATCCAAGTACATGTGATCTCCTCAAAGGTCTTGACCAGCCAGAACAGAGATGGATCTAATTCCAGGGGGTGGAATTCACATGTGGTGGAATTCACAGCCCCATGGGCCCAGTCCACTTCCTCAGGATTGACCAAATGAAACCCTTCCCAGATAACGATGCAAGATCATGATGCAATCAATTCCAAGGACCTTCTCAGCTAGAGTCCAATTCTGAGTAGATTGGAACATTTTTTATCCAACAAATATCTAGAAAATCAGCACATAAAATCTGCAAAAGTTCCTGTAGTCCATTCTTATCAAGGCGGTACCTAACCACCCAAAATACAAGTGCTAACCGGGCATCTACAGATGCAATAAAATGGGAGATTTGTTTGTTTGTTTGTTTGTTTATTGATTGATTGATAGATAAATAGATAAATTTACTGACTGTCCCCCTTATCATAGGGTAACTCTGGTCAGCTTATCATTACATATACAGTTAATACATAAAAACATCAAAACTTAAAATCAGTGAAATAAACCCCTTTCACTGTTCATTGTGCCAAAAGGTAAATCTTAATAAAAATTCTTAGCTGAGCTGATCAGATTATCTCTTGGTCTTCCTTTGGTGAAACTAAACATCTCTGGCATTGTTTCATCTCACACAGTTCCTCTAAAAAGCAAGGGGCTCTTACAATCCATAAATATAATGGCTAGAAGCATACTGCTTCTTTCCTCAAAACTGATTGATTTACAGTGGTTTATTTTCCTTTTAAAATATTGAAGAAGAGTGGAAATTGAAATAAAATATATTTCTATAATACAATTTATTTCGCCTTCCTTTTAATATATCAACTATCAGTTTTAGTGGGAAGTAGGAGGTTGAATGTGACAAAATATTTCAGCAAAATCTGAAGGGACGCTTGTTATAGAAACTCATTGAGTCAGCATAACAGTCAGCAACCATGGCTGGAGCCAATCTGCAATTTTTTTTGTCCAGTTTGCCACCTCCTCTTTGATGGGAAAAATGGCTAGGAGGACCTTTGTGCAACTTCGTGTTGTGTGCAGTTGCACCCTAACCTAGATTGTAAGGCCCTGCACATAGTGACTCAAGCCCTAGTCATCTCTTGATTGGATTACCACATGGGGCTACCTGAAGAGTATTCGGAAGCTACAACTGGTGCAGAATGCAGTGCAGTGGTGGGATTCATAATTTTTTTTACTACCGGTTCTGTGGGCGTGGCTTGATAGGCATGGCAGGGAAAGGATACTGTAAAATCTCCATTCCCACCCCCACTCCATGGGGAAGGTTACTGCAAAATCCCCATTCCCTCCCCACCCCACTAACCTGCTTTTTTCAGCTCTGTTCTCCTGTGCAGGGCAACAAAAGAAGACCTGGCTGGGACTCGAGAGGCAGAGACTAGATGGGGGGGCGGGGCCAGTTAGAGGTGGTATTTGCCGGTTCTCCAAACTACTCAAAATTTACACTACCGGTTCTCCAGAACTGGTCAGAACCTGCTGAAGCACCACCTCTGATGCAGTGCTGTACACAGTTCTGAGGCCCCGGAATGGCACTGTTACAGATGCTACATTGCTTACAAGTTTGCTTGTAGCTCCAATTCAAGATGTTATTACTATTGAAACCCTCTATGGCATGGAGGTCCAGGGTATCTAAGAGCCATCTCATCCCAATGGAACTAGCCAGCTCCACTTGCACCAGTGGAAGAAGCCTGCTATGGACCCTACCTGTGAAGGAATTCTGACAGGCAGGGTCAAGGAAAAGACCTTTCCTACTGTGGTCCTGTCCCTATTGAACACACCAGTGGTGAGAACTGCTTCCATCATTTTAGCCTGGCGAAGAGTATTAAAATTAAATTTTGATTTTACTAGTTGGCTTGGGGCCCCAATGGGGGCACACTCACTGCTGGAAGACCTCATCCCTCTTCTACCTGATTCTTAGTCCTGGGGTTTGTTTGTGTTTTTTTGTACAGTTTTAAATTTTTTATTTGCACATTTTAAATATTTTAACTACTTTTCTATTTATCTTATTATAATCTGAAAGATGCCCAGAGTTGCCTTATAGGGGAGATGGGCAGCATAAATATTTAATAAATAATAATAATAATTCAGCCAACTTTGTTATTCAGTCTTGGTTGCAGTGAGCATATTCATTTTTCACAAAAATATATTGAAAGAAAAGACAGTGTAATTATTTGTGCTTTGAAGATGCTAAGAAAAATCAGTGTTATATAAGAGACAATCTAGAGAAAATACAAAAGGGAACCATTATTTTTCTTTTAAGGCTATTCAGTTTTTTTTAAATGTTTCCCATATAATAGTAAACAAGCATATTGAGGAATGTCTTCAAAATTAATTTCAGACATGGAGAGGGAGAGAGAAATTGATAAAGAAAACAACAATTCTGACTTCACTGGAATCATTAAGCAAACCCAATTAGCTGGTTTGGTAAACAATATTGACAGTGTATTTATTTTTTCCTTTTGACAGTAAACGTTTTATTGGTTTTAAAAAATGAAGTAGAATGTTTTTAAAATATCGAGCTTGCTGATCATTAGTCTAAGCTTGTTAGATTTGTGATAAACAAGAACTTAATTAAAATGTTGTTTTGCAAAACTTACTGGCAAATCTATGAAGCAGATAACCCCCCCCCCCCCCTACTAAACCTCAAGCCCGTGGTAGGATATCTTAGGGAGGATTCCCAGAGAGTTATTTGAAACAAACCATTAGTGAAATATTCTTAAATAATGGGTTTTCAAAAATCATCTAATAATGTAAATTTTTCAATTTACCCCAACACAATAGTGAATGTGTTATTGGGAAACTGCTAGCTAGACTGGAATGGGTAGTCATGTTTATGCCTTTGCAGCTGTGCAAGGACTCTAAGCTAAGCCCATGTCTGACTCTCTCCCTTCCAGTTTCTAGCTGGCAGTTTCCCAATGTATATCTAACTGCAGTCATTCAGTTGGATCAAATTTTCATCGCTAGGACCTTTTGTTGTCTCTATTTCCCTTTGGAATACAAGAAGTGGGAAGGATACCTGATTATAGATAATAAATCAGAAGTTTGGACAAATGAAATTAAATAGAGTATGTATGATGCCTATAAAACAAGAACCAAGATATACAGTGTAAGGTGAGATGGGATTACCTAGTGACCATACAAAACTGATCTGGTTGAAATAGTCATTAAGTATGTATTTAATAGTGGAAATTATTCATTCCAGTTATTATCTACAAAGACTATAAAAGAAACTCCCCAAAATCAAAGACATGCATAAATGATACAGTTAACAGAGATTTAGAAAACATACTAAACAGCAGAGACATCACCCTGCCAACAAAAGTGTATAGTCAAGATTATGGTTTTCCCAGTTGCAATGTATGGCTGTGAAAGCTGGACCATAAGGAAGGCTGAGCACCAAAGAATTGAGGCCTTTGAACTATGGTGCTGGAGAAGACTCCTGCGAGTCCCTTGGACTGCAAGGTGATCAAACCGGTCAGTCCTAGAGGAGATCAACCCTGACTGCTCTTTAGAAGGCCAGATGCTGAAGATGAAACTCAAATATTTTGGCCACCTAATCAGAAGGAAGGACTCACTGGAGAAGAGCCTAATGCTGGGAACAATTGAGGGCAAAAGAAGAAGGGGTCGACAGAGAATGAGGTGGCTGGATGGAGTCACTGAAGCAGTAGGCATGAGCTTAAATGGACTCTGGGAGATGGTACAGGATAGGAAGGCCTGGAGGAACATTGTCCATGGGTTTGCGATGGGTTGGACATGACTTTGTGACTAATAACAACAACAACAAACAGAGATTTATTTAAAACAGTACACAATGAAATGAAGTACATGTATTCCCTATTTAGTGATCATAATTGGGACAGCAACTCAGTCATTAAGCAAAATAGTTACTAAATGAAACCACATTGTGCTTAATATCTTACTTCAGCTTTGCTTTACTTTGCAGACCCACAAAAGTCATAAATGCGAGGACTGGTCGCAAGGTTATTTTTCACCACTGTTGTAACTGCAAATGGTTAAACGAGGCAGTTGCTAAATGAGACATTCCCTGTAGAAGAGCCTAAAGCCACATTCAAACCCTGTGCTTCCTGAGGGCAATTGCAATGGAGCTACTGTCCTATTAGAGTCCTCCATATTAGAGGACTGAACCTCTAAAATATGACACTTTTCAGTCCAACATAAATACTCAGAGAGGAGGGGAGTTGCTAGCATATAGTATCAACCATCATAAAGAAGGGACAGTACAACATTACATAAGCACATGTTTTGATATTTCATCCGGGTTTAGATATTAATGTTCTAAGGGGGAAGTACTACTACTATATTTTTCTTCCACCACCCTATGGGATAAGACTACATGAAAGGCTCAAAACAAACAGAAGATTTTTTAAATATATATTTAGGTGTAGAGAAAGCCCTGCAAAGTGGCTCTGTCTCGCAATGGTTTTGAGGCCTTAAATTTGTGTCTCCGCTGCTTCAACTGAAGAACTGCTTGAATATTTTCTATAAAGTTTTTTTTTCAGGACCAGAATGATCAGAAATTCCGTGGAAAGAGTGCAATAGGATAAGTTATTGGATTTATCTTTATTCAGTGCAGAGGTAAATCTATCAACAAAGGTGGACAGCGTAGAGGCCACCACCAAATACAATTTTTAATCTAATATTTTTAGATAAATTTTTAGATTGTGAGTTTCAACAGAGGCAAAGCCAAGCTCTGAATGGAGAGATGTAATAAGCATGCAGCAAGAGAAAAGTTCTTAAATATGTTGATTGAATCACTTCCATGGCACTTAAGTCTTTAAAGAGACAGAGCTGTGCCCAGATAATGGGAACTTCAGCACCTTTGCCCTGAGTAGCTTGAAAGCAGCTGGAACAAAATTATGAAGGTCATAACCAGGCAAAACTCATTAGAGTATTTGAAAACTTTTGGGACTTTTGAGAGGTCACAAGACTCATATCTCCAAGCAAAGGAGGATTGAAAATAGGCTCTCAAGCATGTAATGCCTTGATCAATTTGATTTGTATATGGCTAATGCTCCTCTTAATGATAGAATAGAATAATAACTTTATTGTCACTTTGAATGTACACTAATCGGCATACATATATTAAAGTAAAATTTCATTGCATACAGGCCAGCTCTCAAAGGGTTACCACCTCGAATATGCACTACATAAACATGACAAAATAAATAAATACAAAATTATGTATATACCCACATGTAGAATATGATACAGAGAAACAACACAGTTTAGTTCGGATGTATAGATGTACATGGCAAGAAAAATGAATCTTGTGAGTTTACCAAATGGATGGCATAGGGAACAAAGCTGTTACAGAATCGGGTAGTCCTGCTAGAAATGCTCCGAAACCTCCTCCCAGAGGGGAGCAACAGAAACAGACCATAAAATGGGTGTGTGTGGGGTCCCTAACAATGTTTTGAGCTCTAAGCATATAGCACTTATAAGTAGTATCCTGAATGACAGGAAGTGAACTTCCTATAATCTTCTCGGCTATCCTTACCACTCTCTGTATGGACTTTCTTTTGCACAACAGATAGTCATCAGAACCATGTTTGTTTTGGAGTAGTTGATTTTGAGTTTTTCATGATGACGAAAGGCTTGCAGCCTTCACTGAAGGCCAGTGAAAAATAAATGAAAAGAGCATCTCATTGTTGGCCTAAAATAAGATCAGTATAAGCTTAGTCTCTAGCATGGGAGGGTCAGTGATGAAGCTCACTATTGGGCATGATTTTTATGATAGAATCAAAGTAAAAGTTAAACAAAAATGAGACAAGAATACACCTATGCCTTAATTGTAAATAGATGTTTTCCCACAGCATTAGAATCAAATGTAATAAAGCCAACGTATAGAGAAAGTTTCTCTTTTCCTCCATGGCCTCATTCTAAAGATCAAGTTGGAAGCTGATCTTAAATTGATAAAAGCAGCATAAGGATTTGGATGCCTGGAATATTTTTTTTCAACAACTGGTGCCATCTGGCTAGAAAGGTAGCTTGCTCCCCAGCCAATGCATTTTCATGCATTACCTCATAAATACATCTCACATAGAGATGTCTTGCATATAGTTGATTAGTCATGCTTAGTAGACTGATGGGAAATAACTGGCCAGGTCCAGCATATCTCCTCTCTTAAAAATTGGAACTATTATGGATTGGTCCCACTCTTTAGGCATCTGCAAAGATGGATGGATACAGTTAAATAAAGACTCTAAACAGGAATCCACCAGTCTACATTCCATTTCAAGAATCCTGTTGGAAACAGAACTTCATCAATTATTTCCCCACTTTTCAGTTGTGTTATGAGATTGAAGGTAGTAATAGGAAGCTAACCATAGGAAGGATCTGAGATTATAAATAGAGTGCTCAGATCACTAGAGATATAACCAAATAGGTTGTAAAAGTTTTCATACTACGTTTTGGTTTGAACTGAGCAACGTGTTCCAGAAGCATTTAAAGTAACTGACTTGACAACAAGTTTAAAAAAAGAACACCAGTAGATTCCCTCTCTGACAACATGTGCCATTTACACTTCCATTTCTTATTTTTTAATAAAGACTTCAATTCTTTCTCCAGGATACTGTTAGAAGTTAAAACCCACCCCTCTCCTAGGAAAATGAAATATTTTAGGATATACTAAAAAGGGGAATATTTCCCCTAAAAAGAAAAGTAGAAACTCAGAGAGGCAGAAACTCAGCCCCCTCCTTTGCTAATTGGCCATTACTCTGGTCTGGGCAGAGTACCATAACAAAGATCTACTCCAGGTACAGCTATAATAGGAATTGCCCAAAGCCCTTTCATTACATCATCATCCAGAAAGGCTCAACCAAGCCTGGGACTCAGGACAGCCTATAGAGTTGCCCCTGCATGGCCACATGGGAGTCTGACAACCGATCAGAATACAAGCTCAAATTCAAATCCCAACAAAAGGCATAAAACCCAGGGACTCTCAGCATCTCTTCCCTTTTTTCTCCCCAGGAACCCATCCTGCTCATCAATAAACCATCTTTCCAAGCAGTCACCATGTTTCCAGTGTCTTTCTTCCCCACTTGGAACTGAACCCAGAAAGGTATTTCTTCCAACAATACTATCCACATACTGTAGAGCAGGGGTGTCAAACTCGTATCATACCACAGTATCATGTGACGTATTGGGACTTTCCCCCTTTCGTTAAACCAGGTGTGAGCGTGGCCAGTGCGTAATGCAACCAGCCCTCAGGCCGTGAGTTTGCAGCATTTGCAAGTTCATTCATCCATTGATCTGAAGGTGCCTTTCCCATACTTTTAGGACTCAGCTTTGAGATCAAATTAATAGAATCTTATAGTAAGCAGCAAATGATCTCTGTAAAAGAGAAAGGTTATCGTAAAATCAATAAACCTGGGGAACAAATTTGGAGATATTATTATATAATTGAGTGTGCTGGAGCCCCTGTTTCCCCAGAAAACAAGACCTCCTTCTTCTGACATCTTACCAGTATTGTGTGCCTTTTAGCATTTACCATGGGATGTCCACTTCATTCCACTTATTAATAAGGTAGATTATAAAGCGGAATAATCAAGCCATGCTGGCTTGAGTGAATGAGAACAGTAGTCCAAGATGTCACACTATGCCAAGTGAAAGAAGCAGACCTGAGGGCAAACAATTTTAATCGTGCCCTGTAGACGGATTTGGTCTTCATGTCAGAACTGTGGCAGGTGGCAGAATCTAGTTGACCTTTGCTGATCTTGAAAAACCAAAGCGGGTTGACCTTGTTTAACACTTAGATGAAGGGTAGCAATCGTAACCCAGTTACCTATTGTTGCCAAGACAACTACTGTATATGGATGCATCAGATTTGTAATTTTTAACATAGCCTCCAGTTTATTTCACTGAAGAAATAATGCAGATAAAAAGATGACTACCATTGCACCAGCTGCAAATACAATGATGCCAAATTTTAGTTATTTACATTTATAAGATTTACTGTATGTAGCTGATCATCTCATGAATGTGACTCAGGGCAGTGTACAATAAAACAAAATTATCAAAACAAAGACTTACAATGGTGACATAAACATGATATGATCCCATAAATGCCTTTTTTTTTTTTCTTATCTCCTGACGACTTTCACAGATCTGTAATTCACATATACTCTTCCAGCAGATGCCCTGGATAACTAGGTTCTTAACATTTGCATTTGAAAGGTGCAGCTATCCTATAATAAAGCACAAAAGCATAAAATTTTAAAGTAAACCTTGAAAAAATGCCAACAGCTGTTTAAAATGAAAGAGTGCTAAGTGTGAATAGGGCCAAGATAAAATATTTCAGAAAGACAAAGAGAAACTCTGGTAAGGAATAAAAGCAAGAAAAATCAATTCTTTTTCAAATCCAAATGAAACTGGATTCTATATGTATAATTAATCTTACTGAATTAAGAGAGCAGGTTTTTTTTTATTTCCATAGATTTGTCTGTTGTTGTTTTTAATGTATTTTTGGGAATGTACATTTTCAAAACAAGAGATATAATTAATGATGAGGCTACAAGAAATCAGAGGTCTACTCTTTATTAGATGTTTTATCAAGTAAGAAGTTGATTATGAAAATAAAAGCTATAGAAAAGTGATATTTTAAAAATGGATATTATGGCCATAATTGCTTTGGCTGGAAAATAAGGAAATGAACTGTTTACTTCAGTCAGTGAGGAGGCTCACTAGAAGAAGAAGAACCAGAAAAAGAAAAGACAATTGAAAGACAATCAAGGATAAGTGAAAGAACTACTTTAAAAAAAAAGGTACTGTGAAAGCACAGCTAAGCGGTATTGTATTATTCTATATCTTTTTATGCTGCTGTAGAAGCCGCTGGTGGAAAGACATACATGGATAGACAATGAGAGGGGTCTTGGCCCTCCTGAACATGTCCTTAAATGCTATCAAACTCCTCATGGTTTGATGCAGCTTCTGGTTTGAGTTATATAGAAATAGCAATAGCAATAGCACTTAGACTTATATACTTTATAGTGCTTTACAGCCCACTCTAAGTGGTGTACAGAGTCAGCATATTGGCCCCAACAATCTGGATCCTCATTTTACCCACCTGAGAAGGATGGAAGGCAAATTGCAGGCAGCTGGCTGTCAGCAGAAGTAATTTGTAGTGTATACCAATGACTGCATCTCATATGATCCATCTGTTAAAATACTGAAGTTTGCTTATGACACAACAGTGATTGGTCCCATTCGAGACAACGATGAATCCGCATACAGACAGGAGGTTATACAATTTGCCTCGTGGTGTAACTGGAATAATCTGGAACTGAACACACTCAAAACTGTAGAAATGGTGGTAGACTTTAGAAGACTTAGACTTATATACTTTATATCCCATACTACTACCTCTTACAATACTAGACAACACCGTATCAACAGTAGAGACCTTCTGTTAGGAATAATAGTCACCAAACAGTTGGGTTGGCAATATATAAACCAGGATAGTTATTTAATACTGTTGTGTCTTTAAGATAATGCTGTAATTGTGATTGGCTGAGGTTCCTCCGACGGCCATAAGATGGAGCCAGAAACCTGGTTTGCTCTCTTCTTGCATTTCCCTTTTGTCTGATCATCGTTCTGCTTGGATTGCTGTGAGTCTTGCAAACTGTTAGCAAACTCCGTTTACTGAACTTTGTTTATGATACTGGACTTTGTTTTTGGATTATCCCTGGACTGATTGTATTGAATACTACCTGCTTTAACCGTGTATGATTTGGACTGTTTGTTGGACTTTGTTTATCCGTTTACAGGAAGTAAAACCTACATTTTACTATTCAGTATATCTGTATGCTGGTTGTGTGTTATTCCTCACCACTCTCACTATGTTTCCCTGAGTGCACTCATTCTCCTAATGGGAAATACCTCAACACCTTCAAATTTCTAGGTTCTACTATGTCACATGACCTAAAATGGACACCTAACATCAAAAAAGTCATCAAAAAAGCACAAAGAATGTTCTTTCTGTGCTAACTCAGAAAGCTCAAACTGCCCAAGGAGCTGCTGATACAGTTCTTCAGAGGAATCATTGAGTCTATCATCTGCACCTCTGTAACTGTCCAGTTGGGTTCTGCAACCCAACAGGACAGACACAGACTTCAGAGAGTAATTAGGACTGCAAAAAAAACAATTACTACCAACCTGCCTTCAATCGAGGACCTATATGCCACATGAGTCAAAAAGAGGGCTGTGAAAATATTTACAGACCCCTCATATCCCGGACATAAACTGTTCCAACTCCTTCCCTCAAAACAATGCTATAAAGCATTGCACATCAGAACAACTAGACACAAGAACAGTTTTTTCCCGAAAGCCATCACTCTGCTAAACAAATAATTCCCTCAACCCTGTTCAACTATTACAAAGTCTGCACTACTATTACTGTTAATCTTGTCATCACTCCTTATCACCCATCCCCTCCCACTTGTGACTGTATGACTGTAACTTTGTCGCTTGTATACTTAGAATTTATCTAGACTGTTTCCTAGTATGATTTGATTGCTTATTGTACCCTATGACTATCATTAAGTGTCATACCTTATGATTCTCAACTCTTGACGAATGTATCTTTTCTTTTATGTATACTGAGAGTATTTACACCAAGACAAATTCTATCTATCAGTACTGCACTCTAACTACTGCACCACCAAGGCTCTTATATAGATCTTCTACCACTACTCACTTTCTGGATGATGTCCATGTTCCTCCCACCATGTGTGAAATGGGGGTGAAATGGGAAAGTGTCTCAGACTCTACAGTGATTTGCCAGCAAACTGGTCATAATGATGGTTACAATAATAATTGTAGTGATGTTGATGAAAACATATGCAGCATCATTGTCTTGACCCTAATCCCTTTTAGGTATATAGCCTGAGAATAATAGTTGGATGGTTTATAATTGTCACTGAAAAGTCATAAACATTGCAAGCATCAATCTCCCATAATTGCCAAGGGGAGATTGGACACAAATCCAAGAGAGATGGGAATCTGAGGCAGAAACCATTGAACCAGGAGTGAAATTCTAAATTTTTCCATACCGGCTCTGTGGGCGTGGCTTGGTAGGACTCAGTCTCTAAAAGGAAGAAGGTGGGCAGGCGTGGGCGGGGCCAACTGATTCAAGTCATCCCCTACCACCTCTCTGGACCAATTCAAATGGTCCCTACCACTTCTCCCGAGGTGATGCGAGGTGGTTGAATTTCACTCTTGCATTGAACAGAATATTCTACATTGCTGAGATAAAAATGAGAGGCAATTTCTGAAAACAATCGGTACTTTCCAAGTATCAGAATCCACAAAGCAGATCAGTGTACAGAGGAATCTGACCACAATTCCTGGCCTACAACATTTATCTGAGAGAAAATAGTTTTTCCACAGTTCACTTCTCCCTCCAGCTAAACCTGATTAATTTCTAGTCCACCTAGATTGTAACTTTTGATTAAAGTTTTTGGAGCACTTCTTCTTAGCTCCTGCTGATTCCCTCAAGATTTTTGAGTCTCCAGTCAGCTCCTTATCTCACCTCTAGCTTAGAGACATTTTGGTCTTTCTTAAGACCCAGACAGTACATTCCGTTTCCCCAGAGCCTCTTCACTGTGTACCAAAAATATTTTGTATCCTTTGAAATTTTTTCTTGGGTCTAACTCAGTACCTTTCTTTACATCCTGGCCCATAGAAATATATCTTTGCTCTTATGGTTCGCTCCCTCTTTAACATCAGTTATAGCTCTCTCCTGCTCCTGGAAACTAGCTCACACCAAAATCCTGATTCAGTTTCCAATCTTCACCTTGTTTTCATCTTTCAGCAATCTTTCCTTCTCTTCCCTGCAGTAGTTTTTTCTCCTTGGTTCCACATCTCCCTTCTTATTTCTCCAAATAATTTCAGGACAAGCTTTTTAAAGATAATGGAAGGAGCTGGGAGGATTTGAAGGATCTCCTCAGGCAAAACTCTTTTCTCTCCACCTCCTTTCTGGAAATCAGAGTTCCCCGAGCTCATGGGTGTCAAACTCATGTTGTCACGTCGTCGTCATGTGTTGTATTGAGACTTTTCCCCCCTTCGTTAAACAAGCATGGGAGTGGCCATCACGTGACGCATTCAGCCCACGGGCTGTGAATTTGACAGCCCTGCCCTAGCTCCCAAGCCTTTGTTTTCCTTAGCTAAAAAAAGGGCCTGTGGGCGACATCTAACATACATGTTTGCACCTGAAATCATTTTGGATTCTCCTGACTGTTTTCTGAGGGAACTGTGTATTTGCTGTATGAGGAGGAGAGAAGGGACTACCATGCCTTCTTTTTACAAATGCAGATTTCCTATTCCCTACTGCTACCTGGGAGCAGAACAGGATTTTAGGGTTAAGTATCAAAATATTTTGACCCAGTTTGCAACAAGAGATGCATCTTGAATAGATGGTACTCTGCCTCAAGCTGCAAATATCTTACGCCAGCTCTAAATAAATTACAGCAGTTTGCCCAATATTCTACACTGAAGTAATAGGAAGCCAATTGGGAATTCAAGTAGAAAATAAAAATTGTGCAGTGGTTACACTGAGCCAGACTGATAGAGAGTAAGGGAAAGAGGAAGAGAAAGATTAAACTAGGGCAAAGTACAACATTGTTGCCAAGCCCTATCTGTAATATAAGCAAGTGCCTAGGCAGCATAACTATAAGGGAATATTTTAAATTCCTGATTTTTTTTTCTATTCAGAAAAAAACAAGAATTTATGAATTAACCCAGATTAATTTAGCTAGGCTCATCTGGAGTTTGAAAAAAAATAATCCAGAAAAAAGGCAGTGGTAAACCTTTTCTCTGCTTAAAATCTGCCCAGATGTTTCCATGTAGATAGCAGTCTTGTAGTATGCCTTTTAAAATTAATTTGACTTCTATTATAAATAGATTAAAAAGTGCCTGTGACCTTTATTATGTTTGATTTATTCATAAGCAGTTTCAAACGATGCTAAGAGATCAATATTAATAACTCCCAATGCTCTTCCTATTCCAAAGCATCATTTTTCCCCATTAGGAAACACTTCACAGAGTCAGCTGTCCTAGTAACAAACCCTCTAAAGCTCAGGTCTTTTTGGACTGGGACCAGCCTTTGAAAGGAAAATGTGGAAACAGAAATAAATCTACCGTCCCTCTACTAGTTTCACTAGTAACTGCTCACCCAACCAATTTGTCTCTCCAGATCCTCAGCCCTTCTCGTTTAACACATCTTCCATGGCTGTTTCAACAACTGCTAGTGATTAACAATGCAAGGAGATAATTGCTTTCTTGCCCTTCTCTATCTACTTTATCCCAAGCAGCTACCATGACTTGAATGAAAGAGCAACGACATTTTCCTCTGCTTCTCTCACTTCTATCTCTTTCTTTGCACATCTCCCTCCCCTCCCCCAACACACAGTTACATACTGCTTCCAGGAGAAATGTAATTTCCCTTGGGCAATAATATACATGCTAATGTCAAGAGCTTTGAAAAACTGAAGTATACGTGTAATTAATAAGGCCAACCCAAGATGTTCTGTTGCCTAAGGAACATGACAAGGTGTAGCTGCCTCCAAACTGACATACAGAAGTGCAGTGTATGATGCCATTAGAATTTATTATTTATCATCCCTTCTAGCAATTGGATGTGAGGACTTAGATCTTGATAGTTCAACATGAAAGTAAATCTTCATGCATTTTGCTGGAACTCGACGGACTCAAACAGCAAAATGCTGATTCCATACCATTTTGAATTACTGGTTTTTCCCCTTTTTTGCAGCTTACTAGGCTGACAGTCAAAGAAAGACTAAACATCAGACCTGCCACCATTTAAACCTCTAAATAGAAACAATCCTTGGTTCCATTTATTGAGAAAGGTATAGTTTCATTAGAAATCAAGTGTATTGAAGTAATGCAAAACCAGAACTGAAAACCGTGTGCCAAAATCCCCAAGTTCAACCTCTCTTAGCTACCTCCCATTGCCCACCTCCATGCAATGAATGAATTGGGCAAGATGTTTTAGCAATGGTCAGTACCAGCACAGTTTGGTAGGCAGCCGGTATGCAGGGTGGCCTTGAAGCAGCATCTAGAGGGGATACAGCACTTACTTTTGTTTTCCCCCAAGCCTTCCCCCTTACATTTCTCCCTCCCGATATTTCATGGCAGCGAAGCACAAGCAAGGCTAAGGTGGCAGCTGACACTGAAGTAGATCAAGAAACCAACAAGAACCTTTTTTCAAAATGAAAAACGACATACTGTAATTCAATAGTACAGTGTTCTGAGGCTTACATTTCCATAAAAGCATAAGGGGCCAGCATGAAATTCCACTCTTTTCAAAGACACTGAATCTATTTTGAAAACAGAACGATATCATTAAATAGCATGGTTGTCTAATAACCACACTACTGTAATGCCATGGGATACATACTGCCATTTCTTTCCATGTTATAGCAATAGCACTTTGACTTATATACCACTTCATAGTGCTTTACAGCCCTCTCTAAGCAGTTTACAGAATCAGCAATTTCCCCCCAACAATCTAGATCCTCATTTTACTGACCTCGGAAGGAAGGAAGTCTGAGTTATCCTTGAGCCGGTGAGACCCAAACTGCCAAACTGCTGGCAGTCGGTGATCAGCAGAAGTAGCCTGCAGTACTGCATTCTAACCACTGTGCCACTGTGGTTATTGGGATAAGAAATGTGTGGATTAAATCTTGCCAGACTGAGCACTCTGCTAGCTGTATCTACAATATACTCTATGAACTATTAGGGAGTTCTGTCTTCACCTTCTGAGGCTGGGTAAATATAATCAGGGAGAGGCAGTCCTTCAATTACCCAGTAATAACCAGAACCTTGAATTCTATAACCAATACAGCTCCTGCAAAAGGGGTGACACATGTGCATATGTTGAATTGCATAAAACTTTGTGGGCGGCTACAGTTTGAATAATCTGAAACTTCTGGATACTCTTCAGGAATAGCCACATGTAGAGTGCATTATGGTGGTCCAAATGGGAGGTGACATGGGCATGGGTGATGTGCAAAGGTGGTATTCAGCAGGTTCTGATCAGTTCTGGAGAACCGGTAGCAGAAATTTTGAGTAGTTTAGAGAACTGGCAAATGCCACCTCTGACTGGCCCGGCCCCCTCTATTCTCTGCCTCCGAGAATAAAGCTGATCGGCTGGATCTTCTTTTGTTGCCTTGCACAAGAGAATGAAGCTGGAAATCAGGTTAGTGGGATGGGGAGGGAATGAAGATTCCCCTGCCATGCCCACCAAGCCACTCCACGCCCACCAAGCCATGCCCACAGAACCTGTAGTAAATTTTTTTGAATCTCACTGATGTCTGCAGACAATAGTTTAAACCTGATCACAGAGTGATCTATCCATGTCAATGGAGTAACAACCAATTCTGACACTTTTGGATCACTAGGTCAACAGAATACCAAATCCAGCTATGTAGCTAGTTAGCCAAAGATGTAATTTATATACCAACAAGCTGCACTTGATGAATCTTCAACATTCCTCATCCTGCAAATGAGCTATTTAGTCAGTTATTACCTTTGCCACAGGTTTCCTCTCAAAGGATGCTGGGTTTTGGCAGGCACACAGCATGGTCTTAGATTATAGATTTAAGAAAGATTTAGAAGTACAAAACTTGAGTGATTAATAACAACTAATGTGGGATTTCTTGTGGCAAAAAAAAATCTGGTACAGATTTATATCACAGGATGATCAGCAAAAATGAAAGATCTCCGCTAAAAACTAACAAACAAAAATGCCTCCCATTTGTGCAAAGCCAGGGTTTGATACAAGTCATTGAATTTTGAAGTTTCCAGTTTCACCACATTAGAATAAAAACTAAAATTCTAATTTCTAATGGTTGCAATGGAGTCAAAAGAGTTCTGTTCTATGCATGGTCTAACAGGAGAAGTCCAAAGCTCAGATTTCATGCTTTAGTCTGGAGATGCCTTGTATCTTGGTATTAGCACATAGGGTACATTCAGGGGTGGAATTCTACCGGTTCACACCAGTTCAGTAGAACCAGTTGTTACGGTTCCCGGTAGTTCGGAGAACCGGTAAATTGGGCCTCTGGCTGGCCCCGCCCCTCTCTGCCTGCTTCTCCGCTCCCTGCCCAGTCAGTCCCTATCGCACATGAGCAACATCATGCGCATGCATGACATGCATGCAGCCTGCTTTTGCCCGCCTGCAAGGCCAGCCATTGCTGCCTGCCTTTCGCTGTGGCAGAGCGAAAAGTTTTCTTCGGGAAACGGCTCCTGTCTGCTCACAGGTAAGCCTGCGAGTCATGCTAGCCCCTCCCCCACTGTCCCTGGGCCTCCCCAGCCATCTCCAGGGCTCCCCGGGCCTCACCCAGCCTACCTTCCTGCTCCCCACATCCCCAGGTTTCGCTG
Source organism: Notechis scutatus (assembly GCF_049901735.1). Taxonomy (NCBI): domain Eukaryota; kingdom Metazoa; phylum Chordata; class Lepidosauria; order Squamata; family Elapidae; genus Notechis; species Notechis scutatus. The sequence continues at coordinate 270,463,453 of NC_142009.1, read as the reverse complement.
GATGGCTTCCCCATCTTGCCGGCGATGCTGGCTGGGGCATACCTACCTGATGTCCCATCCCTGGGCTTGGCTGGCTGTCTAAGCCACCCCATGGTGCTATCCCACATTTCCCTACCACGTGGTGGCTGCAGCGCAGTGAGCTGTGGGGCCTTGAGCAGCCCCTCCGGCCCTCTCAAATTACCCCCATATGCGGCGATGGTGGTGGACCCAGCTACCTCCCGTAAGCAGGGCCGTCGCTGCAACACCTCCGCCGCCTCTTCCCGCTTCTCCCGGGGGCAAAACTAAAGGAAGTGGGCAGAGGCACTGCAGCAATGGGGCTGCTTACCGGAGGCATCCATGCCTGCTGCCACCGCTGCACTTTGGGAGAGTCTGTGCTATTATTTTTAATTGTTCCATTATTTATTAAATAGTAATACACTGTCTCTACACCTAGCGTGATTTTACTGCCTTTCTTTTGCCCAGGTATTTTTCAGGGTTTACAATACATGCATTCAATGTCTATAGTCCAGAGCATAAATACATGTGTGTTTAATAGAGTTGAAAGGGACTTTGGAGGTCTTCTAGTCCAACCCCCTGCTCAGGTAGGAAAACAGAGGATGTCAAACTCTGAGTAGAGGTCCTGGGAAAAGTGTCAGAATAACAGAATAACACTTAGAAGGGACCTTGGGGGGGGGAACCCTATACCATTCCAGAGAAATGGCTGTCCAGTCTTTTATTAAAAACCTCCAGTGTTGGAGCACGCAGAACTTCTGATGGCAAGCAGTTCCACTGGTTAATTGTTCTCACTGTCAGCAAGTTTCTCCTTAGTCTTAGTTTGCTTCTCTCTTTGTTCAGTTTCCATCCATTTTTTCTTGTTTGCCTTCTGGTGCTTTGGAAAATACATTGTCTCCCTTCTTTCTGGCAGCCCCTTAAAAGCCTGTTGCCTATCACACTCTTGGGCAAAGCCAAAAAAGGTGAACAACATTTTTACAGAACTATAGATAAGTTGAGGCTGGGTGTGACAAGGAATGGCTGGGAGTAGAGGGGCCAGACGAGGCACCCCTTGACAATGAGTGACTTTGAGTTGGTCACGCCCAAGTCACATGACCACCAAGCTATGCCCAGCCAGTCATGTGACCAAGCCACACCCAGCCAGCAAGCCACACCCAGCCAGTCATACGACCACCAAGCCACACCTACAAATTAAGCCACACCCACAGAACCGGTTCTTAAAAATTTTGAATCCCACCCCTGGGTACATTTGAATTCTTCATCACCATTGCCATCGCCCTCACCATAACATCACCATTTCTTACATTGGTGAGTTGCCTCTCATTTTGAACCGGTTAATGGCCTGCTTTAGATTTTTAATGAATAAAAGGGACACATATGCATCAAATGGTGCCATTATGTGAGTACAATTTTACAAGCAATTTCAGGTTCACAGTAAGTTTCCTGTAATGTGAAATGAAATTAGTTTCCAATATCACACAGAATGTCCATTCCACATAAGTTACTTTCCACAGTTAATATACTGTGAATAGAAAGCAATGTGTATGGTTTCAAAATAAAAAAAATAGCATATTTAAGTAATAATTAAAAGCTCTGTTTAACACTCTAGGTTGTAAATTCTCCAGCTGCCACTATTTAAACCAACAAAGTGTCTCAATTCAATATACAAAGGTTGGAGAGCTCAAATCTTTAATTATTGTTATACATGCAGAGTTATTTTTAATTAATAAATGCAAGTGATTTTACAGGAGAAGGAGCAGGAACTCATCTAAAGAGAGCTTAGGCAATGAGGTATCCTAAGGGAAGCATTTCTTCTTGTGCGAACCCTCCCTCCACAATAATGAAAAAGATATAAATAAAAAGAGAGTATTTAAAAAAAACCAACCAGACTAATTAATTATTGCACTGGCAAAGAAATGAACTGAGACAACAGACTTGTTCCTCTTCAAGACAGTGCTAAAGGTAAACACTAAAAAAAACCAACTAAGGTGCCATATGATGGCAAGAAAAAGAAGAATGAATCATATCAGTGCTACTGAAATGATCATGGTTCTTGATAAGTCAACAGTGTAACGTTTCAGTTGTTGATCTACTTGGTGACAGACAGGTCATAGCAGCAAAATCTGGATTCCAATCAGAAGTGGTATTCAGCAGGTTCTAACCAGTTCTGGAGAACCAGTAATGGAAATTTTGAGTAGTTCAGAGAACTGGCAAATACCACCTCTGACTGGCCCTACCCCCACCTGTTCTCTGCCTCCCGAGTCCCAGCTGATTGGCTGGGTCTTCTTGTGTTGCCCTGCACAGAAGAATGGAGCTGGAAAGCAGGTTAGTGAGATGGGGAAGAAATGGGGATTTTACAGTATCCTTCCCCTGGAATGGGGTGGGAATGGGGCTTTTACAGTATCTTTTCCCTGCCATGCCCACCAAGCCATGCCCACCAAGCTACACCCACAAAACCAGTTGTAAAGATTTTTGAATCCCACCACTCCAGAACTCTTTCTGTGCCCTGTAACTGGAGTGGACTTTGTAGATTTCAGTTGGAAGACAAGACAGGGTTGGGCTGAAATCAGTAAGGAATTCCAGAGCTATAGACTAGACTAGAAGGTCCAAAAACATCACCCTGGTAACAGGATAATAAAAGCATGGGCGTTTCCATGAGGTCACCAGGGCCCAAACTCAACTTGAAGATGACTTTTTTTTTTAGCATACATATACATACTTTCCCCCTCCCCCATGCCTCTTTACCTAGAATCTGTCCTGTTCTATTCCATTACCACTGACCTCTAGAATTGGGTTGACTGGTTTGAAAGACAATGATCGGTTCAAAGTCAGTTTCCATGATTGACAGTGAAATTGACCTTGGTGTCCCTGGTTCCAGTTGAATACTTAAAATGGCATCAGATTGACTATCACATAGGACATTTAGACCCATGGATCATAATGCAAGTCTGCTGAATGTATATAGCAAAGTAAATAGATGTTTTTATCAAGTTTTCCTGCTGAAACGGGCCTGAGATTTCTGATATTATATGTCAGTGATGGCTAACCTTTTCAGCTTGGTGTGTCGAAAATCGGGAAAAAGTGTAGCCTTCCTCGGGTCGTGTGTCACTTCAAGAAATATCAATAATTTGGTTTATGACGGACTGGGCTGGGGTGATCACACAGGGCTGTGAAACTCGTCTCCCTGGTCTCAGGGCTGCAGGTGCAGGATATGGGGATCGGAAGGCCACCTTACAGGGCTGTGAACCTCATGGATCTCCTTTCCTCCTGTAGCATTCCTGAGGTAATGAAACTGACAAACCTCAGTTTATGGCGGTTAAAACTGGTTCTCTGCTGTAAAGATCTTGCGGCAGCGGTGACACCATGCCTCCACGCAACAAGCAGGGAGCAGGGATTGGAGCAGAGCACAGGCAGCCTCTAAATGTGCAGGTTTTCCCCACACCAACAGGCGTGTCAGTCAAAGTGCCTCGGCGTGTCACGAGTGACACGCGTGTCATAGGTTAGCCATCACTGTTATATGTTGTAATGAAGGTGGGTCATCTCCAATTCTCAGAACATGGCATGCAGCCTCATTTAGAATCTCTCTCCATTATGATGACTGCAGCATCATAATTATCAAAAGCCTCTCCCTAGTTTGGACAGCAACTTCTGGCACATCCTGCTCTACACAAATATGTCTTCAGAATTTTTGGTCAGCAGTGGAATCTATGCTAGGCTCACTCGGAAGGACTTCTTAGAAGAAAAAGGGACCACTCTAATCCTCCTCTTTTTTCCCATCTCTTTCTTGTCTTCTTTCCCTACTACCACACCTCTGTGATCAGCAATCAAAATTGACCAGTTTGTCCATCCAACTGTCCAATGGTAGGATTCTACCAGTTTTCCTACCAGTTCAGTGATTGCGCCCTTCACATGTGCATGCATGCACACATCGAATGCATGCACCCATGCAGCTTTCTAAACACCAGCCGAGGCTCTGCTGTGCCAATCAGCTGAGAGGATAAAAAACAGAAAAGCACAGGAGTGGGTGGGAGGGCCGATCCTGCACTTTTCTCTTCTTTCTCCTCTCAGCTGATCGTCGGAGTTTTTTTTTTTTATTACCGGTTCTAGTGAACCAGTAGCCATTTTTTGCTACCGGTTCAGGGGAACCGGGCCGAACCGGTAGCATTTCACCACTGCAACTGTCACTTTGGAAGAATTTGGAAATACTTGTCTTCTTAAAGCAGGGGTGTCCAACCTTGGCAACTTTAAGACTTGTGGACTTCAACTCCCAGAATTCCTCAGCCAGCAAAGCTGGCTGACGAATTCTGGGAGTTGAAGTCCACAAGTCTTAAAGTTGCCAAGGTTGGACACCCTTGTCTTAAAGGCTTACTAGATCTGTTCTTAAATTGTGCTTTGCCAATCATGCATTTCATGGCTGTAAAAACCGGGTCGTGATATCTCCAGCAAGTCAAGCTAACATGGCCATGGAAGGGGGTGTTCTCACAGCAACTTCAGTTGACCAATAGTGATTGACAGTTGCTTAGGGTCATCACCCGGATGATGAGTGAGACGTTGTAGATGGATTGATAGAAGATGGAAAAAGCTACCTTTAAACTGGAACAACCATGTCCAAGTTTAGGCTGCTTTGTAGTAGGCTGGGGATTAGACAAGGGCTGGGTCACAAAAACATGTCCCTTAAAAAGAAAGAGTGAAGCATCTTCCCCGCTGCAGTAAGGCATGACAATAAATCCCAAAGGAGCAGAAAATTATACCAGCATGAAATTAGCTGCCTAGATTGCATTCTCTTTGCCTGCCATTATTGCTTCTGCTCTGATTTAATTGCTGCATGGTGCCATCCTGATTAAAAGAAGATGAAGTAGCAGAACTCCGTTATACCTTCCTTTTCCTTTTTCCTTTTTAAAATAGTTTTTATTAAAAGAATTTAAGAAAAAGTAATAAGAAATTATAATAATATAATATGAAATTCAAAGAAAAAAATTAAATATAGTATACATGAAAAAAAAGAAAAAGAAAGGAAAGAGACAAAAATGAAAAGAAACCCAGAAAAACAGGACAGAAAACATGAACAATATATATAAAATGGCTTCTAGTTTTCTACTTGGCAGTTATCCCTATAAATGTAACCAAACCTCTCGCTCTCTCTTTTCTTTCTATAAACTATTCTTTCTAATCATAGAAACCATCGATCACAAAATAATTTTCTTCTTGACACAAAAAGTCCATAAGGGGGTTCCCAGTCAGTGACGAATGTCAGTAATGACCTTTCTCTAATCAAAGAAGTCACTTTTGCCATCTTAGCAAGTTCTATAAATTTCATCAACCATTCCTCCATGGTGGCTAATGCCAAATTTGGCAGCACAAGGAAACAACAGCCAATCGCAGGTCATCAGCATACCAATCAACCAATAGGAAGGCACCACATAAATAGCCCAAAGCACATTTTCAGGTAGAGGAAAGTTCCCTGAAGATGGGCTCCAGCACAAGTGCAAAAGCTCAAAAGAGTAAACCTCTGATCCTGGTGACCGAACTAGATTCGATCTTGCAGTGTTGATTTTTTTCCATCATAAACCATCTGAATCAGAATCAGAATAGAGCTGGAAGGGACCTTGGAGGTCTTCTAGTCCAGCCCCCTGCTCAAGCAGGAGATCTTATACCATTTCAAACAAGTGACTGTCCAGTCTCTTCTTAAAAATCTCCAGTGATGAAGCACCCACAACAGCTGAAGGCAAGCTGTTCCATTGGTTAATTGTTCTCACTGTGTTGTGGTTAGCCGGCAGCAGGTGTGGATGGCTAAGGAGAGCAAGGACTCAGATGAGGGGCCAGGACCATTAGGAAGTGGACTGCTACCTTCAGAGATTGTGGGGGCTGGAAGCAATGATGAGGAGGTTCCCGAGGAGCCTGTGCCAAGTGCGTGTGCACGCAGGATTGCTCGCAGGAAAAAGCAGCTACAACAGCACGGGTGACTCAGGAGTAAGGCTGCAAGGTAATGGCCCCTCCTTCAAGAAGATAAAAGCCAGCTGTGAAGTGAACATTCTTTGTAGGAAGCAAAGACATTTTGAATCTCAGCCTCGTGGACATTACAGTTGGTATTTGAAGACTCTTGTGTTATAAACTATTTCTTATCTGTTGTTTTTTTGGCAGCCTTGCAAAAACTTGGCAAGGCTCTTTCTTGTCGGAGCTAATTAGTTGGAAGCAGCCTTTTATCTGTGAAGAAACAGGATTCATAGATGAAACATTAAAAGGTTGTGCTGCTGCCTTTGTCTTGTGTTTGCTCTCTTGGAACCAGGTTTGGGGTCAGAACATACTGTTAGGAAGTTTCTGCTCAATAACCTGGGTTATTAGAAGATGAAGCAAATGAACTCCGCTATACCCTCCTCTTTCTCTTTCTCACTGCCATTGCAACACCAACTAACTGATAAACAGGAGTGTCCCGGTGACTCAGATTTTGGTCTCCATTGCTAACAAGACCCAGCAAGTAAGTAAGCAGAGTCTAAAATTCCCTTTGAGGCCAGATTTAGCTTCTAAATAACAAGAGCATTACTCAGCATGGGACTTCTGCAGTGGGCTTTGAGGTCATGCATGTAGGCTGGACATTATGCCTCAGGAAATACAATGGGATTGACTTCTGGACTGAAGTGAGTGTGCAGCCTAAAAGGTTTTGAAATGCAAAAGGACATTGCGTTCAAGCAAACTGATATTGCTACTTCATGCTAAACTCTTTCTTTATTAACTGCCTGACTTTTTATTGTGCCTGTTTTAATCCATTGCTAATACAGTGTTTGGCAAATACCAACTTTTCATCTTACTCAATTAGTACCATCCTTGATGTATCACATCAGCGAGTATTTACTTTGTGCTATATAAAGCTTTCAGAACTGGAGGATGTTTTATATTCCTTTTCATTTCCTCAAAAAGCCTTTTTCTGTAGCTTTCTTTTTGTTGTTTTTGTTGTTCATTCCTTGCAGATCAATTTTTCTCAAAGGTTCACACATCTCCATTAGCGAATGCAAAAATTTTGACAGGTGCATATTTTACAATAAGTTTTTCAACATGTTATTTCAGAAGTACGGCCTGTCAAATCTGAAAGGCCTACAGGCTCATTGGGCAACAAGCTTTCCAAAATAGGTTCTTGAGCTGCAAAGACTCTGCTTTCTCGAAGTCCAGTGATAAAAGCAGCTACATAGTCATCTTTTCCTAACCTTTCGGGTTGGAGTAACAATTAATTTTATCTGCCATTCTAATAGTAAATCCAGCCAGGATATGATTGTTGGAAAACATGGGGCATGATCTCACTCCATACTCTGTCTCGTATGATGGAAATAAGCAACTTATGAAAACAACTGGCTAAGGCTAACCTTTAAAAATGTAGACAGATTCAGACCTGGTTATTACTTGAATGGGAGACCACGATGAAATCTAGAGTTGGAAGAAAGATTGAGCCTCTCTCTCTAGATCAGGGGTGTCAAACTCATGGCCAGCAGGCTGGTTGCGTCACCTGCTGGTCCCACCCAGTTAAGTGAGGGGGGGGAAGTCCCAATACATCAAGTGATACCACCATGACACCACAAGTTTGACACTCCTGCTCTAGATGGCAATGGAAAAAAACCATTTCTAAATTTTTGCCATAGTGAATGGGAAAATTCTCCATGACCCAGTGAATGAGCTGAGACCATACATCTTCTTAAGACAAGTATATTTGAACAGTGCTGGGACAGACAACAAAATTCTGCTTACTTAAGGAGGGCACAAACAACTTTAAATAGTTATATAACAAATGCTGATCAGAAATGATGTCAAATGGCTATCATCTTATTTTTGATAACATGCATTAGATATTCAGCTTTATAGAGAGAATACATAAGTAAAGTGGAGGTTGACACAAGTCAGCTTTTGTGGTTAGTTAGTTAGTTTCCATATAAAAATACAAGTGCTTGTCCAAAATAACTCACAAGCCAGCATCTGCAAATCACTAAATGAGCTATTAAGGAAACTTACTTGAGTTCAGCATCCTTGGTGGTCTGAAAGTCTTGGTTCAGGTATTTGTTTTACTCCTTAAATACACACATCCAAAGATTCATCAAGATTTGAAAACATGACTTGAGACATTTTTTTTACTCTTAAGTTCGATGGTGAAGGTATGGGAGACAGAGATTGGAAGTGTTCTGCTTCACTGTGTAATCGTTTTAATCCTGTCCCAGATGGTGGTAGTGGCTAATGTTAGAAGTTGTCTGAATGACAACTCATTCAGTCTGCTGTGTTCTAACTACATCCAGTTTTGCATATTGCCATTTAAGGAAGACATTGTTGAACTAGAGGGCAGCAGTCAAGAGGAATTTACAGAATTACAGAGTAATTATGACAAAATAATTTACGGAGTCGGAAGAGATCTTGGAGGTCTTTCTAATCTGACCCACTGCTTAAGCAGGAAAGCCTATATGATTCTGGACAAGTGGCTGTCCAATCTCTTCTTAATAATCTCCAATAATGGAGCATCCACAGCTTCTGGAGCCAATTAATTGTTCTCACTATCAGGAAAATTTTTCTTAATTCTAGGTTGGATCTCTCTTTGTTAAGCTTTTGTCTTGCCTTCAGCTGCTTTGGACAATAGGTTGACTGCCTCCTCTCTGTGACAGCACCTAAAATATTGGAAGACTTGTATCATGTCACCCCTAATATTTCTCTTCGTTAGATTAGACATACCCATTTCCGAAACATTCATCATACGGTTTAGCCTCCAGTCCCCTAATCATCTTTGTTGCTCTTCCCTATACTCTTTCTAAAGTCTCAACATCTTTTTTGTGTCATGTTGACCAAAACTGGTCACAGTATTCCAAGTGTGGTCTTACCAGTGTAAAATGATATTAACACTTCACATGATCTTAATGCTATCCCTTTGTTGATGCAGCCTAGGATTGCATTGACTTTTTTTGGCAGTTGCAGCAAACTACTGACTTATATTTGATGGTCCACTAGGACTCCTAGATCCCTCTCACAATTACTGCTGCTCAGCCATGTACCTGTGCATTTGGGTTTTTCTTGTCTGAGTGTAAAATCTTACTTCTCTCACTACTGAATTGCATTTTTGTTGGATAGGGCCCAGTCTTCAAGTCTGTCAAGTCTTCTGGATCTTGAGCTTATCTTTTAAAGTGTTGACTATTCTCCCACAACTTGGTGTTGTCTGCAAATTTGATGAGTTTCCCTTTCTATCCTTTTATCTAAATTCTTTATTAAGATGTTGGAGAGTACTGGGCCTAAGACAGAATCTTGTAGTACCCTACTGCATGCTTCCCTCCAGATGTCGTTCCATTGAGGACTGCATGTTGAGTGCAAGGGGCTTGATAGGAAAAACTATGAAAAATGGTTTGGAGATGCTGTGTGTGTTTAGCTTACAGTGTGACACAATAATTGTTTCAAGTAATTAAAGGGTTGTCACATAGAATATTTATTTATTTAGTATTTATTTCAATGTACAGCATATTTCATCTGCTGTCTATCTCATCTTTATTCCAACAGCAGTTAAAAATATAAAATAACAATAATATAATAAGTATAATCAGTGGTGGGATTCAAATTCTTTCACTACTAGCTCTGTGGGAATGGCTTGGGGTGTGTGGCTTGGTGGGCGTGGCAGGGGAAGGATACTGCAAAATCTCCATTCCCTTCCCACCATACTAACCTGCTTTCCAGCTCTGTTCTCCTGTGCAAGGCAACAAAAGAAGACCCAGCCAATCAGCTGGGACTCGGGAGGCAGAGAACAGATGGGGCCAATCAGAGGTGGTATTTCTCTGGTTCTCTGAACTACTCAACATTTCCGCTACAGGTTCTCCAGAACTGGTCAGAACCTGCTGAATACCACCTCTGAGTATAATTAGGAACCAAGGCAAAAAACATCCCAGCCATTAACACAACCATGCTATGGGCTCTGTCATATATTCTGACCTTCATGCCTGGTGACATAGCTGACTGTTCAAAGCTGGTCAAAAGGCCGCTAGGGTTGGTGCTAATCTGATCTCTGGGAGAAGGATGGGTCAAAGACCAGGCACTGCAACAGAAAAGGTTTTCTTTCTGGGTCCAACCAGGTGGGAGTCTTTAATAGAAAGGACCAGTAGCATGCCTCTCCTGTTGGACTTGATAGAACAGGTAGGCACAATCAGGGAAAGGCAATTCCTAAATGAGATAGGGTTGTCCATCATTGTTCCAGAAGGTAGACAGGAAAGAATGTGTTTCAGTTACAAACACATAGAAATTGATTCGTCAACAATCTGCCTCAGGAGGTGGCAGATTTTTCCCCCCAAGGTGTTTAAAGAGAGGCTAAATGGTCATCTGTCATTAATACAGTAGTAGGTTTTTTTGCACTGGCCAGGATGTCAAACTAAAAATTTCCTATGTCCTTCTACTCTTCTTTATGATTCTATGCTTACATCTCACTATAAATGAGATTTAAGATTTAAATTTAATATTTTTTCATTACTAAAATATTTCAACCTTCAGAGTAACCTCCCAGTTTGAAGCTTTAACATAAATCTCTTCTATAAAGTACAAGACATAAAGAAATTAAAATTAACCTTCAGATGCTCTTGAAGGAACATAAGCTGGTAGCAAAAAGAAAAAGGGCATCTTCATTCTTGCCTGACATCTAAAGTTCTGTTCTTCAGATTTTTAAGCTGCAATCCTATACCCAGATTCCTCAGAGTAATCCATAATTCCACTGAATTCACTGGGATAGATTTGAGTATGTGCATAAATGAGTTTCTTTGCTTTGTGTACATGTGTGTCATTCTAAGAAATACAGTTAAAGTTATCGTTGTAAATATAACTCTTCTTGCTGGAAACCCTTGAGTATTCATTTTCATGATAGCTCCATTGAGAGCCACTTTGGTGTAGTAATTAGGGCACCAGCCTTGAAACTGGGGCACCTGGAATTTTAGTTCCATCTTAGGCACAAAACTAGTTTATTTTATTTATTTGATTTGTCAATCGCTTACAAGATAATAGGTATAAGTATATACATAGTTATGAATACATGAAATGGGTATATATAAGAAAAATAAAAGGAACAATAGGACAGGGACAGTAGGCACGTTGGTGCGCTTATGCACACCCTCTACAGACCTCTTAGGAAAGGGGTGAGGTCGATAGTAGACAGTCTAACATTAAAGTTTTTGGGGTTTGGGGAAGAAACTACAGAGTCAGGTAGAGTATTCCAGACATTGACCACTCTGTTGCTGAAGTCGTATTTCCTGCAATCAAGTTTGGTGCGGTTAACCTTGAGTTTGTATCTATTGTGTGCTCTTGTGTTGTTATGGTTGAAGCTGAAGTATTCATTGACAGGTAGGACATTGCAATGTATGATTTTATATACCATACTTAGATCAGACCGAAGACGGTGTAATTCAAGGTTTTCTAGGTCTAGAATTTCAAGTCTGGTGGCATAAGGTATTCTACAATGAGTAGAGGACTGGAGAACTCTTCTTGTGAAATATTTCTGGACTTTCTCAACTGTGCTAATATCAGATACGTAATGTGGATTCCAGACTGATGAGCTGTATTTGAGTATTGGTCTAGCAAATGTTTTGTATGCTCTAGTTAGTAGTGTGATATTACCAGAGAAAAAGCTACGTAGGATTAGGTTAACAACTCTTAATGCCTTTTTGGCTATGTAGTTACAGTGGCTCTAGCACTTAGATCATTAGAGATGAGTATTCCAAGGTCCTTTACAGAGCTTGGATCATCAACAAGATCTTGACTATTCAGCTTGTATTTATTTTCTGATTTTTTTTTCCCAATATGTAAGACAGAGCATTTATTTGTTGAGATTTGACGTTGCCATTTGTTTGACCGTTCTGATACATAGTCGAGGTCTTTTTGAAGGGTAGCAGTATTGTCTGTGGTATTGAACAGCTTTACATCATCAGCAAAGAGAACGCAGTTGCTCTTAATATAATCACAGAGGTCATTTATGTAGAGTATGAAGAGAGTTGGTCCTAGAACACTGCCTTGGGGGACACCACTATTGACAGGTACAGAATTTGATAGGACACTCCCAATTTTGACCATTTGTTGTCTGTTTGACAGGAATGCTTCTATCCAGTTATGCAGTTGTCCAGAGATACTGTAAGATTTTAGTTTTAGGAGTAGTTTGTCGTGTACCACTGAATCAAAGGCTTTACAGAAGTCTATGTAGATTGCGTCTATTGCTTTGCCCTGATCAAGTTGTGTAGTCCATATGTTTTTGGAGTGTAAGAGTTGCAGATTACAGGATAGTTTTTTTCCTGAAACCAAATTCTTTATTGGAGAGTAGGTTGTTTGTCTCTAAGTGGAGGATAATGAATTGGTTAATAATTGATTCCATGACTTTACAGGTGACGCAGCATAAAGAGATTGGTCTGTAATTTTCAACTAGGCTGGGGTCTCCCTTTTTGAAGATGAGGATGACCATGGCTTGTGACCATAGGTTAGGCAAGGAGCTGGTCCTGAAAGATTTTTCAAAGATTATGCTTAGAGGTTCGGCTATGGCAGTGGATAGCATTTTTAAGAAGTAGGCACATATTCCATCCAGTCCAATACATAGAGATGGTTTTAGATTGCGTAGTGCTTTTTCAACATTGTCTTCTGTAAAATCAATATGTATTAGATCATTGTAGTTGTCTGTGGCTAGGAAATACTGGGCATGATCCATTGCTGTTTACAAATACTGAGCCGAAGAATGTGTTAAAGATGTTGGCTTTAATGGTGTCGTCGTTGCAGTCTTTACCATTAGGTCCTATCAGGGGTGGAATGGACCTTGAGTCTTTTAGTTTGTTGTTTACAAAATTGTAAAAAGTGTGGGTGGAATTGGTGCATAGAAGGTTTTCCTCTTGTTTAATGTGATAATTGGTGCATTCAGTCTTTATCTGGTGGCATAAATTTTTGTATTGGCTTTTGAAATTGGCAACGTGACCAGATTTGTTTTTCCGCCAGAGTGATCTCTTTTTGGATTGAAGTTTCCTTATTGTTATGGGTAATCTGTTTTTTGTTTTGTTTTGGGAGTTGTTGTTGGTACATATAGTTTGATGACTCTTTTGACTTCAAGTAAAAATATGTTGTAATGGTCTTCAACAGTATTGCATCCAGTGAATAGAGATTGCCAATCAAGGGATGAGAGATCGTTGTCTATAAAATCATAGTTGCCTTTTTTTGAAGTTATAAGTGGGGATTACGTCATTGTGATGATTTTTGTGTGGGCGTATGTTGAGACAAAAGTCAATCATATTGTGGTCACTGCTGGAAAAGGGTTTTTTAGTTTGTATTCCATAAATTAAATTCAAACTATTGCAGAAGATGAGATCGAGGCAGTTGTTTAGTCTAGTGTTGTTGGTTACTAGTTGTTCCAGTCCCAGATTTGTAACAGCATTGTAGAAGGTTGCATGTATGGGTTCAGTTGTACATTCGTTTAGGGTCCAGTTAATATGAAGTAGATTGAAGTCACCAAGAAAGATAAAAGCGTGTGGGCAGGATGCTGCCCATGTTAGTAGTGTATTTAGCTTGTTTACATGTTCGATGTCATAATCAGGTGCTCTGTAACATAGTAAGAATCGAAATGTGATATTTAAGGAAAATTCACAGATGATGGTCTCAGGAAGAGCAAGCTCCTGGGTAACTTGGATGTTTTTTAGATGTAAGGACTTTTCATAGAAGATAGCAATACCACCTCCTCTACGAATTTCATGATCTGATCAGTAAACATGATAGTCTCTTACTATGGTAATGGAGTCAGGGAGAGATGCATTGAGCCATGTTTCACAGACAAATATGATGTCGAATTTAGCCATATTTAGTCATAGGAGAAATTCAGGTATTTTATTCGCAAGGCTTCTTGCATTGAGTAGCTTGCATTTAAGGCCAGCAGTAGTTGGAATTGAGGTAGTTAGGGGCGTGCGTGCCTAGTCTTGGGTGATGGTGGATTGGTTGAGGTAGGGTTGTGGTTGAAGGTTAAAGCTGAATTGCGGGTTGTGTGACTTACTTTTGATACAGTCAGCATGGTAGTCAATGTACAGGTCCTTCTCTCCATTGTCTAGACATTTTTTGAGTTCAGTGTGGAGTATACGGGAGCGGGCATGTTGCTGTATGGTTAGGTCAGGGCGAAAATGGAGGTTCTTATGATTGGTGTTGGTTCTGGCGAGTGAATTTATAGTGTAAATGAATTTATGTTTGCTTGATTCATTTTTGCAAATGACCCTGCAGAAGCGTGGGGCCACAGAGCCGTCTCTGTTTTTGAGCTCTCGGCCAATGCGGGATATGTCAAGTATTTCATCAGGGGAGATGGTTGATGCTTGATAATCACTGATGATGTTTCGGACAGTTGTGATGTCATCATTATCATTGATGTCCTCTAGACCAAATAAGATGGCGTTTGGACGTTTCCATTCACGCTCAACAGCTTCTCTGATGAGGATTGGGATATCATTATTTGTCTGGCTTATGTTTTTTTATGGACTGGATTGTGGATTGGATTGTGGTTGTTGGGTAGAGATGTGGTTTGTAGCTATTGGATGTTCAGGTTTTTGCGTTGTGTCTTTTTTTTCAAGGTTGGATAATCTTTCTTTTAAGGCGTCCAGAGATGCTACTATGGTGTCAAGGGATGTTATTCGTGTTTCAATGGTATCAACTCTTTCCAACAGATCCAGTTTGGGTCTGCATGATTTGCAGAGATATGGAAACTCATTGGATGATTCTAGGTATTGAATCATTTGCTCGGGTAATCCCAAGCAGTCATGATGAGCGTATTTATTACATAGAGAACATTTGATGGAGTTTTCATTATCCTTTAGAGTTTTGTAACATTTAAGGCATGTGCAGGAGTCTTGTGGTTCATTGGTGGGGATTACTTTCTCTTTAGGTTGTGGTTTGGCATTGGATTTGTTTCTTGGCATGGTAGGTTTGTTAAGATGGTACGTTGATTAAATTAATTAATGGAACAATTTTGAGTAATCAATATAGCCAATATCACGCCAATCAATCAATTGCAGTAATCTCTCTAGTCAAATAATTTTCGGAAGCAACAATCAGCCTAATCAATTAATTACACTAATCACTAATCAATTAATTACACTAATCATTAATCACACTGTTCAATTAAATTCACTAAATCACTGATTTTACTAATCAATTAAATTACATGAATTTTGATCTTTTAAACTAATCAGTATTCACACTATTTGCACTAAACACTCTAATCACACCAATCAATTAAAACAATAAATCAATTAAACCATTAATGAAATATTTTATAGAAATTGATTATCTAATCATTGATATAGGTGATGAGGTAGAAAAGTTGTAAGTTTTGAGGTAATGAATTAATCAGTGTTTGATTAAAGTAATGAGGTAGTATTGAGAGTCTGCAAGGAAAGGGTTAATTGTTTTCTAGCAGCTGTGATTTACTGGGTGGGAGGAATTTATTGCTCTGATTGCTGCTGCTATTACTCTGTAAACAATAGGCTGTAACAAGATGTCCAAAGCACGCTGGATGTTTGAGAGAGAGCAAAACTCGCTGAATTAAAACACTTTAACTACAATCAATATGTCTCTGAATAAGATTGTTTTCCAATAGTTTCCTAAAGTTCTTCAAGTTGAGTAGTAGTAAAAATACAGCCCAGAAATTTGGGTTAACCAATCCAATCTGTCCTTTACTTTTAAAGTTACTTCTAGTTGCAATATGATTTTTTTTTAAAAAAACTAAATCTGACAGTCACTCCAGATCATTAATCGCAGCTATTTTCCTCCTTTGACTCCCATTTTCCAAGGAAAATTCCACTGCAGAAATTGGAGTGATTCTTACCAAGACTAAGCACGCTGTTACAAGATCTTTCCTTTCTTTTTCACTTCTGTCTCAGCTGCCTTCCTGGCTTCGATTTCACCATGCTGGCTGTTCTCTTTTTAGTTCGGATGGAGGGGTTTTCTTCGGGTCAGTCGAGGAGACTCTCCTCTCCTCGTGACCACCGAAGCATTTCTCTGCTTTTATCACCCGTCCAGGGTGACTTTCGGCTCCAAAGAGCCTCAGGGCTTTTTTCCTCCTTCCTTGTTTCTCCCTGCCAGCTGTCCGATGTGGCTCCGGGGAAACTGTGTGGGGGATATTAATGGAAACACGTTGTCTGGCGTGGAAGATACTTCTATCAGCTGTGTGAGGGATTTAAATGAAGGTATGTTGTTTGCACTCCGCTGGCTCCAAGTGATCCAGTTCAAGAGCTCCACTAGTGTGGTTAATAGGGCTCGATGGAAAGAGCTTCACTTCTCTGGGGAAGGAGAGGAGGGTTTCGGATCAGTTAGCAGGAGCTCCGCCAACAATTATTAGGGCTCCACGGCTTCAGAATCTAGCGTTTTTGGGCTTGTTTTTTGGGCTCTGGTTTACTCATGGTTACTGGTGCAGGCGGCAGCTTTAAAAGTGATTTCTGGTGCAGGTGGTGGCTTTATTGGGAGGTAGTGCTCCAGGAGCGAGAGCCTCACCTTCCTAGTTGGGCACCGCCATTTGAAGTGATAGTTGGGTGACCTTGGGCCAGTCAGACATTCTGTGGCCTAGCCAAGGAAATTACAGGGATTTGTCCAGGCAATTGTCAGGGGTCAAAAAGGCACCTGTGTGCACAGACACATGCATACACAAACACCCACCCTTCATGAACAGCTATTCTAACGATGGAATGACCATTCCAGAAAATAACCAATCCTTAATCTTTTAAGAATCAAGAAAATACCCTGAGGAATTATTATCCTGAGGGAAGTAAAGCATTAATGGACTTATAGTACAATAAAATCTTGATTTAATGAACTCATTGCAAGGATGGGATCCATTATTCTGAAAGGTCCATTAAATACAAAGTATATTGTTTGGGTCAATTGATATCACTGTTGTTCTGCATAGTCATTTGTGATTCAATTGCAATTGAAGATGCTGGCATCACTTTTAAAGCCCTACATGGCATAGGGTTACATATTACTTGCAGGATCATGTGCCTCTGAAGGTTTCTGCTTGCTCCATCAGATTTTACAGTATAGGCAAGCTCCAGATTCCCTGTAGCAAACATGCCACTTTATGGAAATGGCATGTTCTATGGTCTGCCCAATGAGATTTGATAACCCCAACCCTCTCAGCCTTCTGGAAGGCTGTTAAATTTGGCTCTTTTCCCCAAGAATTAGGGCCCATACATGTGCATTTTATTCAAGTATAGTTATTTATTTATTTTTCCATGCATTTTTCTATTTTAATTAGTTATTGTCATTATTTTTGCATGTATGGTTTGCTGCCCAGAGTTATGTATGGACAACTATAAAATTTTTCTAAACAAATAAATAGCCATGGTTGTCATAAAGTATTGTGCAAGTATTATACAATGCCTTGGCTATTTATTTATTTTTCCATGCATTTTAATTAGTTATGCTTATTGTATTTGTATGTATGTATGTATGTATAGTTTG
The DNA here is from genome assembly GCF_049901735.1 of Notechis scutatus. Classification (NCBI taxonomy): domain Eukaryota; kingdom Metazoa; phylum Chordata; class Lepidosauria; order Squamata; family Elapidae; genus Notechis; species Notechis scutatus. The sequence continues at coordinate 270,446,011 of NC_142009.1, read as the reverse complement.
CTACGGAAAATTATTTATGAACAGTTATATAAATTTTCTAAATAAATAAATTGCCTTGGTTGTCATAAAAGTAAGATAGACTTAAATACTTTTGATGCAGCAGACTTGTCTGTTATTTCAGATGCTTAGATGTAAATGTTGTCTTCTGCATCTGCTAAATAGGAAGTAATTAAATGGGATTTTATTGTACCATCATTTGAAGGAATAAGTGCTCATTTTATTATATTATACATCTCTAATTAAACAGATTTAGTTCTGAAAATGCCAACATTCCATTTTGAGAGTTTACCTAGTTCAACATCAGAAAAAATGTAAAATTTAAACATACCATTCTTGGGAATCTAAATAAAAACTATTGAAGCCATGTAATTAGAGATATTGCTTGCTGGATAAGACTTCAGATTCATGACTTGTGATATTCCCCATTTTGCTTTTTAATCAAATCTGGGTTATAAATGCAATATACCTTTCATTTCATTTCTAGTATTGTTCTCATTGAAGCCACACTTGTTTTGTAATGACTCTGGACATCATCTGCATCCTATACACATAATTGTAGAATCATAGTGATCTTAAAAACCTAAATTGGAAGAAGTGCTGAAAGTAACAGAAGGCACTAATCTTGGTGACATTGATAATACAGCCCACTTGGCTAGTCCAAGGAGCAGCCTATGTTCAGCTGATTCTGATGCATTGTTTTGCATTTGTTTTCTGTCTGAGATTTGCCATTTTCAAAACTGAGCAAATCTATAAACAAAGCTGAATAACTTAGCAGGCTCCATCTTGAATACTAAACAATCACTATATGAAACAAGCTGCTCTTGCGTGCATGCTTATTTCTGTCCTTTGCCCACGTTTCAAGGCAATATTCTCAGAATCAGCATTTGGAAGTAGTACTTGAGTGAATCATTGCTTAGTGGCCTAAACAGAACATTTCTATAAGGAAAGTCTGTGATTCATCAGATGGAATTCACTATCTGTCATTTGTATTATTGATTCCCATAATTATTAATTCCTATTACTTTAAGGAAACTTCTAAGACCTAGGAGATGTGCAATGAAATATCTCCATCATATGCAAACCAAAAGAAGGATTATTTTATTACAGAGTGAAGCAAAGGAGGATCAAGAAAAGGAAGGGACATAAACTTAACACACAACAAAGCGTGTTAAAAAATCAGGAGAATTTATTCCAGCAGCTTTTTTTCTCACGACATCTTCAAAGCAGAACTCATAAGAAAAAGGGGAAGAAGAGTTTTGGAGAAATCTAACAAGATTAACTTTCTCTTGAGGCCTCAGAATTGAGAGAGAGAACAACTCCTTCCATCTCTTTGGAAAATATTCAGATCAGTGGTGGGATTCAATACCATTGTCTGTGAACTGTCCTTAAATATCACATTCTGGTTCTTACTATGTTACAGAGCCCCTGATTATGACATCGAACATGCAAACAAGCTAAATTCACTACTAACATGGGCAACATCCTGCCCACACGCTTTTATCTTTCTTGGTGACTTCAATCTACCTCATATTAACTGGACCCTTAACGAATGTACAACTGAACCCACAAATGCAACCTTCTACAATGCAGTAACAAATCTGGGACTAGAACAACTAGTAACCAACAACACTAGACTTAACAACTGCCTCGATCTCATCTTCTGCAATAGTTTGAATTCAATTTACGGAATACAAATTAAAGAACCCTTTTCCAAAGTGACCACAACATGATTGACTTTTGTCTCAACATACGTCCACACAAAAATCATCACAATGACGTAAGCCCCACTTATAACTTCAAAAAAGGCAACTATGATCTTATAAACAACGATCTCTCATTCCTTGACTGGCAATTTCTATTCTCTGGATGCAATACTGTAGAAGACCATTACAACATATTTTTACTTGAAGTCAAAAGAGTCATCAAACTATATGTGCCATTAACAACTCCCAAAACCAGAAAAAACAAATTACCCATAACAATAAGGAAGCTTCAATCCAAAAAGAAATCACTTTGGCAGAAAAACAAATCTGGTCACGTTGCCAACTTCAAAAGCCGATATAAAAATTTATGCCACCAGATAAAACCTGAATGCACCAATTATCACATTAAACAAGAAGAAAACCTTCTACACACCAATTCCACCTGCGCTTTCTACAATTTTGTAAACAACAAACTAAAAGACTCAAGGTCCATCCCACTCCCGAAAGGACCTAATGGTAAGACTGCAACGACGACACTATTAAAGCCAACCTCTTTAACACATTCCTTGGCTCAGTATTTGTAAACAGCAATGGATCATGCCCAGTATTTCCTAGTCGAACCACAGACAACTACAATGATCTAATACATATCAATTTTACAGAAGACAATGTTGAAAAAGCACTACACAATCTAAAAACATCTCTATGTATTGGATCGGACGGAATATGTGCCTACTTCTTAACAAAACTATCCACTGCCATAGCCAAACCTTTAAGCATAATCTTTTAAAAATCTTTCAGGACCAGCTCCTTGCCAAAACTATGGTCACAAGCCACGGTCATCCTCATCTTCAAATAGGGAGACCCAAGCCTAGTTGAAAATTACAGACCAATCTCTTTATGCTGCGTCACCTGTAAAGTCATGGAATCAATTATTAACCAATCCATCATTCTCATCATTTCAGGAAAAAACTATCATGTAATCTGCAACTCTTACACTGCAAAAACATATGGACTACACAACTCGATCAGGGCAAAGCAATAGACGCAATCTACATAGACTTCTGTAAAGCCTTTGATTCAGTGGTATATGACAAACTACTCCTAAAACTAAAATCTTATGGTATCTCTGGACACCTGCATAACTGGATAGAAACATTCCTGTCAAACAGACAACAAATGGTCAAAATTGAGAGCGTGCTATCAAATTCTGTACCTTTCAACAGGGGTGTCCCCCAAGGCAGTGTTCTAGGACCAACTCTTTTCATACTCTACATAAATGACCTCTGTGATCATATCAAGAGTAACTGCGTTCTCTTCACTGATGATGTAAAGCTATTTAACACCACAGACAATACTGCTACCGTCAAAAAGATCTTGACTGTGTATCAGAATGGTCAAACAAATGGCAACTTCAAATCTCAACAAATAAATGCTCTGTCCTACATATTGGCAAAAAACATTCAGAAAATAAAATACAGGCTGAATAGTCAAGACCTTGTTGATGATCCAAACTCTGTCAAGGATCTTGGAGTACTCATCTCAAATGACCTAAGTGCTAGAGCCCACTGTAACTACATAGCCAAAAAGGCATTAAGAGTTGTTAACCTAATCTTATGTAGCTTTATCTCTGGTAATATTACACTACTAACTAGAGCATACAAAACATTTGCTAGACCAATACTTGAATGCAGCTCATCAGTCTGGAACCCACATTACGTATCTGATATTAACACAGTTAAGAAAGTCCAGAAATATTTCACAAGAAGAATTCTCCACTCCTCTACTCGTTGCAGAATACCTTATGCCATCAGACTTGAAATTCTAGACCTAGACAACCTAGAACTATGCCACCTTCAGTCTGATCTAAGTATGGTATATAAAATCATACATTGCAATGTCCTACCAGTCAATGAATACTTCAGCTTCAACCATAACAACACAAGAGCAAACAATAGATACAAACTCAAGGTCAATTGCACCAAACTTGATCGCAGGAAATATGACTTCAGCAACAGAGTGGTCAATGTCTGGAATACTGACTCTGTGGTTTCTTCCCCAAACCCCAAAAACTTTAACCTTAGACTGTCTTCTATTGACCTCACCCCTTTCCTAAGAGGTCTGTAGGGGGCATGCATTAGTGCACCAACATGCCTACAGTCCCTGTCCTGTTGTTTCTTTTCTTTTTTTAGTTTTCTTATCTGTATCCATGTATTCATAACTATGTTTTTACTTATACCTATTATCTTGTAAGCAATTGACAAAAATAAATAAATTAAATAAATAAATATTTTTTTTACTACCAGTTCTGTGGGTGTGGCTTGGTGGGCATGGCATGGGAAGGATACTGTAAAATTTCCAGTTAGAGGTGATATTTGCCGGTTCTCCGAATACTCAAAATTTCCGCTACCAGTTCTCCAGAACTGGTCAGAACCTGCTGAATACCGCTGATTCAGATGCCATGTTAAGTCCATACCTACAGTACAAATATCAGAATTATGCGGGCAATGATTTTCTTTGTGATGACCTATAGTAGTGCAAACTGGATTTTGAAGAAAGAATATTGATGCTTTTGAATGTTGGTGTTACAGAAGATTTTCAAGAATATCATAGTTAGCCAAGAGAACAATGATTTGTAGAACAAATTGATTCCTATAATTATTAATTCCCATTACTTTAAGGAAACTTCTGAGACCTTGGAGATGTTCAATGAAATATCTGAAGACCTGGTTATGCCAGCGGGCCTGGGGAACACAGAGAGGGATGGAGCCCATCAAATGGCTCGTGTGATCTGCTGTCGTCAGGGTGGGGTGGGTGGGAGTTTGGGGGTGATTTTGTATTTTTTACTTTTGCCAGATTTTGTTCTATTTTACTTCATTAATATATTTGATTCTTTTCGTTAGTTTTTATTGGTATTTTTATTTTTATTTTTTAATTTTAAATATGGTTTTACATTGTGCAAGCTGCCTCGAGTCACCATGGGTGAATAGGCAGCAATATAAATTCAATAAATAAATAAATAAATAAATAAATCCAGAGTACTCAGTTAAGGCACACATGATCGGGCTCAAATTGCCATATTTTAAACACAAATTATGCAAACTCTCAGCTACCTTGAGAAAACTATAATTATGAGAAAGTTGGAAGGGAGAAGAAAAACAGGACAATTAAGCAGCAAATTGAGTGGACTCTATTACAAGTAGTAATGGATACACTACTGGAATACCTAAAGGAGCAGGCTGGGGATAGATCATCCTGAAGAAAATCTTTCTACATGGTTGCTGTCAACACTAAATTGATGGCATACAACCAATTATTGTTATTGTTGTTTGCTAAGTTTATAATGTATTCAAACACTTCAAAGGTTACTGAATAAGTCCCTGTAATTCATTCCATCAAGCTGGTGTTAGAAAGATGTGATGTTATATATTTTTTTTTATTTATTTGTCAAAAGCTTACAATATAACAGAAACAAGAATAAACATAAGTTTAAATATAAGAAATAGGTACAAATAAATGGGGACAATAGGACAGGGACAGTAGGCATGATTGTGCGCTTATGCACGCCCCTTACAGACCTCTTAGGAATGGGGTGAAGTCAGTAGTGGTTAGTTTGAGGGCAAAGGAGTGGGGGTTTGAGCAGGTGACAACAGAATCAGGTAGTGAGTTCCAGACATTGACCACTCTGTTGCTGAAATCATATTTCCTGCAATCGAGTTTGGAGTGGTTTACATTTAGTTTATATCTGTTGTCCGCTCTAGTGTTGTTGTTAAAGCTGAAATATTCATTAACTGGTAAGATGTTGAAGCATATGATTTTATGTACTATGCTGAAGTCTAATCTTAGTTGACATAGTTCAAGGTTGTCTAAGCCAAGAATCTCAAGTTTGGTGCTGTGGGGTATTCTGTTGTGAACAGAGGAATGTAGTATTCTTCTGGTAAAATACTTCCGGACTCGCTTAATTGTATTTATGTCAGATATACAGTGCGGATTCCAGACAGCAGAACTGAATTCAAGTATTGGTCTAGCAAAGGTTTTGAATGCCCTAGTTAGCAAAACAGTATTACCAGAGGAGAAGCTTCGTAAAATTAAATTTGGTTTTAATTTTAAAATACTGTACATGAGATTTCTCCCCCCCCCCTTCCTCACTAGATCATAAAAGATTCTGCAGTACCACCAAACATAGTTTGTATGTTAAAGACTGCTTAAAAATTGCCAATAGCAATATAAAATTAATACCAATGCTTGATCCAACTTATCCCCCTGTTAAATCTTCTATGCAATGTCTTATCGGAGAAATTAATTACCAGCAGAGAAAAAAAAAGTAAATAAGAAAGCCAGGTATAAGGATGCTGAATGGAATCAGTTCATCCATGAAACATTTAATTTAGGAATTAGTAAATTAAAAGTTCTGAGGAAGATTTAGAGAAATGGCAAAAACTGTGGTCTCAAAATTATAAAATGACAATGTCAACAGCATTTAAAGAAAATTTGTATAAGATGTTTTACAGGTGGCATTTCCCCCCGACAAGAGTAGCAAGAATGTTCAAGAATAAATCTGAAAAATGTTGGAAATGTCATCAGATACCTGGCTCATACTACCATATGTGGTGGACTTGTGCGGATGCGAGAAAATACTGAACTAAAATCCACACGTGGTTGGAAAAAATATTTTATTTTATTTTATTTTATTTTATTTTATTATTATATCTATAGAGTGTTTCTAGGATAGATTTGGGAGGATTATATGAAATTGTTATAAAATAAACTAAGTAAATTATAGTTATCTCGCAAAGTATGAATGAACAAAATTATAGTCAAATGATTGATTAATAATGATACTGGGGTATTCAGTTTTTGATTGATAATATGAGTTATTGATAATATGAGTTATTATGCAATTGTAACTGTAATTGAGACTATGAAATGGATGCACAAAAAAATTGTAAACCAACCAACACACTGCTTGTACACTTATGGAAGAAAGTTGGATGTTTATATGTTTTGTTTGTTTTTGTTTGTCTTTAAAAACCAATAAAATTTACAAAAAAAAAAAAAAGTTCTGAGGAAGGAACAGAAAATAAGCCCAGTTTTGACAAAGAAAATCTATCTAGGTGTCCTATGACAACTTATATGAATAAAAATCAAGTAGAAACCCACAAGGAATTATGAGAATGGATGAATCAAGGAAATGAATTTCAGAAATCACCTTGTCTGCCTTTTTCTAAGCAAAAGAAGGAAATAAATACTATGGAAAACCAACCATTTAATCTCCAGATTATAACAGTGTGACTTCGGGGATTTGGAGGCTACCTGCTGGCCACACTTTGCCCAATCTTGCCCTAGAAAAGTTAGCATAGCTGCTTTTTTCATTTTCATTTTTTCATCTAGTTTGTTCAAAAGCCTTGTTGCTTCTCGGTAATAACACCAACATGAAAAATTTGCTGTTGTTAAAAAAACCTTTCCAGAGGATTGTGAACATAAAATTCTTTCCAGTAATTATGAATTTTTCAAAAATGTCAAAAGCATTTATCATTCATTAAACCAACTCACATTTATTTTGCTTCTTTATTTACTTTTTATCTAATGAAACACCATCTTATATTTTATTTAAATCATAAGTCATGGATCAAGGTATAACAGTACAATAAAATATTGTATTTTCTATTACTGCATAAAATAATAATAATGTCTTTCATTGTCAGCCTTTTGAAGTAGGATTTTTCCAGAAAAGTTCTCTATAAAAGAATGACCTCTTTGTAATCAGAAAAGATTGGATTCTATTTTTTTTTTTTTGCCACACTCAATGTAAAATAATTAAAGTCATCAGGTTAAATCCATTTTTGAATAATATTTGCATGGCACAGAATAAAATAGCACATTTTCATGTAGGGATATCAAAATATTTATTACATGTAAACTGTACACTGCTTTTTGAAAAAATCCATGGGTGAAGGCCTTGATTGATTTTTTCCCCCTTAATTGAATGAGCAGCATCAAAAAACACCTTCCTTGTTATCAAAGAAAGAATTGAAGCATTGGTTGTGGTCAGAAGTGGTATTCAGCAGGTTCTCACCAGTTCTGGAGAACCAGTAGCAGAAATTTTGAGTAGTTTGGAATACTTCCTGTGACTGGCCCTTCCCCCATCTATTCTCTGCCTCCCGAGTTCCAGCTGATTGGCTGGGTCTTCTTTTGTTGCCCTGCACAGGAAAACGGAGCTGGAAAGTAGGTTAGTGGGGTGGGGAGGGAATGGGGATTTTAGAATATGGGGTAGGAATGGGGTAGGAATGGGGCAGGAGTGGAGATTTTACAGTATCTTTTCCCTGCCACACCCACCAAGCCACACCCACAGAACCGGTACTAAAAAAAATTGAATCCCACCACTGCTTGTGGTCAACACCTGATATTGTATCTATAAACATAAAATTAGGACAATTTTGTTCTTTTGATTAGAATAGAATTTTCATTTAAATCAGTTTGGAGTTAAATAATGCATATATTGAATCCACACATCATACAATGCCATAAAATGGTTTGCCTTGTTTTGATTTATATGTTGTATAAGCATTGTGATTTGCAAGCTTTGTGGTGTGTGAGCATTGTGGTTTGTAACTATGTTTATAGCTTAGCATTTATGTAAAATTCACAATTTGGTTTATTACTTAGCTAAGTATATTTTGTGCCTGGACAAGTGCTGCTTCTGAGTGCAAATTTGCTACAAAAGATGGGTTGAGATCTCTTAGCCATCTTTCTGGATCCTCATAGCTCTGGCACTCAACGAATTAGGCCGAGCCAAGATATTTCTGCATAATGTTCAGCAAATGTTACTTAAAGCTATTGGGGATTTTTAAAAGCTCATCTTAATCTTCAGTCTAACGGAAAGGTGACACTTTTAGTATATTTTAAATGCTGCTAATGGTTCCCCAGATCCTGTCATCTGTTCCCATCATTAAATGAGAAAGAGATTTTACAGACTACATTGCATCAATGCAGCAGGAGCAACACGGACATTATAGGTTGTAGGGTGCTCTCCCCTGTCTCATCTGCTGCAGGAATATATTTATTAACCATTGAAAGCCAAGCAACAACAGCAACAGACAGGCTGAAAATTCCTTCAACAGAGAGTCCCAGAAACTTTAGGCCATTGCTGAAAAGGCTCAATACTATCTTTGAAAAATGTCAAGCAAAATCTCAGTAGGTGGGTGGAGGTAATTCTCAAGACAATATGTTTCCAGACCATTTAGGACTCATGCGAAATGCTCCAGAAATGGAATTGTTTGCTTCAATGTCTCATAATGATTGGAATTTGAACTGGACAAATGGAAGATGGCAAACTGGTCCCCAATCTGTCCTGACTGCTTCAATGAGTGATTAGTGTAAGAATCAGAGGTGGTATTCAGCAGGTTCCGACCAGTTCTGGAGAACCGGTAGCGGAAATTTTGAGTAGTCCAGAGAACTGGCAAATACCACCTCTGTCTGGCCCCGCCCCCATCTATTCTCTGCCTCCTAAGTCCCAGCTGATCGGCTGGGTCTTCTTTTGTTGCCCTGCACAGGAGAATGGAGCTGGAAAGCAGGTTAATTGGGTGGGGATGGAATGAGGATTTTACAGTATCTTTCCCCTACCATACCCCCCAGCCATGCCCACCAAGCCACACCAATTGAACCGTTAGTAAAAAAAAAAATGAATCCTGTCACTGGTGAGAATGTCAAGCAATGATCGTGTGTTGCCACTGCACCTGGACCAGAAGGTTAAAGTGAAAGAGGAAACTAACCCAGCCTTCACATGATTTTCCCCAGGAATTGCATGCAAATGTGAAAGAGCACTGGATAAAAATGTTGGTTCTTATTACTTCCCGCTAGTCAGCAAGGGATACCACAGGAATCTCCCAACTTTCCAAGACCATCACATTCACATTAAACCCTATTCTGTTCAGGCTGTCCTGAAGATATACGTACGTATTTATTAACAGTTTCTCTACTTACTGCAAGAGATATTCTCTGGGTGGTAAGTCCAGAGGATAGTACCCTCCGTGCTATCTTCTGAATAGATGAGCCAGTGAGTAGAAAAACTATTAATAAATACAACATTTATAAAGAAAGGCATAATACTGTCTTCATTTTGATGAAAACAGTATTACATCATTGTGGGAGTTACACAATGTTAGACCATTGTGACTGAAAGCATCGTTACACTATTGTAAAACAAGCTTTAATATTTTTTTTTGTAAATGCTTTGATGTCACAGTGTCCAACCTCCACTCCAGGTTTGATCAGTTCTGGAGAACCGGTAATGGAAATTTTGAGTAGTTCAGAGAACCAGCAAATATCACCTTTGACTGCAGATTTTACAGTATCCTTCTCCTGCCATGCCCACCAAGTCACGCCCACAGAACCAGTAATAAAAAAAAATTGAATCCCACCACTGCCCCCCTCAAAAATCCACAATTGGTTTCATGGTATTATTTGCCCCCCCTACCCCTTTAGATGCTGCTGACTGCTTCTGTCCTCAGCCCAGCAAGGTGAACCATAGATTCTTTGGAATTCAGAAGTAATGGCCACACAAGCATGAGTATTTATTCCAAGAACAGTATAGTAAAATAACACAACATAAGACCACAATAAAAGAATAGTTAGAAATGTTACATGACACCAGATAGTAATATAAGAACATTCAAGACAAAAGGAATATAATAAGGCAAAGAATTTAAAAAAATTACACCTCTTCGGCCAATCAGGGAATCTCAAGAGATGATGTAGGTGGATCCCTTCAAAGACAGAAAACAAACATCATTAACCTTTTTTGATTGACATTGATATTCCATTCCATGAAAGTTCTTAACTAGCTTAGATAAGCTTTGAACCATCATTATACTTGTTTTGTTGGTCTCATCTCAGTTGAGTTTGCCAAGGGCAAGTATGTCTTCTGCTGCTTGGGATGCTTGGCATTGTCCTGTCAAGAATAAGCAATATTCGTTTTCATTAGGTGGTGATGAGACCATGTCCAAGTTAGGAATATCTGTTTCACAAGGGTTTTTGACTGACAATGAGAAAAACCATTTTAATCCCAATAGGTGTTCCACCAAAAACAAGGGAAAGCAAAGTTTACCCATGTGTAAGCCTTTTGTGACTAAATTAAATGCTTGCTTAATTCTGTATTAAAAGCCAGTTGGACTAGTAGTTAAGGAGCCAGGCCATAAATTTAGAAAGTGAGTTCTAGTCCCATCTTAGGTACAAAGTCAAATGGGTTACCTTGGGCTAATCACTGTCTCTCTGCCCTAGGAAGGAGGCAATGCAATCCACTTCTGGGGGTGGAGGGAACCCTTGCAAAGAAAATTTGTTGAGGTGTTCTCCAAGAATTGGACATGATTAAGAACAAAAAAATCTGTATTATATGTTCAACCACTACATAAGAATATAAAAATGTATCTATCATGAATCCCTAGGAAATAGTGCACTATTTCATGAAAGTTGCTGGAACAATATTTATAGCTCAGGATGGCAAGAGGCCTCATCTACCAGAAGTTGGATAACAGTTATTCCAAGCAGCTTAGTCAGGCAAATAGGACTAGTAAATTGGGATCCATCACCAAAATAAAACACCGAGTTATGCCAACTGCCTCCAATCATTCATCAGTCTGGAACCCATATTACGTATCTGATATTAACGCAGTAGAGAAAGTCCAGAAATATTTCTCCACTCCTCTACTCATTGCAGAATACCTTATGCCACCAGACTTGAAATTCTAGACCTAGAAAACCTAGAACTATGCCACCTTCGGTCCTATCTAAGTATAGTATATAAAATCATACATTGCAAGGTCCTACCTGTTAATGAGTACTTCAGCTTCAATCATAACAATACAAGAGCACACATTCATGGTTAACCATACCAAACTTGATTGCAGGAAATACAACTTCAGCAACAGAGTGGTCAATGTCTGCAATACTCTACCTGACTCTGTGGTTTCTTCCCTGTCAAGTATGGTCGGTGGGTCCATTAACACACGAGGCTCAAGTAGTGAACAGCTCTTTATTAAGGAAGCAGATTCTGAGACAGAGAAGCCTAGCCGTGGCAGCCCTTTATATAGAGCTGGCTGAGGCCAGGCAGCCTATGACAGTCTTTTAAGCTTGCTGCGCTTGGTTTTACCCAATCGCGGCAAGCCTCCTATGAACCAATCAGGAATGCTTATATCGTCCAATCATGGCCCGGCTTTTCTGGACCAATGGGAATGCAGGTCTTCAAGCCTGCTAGTATGGAACACCCCTCCCCTCTTGGTTCCGTCCAAGGGGCGGGGTAACGTAGTCACGCAAGTAGGCGGGTCTTCGCACCTGCCTACTTGACTTGCACAGTTCATAATGTCTCTGGTCGTCGTCAGGTTCGGACGGGCTCCGCGTCGCTCTCAAGCTTCTCGATGGAACTGCCTGGAAGGGTGAGCCGGTCCTATAGCTGCGACTCCCGCCTGGTGACTCCGGGTTGGTTGAGTCGTTCGCTCTGCTGCTCCCGCCTGGGCTTTCTGGGCTGGTAGAGCTTGTCCAGCTGCTGCTTCCAGGCGAAGTACCCGTCTGCCACGGTTTTCTGCTGGCTGGTAAGTATTGTTGGTTTAATGTCTGGTTTTTATTTAATGTGTGTGGGGGGGGTGTTCTGCTAGCGCAGTTACCGGTTCTTTTCCTGAGTTTGGGGTTCCCTCCCCCCCACTGGTTTCTTGGTTAGCGTCTGTGAGGGGAAGGGCAGCCAGCCTGGACCTAAGCTGGTCAATATGTCGTTTCCAACACCTACCACCGGTGGTCTCGAGCTGGTAGGAACGAGCACCCGTGATTTGGGTAATTTTTGCAGGGAGCCATAGTGGGTCCCCTGTAAAGTTTTTGGCAAAGACGGTATCTCCTACTTTGAAAACGCGGTGCTTGCTGCTGGAGCCAAGGGGTTTCTCCGGGGTGTAAGCAGGGTGTAGGCGGCCCAGAGGTGACCGGAGTCTTCTGCCCATCAGCAATTCAGCTGGGCTTTTGTTGGTAGTGTTGTTTGGTGTGATGTGTTGTAATAGAAGCATTTTGGTGACTTTCTTGTGGATGCTGCCATGCTCCATTTTTTGAAGAGTTTTTTTTGTAAATTGAACCATGCGTTCAGCTCTGCCATTCGCCGCCGGGTGAGCTGGCGATGTTAATGCGTGTCAGATGCCGCGATCTGCCAAGTATTGCTCAAAAGCCAAGGCGGTAAACTGGGGTCCATTGTCAGATACTATCACATCTGGCAGACCATGCGTGGTGAAAAGTTTATTTAATTTCTTGATGACAGCTTCCGTGGTGGTAGATTTCATTTTGCTCACTTCGAGCCAATTCGAATAAGCATCAACAGTTATTAAAAAGGTATGTCCCTTGGTTGGCCCTGCGAAGTCAATATGGATGCGCGACCAAGGGCCTCTGGGTGTCTCCCATTCTAAAGGTGGGGCTTTTGGGGGAGCCGAGCAAGTCTCTTGGCATCTGTTACAAGCGGCGACCCAGGTTTCAATTTGTTTGTCCATGCCTGGCCACCAAGCGTAGCTCCTGGCCAGGGCTTTCATACGTACAATGCCTGGGTGCCCTTCGTGTAGCAATTCTAAAACTTTTTTCTGTAATGTTTCCGGTATTACCACCCGGTCTCTCCACAAAATGCAACCCCTTTGAGAGAAGAATTCAGTTTGTCGGTTTTTAAATGGCTTAAAGAGTTCGTTTTGCTCACTGTCAGGCCAGCCCCTCTCCACCCAGCTGAGAACTCGCGCCAAGCGTTTGTCCTTTCTCGTTTCATGGGCAATGTCTTGCGCGGTCAATGGTGGCATGGATACCATTTCAATTTGCAAAATTGGTAATGTGGGTGCTGGGTCATCTTGCAAATCTGGTAAGGGGGAGCGGCTTAAAGCATCGGCATGCAAGGTAGTCTTGCCTGGGCGATGTATTAATTGGTAAGTATAAGCGGCAAGAAATTCAGACCATCTTGTCATTCTAGGTGACAGGATGTGTGGAGTGGGTTTGTTGCCCGCCAAAATGCCAAGTAGGGGTTTATGGTCTGTAATAATAGAAAATGTCCTACCATAAATGTATTCGTGGAATCTCTTTACTGCTGAAACGATGGCGAGGGCTTCTTTGTCCAGCTGGCTGTAGTTCCTCTCTGGCTTGGACAGGGTTCTGGAGAAAAATGCAATGGGAGCCTCTGTTCCATTTGGCAAAGTGTGGCTTAAGATTGCGCCAACACCAAAAGGTGATGCGTCGCAAGTAACAGTCAGTGATAGGGTTTCGTTATATTGAATGAGGACTGCGTCTGAAGTTAAAAGGTTTTTTATTTGTTGGAAAGCGTGTTCTTCTCGCCGTCCCCATATCCAGGAAGCCTTTTTATCGAGGAGTCTGTGCAAGGGTTCCACTACAGTGGCTTTCTGGGGTAGGAAAATATTATAGAAATTAATGAGTCCAAGGAAAGCTTGGAGGTCCGTTTTGTTTTTTGGTCTGGGGGCTTCTTTGATGGCTCTTAGTTTTTTGTTGGTAGGGTGAATTCCTTGTTTGTTGAGGAGGTATCCGAGGAATTCAACCCTTTCTGTACATAATTGACACTTTTCTTTTTTTTACCTTGAGGCCGGAGTCTTTAAATTTTTGAAGGACTGCCCTGAGTCGTTTTTCTAATTGTTTCTTATTGGGGCTGCTACTAAAACGTCATCGAAATAGGGTACGACTCCTTTAATTCCATGCAGCAGTCTTTCCATTAGGCTCTGGAAGACCCCGGTGCAACGCTGACTCCAAATTGGAGTCGGTTGCATTTGAATGCCCTCGATGTGTCACGATAGTTTGAGCCTCAGCGGTTTCAGCATCAACTGGCAGTTGTTGATAGGTTTGTGCCAGGTCGAGCTTTGCAAAGATTCTGCCACCCCCCAGTGAGTGTAGGAGATGTTAGACTACTGGCACGGGGTAGGCACTTTGCTGGAGAGCATGGTTGAGGGTGGCCTTGTAGTCTCCACAAATTCTCAGGGAGCCATCTGGTTTGATGGGGGTGACAATTGGTGTTTCCCATCGGGCATGGTCTATAGGTTCTAATACGCCTTGTGCAATGAGCTTATTTAATTGCTCATCTATTTTCGGCTTGAGCGCAAATGGCACTCGGCGCGGTTTGAGGCGGATGGGAGCGTTGTCAGGGCTAAGATTAAAGGAGATTGGGGACCCCTTGTACTTGCCTAAAGTGTCATCGAAGACCTCTTGGAAGTCCCGTACGAGTGTGGCTTCCCAATCTTCATCATCTGTGTGGTTAATACCTGCCATCTCGATCCCCAGCGGTGTGAACCATTGCAAGCCGAGTAGACTGGGGCGGTCCTTATCAACGATTGTGAGTGGTAGGGTATTGGTACGGTTTTTGAAGGAAATCTTGAAGTGCCCTGTACCGGCAACCAGGATGCAGTTCCCTTGATAGTCCCTCAAAATCAGTTTCTGGTCGCTTAGTTCTTCGCAGTGTATGGTGGGTATCAGGTGTTTTATGGTCCGCCAAGAGACCATAGAGAGGTAGGAGCCAGAGTCTACTTCCATGGTGCATGGCTGGTTTTCAATGGCGACCTCAATACGTATCTTTTGTGCGTCGATTGAGGAAGCGTTGCCAATGATAATCGTTTGGTGTGTTTCTTCCCTTCTTGGTGCGTCATTGAACTTCTTGGTTCGACTATCCCGGTTCCATCTGTTGTCAGTTGGGCGGTCCCGGTTTTTGGTGGGGGTGCCATCGAGTCTTCTCGGGCTGTTTCCTCGACGTCGGGGGCTGAAATTTCTTTTGTTGCGGCATACTTTGGCAATATGCCCTTGCTTCTCGCAAAAATGGCAAACAGCGTCCAAGAATTTGCATTCGGAACGCGGGTGATTTCCTCCACAGCTGGCGCATTGGTACCCTGACTTACGACCGCGCCGGTCTCGCCGCTTGCGTTCCGATTGAAGTCTGTGAATTTCTTCCTCTTCACTGTCAGAAGGGGATTCGATGTCGCCATGGTGGGTGGAGGTCGCGAGTTTTTCTGGTGCGGTAGTCGTCTCGCTGGCTGATTGGCGGTCGGTTCCGTTTGAATGCTGCATTCGCACCGCTGACTTACGGGTGGCTTCGGCTGCGGTGGCTTCGGCTATGGCATCAGTGAGGGAGATGTCACCCTTGGCCATCAATCTACTTTGGAGTGTTGGGTGTTTCAGACCAAGGACGACCCGGTCGCGCATGGCCTCGTCCAGGTTAACGAATCCACACAAGCCCCCTAGGTCCCTCAGGTCGGCTACGAACTCACCGATGCTTTCACCCTCGCGCTGATCATGCTGATAGAAGTCGTGTCTTCGGATGAGAGTTGGCACAGCCGGAGCGTAGTGGTTCCGGAGGATGGGAGCTAAGGTGTCCCAATCCATTGTCTTGACATCTGCAGGTTTCGCTAGTGCCTTGGCCATTTTAAAAAAGGCCGGTCCACAGTGCGTTAAGAAGACCGCTCGCTTCTTGCTGCCGGTAGCGTCCTTTAAGTTGTTGGATTCTAAAAACATTTGGAAACGATCAATGTAGGACTCCCAGTCCTCGCTGGCTGGGTTGAATGGTGCGGGTGGCGCGGCGCTGCTGGCCATTTCGCTGGTCGTCTCTGCGCTACTTGCCACATGCTAATCAGCCCAGTTGTCTCAGAATCCCATCCTCGTCACCAGTGTCAAGTATGGTCGGTGGGTCCGAGGGCTTCCGGTTTGTCGGCCGCGGCGGCAGGGATTTGCGGCTGCGCGATCCCTGCCGCGCTAGCCGTTTTTGGGGCTCCGACCCAGCCGGGCACGGAGCTAGCTGCCCTGCAGGGGCAGCTGAAGGTAGGGGGATCCGGAGAAGGGTTTGGGGGTGCTGCAGACCCCTCCTGGCCGGCAGAACTCCCTTTTCCCAGGACGGTGCAGCGGCGGTCTGTAATGGCCGCCACAAAGAAGCTGGCAGCCGGGTAAGAATGCGCAGGAGGAAGTGGAGAAAGTGATTGAGAGGAGAAAGTTTTTCTTGGCTCCTAGGACTCTAAGACATATCTAATAAAATTCCTGAAAAGTATGACTTTCTGAATTATACCTGCCAGAAGAGGAAAAAAGCGGCTGTGAAGGTGCTGAAAGGATAGCTTTCCCTCTTTTCCTACGGAATAAATAACTGGATATTAAGAAACCTATTTCTTTTAGGTGAAAATTGATTTTAAGCGATGAGTGGGAAGAGAGAGGATTAAAAAGAAAACATTTGTATGCTAAGATTTGTTGGAGCAGATGCCTTAAGGATTTGAAGACTAGAATATATTGCAATAAGATTTTAAACAGATTTGGACTTTCTTTCTCTTGGATTGATATTGCCCCAGAAGGAGAAAGTGAGAATTCTGCCTTGGTTTGGACTGACTGATAACTTTGGGACTGTTTTATTTTTTTTTTTTTTTTCTTTTGAATATTCTGGTTGTTGTAAGAAGAAAGAAGGGGAAAGAAAAGAAAAGATTTATAATGGCTCTTTCTGTTGAGGAACTAAGAAAAGAATATGAACAAGCAAAAAAAAATGGTAAAGATGGTGTGGAAGAAGCTTTCCTTTTCTTAGAAATGGCGCTTATTAATTATCAACAAACATTACAACAGATGAAGACAGCAGAGGAACAAGAAAGAAAGAAAGGAGCCATCTTTAATGAATCTCAGAACTTGATCCAGAAAGAAGGAAGAGAGAAAGAAAAGAAAAGAAGAGAAAAGAAAGAAAATTAAAGGACTTAAGGACTTAAGATCTAAAAAACATTTAAGAAAGGGAAAAATAAGGTGCAAAACCAATATGATGATAGTAAACAAAAGGGAAAAGGAATACGACAGAGAAGGGAAGCTGGCAAGGCAGAGGCTAGAAGAAGGGGGTAGAAAGGTTTGTTGGGAGAAGAAAGAAAGGGAAAAGGTGGAGAAAAGCTACAATGTCTTGAAATTAAATGAAAAAAAGAAGCTTTTTTTGGATAATGGATAAAGTATAATTTTTTTTAAAAAAAAGATTTTGCAAGGTACATAAGATGAGATGGTAGTATTGTAATGATTTAAGAGTTGATAAGAGATTAAAATGTTAAAATGTTTAAAAATGATTGGCTTTAAAACTTAATAATAGGGGAGGTTTAGAATATTGTTTTAATTAAAGAGTTTAATAAGACTATGGTATTGATGTTATTATAAAATTTTTATTATAGTATCTTTTTTTAATATTTGGATTTATTGTCTAATTATGTACTTAATTATGTTGGATGTATTAGTTAGATAGAATGTACCAAGCAAAATCGGATTGGGTATTAGATATTATTTTAAAGATTAATTTGATTAACTTAGGGGGAGATAGAAAGGCATCAGACTCTGATTAATGATTCCAGGAGAAACTTATTTTCTTTTTTTTTATAAGGAATGAGACAAAGGGATGATAAAAAATGGACAAAAGATATAAATATAATGATTCAAATTAAGATGATTAATTAAGATAGAAGTAAGAAGTGTGAAATATGTGGGGAAGTTAATATAGAAGGCTTAGAATGGTAAATAAAATAAGTAATGATATGTAAGATGAGCATGAATATAATTGAAGTCCATGAAGAGAGAGACACCTGGGTCCAAGTTACTTTCCAAAAGATTTTTTTATGTTTTGTGTGTTGTGTGTATATGTCTTTTTGGGGGAGAATTAGTTAAAAATTGTAGAAATATAGATTGAGAATAATGGTAACTAAGTCAGAAAGAAACAGATGAAATAATAATAATGATATTGAATAAGACTAAAGAGAAGTAAAGAGAAATTGAATAAGAGGTTTTGGTATGTTGTATGGAAATGGTTTAAAACAGAATTATAATTTATCTGACTTGTTAAATTGACAATGAAAAAAGGTTTAAACATGTAATGAATAATGACAATTTGTGTGTTTTAAAAATTAATAAAACTTGTTTAAAAAAAAAAAAAAAAAAAAGTATGGTCGGTGGGTCCATTAACAGACGAGGCTCAAGTAGTGAACAACAGCTCTTTATTAAGGAAGCAGATTCTGAGACAGAGAAGCCTAGCCGCGGCAGCCCTTTATATAGAGCTGGCTGCGGCCAGGCAGCCTATGACAGTCTTTTAAGCTTGCCGCGCTTGGTTTTACCCAATTGCGGCAAGCCTCATACGAACCAATCAGGAATGTTTATATCGTCCAATCACGGCCTGGCTTTTCCGGACCAATGGGAATGCAGGTCTTCAAGCCTGCTAGTATGGAACATTCCCCAAGCCCCAAAAACTTTAACCTTAGACTGTCTACTATTGACCTCACCCCTTTCCTAAGAGGTCTCTGTAGGGAGCGTGCATAAGCGCACCAACGTGCCTACCGTCCCTGTCCTATTGTTTCTTTTATTTTTCTTATATGTATTCATAACTATGTTTATACTTATACCTATTATCTTGTAAGCAATTGACTAAATAAATAAATTAATTAAATTAAACATTTTTAAATGTATACTCAGCATATGAAACCTGAAGTTCAGAGGTGGATGTTCATACCGGGGACAAAATACTGAATATGATGAACAGCAGGGTGGAGCAACTACATCAACAGGAAATTCAAAGAATATGAAATTTAGTTTACATTCAGTGACAGAAAGGGAGGGGGTGTGGGAAATAGATAAAATGTCGGTGAAAATTAATGTGAAATACAGAGCAGATGTGGGAAGAGTAGAGTAGATGTAAAGTATTTTTCCCCTAACTAAATGAAAGCATAAATGGAAGTGGACAAATTGTGCTCTCAGTTCTGTTTCTGCTAACATTAATGGCACTTTGCCCACAAAGCTAAAATTGGGCATTATATCATATTGACATTTAAGGGCAAAATATTAGTTGGTGCAAAAGAGGAATAACTCTGCTAAAAGTCTGATTACTTATAACCAGCTGACTACAAGAATTTGTTCATCTCAACCAAGCCATGTGCAATATATCATTCCACAAGTACATCATTATGCTTCAGTTGGGCTAACATCAAATTGTCGGAAATGGCAGAATGAGGGTATTGCAGTAAAAAAAGTGAATGCTATGAAATTAGAGTTTAAGAAAAAGCCAGTTGGACTCTCAAGGGTGATAGATTTGTCTGTCATTTTAAACAAGGATTGCCTGTGCTTAATTGTGAAATCTTTTTAAAAAATCCAAGAATCAAGAATATAACATAGCGGCTTTGTTAGAATAACAAATGGGTTATGGGGTGAGCAATATAATGTGTACAGCTCAACCCATTTAGAGATATTGTTTGGGGCCAACTTTCTTTCTTTTATCTGCTGTGTTATCTGCAATTCAACCATTAAATAATCGTAAAAAAAGAGAATGTCTTTGAACATGCCTAAAGCACAATTCTATCATTAGCAAGGATACTAAACTCTTTTTTCTGTCTAACCAACAGAGATGTAGACAACACACACACACACACACACACACACACACACACACACACGAGCCTTCCCCACAAGCTTTCCCTCTTTGCTTTGCTCTTGTTTCTCTATTTTTCCATCTTACCTTCATCAGTGGCATCTAGCTAATCTTAGTTCAGAAATTAAACTGAGCCGGACTTGATTAGTACTAGATGGATGACAGCAGAATTCCAGGTCTGAAAGCTAGAATGGGAGATAAATTGAAAATATATCATAAAAAAAAAAGAGGCCAGCACACTTGCAGCTTTAAAAACTCCTGAGATGAGAATATTTTATTTCTCTTTTCCTTTTGATCCGCTCCCATCTAAATAAAGATGGATGATATTGTTGAGGTAATTCCCCGTTAGGAGAATGAGCGCACACAGGGAGACGAAGTGAGAGTGGTGAAGAATAACACACAAACAACACACAACTACATTGTATAGTAAAATGTAGGTTTTACTTCCAGTAAACGGTTAAGCAAAGTCCAAACACAGTCCAAGTCATTCACAGTTAAAGCAGTCAGTTTTCAGTCCAGGGATAATCCAAGAACAAAATCCAGTATCAAAAACAGTTTTTTTACTACCAGTTCTGTGGGTGTGGCTTGGTGGGCATGGCAAGGGAAGGTTACTGCAAAATCCTCATTCCCTCCCCATTCCTGGGGGAATGTTGTTGAAAAATCCTATTCCCTCCCCACCCCACTAACCTGCTTTCCAGCTCTGTTCTCCTGTGCAGGGTAACAAAAGAAGACCCAACCAATCAGCTGGGACTCAGGAGGCAGAGAATAGATGAGGGAAGGGCCACTCAGAGGTGGTATTTACTGGTTCTCCAAACTGCTCAAAATTTCCTCTACCGGTTCTCCAGAACTGGTCAGAACCTGCTGAATACTACCTCTGGGTGATATGCTGACTCAGTAAACCATTCAGAGAGAGGCTGTAAAGCACTGTGAAACAGTATATAAGTCTAAGTGCTATTTCCTCTTTCACATGGTCTGTATAACAGCAGCCAGCCCACATGCCCACCAATCTTTCAGCATCTGGGATGACCCAGGGTGGGATACAAAATAAACACAGTCACAAAAAACAGGTGAAGCCCCTTTTATTCCTTCACTTTGCTTCCAAGCTCCAAATACTCTTGACTGGAGGCAAAAAAACTCCCACACAAGCAGTTACAAGAAGGAGGAAATGCTGTTTAAATTATAAAGAGTAAAAAACAACACAAACCAGGCAAGATAAGGGCTTGAAGACATCCACAGATATCAGAACACATACTGGGAAGGACGCCAAACTCAGAGAGGAACAACAAACTAGAGATATTTCCATGCTTTGTTTCCAGCACTGGCCCATATGCATGTCCATCCTCTTATTCAGCTGCAGCCCATGAAGAGGATTAATGCCCTCTCTTCCCGTATAGACCACATCTCTCCCTTATCATCTCCTCCCTGTGTGCCATAGGATGGAGAGGGGACGGGCCTGGGTCCTCCTCTGACTGCCCAGCCCGCCTCTGCCCTTCCTCAGCCTCCTCCACAACCTCCAGAGCCACACTTCCACTCCCTGTGAGCTGTTCCTCCTTTCCCTCAGTCAGTCTCCACCAGGGGCATGACAGCATCTTCCATGTCCTCAGTCACTGCTGCATTTGAAGTCAAGTGTTGCATTCCAGCTGCACCTACTACCCTTCTCGCAAGTCTTTGTGGCTGGAAATCATAAATGTGCTTCTTAATCACAACCATAAAAAAATCATTTTTTTTAAATGTGAGGACTACAGAGGTTGAGAGGGAATAATGAGAAACAAAATCCAATCTGAGGGAGTTTAGACAGGGAAAAGCTGCACTACAATAATATATGGGTGGGAATCATTTTAATCTTTCATGGGAGTTGTTGCAATTCCAGTTCACAGAAGAAATTACTGTATAAACCATATTCCCTTTCACTAAATATCACCATACATTGAAACAGATACAAAAAAAAGGTCCAAAAAGCAGTTACAGTTGTGCTCATAAGTTTACATACCCTGACAGAATTTATGATTTCTTGGCCATTTTTCAGATAATATGAATGATAACACAAAAACTTTTCTTTCACTCATGGTTAGCGGTTGGCTGAAGCCATTTATTGTCAATCAACTGTGTTTACTCTTTTTAAATCATAATGACAACAGAAACTACCCAAATGACCCTGATCAAAAGTTTACATACCCTGGTGGTTTTGGCCTGTTAACATGCACACAGGGTTGGCACAAAGGGGTTTGAATGGCTATTAAAGGTAACCATCCTCACCTGTGATCTGTTTGCTTGTAATTAGTGTGTGTGTATATAAAAGGTCAATGAGTTCCTGGACTCCTGACAGACCCTTGCATCTTTCATCCAGCACTGCACTGATGTTTCTGGCTTCTGAGTCATGGGGAAAGCAAAAGAATTGTCAAAGGATCTGCGGGAAAAGGTAGTTGAACTGTATAAAACAGGAAAGGGATATAAAAAGATATCCAAGGAATTGAGAATGCCAATCAGCAGTTTCAAACACTAATCAAGAAGTGGAAAATGAGGGGTTATGTTAAAAGCAAACCACGGTCAGGTAGACCAACTAAAATTTCAGCCACAACTGCCAGGAAAATTGTTTGGGATGCAAAGCAAAACCCACAAATAACTTCAGGTGAAATACAGGACTCTCTGAAAACATGTGGTTTGGCTGTTTCAAGATGCACTATAAGAAGGCACTTGAAGAAAGATGGGCTGCATGGTCGAGTCACTAGAAGTAGTCATTTACTACGCAAATGCCACAAAGTATCCCTCTTAGAATACACCAAACAGCACAGAGACAAAAGCCTCAAACCTTCTGACACAAAGTCATTTGGAGTGATGAGACCAAAATTGAGCTTTTTGGCCACAACCATAAATGCTACATTTGGAGAGGAGTCAACAAGGCCTATGATGAAAAGTACACCATTCCTACTGTGAAACACGGAGGTGGATCGCTGATGTTTTGGGCATGTGTGAGCTACAAAGGCACAGGAAATTTGGTCAGAACTGATGGCAAGATGAATGCAGTATGTTATCAACAAATACTGGAGGAAAATTTGTATTCATCAGCCTGGAAGCTGCGCATGGACGTACTTGGAATTCCAACATGACAATGATCCTAAACACAAGGCCAAGTTGACCTGTCATTGGCTACAGCAGAATAAAGTGAAGGTTCTGGAGTGGTCATCTCAGTTTCCTGACATCAATATCATTGAGCCA
This sequence comes from Notechis scutatus, assembly GCF_049901735.1. Lineage (NCBI taxonomy): Eukaryota > Metazoa > Chordata > Lepidosauria > Squamata > Elapidae > Notechis > Notechis scutatus. The sequence continues at coordinate 270,422,689 of NC_142009.1, read as the reverse complement.
CTTGGGGAGATCTCAAACATGCAGTTTTCGAAACATACTACCATGCCGCAATAGCAACTTGGCTCAAAGACTGGGTTAATTTGATAAATAAAAGGATCTTAACATAAGAGGGATTTGATCTCCAACTTGGATGGCACGCATTTATGTGGGATGGAAAGAGTAAACATCACTCATATTTTCAAAGGCATTATATAAGGAGTGTGTTATTATCTATTTGGGAAAAGATTAAAAAATACACTATTTTAAGGTCCCACTTTGGTTATCTACAATGGAGGCAGTTACACATCCAAATGTTTTAGATTTTGATAATATTGTAAGATATAAAGACCTACTACATGAAACCGGAGAGTTAAAGGGTAGGAATCAAATACAAATCCAAGGAAAAGAGATAGCATGGTGGCCCTATGTACAGATACAGATGCATTATAAAAAAGATAGAGAACAATTTGGTTTTAATATGACCTACAAAGAATTAGACAAGATCTGGCACGGAGAGGAAAGGAAATTGATTAATAAAATATATAAATATCTTTTGGATTACAAATTAAAAGAAGAAACAGTTCAGGAATGTATGATAATTTGGGCAAAAAACATGGGCCACAGTATTGAACTAGACAAGTGGGAACATATTTGGGAAATAAATTACAAATTAACTATGTCAGTCTTGTACAAAGAGAATCTATATAAAATGGTGTATCGTTGGCATCTGCCACCTGCGAGACTGGCTAAGATGTTTCCAAACCTCCGGCCAAATTGTTGGAAGTGTAACTGCATCCAGGAAACATACTTTCATTTGTGGTGGACGTGTCCATATGCCCAGAAGTTTTGGAGAAATATTAAAAATTGGATTCTAAACATAACTAAACAAGATGTAAAATTTGAACCCGAAACCTTCTTGCTGGGTATGATAGATTTAAAAATAGAAGAAAAAAATCAATATTTAATCTTGCACATTATAATGGCAGCCAGAATAAGTTATGCCCAAAATTGGAAACTGCCTACTGTCCCTCCAGAGGAGATGCTCATTAAAAAAATTCACGAGTGCACAGAGATGGATAGCCTAACTAAATTATTAAAAAACAACAAAGATAGTGATTACTATAAAATTTGGTGTGAATGGTTAAAGAAAAAGCAATATTTGACAACTAGATAAGCTATGAAACTATGGAAGACATTCGTTTAATCATAAAGTATTCTGTGAAATTAAAACATTAAAAGAACGAGGAAGGTATTGTAACAAGGCAGATCACGTCAATGTTAGGGGGTGAAAAAAAGTGTATGCTCAATACCTGCTGCAAAATGTGTATGTGTGTATATATATATACACCATATATATATATATATTATATATATATATATATATATATATATATATATATATATATATATATATATGTATGGATCTTTGGTTATTCGGGTTTTCTCCCGCGTAAGATTGGAAGTATCTAGGCAACGTTTCGATGAAGTCTCATTCATCATCTTCAGGCTTCTGTCTTCAGCTCTGTGCTTCACTCTGAGAAGCACAGAGCTGAAGACAGAAGCCTGAAGATGATGAATGAGACTTCATCAAACGTTGCCTAGATACTTCCAATCTTACGCGGGAGAAACCCAAAAACCAAGATCCACATACAAACCCGAGAACCTCAGAAAACACACACACACACACACACACACACACACACACACACACATATATATATATATATATATATATATATATATATATATATATATATATATATATATAGTATTCGCTTTGTTAGGTATTTTCTCACGTCATATAGTTGTGCTTTTAAAGTTGTAGCAACGTTTGGCAGAATCTCATCTGCCATCATCAGGCTTCTGTATTGCCACCATACAGGCTTCCAATACAGAAGCCTGATGATGGCAGATGAGATTCTGCCGAAACGTTGCTACAACTTTAAAAGCACAACTATAATGACGTGGGAAAATACCCAAACAAAGCTGAATACCATACATGTAAGTACCCGTGAAAACTTAAGAAAACAAATACACACACACACACACACACAGAAGTGTGTATATACACACATTCTACAGAAGCCTGATGATGGCAGATGAGATTCTGCTGAAACATTGCTACAACTTTAAAAGCACAACTATAATGACGTGGGAAAATACCCAAACAAAGCTGAATACACAAAAAAAATACACAAAGAAGGCATACCTCTCAGACCCATAGTCAGCTCCAGAGGAGCACCACTACAAAACCTAGCTAAACACTTAGCAAAACAGCTACAGCACCATGCTGAAACAGCAGCTTCACATGTACAGAACTCATACCACTTCTTGGAAATGATCAAAGATCTACACGTGGAGCAAGAAGATCTGCTTGTAAGTTTCGACGTGGTTTCACTATTCACTCAAGTCCCAATAAAAGAGACCCTTGAAATCATCAAAAATAAATACCAACCAGCTAAACACCTCATGGAACTAACAGAACACTGCTTAACCAACACATATTTCATATACAAAGGACAAAGATACAAACAAATTGAAGGAGCCCCTATGGGATCACCACTGTCACCCGTCATTGCAAACCTGTTCATGGAAGAATTCGAATCCAGAGCCCTGGCCAATGCCATCCACAAACCCAAACTATGGTTAAGATACATCGGTGACACATTCGTGATTTGGCCCCATGGAAAAGAAAACCTAAACAATTTCCTAACACACCTAAACAGCACACACCCCAAAATCAAGTTCACCATGGAAACGGAAACAAACAAACAACTACCATTCCTAGATGTACTAATCTACAAAAAAACAGATGGCACACTAGGACACACCGTATACCAGAAGAAAATACACCAACCGCTACCTCAACGCCAAATCCCACCACTACCCAGCACAGATAAACTCCGTGGCTAAAACACTAATTGCCAGAACCAAACACCTGGCAGACAAGACACACATAAAGACTGAACTATGCACCCTGACTAAAGTACTGGCAGCCAACGGCTTCCACAAAACCAAAATCACCGGCTTGATCCACAAAAACACACTGAGACATAATGGAGACCCAGAAGATGAACAGACCTATGGAACAGCTGTCCTGCCCTACATAAGAGGTACTACAGACAAAATCAGTAAGATACTACACAGACATCACATCAAGACTGCCTTCAAAACAGACAGAAAAATAGCAGCCATCCTTAGAAACCCCAAAGATAAAATTGACCTGGAAAACCAAGGCATATACGAAGTCCCCTGTGCATCATGCCCGGCCACATACATTGGACAGGCTAATAGAAGAATAAGTACCCGCCTGGATGAACACAAAAATGCAGTCAAAAAGCTGGAACACACTTCCTCACTAGTCCAACACATGGAAGCCACAGGTCATAGCATCAACTTCAATGGCACCAAAACCCTAGCCACTATAGAAAACCCCAGCCACAAAATCATCAGAGAAGCCATAGAGGTTGAAAAAAGACCAGAAAGCATGAATAGAAGAGATGATTCCACCAGACTGTCAATCATTTGGAAGCCTGAACTCACAAACAAAAAAATCTCCACACCACTAGCCAGACAAGCACCTGGGCACAAACAGATCCCCCCTGATACCTCCAGCTCAAACACACCCCAACCAGGCACCCAGATGAAACCTAGCTTCCTAACTAATGATAGCCGTCCATTTACCTGGAGCCAAGCTGCACTAAAGGCCTCCAATAAAGTAACACAATGTTGCCAGCCAATCAAGATACAAAAAGAGCCACAAAACAGACAGAAGATATTAGAAACACCAATCAAGCAGAACACAGCAAACTCCAAGACCAATAAACACAGACCAAGACTCCCAACCAATCAGGATGAAGAAAAAACCATTCTGGCACAGCAATAGGCTGCCCCAAATTTAAATCTGAAACCACTGTAAAAGTCTGACTCACAGATGAACACTATACAGAAGCCTGATGATGGCAGATGAGATTCTGCCGAAACGTTGCTACAACTTTAAAAGCACAACTACAATGACATGGGAAAATACCCGAACAAAGCTGAATGCCATACATGTAAGTACCCGCGAAAACTTGAGAAAACATATATATATGTATTAACAAATAAACTGTCTAGATTTTAATATCTAGCTATGCTATATTCCTTTCTCTCTCCGTTCCTTCCAGAGTAATAAGTAACAAATGTTCTGCCTCAATATCCCCAAATATGATTGATACAAGAGTTGATGCACAAAAAGAAAACTAGCAGGTTGTCTTAGAAGATATAAGGAGCGAACTTCATGTTATTCTGAAGGTGTATTCTATTATATTTACAATTCCAGTTCATCTTTTCTAGTGTCTACTATATATCTGGGTAGGATTTCGAAATAGTCCGGACCTAGTTTTGTTAAACAGCAAAAAATCACAAATGAGAAGGAGAATAAACTAGGTACTCATCTCAATTCTCTTTCATTCAATCGCAATTTTGTATTTGGACTTGAATCAATAACTTAACGCAACAACATGCTCAGGGATTGTGTCGTTGACTTGCCAGTCGTGCTTCTCTGGGTGCAAAATCACCAGTGCACATATAAAAAGAGGAGGGATAGTAATATCGCAATGCTGTGACCTGCTTATTCCCCTTGTCACTCTGTAAATTCTCCTCCTCTCACATAAAGTGTTCCAATTATTTCATTGCAAGAAGCAATCACAAAATGGGAAGCCCCCAGTTGAGACTTCCAGGATTATCTTCAGGGAATGATAAAAAAAAAAGATGGCTGCAATGTTGCAATTAAAGGTTCTCCCATGTTTTATGTGCAGTACACATTTTAAAAAATGGACTTTTGATTGTAACTTCACGGCTTGACTTTTTTTTATCATACCATGCAGACATCCCTGGGCACTGCAGTAAAGTGAGTTGGCTATAATTGTTGGCTTTGTATCATTTGCCTCCTTATATAATGCAGGAGAAAGAAACATATGATTTTGGGTGGAAAATTTCAAAGAAATGTTTAAGCCCCCGTCCCCTTTGCCATATCATGGTCTAAATTTGAATTTGAATTTAAAAATTAGAAATACAGAAATTTAGATGAATTGTTTGAAAGCTTCCAGCAAGCTTTTGTAGATTTCTGTTAGCATGCATCTTGTTTGCTTGGATATTTATAGAATTGTTGCTCTCCTAAATTAAAGTAACAGGCTTGCCAAATGTTGCAAAACTTTTTATTTTTATTTTATCCCTCCTTATCTTTTAAAAATTTCTCAGGGAGGCAAAGATACCTCCTCCTCCTCCTCCCTCCTCCTATTTTCCCGACAACAAAAACCATATGAGATGGGTTGGACTGAAAGTGAAGGATTGGCACTCAGCTGGTTTTTTTGCTTAAGGCAGGATTAGAACTTACAGTCTCCTGGCTCCTGGGACCAACACCTTAACTACTTGGTTTTGATTTATATAAGCTGGATTTTGTAAGGATGTTTGGAAAAAGTTAAATAACATTTGAAATTATACAACCAACTTATGATAACATCAATAAAAAAAATACAAATTATTATGGTTCATCACAGAGACATCCAGATGTGCAGACTGGCTTTGGCATTTTTGTCTACCTATTGAGACCTTTCCTAGGACCTGGGAAAGGAAAATGTGGGTGTTTGATGGTGTTACAGATATTGTCGCAGGATGGAAGCTGTTCCGAGTAAAGCCACCTTTTGCAATTGATTGATGGTGCATTTGTCGAGGCCGATGGTGTTCAAGTGGTGTTCCAGTTGTTTTTGAGTTTGCACCCAAATCATCTATGACTATTGGGATGCCACAAATATACAGTGATTGAAAACAAATTATTAATATTATTAACATTATTAATGTTATTATATTTATTTGCCACCTATCTCACCATGGACTGCTCTAGGTGGCTCACAACCATAAAAATGAAGAAATAAAAAAGAAGTTTAAACAAAGCGAAAGTAAAATAATAGAAAAATAAAACAAACGGGGGAGGAAGCACCTCATTATGACTTAGAGGAGGTACTCAGCAGGTTCTGACCAGTTCTGGAGAACCAATAGCAGAAAGTTTGAGTAGTTTGGAGAACTGGCAAATACCACATCTGACTGGCCCTGCCCCCATCTATTCTCTGCCTCCTGAGTCCCAGCTGGGCCTTGGCTGGGTTTTCTTTTGTTGCCCTGCACAGGAGAATGGAGCTGGGAAGCAGGTTAGTGGGGTGGGGAGGGAATGAGGATTTTTCAACAACATTCCCCCAGGAATAGGGAGGGAATGAGGATTTTGCAGTAACCTTCCCCTGCCACGCCCACCAAGCCACACCCACAGAAGTGGTAGTAAAAAAATTTGAATCCCACCACTAATAGGACTAGTAAAAAAAGATGGGCATGGGAAGAGCAGAGAGTGGAGGGGGAATCTGTTGTCATTCTAGTAGCCATCTCCACAGGGACCAGGAAATAACTAGGAAATAGCAGAAAAGAGATGCCAAAATCATTAATCTCTTGCTGGCATCTACTGGTCATTTCATAATTTGCTTAACCATAAAGCAAACTATGACATCTTTAATGGCCTGAATTCTAGATAAAAGAATGAGCTCAAGTTGAGCTGAACTTGACTTAAGGTACTGTTCTTAGTAGCGATGTAGAAAAGAGATAATTTTTTATTTCAATTTTCCAGTCTAATCTCATCTAAAGCTCTGAAATTTCATGGAGATCTGAATCCTAACTTTCGATTAACTGAATCAGTCTTGCTTAAGATTTTCAAGATAGGTGAAGAACAAGCAAGTACCATTACTTGTGACATCTAAAGATCTACTTCCTCCTGCGTTATCATATCCATCCTAACAGGCAAGTTACGGTCAGGGGTGGGATTCTACCAGTTCGCACCTATACGCTAGAACCGGTTGTTAACATTCTAAACAGTTCAGAGAACCGGTTGTTAGAAGAAATTACCATCCTAATTCTGTAAGGAAGGCAGGAAGGAAACATTCTGGTGTTGCTTACAGAAACTGCCTCTCCGTTAACCCTTATTACATTCTTGGCAAGACTAGACTTCCTGTCTCAGGAACTTCTCTGGAGTTTTTTCCCCCCTCCTTTGCTGGTACTTTGCTTGTGTGGAGTGACCATTCAAAGTTACAATGGCACTGAAAAAAGTGACTTATGACCATTTTTCACACTTACGACTGTTGCAGCTTGCCCACAGCCATGAGAAGCCAGGCGAGGAGATGCGTGCCTCGATGTGAGTGATATTGAGTTGGCCATGCCCAGCCAATAACATGACCACCAAGCCACGTCCACCAAGCCATGCCCACAGAACCAGCTGTTAAAAAATTTGCATCCCACCCCTGGTTACGGTATTCTAAACTAATTAGGATGAATAGAAGGACCATGTCGATGGCCACACTCTCATCATAAAACACTTCTATGAGATGGGTATTTATGGGTTGCTTTATCATTATTAAATATTTAAGACCACCAACTTCCATAACTGAGTACTAAATACTCTATTAAAAGAAAGCATCAGCATTAAAAGTTTGTACATTATTTTGATTGGGGGGTGGGGAAGAGGTGGACTTTTAAAATGTCACTGAGAAGGTCCACTTACAACAAAGAATATGTTCCCAAGATTAGGAAGAGGAAAATTAATCCAAATACCACTTTTATTCAGGCAAGCTTGTTTCAGTGTATGAAACATAGTAATTCAAAGCTGACAGTGATGTGTTAATTATCTGCTTCAGATTTTATTATTTTAATCTTTTCCTAATGAATGTTTTAACCAATTTTCTGAATATTGATTATTGCCTTGAACACTATGGTAGTAAGTGAAAGGATGGAATATAAATTGTTCTAATAAATTAATACGTAGATATTTATATAGTGGCCCATTCTCATATATCACTGTAGGATTCAACATTTTCAGTTATAACTCATTTTGTTTGCTAAGAAATTGAGTAATTGCTTGCAGTAGAAGAAGATTTTAAGTAATCCAAATAAATTTTATTGCATATATCCAGTGTTTTATGTAAATTACAAAAACAAATGTTAACAGCCTTAAACACATCACACGGAGAAGGCCACCCAATTTTAAGCAATAGAAAAATCAGTTATATCCATTAAGGTTCTGCCATTAAGTACCATTTTTATTTCTTAACAACCACAAATAAGCCTGTCTTGAATTTGACCCATCGTTGATACCAAAAGAATTTGCCTTTTAAGTGATAGCTTGAAATATATACTTATATTTAAGATAACCTTATTGTCATTTTTTTACTATGTGTACACTGGCCCATATTAAAAATAAAATTATGTTGCTTGCTCTCAAGAGAAAGTATATATCTACCCAAACACATACATAACACACATATGCACATGCTATATACATTCATAAATATATACCTGCACCCATACATATATTTATATTAATCACTGTCCAGTTTGAATCCATAGTGGAAAGAGGAAACTTGAAAGTTCAAAGGGGACGTATACTTTGTAAGTCCAACAAAGTCAGCAATGGAAAATTATCAAATTCTCCGGTTTGATAGTTGGCTTAATATATCACTCTGGGCCATGAGGTGTCTGGCTTATTTCATCTTTGGCTTAGCATGTTGATGAAATCCATTGGTGTTTGTACACCAAATTCCTTTTATTAAGTCATGTTATATGAATCCATCATGTGCTTTAGTCAATAATCCATGGATAAGGAAGCCATAGTTGCATTAATTAACCAATCACAAGATCCTTGTTTTCTCTTAATGTTAAATATTTAGTTTCTTGCCTAGAAGAATGCAGAATCAACTGCATATTTATCTATGAAACATATCTTAATTAGAGTTCGTACTTTGAATAATGGAGAAAAAGCACAAGTATTTCCTATCCAACTATTTTTTTCTTCTCCTATGTTGTCTCCCTTGCTTGTTTTCACTTCTCCTGATCAAATGGCCCTATGAGGAATGATGAGCCAAAAGGACTGGCAGCTTCAGTACAGCCATCATATAATCATCTGGAAATCTAATTTATCTTTTATTTGGGCACCCTGCAACCATCTGCTGCAAAGATCTGCTGCAAAATAACTGCCAAGCAGAACGGGCCCTCCAGTAATTGCTTTTATTGGATTGACACAGGCTACAGAGCTCATCTGTTGCTCTCCAAGAATGATGAAATAAAAACTGCAACTATTTTGACTTTCTGTCATGAGAGACACAATGCAACACATGCCATTCAGTTAACTGTACTGATTGGGGGAGAGGAAAGATTCTAAAACCACATATCATCCAAATCAGAATTAAAGAAGGAGTATCTAATTTAGTTGCCCCAAGAATTATGTATTCTTGGTACGGTTCTGCAACTTCAGTCTTATCTACATGGAAACCATTCCTATAGTTCTAAGTAGTCATTACATCAGAGTAACTATGGCTTGGGTTCATTACAGCGGCTTCATACAGGCAGAGATGGTCTGTCTTAAGCCACTGAAAGCTGGATTGGCAGATGATCCATCAAAAACTATACTTAAGAAAACAGCAGAAATTATTTCACTAGCAATTATTGTTATTATTGTTGTTAGTTGCGAAGTCATGTCCAACCCATCATGACTCCATGGACAATGTTCCTCCAGGCCTTCCTGTCCTCCATCATCCTCCAGAATCTATTTAAGCTCACTCCTACTGCTTCAGTGACTCCATCCAGCCACCTATTCTCTGTCGCCCCCTTCTTCTTTTGCCCTCAATCTTTCCCAGTATTCAGCTCTTCTCCAGTGAGTCCTTCCTTCTCATTAGGTGGCCAGAGTATTTGAGTTTCATCTTCAGGATCTGGCCTTCTAAAGAGCAGCCAGGGTTGATCTCCTCTAGAACTGACCGGTTTGATTGCCTTGCAGTCCCAAGGACTCGTGGGTTATTAGGTTCTCACTAAATGTTGCTTGCAATTTCACCTTCAGGGCATGGAAATATGCTCATGTGAAAGATCTGTAAGAAACCGAAATAATTTAGACAAGAATGGTTGACCCAATCATGTCAACAAACATATTCATTTCCCCCCCCCCCGGCCCACCCCAATATGCAATTGTTAATTCCTGAGGAACTAAAAATAGAGGGAGATGAGGCACACAATAAATACTGGGTAGAAAAGAGTAATGAGGTTAGAATTGCATGATCGGAACAGATAAGAGGCTGAATTAGCAACGAGTCATTGCTGTTAACAATATGTTTTACCCGAGGTTTGAAATAGGTCCAATGTACATTCCAGCCAAGAATAAACTAGAAAGGACAAAGGTGGGGGAAAGGAGTATTGCCGTATGCCAGTCGCATGCTGGTTAAGCCTGTGCTGAATGAGAAATGGATCAGTACATTTAAGACCAACTTTGCCACACAGCCAATTAAAAGCCTGCAGCAGATAGTAGGAGCATTTGCTAGGAGCATTTGCTACAAGCATCCCCCTCTAGTCTAATTTACAGGGAAATGGAGGCCATCAGAGTGCAATGGCACAGCCAAGGAATATAGATATTGTCTATAGTGGTACAATAACAGTATTATACAAACTGCAAACCATGCAGATGTTTATGCAGCAAAGCTGAGCTTCTGGTGCCAGAAATGGCTCTTTGCCCTAGACAAAATAGTCCAGCTTTCAATGATCTAAACCTGGCCAGTTTAATATCCTGGGAACAAATAATGACTTTGGGAACCAGCATCGATATTTTGTGATACACAATGCCTGTTTATGTACAGTATCGTTATCCAGCATGCTTAGCATTTCCTAACAGACTTCCTTTCTACTCATTTGCCTAATCATTTCTTAAAATCATTAAAGTTCATGGTTATCTTCCAACAATGCAACATTTGGACTGTAGGAAACTACCATGGAAGTTTTCCTCTTTGACATCTGACCACTGCCTGAACATGCCTTGGCAAACTCTTTTTTCTGCCATGTCCCAATCTTAAACAAATATTTGCCTCCTAATGCCATCCAAGGTCAGCTTAAAGAAATATGAACTCTCAGACTCACATCACATGAGTTGAGCACCCGAGATGTAGATTCCAGGTGATTCTCTGCAGAACACTAAGCAAACCTGAGTGATACTGCCACTAACCTGATGCATCTCCCTTGGATGCCTTTATATCAACTGTGTTGTAATAGAAAAACCATCCTACTCCCATGGTCCTTACCAACCAACTCTCAGCTCATTCCCATAGTTTATCTACCTTCACATCTGGCCAGTGATGAAGTCATTAGGTTGCAGTGACTATCTGGGACAGCGGGAACACACTGGATCTGAGACCACATAATTGATATAGTACATGTATGATCTAGAGGCCAGAGGTCTATTCCAGAATATAAAAATCAGATCATTTTCTGCCTGGAAGGTAAGATACTGTTATTTTATAAAAGATTGTTACGAAGAAATTGGGCTCTATGTGGATGTGTTTGGCTTCAAAAGGATCCAGGCAAGGAAATGTACTCAAAGAGTATGGATACACAGCTGTGTTTCACGCACATGTTCTGATAATGCTGAGAACTCTACGATCAAATTCTAATTGCAGAGCATCAATACAATGTACTCTGTCCTTGCCTGTTGATGTTAAGTTTCAGGATGCCTTTTAAAAGTGAAGCAAATGTCAGTATAAAATATTTTGGGTGTCAGGTTTCTAAGTGATGAAATCCATTTAAAAAGAAAAGATCCATCTTCCAACATAATTTCTTTTATTTAGGAAAGCATCAAATTGGCAAAGTCCATTGTAATTCCGGTTGTGACACAACCTGGAATTACCCCACAATATTAGAAGTTAGAAACAACCCCCCAAAGTCACATTCGCCAATAGAAGTAATTCAATGTTGCCTGATGTCATAAATCTCCACCTCAAGGGGCCTCAGCATGGTCAGCTCGTGTTCCCACCTAGCCTAAACAACTCTCTCTATCTCCACTCCTCCCTCCTTAGGAATGTGGCAAGCCTGAAACCCTTCCCCCATAACCAAAGAGCAAAGAGAAAGTAAGAAAAAGAATATATACTAAGCCTAACTAAAATGGAAGCCCAATGTCAATTTCAGGCTTGACATTGGGCTTCCAGGTGTAATTCAAGGTGCTGTTTAATTTCATGGCACAGGGCCAGGTTAGTTGCAGGACCAGCAGTTTTAATATCAGAATAACACATTCCACACACTCGTTCAGGCTGGGCATGTTCCTGGTCCCGTGTTTGCATCAATGTCATCTGGTCATATTTAGGAAGTATTGCCATTACTGCCCCAAACCTAGCATTTCGAATATCTCCCCTCACGATTCAAGCGGCCAGAGGTGGGATTCAAAATTTTTAACAACCGGTTCTGTAGGCATGGTTTAGGTGGTGGGCGTGGCTTGGTGGTCATGTGACTGGGTGGACGTGGCTTGGTGGTCATGTTATTGGCTGGGTGTGGCCAACTCAATATCACTCACATCGAGGCACGCATCTCCTCGCCTGGCCTCTCATGACTGTGGGGATGCTGCAACAGTCGTAAGTGTGAAAAAGGGTCATAAGTCACTTTTTTCAGTGGCATTATAACTTTGAATGGTCACTCCACATAAGCAAAGTACCAGCAAAGGAGGGGAAAAATACTCCAGAGATGTTCCTGAGACAGGAAGTCTAGTCCTGCCAAGAATGTAATAAGGGTTAATGGAGAGGCAGTTTCTGTAAGCAACACCAGAATGTTTCTTTCCTGCCTTCCTTACAGGATTAGGCCAGTAATTTCTTCTAACAACCGGTTCTCCAAACTGCTTAGAATGTTAACAACCAGTTCTAGTGAATTGGTGCTGTTGTGAATCAATAAAAGTTACTAGCATAAATGCAAATCAGGGTTTGGAAACCTGCACACCTGATTGGCCCTTATACAACAACTAGGGATTGGTCCATAAGTAGTCCCTGATTGGCCACTATTTTGACACTTCTCATTGGTTATAAGTTTGAACTTATTGCACATGTCATTGGTTAATAAGGTAGCAGATAACCCTATAAAAGGGTTGCTGTTGCCCATAGCCTTGCTCTGTTCTGTTCTATTTACGATTATTAAAGAGTTGAAGTCACTGGTCAGATGTCTGGTCTCCATTATTTCCCAAACTTAACACTGGCGACGAAGGTGGGATACGGAGACCGAAGAGCTGACTGAGTTACAGAGCAACCAACAGAGCATGTGGTCGAACACGCACCATCAACGGCAACATGGCCAGCGGTGCCGTACCACCCGCTCCATTCAACCCAGAAACCGAAGACTGGGAGGCATACATGGACCGGTTCCAGATGTTTCTGGAGACCAACAATTTGAAAGATGCAACAACCGGCAAAAAAAGACCTATCTTTCTAACTCACTGCGGGCCTACCGTGTTTAAAATGGCAAAGTCACTTGCCAAGCCAGCAGAGGTAAAAGAGATGGACTGGGACATCCTCGAGCCCTTACTATGGGCTCACTACGCACTCACCGTGCCAACCTTAGTCAGAAGACACGAATATTACCAGAGGGACCAACGGAAGGGTGAAAGCCTTGCCAATTACATCGCGGACCTCCGCAACCTTGGAGAGCCTCTGCAGATTCGCCGACTTAGAAGAAGCCCTCCGGGACCGCCTGGTTCTGGGCCTAGAAGGCGGCACGATCCAGAGCAAAATTATGGCTAAGGGGACATCAGCCTCAACGATGCCCTTAAAGAAGCCTCGGCAGCGGAGCGACCAAGAAGTTGGCAGCCCGAATGCGCCGCACCAACGCACCGCTTCACGTAAACTTGCCAATGATACCTCGCCTCGCTCAGAGAGACACCGGTATCGACTCACCACAAAGACCTAGAATTCCCATCAAAAGCGATGAGGAAGAGGTCAACCGACTCCGAACGGAATGAGACCAGTTCACACAACCCTCATTCCGACCGTGTGCAGGATGTGGGGCGAATCACCCACGATCCAGCTGCAAATTCCTCGGCACTCTGCCGAAATTGCGGGAGACGAGGTCACATCGCAAGGTTTGCAGAAGCAAACAAAACTCCAAACCCGACAGGCGAATGCCAATCTTCAGGATTCTTCAGCACACACCGAGAAAAACTGAACCACCAATGGGGAAACCACTCCTACAGAAACAAGCCATCCACCACTTCCACCAGGCGTGAAGAAACCAGGCGGGAAGAGACCCACCAAACAATCACCATTGGCCACGCTACATCCCTTGATGCCGGGAAAATCCGAGTAAAGGTCGCCATCGAAAACAAACCTTGCGTGATGGAGGTAGATCTTCCCTCTCGATGGTGTCGTGGAAAACGCTCAACAGCTCATTCCTACGATTCGCCACCAAGACCTTAACCCTCAAAGGGTTATACTCAAAGACTATCAGGGCAACCGAATTCCCGTCGTCGGGTCCCGCAGATTCAGATCTCTTTCAAGGACCGTGCCGTCGCTCTGCCACTGACTGTCGTGGACTGCAACAGGCCTAGTCTTTTAGGCCTTCAATGGTTCAGGCCGCTCGGAATTACTGTAGCCGAGTCCACGAGCCGAGAGCAACGATTGGGAGGAGGCACTGCGTGCAAGAATTCAAGGCGTTTTGTGAACCGGACTAGGCAAGTACAAGGGGACCCCGATCTCATTTAACTTGAACCCTGAGATAGCACCCATCCGCCTTAAGCCACGTCGGGTGCCATTCGCGAAGCCTAAAATCGACGAACAACTCGATAAGCTAATAGCGCAGGGCGTGCTGGAACCCACCGACCACGCCCGCTGGGAAACCCCTATAGTGACGCCTATCAAGCCTGATGGGTCACTGAGAATTTGCGGAGACTACCGGACCACCTTAAACCACGCACTACAGCAAAGTGCATATCCAGTGCCGGTAGTGCAACACTTGCTCCATTCCCTGGGTGGCGGAAAGTTTTCGCTAAACTAGATCTAGCCCAGGCGTATCAGCAATTGCCTGTAGATCCTACCACGGTAGAAAGCGCAAACTATCGTAATGCATAGGGCGCATTTAAATGCAACCGGCTCCAGTTCGGGGTAAGCGTTGCCCCGGAATCTTTCAGAGTTTAATGGAAAGGTTGTTACAAGGGATCAGAGGGGTCGTACCATATTTCGACGATGTACTCATCGCCCCTAACAAAGACATCCTAGAAAAGCGACTCAGAGAGGTTTTACGAAGATTCCAAAACACAGGCCTCAGAGTTAAAAAAGATAAATGCCAGTTATGTACCGAAAAAGTAGAATTTTTGGGATACCTCCTGGACAGCCAAGGAATCCATCCCACGAAGACAAATTAAGGGCGATTAAAGGCCCCCACTCCAAGGAACAAGGCAGACCTACAGGCGTTCCTTGGACTTATCAATTTCTATAATGTCTTTTTACCCCACAAAGCAACGGTAGCAGAACCATTGCATAGACTATTAGACAAAAAAAGCAACGTGGGTTTGGGGACAACGGGAACAATGTGCTTTCCAACAAGTAAAGAAATTGCTAACTTCTGATTCTGTACTTATGCAGTACAACGAGACTCTTCCGCTCACTATCACGTGTGACGCATCACCTTTTGGGGTTGGGGCAATTCTGGCCCACGATATTACCAAATGGAGCGGAAGCCCCCATCGCGTTTTTTTCGCGAACCCTAGCTAAAGCTGAAAGAAATTATAGTCAGGTGGACAAGGAAGCTTTAGCTATTGTGGCTGCAGTTAAAAGATTTCATGAATATGTTTATGGCCGTGCGTTCTACGATAATTACTGATCATAAACCGCTACTGGGGATCATTGCGGGTAATAAACCAACCCGTATATATTGTCCCCAGAATGACCCGTTGGTCTGAATTCTTAGCGGCCTACAACTACACCTTGCAACATCGCCCGGCAAATCAATTCTCCACGCTGATGCATTGAGCAGAACACCGCTCCCAGACTCTGTTGTAGATCCAGCCCCAACCATCTCAACACTACAGATCGAAGCTCTACATGCACCACCATTGACGGCTAGAGACATTGCCTTTGAAACGAAACGTGACCCAGTTCTGCAACACATCCTGCACTGGGTTGAGCGGGGGTGGCGACGGACCAAATAGCACCGGAATGGGCGCCTTTCAAAGCCCGCCAAACTGAACTGTTTTCCCCAAAAGGCTGTATCTTGTGGGGCGATCAGTCGTAATCCCTGGCAAATTGCAACAAACTGTTTTGGCGGTATTGCATGAGGGACATCCTGGTATCGTGCGGATGAAAGCACTCGCACGCAGCTACGCTTGGTGGCCGGGAATCGACAAAAGAATCGAGGCCTGGGTCGCTACTTGTCAGCGTTGCCAGGACGTCAGCAACGCCCGCCTAAAGCAAGCCCAACCGAATGGGAAACTCCGAGGGACCTTGGTCCCATATTCATATTGACTTTGCGGGGCCTACCAAAGGACACACTTTCCTTATTACTGTCGACGCCTATTCAAACTGGCTCGAGATTCATCGAATGAATACAACTACAACGGACTCAGTCATCAATAAATTAAACAGACTATTTGCCACACACGGGTTTCGGACGTGTTGGTCTCGGACAACGACCCACAGTTTACTGCATTACCCTTTGAACAATTTCTTGCTGATCGAGGCATCCGCCATGCGCTAACCTCGCCCGTGCACCCTGCGGCGAATGGACGATGCAGAACGCATGGTACAATTTGTAAAAAGACCCTTCACAAAATGGAATTTGGCAACATCGACGAGAAAATCAATCGAATTCTCTTGTTGCAGCACATCACGCCCACAGCGTGACCAACAAAACACCCGCTGAACTTCTTATGGCGCGAAACTACGATCGCACCTTGACCGGCTCCACCCGCATTCGCACCGGAAAAGCCCTTCGGCTCCAGCAGCAAATGCCGGGAATTTAAGGTAAGCGATTTAATCTTTACCAAAAACTTTTCCGGCGACCCGTTATGGATACCCGCAACCGTTACCCACCTTACCGGGCCTAGATCTTACCGCCTGCTAATGGACGATGGGAGGGTGTGGAAACCCCATAGACCAACTCCAATCGAGATTACCACCCAGCACCCATGACTCCCGGGTTCACCAACTCAAGGGGAGGAAATATCGAGAAATTGACTTTGATATGACAAATAGCGGGCCAACGGAAACCCTACGGCCCAGCGAAACACCGGAACTTGAAGCGGGGAGGGAGTTGAATTTTCAGGGAACTTTAATACGGGGAAACCGAACTGCAAAACCCGAAGAAACACGGAGTAGCAGAGACAACCACAGTGGAAGCAGCACGGAATCACCGTGCAGCGAAACTGAATTTAATAAAGATCATCCAAATGCTCCACCGGAACCGGACCTTAGACCAAAACCGGTGGAGCCACGAAATCATCCAGACAGACCAAACGGCCTGTCTATCTTGAGATTTTATCACAGCTCCCCTCAAACGGAACCCAAGGGGAGGGTGTTGTGAATCAATAAAAGTTACTAGCATAAATGCAAATCAGGGTTTGGAAACCTGCACACCTGATTGGCCCTTATACAACAACTAGGGATTGGTCCATAAGTAGTCCCTGATTAGCCACTATTTTGACACTTCTCATTGGTTATAAGTTTGAACTTATTGCACATGTCATTGGTTAATAAGGTAGCAGATAACCCTATAAAAGGGTTGCTGTTGCCCATAGCCTTGCTCTGTTCTGTTCTATTTACGATTATTAAAGAGTTGAAGTCACTGGTCAGATGTCTGGTCTCCATTATTTCCCAAACTTAACAGGTGCGAACCTGTAGAATCCCACCCCTGCAAGCAGCCCTAAGCCTTGCTAGCCTTTCCAAAGGAACTAAAAACCAGTCTCTCCCCCCCCCCCCACTCTGGGCATTTGTAACAGGATGCTAGATGTGCCCTTGATTTTAGGATGTGTATGATGGCCAGAATGCATGTTCTGGGTTTATTCCTATTGCTTTTTATTACTGTTTTTAATTTTGCGTTAAAATGCCCAGAGTCACTTTGATAAAAATTTGTGGTCCTTATGAATAAATGAATCAATCAATCAATCAATCAATCAATATTTTGAAAAGACATCTCCCAAGAACGTATCACTGCTCCAAACACACCTACAGGTAGGGCATGCTTCAAGCTCCTTCTTTTAAATCTTGACATGTTATGTGTCAGTCCTTAGAGGTAGTCCAGACAAGAAGCACCAACCATGAGTACTAACCCCACCTTTATTGTAAGGTTACAATAACAGAATCTTGCAAATCTGAACATTCTTCTTTCTCCGCTTATCTTTTCAGTCCAAGAAACCATAAAGGATTTTCTGAGATGTTTACCACATTCCCCATTTCTTCTGCAGGCTGAGATGCCTCTTATCTGATCATTGCCTACCTGCTGTTCTCTTTCTTTCTCTCAAATACATTCCCATTGACCATAGGAATCTTTTCTTTTCTGGGGTTGCCTTAGCTCTCTTGAACAATCCCCCCCCCACAATATATTCTGATATTCATACTGATCACAGTTAACCTTTTGCCATTTCACTGCCAACTCACCTGGAGTGATTTTCACTTCCCCAAAAGCTACAGTGGCAAAGCTCTAAGCAATGAGCAGCAGTGTCTCCTGTCATTGTTTTTTTTTATTAAAAAAAAACACCTATATTTGGCAAAAATGTTTAAAGAATGGTTAGTACAAGCTGTTTCCTTGCATTAAGTCAAAACGACTTAAGAACCATCTGCCGAAATACCTTGAAATAATTGAAAAGCCTCAAGGTCACAGATGAAGCTTGTGTTGGAGCTATTCCCAATTGATTGTATCCCTCAGCACATTTCACAAAATCTGCCTTTGCAGCTAAGGGTCTTCTTTCAAATTCACCTGGGTACATAACATCCAGATCTCTCTTGCCTTGGATGATTCCTAAAGTCTCAGTCAATTATATTTTTAAAAATGCAAGATATGTAAAAGGGCAAACCAGGGGTATTTGAATTTTGTCCAGATGTTTCCACGTACATATTCAACGGCAAAAGTGTTACTTGAAATTAGCAATTGCATTAGTGCTTTGTTATTTCTATTATTTATTTATGCAGGAGTTCAAAATGAAATAGGACGCCCATTTACTGTAATTGTTGAATTTTTATTTGGAGCAGAACCTCAGAGTAGAGAGCAGAGGAGAAAACCATGGGTTTTGGCGTTAGAAATAGGCAGTAACTAAGCCACAGATTATGTCTTCCTTATTTTCAGCTGTTTACTAACCCAATCATTGAATTGATGGGACTAAAACTGCTAAAACGTATTTTAGCAAAAAACAGCAAATATCTGTGGTCTAAATAGTGTGAGTTTATGTCATACGCCCACAAATAAACATAATATATGCTAGGGATTAATAATGTGCCCCTCCATCTCTCTGTGTGTGTGATACATACATAAATACACTTCCAAGTTATCACCAAAATCTTGATGACGATGGTGTATTGTATTAGTCCTTTGCAATTGTGTTATTTCCTACTACAAAGCCTTTAGAAAGGAGATGTGTAGACAAAGGACATTGAAAGGACGCTTACACTTGAGTGGTCGTATAAAATAGCTGATTCTAATGATCACTTTGCAGGCAGCTAAGATGGAGAGGCTATAAAGAATTAAAATGCTATTAAAGGTGTCAGGATGCTCTTTATAACTTTTATGTCTCAGAAACCTGATTGCAACAGGACACGCTTTCATCATTCTCTTTATAATTTATACCCAACACCAATGCTGGCAGCGACTCATCAGTGGAAACAGATGAGCTAGAGTTGTTGAGTGTAGCTAAGGAGAGAGAGAGAGAATAGCCCCAAACTATTCATCAACTGATGATGAATTCTGAATCCAGAGCATATTGGTATAATTTGGAGTAGTTTTTAACTAACTCAAGGCAGAAATTATTCAAACATGCACAAAGAAATGCCATCTTGGATATGTAGTTCAGGAATTTTGCTATCCATAGAAAAATATTGCCAGCATATGACTATCTTCTGATTCAAGGAAGTTAAATCTTCTTTGAAAACTCAACAGAATTTATGCAGCCATAATCTAAAACAATTCTTCAAGATCTGAGTAAAAAAAAAAAGGTGGAACTTAAATAGGCAAAGATCTCTTTTCAAACTATTCAAATATTTCTTATGAACCTAATATCCATTTATGGGTTTCAAGAAGTTCTTACCTGAATAGAAACTTAAGAGGCAGCCAGCAGGTCCCACAATACCAAATAGTAACTTTTTCAATTGTAGGTTTAGACATGAATGCCTCTTTTTATCTTAGATTTTAAAAAGTGATTTGTCCAGAGCTCCATGCACACAGATATATGTAAAAAAAAAATGCAGCTTTCTAAAAACCACAAGAGGTTGGCTTGCAATTTTGCATAATTTTAGAATAAGATTTGTATGAAAAGTCACATTTCAAACAATGCAGCCAAATGTCCCAGTATAAAACAAACAAGGGAGAGTAGTTTCTCAGAAAAGTATGGATGATTGGAAGCTATCTTTTCCTCAATTGTTGGCTGAGAAACAGCTCTTTGATCGGGTTACAGTAGAGAGAAGGACAGCGGCAGGGGTAGGATTCTACCAGTTCGCACCTATTCACTAGGACCGGTTGTTAACATTCTAAGCAGTTCGGAGAACCTGTTGTTAGAAGAAATTACCTGCCTAATCCTGTAAGGAAGGCAGGAAGGAAACATTCTGGTGTTGCTTACAGAAACTGCCTCTCTGTTAATCCTTATTACATTCTTGGCAGGACTAGACTTCCTGTCTCAGGAACTTCTCTGGAGTTTTTTTCCTCTCCTTTGCTGGTACTTTGCTTGTGTGGAGTGACCATTCAAAGTTACAATGGCACTGAAAAAAGTGACTTATAACCCTTTTTCACACTTATGACTGTTGCAGCATTCCCCACAGTCATGAGAGGCCAGGCGAGGAGATGCGTGCCTCAATGTGAGCGATATTGAACTGGCCACGCCCACCAACTAAGCCACGCCCACAGAACCAGTTGTTAAAAAATTTGAATCCCACCCCTGGACAGAAGGAATGGTATTCCAGGTTCAGTTCAGCTTATCTGAGTCCTTGGCTTTTCAGAGCTTTCACTTCTGGGCGGCCATGATAAGAAGAAGAACTGAGTCTTCTGACTGCTTTATAGGTATTTGGAGGTAGGGGAGTGGTGCACTGGAGTCAGTTGTGAATTCTGGTGACTCCCAGCACAAGTCTCCACAGTTTTCTTGGTGAGATTTTGGAAGTTGTTTGTTGTTGCCCCTTTACTTATGGTTAAGAAGGAATGACTGGCCCACAGCAATTCAGGTGGTTTGGGTCTAAGGTGGGACTCACAGTCTCTTGGTTTCTAGACTTGTGCATTAACTATAGCTCTAAACTGGCTGTTTTGTAGCCATTACATTAATATATATGATAGCACTAGCTCTATATGAGCTTTGCTATGAAACTATGTGATCAGGCTTAGTTTTTGGGGAGGAAAATAAGGGGGGAAAATGTGCCTCTGCCTACCAGCATCCATCGGTATTCATCTGGCTAGCATCCTGTCAGTGTGTGAGAGAGTTGAGGGCTTTTTGGAAACTGAAACAGTATTTGCTGCGAGCTGCTTGGTGCTATGAAACTAAAACTGAAACTCCTCTGCTTGTGTTTGCATTTAGAACAGATTTCTTTTCAGGTGGGGAGGAGGAGTAGAACTCCTTAGCACCAGAGAGTGTTAATAATAATATAGGAAATACTAATGCTCTGATGGTCATTTTGAAAAATCCTTTCTTAGTGAGCACCTAGAAGCCAAGAGGAGCATACATGCCAAATTTCAAGTTGGTAGGCTTTACAGTTCTGGAGATTTTGTGATGATGAATGACTGGTATTTCGCTTTTAAATATACATTATAATATTCAGAACCGGTATCTTTTTGTTTCCCTTTTTCTTTAACCACCCCCCCCACTTTTTTCTTTTGCCTTCTCCGTTGTATTTTTAGACTGTAAGTCACTCCTTATTGATTGGTAAGTCTCCCTAACTAAAGAGCAGAATGTAAATGCTGCAAACAAATAAATAGGGAGATAACAGTTAAACAATTAGAATACCAAATAAAAATCAATAAAGTAGCATCCTGCCTCCTACCTACTTGAGTTGAGGCTTTAATTTCAGAGCGTATGAAGAATCCCTGTTGAGAGAATGATCTGAGAAGGAAAGAACATTTCTGACCTAATTAAAAAGTCAGATGATCGCCTTTTGCAAATGTCTAGACTGCATGGATGAGGATTAAAAGTATCCGGGGGAGACTTTGTACACATACAAGTCTCCTACTGTTTCATTTATTTATTTATGTTACAATTTGTTTCACAGACAAATTGAAAGAAAAAAAAGGAAAGAAAAAGATGCAAGAATGAAAAGGGGAAAAAAAAAACCAAGTTAAGGAATATATGAATGAAATTGGATCTTCTTTTCAATACATAATTACAATCTTATTATCCCATCTCCCTTCTAGATGTTATACAAGTCCATTTAGCTCTTCATTTAATCTATGCTTTTCTTAATCTTCAAATCCATAAATCATTTCATTTATTTCATCAAAAAGAAACCCTCCAGTCTTTCAAAACTGGTCACAATGCTTCTGTGTGCAGTTGGCATAGACCTTCCTAACTATGTATCAGTGGAGGGATTCAATTTTTTTAACTACCGGTTCTATGGGCATGGCTTGGTGGGTGTGACTTTAAAATTTCCGGTCAGAGGTGGTATTTGCTGGTTCTCTGAACAATTCAAAATTCCCACTACTGATTTTCCAGAACTGGTCAGAACCTGCTGAATACCACCTCTGCTATGTATGTGTGTGAGGTTGCACATTTAGCAAAACATCTTTGCAAACTTCTCTGTATAAATCAGGTGGAGGTCCTCAGTCATGGATTGGAGAGTTCTATATGCTGAATTTGTTGTTATGAAATATGATTAACGCGTTGCCTTAGCCAAAAAAAATGCCACAAGTCTTTTTTTTTTCAAGCTTTATTACTTTACTAACTGTTGGACAATGTGCAAAAGCAAGAGATGGACTTCAAAACATTTTATGGTATCATTCTGATCTTTCTTCTTCCATGTCAGTTTGGGAGTCTATCATCTTATTTTGGGTGCTTCATACTTAATTTCTAAGTGGAAATTTTTTTTCTTCTTTTCATGTACTACTCATGGTTGATGAATTGTGAGGCCCAAAAGGTGAGGCATCAGAGGGAACAATCTCATTCCCACTTTGCATTTTTCAACAACTGAGGGTGAAAAGGCCATTTTACAAAAAGAGCCCAATGCAGCTACTGATGCTTCTGATAAATTGCAAATAACAATTGAAATCCCTGATTCATTAGAGATTCCAGATAGGATATAAGTAACTAATTTGGAACAGCTTGTTGCTTTAAAACCTGTCTCTTGTGATGAACAATATGAGAGAACCACTGACTACCTGCAGGGGGGGGGGGGAAGCACAATAAATGCTGTTACGCTGGTTTTGATACCTTGGATAAAAAGTTAAAAGAGATAGTTACTGACTCTCTTGAGAAAAGGATTAATCAGCTGGAAAGTGCTATAAACAATGTCCCACAAGAGTTGAGGGACAATGAAATAGAATACAAATCTCCAAAATGAAATTATTTATATACTGAGTCTCCTGTATAGAATTAATTAATTAATTAATTTTTTAATATTCCTCACAAAGTTGAGTAATTAATTACAGCTCGGATTAAAGTTCAAGCTTGAAATGGCTTGAAATGATGCTATTCAGCATGGAGACCCAGTCCTGTTGTGCTCAGATTTCTCAGGTTATACACGATAATATTTTACAGTTATCTTGAGAAAAAGGTCTCTAGAACAGCAGGCTAAGAAGATAACTGTTTTTCTTGATTTGCCCCAATAGAGAGTCCAGAAAAGTGAGCTGTTCAATAGGGCTTGCTTAATGGAGGAAGGCGTCCACTTTTTCCCTATTCAGCCAAAAAAAATTGCATCATATTCTGATTATATAAATTAACCAGAACAAATATATCTACGCAAGTGGTATATCCTGCCAATGTACTGAATGAATGCTTATGGCCTTTTTATCTGGAAGCTAAAGAACATTTCTAACACATATCTAAAACTCCTTTCATACTTTTATATATGTCTCTGCATCACACTTTTGGGTTAAGCAATAACACAGCAGGCATTTCTGCAGCTACCATTTAGCTGCTCCTTCCTGTATTATTGCTAGCTTGACTCTAAACCTTTTTTTTTTTTTTTTTAATCCTGTCTGGACTGAGATATTTGGCAAAAGCTGGCAAGGTAATTCAGTGCAGGCTGGAGGCTACAATCTCCCATCCCATTGGATGTTGTGTCCTCCCTTTTTTTTTTTAATTCCATGAAAGCAATGACCAATTGCTTTCCTTCCTTTGTGAGGGTCTTCCCAGACACGTGTGTGCATGTGCATGCATATTTGCACACATGCATTAAGCACAAGCTGTTTGTTTGTTTTTTTAAAAAAATCCTTTCTCTCATCACAATTCTAACATGTTGTACACCTTCCTATAATATCACGGCTAATATTTGCATTTTTTTTCTGCCTTTTTAATGTGAAGTTTATCTTATCCTATTTCACTAAATTCTTCGTGGTTCTTGTTTTTGTCTTTATACATGACGTAATATATTTCTTTCAACCTCAATTTTTGAAGCCAACTTTTTTTGTCACCCCCAGCCTTTTTTTGTTACATCCAAGATTCCAAGATTCTTTTTCTTTTGTATTTCCCCCATACATTTTCTGTGATAGTCTCTTCTAAGCAATTTGCACATTGTTTTTTCCTATACGGTAATGGGAGATTATTTTCTCTTGTAATATGCTTTCATACAGGCTCCTTATTTTTACTTTGTGCAATATTTTCTTTCATTCTTACTTCTTTAATTTTTTTTCTATATTCATTTTTCCCTGAGATGGGGTCTTAACAATAGAAAAAAGAATATACTTATCCTACATTCAAAATGTTTTGAAATCCTTTAAATTTCATGAATTCCCTGAATCTTTCATCATAAAAACTCAGGTAAATCATGCTCTTAGACTGATATTCACTTCTTCACTATGTGTAAAAATGAATAGATATGCTCAAGCCACGTATTCAAAGGAGACATTTTCTTAAGCAGAAAAACATTCATTCAGAATGTTGTACAGCTCTTTTCAAAACTCATTCCAAATTCTTCCATTGTGTTTGCTAACTGGAGCATGCACATTTTATTTTATTATTTTATGTTGACATTTATAAGCTGCCCCAATCTGTCCTGACTATGCACTAAACTATGAATTCCTATTTTTATATGTACTCACAGTAATCTAAATGACACCCATTTATACTTCCTAAAATACATTTTAGCCCTTTAATTTCATAATTACAGTTATATTTACCTCATTTCTTAATCATTTATTTCCCTTACATTCCAGTTTACAATCTTCCAGATGCTACAGTTGGCACAGAGATCTCCTCCAGTCATCATGGCTGCATTCAGCTGAATGAAATTTATACCAGCCTGTCTTCTGACACATCAAACATTATCTGCAAGTATACAGCAGTTGACAGTATTTCAGCGGTAGTTGACAGTATTTCATCATGGAACCTCTTCTCGTTAACCTAATGTAGTTTTTCTTATCA
This sequence comes from Notechis scutatus, assembly GCF_049901735.1. Taxonomy (NCBI): domain Eukaryota; kingdom Metazoa; phylum Chordata; class Lepidosauria; order Squamata; family Elapidae; genus Notechis; species Notechis scutatus. The sequence goes on along the minus strand of NC_142009.1, from coordinate 270,397,164 downwards.
GATGCCCTCTTCCTTTCCACCAAGAAGTCATATAACATCATATAATAAAACTATAGTGTTAAAAATTTAGGAATCCTGAGTGTTGAAGTACAGCCAGAAACTCAGTTGGTAGAAACAGTGAGCAGAAACATAAAGAAAACAGAAAACCAAGGAAGGTGTTGTGTTTTGTTGTTTTACCCAGTAGTAACAAAGCTGTAAAAATAAAACTCGATCCAGGGATCCAAAACATTTACAGCTGCTATATATGAATATATGAATGTACATTCTTTCTGCACATTAAAAGAAATCAAAAGTAACAAAATTTCAAAGATCCCACCCACCCACTTATTGATTGATTGATTGTATGGCACATTCACATACGATGAGGACAACAACTGTTCAAAGAGGACAACAATTGTTCGTAGGGGCACTACAACTGTAATGTCAGCCTTCAAGACTCCTTTCCTTTCTCTTGCATCTTTTGACTGCTATGGTAATGGGGGGAGGGTGAAATAATTGGGCTTTGTGGGAGTGGGAAATATGCTGGAGGTTTTAGAGAATGAACTGTATAACTTGGGGAAAACTTTATTGTTTATGCCTACTTGCTTGCTTATTGCACAACTGTAGCTCTTTATCAAATTAGTCTGAGGTCAACAGCCAGATGTCTGCATCACCACCTGAAGATGTCCCACATGACATTATATGCTTCTTTGATTGGATGGGGTGTTTGAATTATGGTAGGTGGGAACGTTCCCATCACTTTGTATATGTGTTTTTCATGCATAAATCCTCAGATCTAGAATTCCTTTGATGCTACCACTTTATTTCCAGTAAAAGTTCCTTTTCTCTATAATAATGGAGTCTAAGAGTGTCTTTCTTGGATTTTGAATGAAGCACCATCTGACATGTTCATAGCCATGACATCTGTTAAGTCACACATGTACTTCGATGGTGCTAAAAAACAGTCACTTCAAGGCAAACACCTGTAGCTTTGAAGATAAGACAACCAGTTAATCCTAGAAATTCTAATAATCTCCTGGCTATATCACAACCTACCAATTGATGCATTAAGGCAGGGGTGTCAAACTCAATTTCTTTAAGGGCCACATCGGTGTTGTGTTTGATTTTGGGGGCCAGGGTGGGTGTGGCCAGGGTGGGTGTGGCCAGCATGATGTCATTCATATTGGCGGGGGTGCTTGTGGTGGCCCAAGTGCTCTGCCAGCGAAAGTGGGCTCCTGAACTCCATTTTCGGCTGCAATGGCCTCTTGCAACCCTCTGCCAGAGAAAATGGCTCAGGTGGGCCATGCGCAGCCCTCACAAGCTCCATTTTTGCTGGCAGAGGCGCCGCAGGCTGATCCTTTGCTGTTTCCAGGATGGCCCCGCAGGCCAGATGTAAGTACCCCATGGGCCGACTCTGGCTCCCGGGCCTTGAGTTTGACACCCCTGCATTAAGGCATGAACACAAAAGGCCCTTCTTGGGATGTCATCCATGGATGCTATTAGAAACTTGCCCTAAGTTCTGGTTATGGCAACATAGCACACTTCACATTTCTTCTCCTGAATTCAGCCTGTGATCAGGATTGTGGTGTTTGCTGTCATTCTTCCTTAATTAATTTCAGTAGGCATTTCACTTTAATAATGAAGACTGGAAGTTTTGACATTTGAAAGACTTATTGCTAAAAAAACCAGCCTATTCAGGATTGACCTTTGCCTATTTGTAATGGTTTTTTATTTTATCCTTCTGGCCTTTTAAAATGCATGACTGGCTTTATTATCCATCATACAACTGATAGGGCAAGCAATTTTGTATGGATTATTGAAATAATTATTAAACAGTTTTTTCTACCATTTTTCCTCCAAATTGTCTTGTAACTATGCCATGCAGGGCCTTAAGTGCCAAGGGAAAGAAAAGATGGGACGCGAAAGAATTAAAGGCTGGGGTACAGCAAATGGCCTAGTTTAATGGCCAACCATCAATTGCTCTGTCGTATCAGATATAAACAGTAGGGCTATGGAATCTGTGTTGGAAAAATAAGGAGGACTATTATATGACAGCAAAGAATTAAGTTTTCTATATCTCCTTTTTGCCATCTAGTGGTTGTCTGGATGTTTACATAGCTCAAAGAAATAGATGCCAAAATAATTTGGATCGCATCAATAGCAAATTGCACACATAGCATGGTTCAGAAATGACAACATTTGTAGGCTTGCAAACTATGGCACACCTGATTTGGGCCTTTACCAACCCAAGAAGTTTTCATTTGTAAAATGTACTTAGGCCAGCATGTAGATAGTCCTTGATTTACGACCATAATTCACCCCAGAATTAACAGTTGTAAGTCATTATAGTTGTAAATCACATCCATCTAAGCAGATGTAGTTTTCTGGCCTTTTTTGCAATGATCCTTAAGCAAACCCAAGTGGGTTTTTTTTTTTTTGCCAGAAACTGGCAAAAATTATACTTACATGACTGTGGAAAGCAACAACAGTCCTAAAACTGACCCACCCAACATGCGGTCAAGTGACTATGAGGAGGGGGAACACGGTGATGCAACTATTTATGATGGCTAGCAGGGCTTTACAGACTGTAAAGCACCTGTTCTGTGAAGTTTGAATGGTTGTAAAATGGTTGTAATGGTTGTAAAATGACCGGACTACCTGTATATATGAAATTATGTTTTCCAGCATCAGAATAAATGGTTTTTTGATCACAATATTTTTCCAACAAATCTTTATTTTCAAGAACATATGCTAGCCTGAATCAGCAATGATGTGCTTTTCAAAGTTCTTCCCATAGAAACATATGAGTCATGTAAGCTACAAATTATAGTGATACAGATTTGAAGGGGCTGGATTGCTGCACTCAATAAACAAATTAAGTAATGTACATCTCGACTGTTGAGTCTGGTGCCAGATATGGAAAACAAAGAATCAGGCAATTTATAAGGTCACACTATAAAAAAGGTTCAGTGATTATTATTGTAAAATAGTTCAACTTTTTAAAAAAACATTTTACTGCTAATTTGTGTATCATATATTTGCAAAGAATGAAAATGCCAAGGGAAACACAAGGACAGCAAGCAAACTTTCAAAGGAAGTTTATTTTTAAAAATTGCCCCCAAATAGCCTGCTCACATAATCAGGAAGTGGGCCTCCTTGATCTGCCTTGAGTTATGTATAAAAATAATGCTTGGAATTTCAGGATGCAAAAGATATGCCTTTCCATGAAGTTAATAGTCTCTCCAAATGTGCCACCATATATGTCTAATCCAATAGCCTGGGTGAATGTGGGATACAATTGTTAGTCGACATTCAACCCAAGAGTTTTTGCTGAATGTTTAGTCATCCTTACTGGCAAAGCCATAGAGCTGAAGAAGGATTTGTCAATAGGTTTGGCCTTACTTGAATTAAAAGTGAAGAAAATTGGATAATGACTTTAGAAGTTGGCAAAAAAAGTTGTTAAGGACCCTTAGAATATTTAATTGCTTTCCTAATGATCTCTAGAAGATAAAGCATGAAGGGCAAATGGTTGGGGTGTCACTGGCTTATTTTCTTCATGCTAAATTCGAAAATCTGTGCCTCTCTAATGCATAGGTGGTATTCAGCAGGTTCTGACCAGTTCTGGAGAACCAGTAGTGGAAATTTTGAGTAGTTGGGAGAACCACCTCTGACTGCCCCGTCCCCATCTATTCTCTGTCTCCTGAGATCCTGATCGGCTGGGTCTTCTTTTGTTGCCCTGCACAGGAGAACGGAGCTGGAAAGCAGGTTAGTGGGGTGGGAAGAGAATGGGGATTTTAAGTATCCTTCCCCTGGAATGGGGTGGGAATGGAGATTTAGCAGTATCCTTCCCCTGGAGTGGGGTGGAAATGGAGATTTTACAATATCCTTCCCCTGCCAGGCCCACCAAGCCATGCCCACAAGCCATGCCATGCCCACCAAGCCACACCCCACAAAACTGGTAGTAAACGTTTTTGAATCAACTCCCCTTTAATCGCATAGCAGTTGCTGTGACAACTGGGGTCTGCCTCTCGCTCTCCCAGTAGATTCAATAAGCAGCTTTAATCATAAGTAATCTTTTGCTGCTACTACCTGGATTGTGATCATGCAAAACATTTTCCCTAAACTCATGGGGAATGGGTTTCCAGTTGAATCCAGAGGTGAAAGCAAAGGCCTGGTGATCAAGTGTTAGATGTCCATGTATGTCATAGAAAGCTACCATGGTAAATTCTTTTGTTCTGGAAAGAACAAGAAAATCTTTATTCTGGATCACAATTACTCAAGAAAAGAGAAACTTAATGAATTGAAGTAAATTTTTAAAAGTTGTATATTTTATATAACCACTTTGTTTGATCAGCATGGGGTTTTGGATACACCAAAGCAAACACAGAGACTGTACAAGGGGTAGTTTGCAATTTAATGAAATGATTAAAGTTTCCTTATCTTTCCTATTATTAAGTAGAAGTGTACACTTTAATTAAATTAAAGAGTCTTCCATATCTCTCCAGTCATTAACCAAGATGAATAATACAAAAGCTCTGGGTTTCTTTGTTCCTTCAAGGAATATGTGAATATTCTACAGAGTGTTATTTTCTTTTTTCCCAAGGCCTTCAGCAACCTTGCTCTTAAGATTTCCACATGCATTTGCTTCCCTTTCTTAGTAATGTGTAACATGAGCAAAACACCTTTTCTATGTCCTGTTTGATTTATGCATTGTCATTGGCCAACAGAATTAAGAATTGGTTGGTTTAGAGTATGTGAAATGCCTGTATCCTACGTCTCAACAAAAGATACAATTTATTTATTTATTTATTTATTTTATTTATTTGATTTGCCAATTGTTTACAAGATAATAAGTATAAGTGTATACATAGTTGTGAATACATGAAATGGGTACATATAAGAAAAAATAAAAGAAGAATAAGAGAAACAATAGGACAGGGACGGTAGGCACGTTGGTGCGCTTATGCACGCCCCCCTACAGACCTCTTAGGAAAGGGGTGAGGTCAATAGTAGACAGTCTAAGGTTAAAGTTTTTGGGGTTTGGGGAAGAAACTACAGAGTCGGGTAGAGTATTCCAGACATTGACCACTCTGTTGCTGAAGTCGTATTTCCTGCAATCAAGTTTGGTGCGGTTTACTTTGAGTTTGTATCTATTGTGTGCTCTTGTGTTGTTATGGTTGAAGCTGAAGTATTCATTGACAGGTAGGACATTGCAATGTATGATTTTATATACCATACTTAGATCAGACCGAAGACGGTGTAATTCAAGGTTTTCTAAGTCTAGAATTTCAAGTCTGGTGGCCTAAGGTATTCTACAAGTAGAGGAGTGGAGAACTCTTCTTGTGAAATATTTCTGGACTTTCTCAACTGTGCTAATATCAGATACGTAATGTGGGTTCCAGACTGATGAACTGTGATGGACCTAAGCACAGTCTTTCCAAGAGAGACCTTGGGATCTCTGGCTGGACTCCTTATAACAAGGAGTTGTTAAAGAGGGTTTCAAGAAATATTCCTTGGATTGCTGGAGAAGATAATCAAGGCCATCCATCCGCATATCTTCTTTTTTCCATTCCATTCCTATTGATGTCATCAGCATATTTCTGGTAATCTTGCTAGGTTATCTGATGATGTCATGCAGTTTTCCCCATCAGAAATCTTCCAGATGTGCAAATAATGGAAATTCCAGAATTTCCAACTAGAAAGGAGAAATTATCAACTGTATTTTTGGGGCAAGTAGCTATATCTTCAACAAGTGAAGAGGAGAGAATTTTTTTATATTATTTGCCTATATTGCATCGGGTAAAGATGAAATGGTCTAGGTGGAAAAAAGAGTAGACAGTCTTGTTAGGGATCACTACTTTTCTGACCTCGGGGTACTTCAGCTTTGTGAAATAAATTATGGGGTTGTCTTGATCTGGCTTTTCAGATATGCTTCATATTTTGCAGTATATGCATTATATTTTGCAGTATATGCTTCATATTTTGCAATATAAATATGAAGCTTCTCCATAAACCGTCAAAATTTTGAATCAGGAATCATTGGTCAGGTCTATTTGAGGTACCAGAATTTGTTCCTTGACTTGTACTGTATGAATGTCATCAGCTAATCCTGACTGTATCAGATGTTTCCTGTTACACACGTGATTCACATATCAATTAAAGTATAATGTAGTGTATATTTTTACAGCTTATTAGGATGGGCAAGACTAGCTGTCGTGGTTTATGATTAGGGTTTATAGCTCAATATGTGTGAATAAATCAGTTGAGGTTTATTCAATAAACCTTGGCATATGAATTGTAATTGCAATACAGTAGAATCTGAAAAATGTTTAAATTCTGATAAGAATGAAGAATATTGCCATCCAGTTTTTATTACACTACAACAACTTCCATTGTGCCTCATAATTGGTAAACTCTGTCTTGGATTGCTGAGAGTTAGAATACTGTGTTTGTATCATCTAGAGAACTTCAGTTCTCTAGTCATGATTTACAATCTTTCAATAAGAGTTTATTGATAATGTGTAGCTTTCCAATAATTAATTACAGTCTTTTGATTATCTGTGTTTGGAATCATTATCTTCCATGACATGTCTAAGGATTAACTGCAATACCGTTTTACTGCATCAGTGCTATTAGGCCTCAGAAAGGCAATTAATCTCAAAGACCAAAGAACAGAGTGTGGTAAACTTTAGAACTGTACTGAAACATTTGTATGTTTCCTTTTATTATGGCATCAAAGGGTACACTTTTCACTGGGATAAACATCAATCTTTCATTATAGTACCAAGGCACAAAGAAAGTGTATAAACAAAAATAAAATGTAAACATAGATATAAAATAAAATATACAAGTTTAAAAAAATGATAAAAAGGTAAAATAGAGCAATGATATAAAGTCTTCAATTAAGCATCTTAAGACCATACAAAGTTTGTTGTCGGATGTCTCAAATACATTCAACTAAATTTTAGACACCTCCATTCTTACCACCACTGAGAAGGCCCACCAAATTGTGCTGTACTGCCACAAGGAAACACCTCCCTTCAGCAGCAAATACTTTATATCATATAGCAGAATCACTGCTGGAGATTTGATGTATTTATTTGGATTTATTGGTCACCCAACTTTGGTGAATACTGGGCAGCATACAAAACTAAGGAAAAAAAACATAAAATCAGCTAAAATTATTACATTAGATAGCTGAGATTAAAATGAACTAATAAAGGACAAAAGTCAAGAAAACATAGCAGAGGCCCTAGGCAAATAATAAGCATCAACCGAGGGATCAAAGCCAAGTTTTTTAAGAATGAAGGCGAATATACGTGTCCCAGAATAATGTTGCAGGATCCAATCTGGGTCAGTCACTGGGAGCAGATGTTTGGTCTTCCGAGCTTTCAGACTTGTGCTGGAGTCTGACTAAAGAGAAGTTCCTTGAAGATGGGCTCCAGCAAGAGTCTGAAAGCTCAAAAGACAAAACTTTTGGTCCTGGTGATCGAGATTGGATCCAGATTGGATCCAAATTTTCAAAGCTTTCATGGGAGAGAAGGTGCCATCTTTATGTTCTGGAGGGATGTAGTTCCAGAAGGTGGGGGCTGCAACAGAGAAATCATGCTTCCTAGATTCTACAAGATGACAATGTCTAATGGAGGGGGCTGGAGCATACTTACTCTGCTGGAACCTGCTGGGCAGGAAGAAACAGTTGGCAATATTAAACAGGTGATTCTGCAATTAAACCATGATGGGTTTTATGAATCTGCACTTTAAATTTGACCCACAGTTCAATGAAACTGAATTGCTTCACATGGCTTAGCATAAATAAAGTCTGTTAACAATTCAGCACTTGTGATGTACATTCACTGCATATTCTACTGAGTATTGAAAGTGGTTCCCCCCATGCCCTTACTTTCTTTTCTCCACCCATCCATCTTTTGGGTTATCCTACTGATGTATTCTTGTTGCATTCTGTTTTCCTTTTATGGTTCTATTATTTTACTTCTGTTCTGTTTACACCCCTTTCATTTTCTTCCTTTGCATTATTGTAAGCCGCCTAGAGTAGCCCCATGGTGAGCTAGGTGGCAAATGAATAAATAAATATCAGCTCATGAATGATTCCAGTCAGGCTAAAATCCTACTGTGTTATCACTAACTTTTGAACTTCCAGCTTTCCATTGCTATAAGCTAGTTTCATTATTGTACCAAGCAGCTGCTTTTGTGAGGTTGCATTTCGTTGCCATTCTCTGTACAGTATAATTTAATCTTTCCTCAGAAATGCCAATTCAGTCTTAACAGCAAATGACTAGGACAGTAGTCTAGTCATGAAATGGTCTAGACTAGAAGTGGTTCATTGTGGCTGAAGTTTTCAGAGACAATCACCTGCTTTGTTAGATGGATCATATCTTTAGAGAAAGTGCAATGCATTGATACTCTTAGGCTATAAAATTCAGTGAATGAAAATCATCAGTAGAGTGAAACTGAAGAATTGGAATACAAGGTTTTGCCAATCAATATAATTAAAATAACATAACAAGAGAGCATAGCTGATAGGCACTGTACATTAATTTCACTCTCTGCAAAATCATGCTGTTCAGTTTGTAAGATTGACAATTATGGTCCAGCAAAATATAAGAGTTTAAAAAAAAAAACACCAGGAAGTTCAGTCTATCTGTCCTCTGCTTGGTACAACTCTCCACCTAGGAATGCATCAATATGTAATTAAATACCATCTTTTATCATGAAGAATCCATAAAATGTGCATAGCGCTTTATAGGTTTCAAAAGTGAAAAGACAGATAGGAGCCTCCAACTTTCAAAAACCTTATAATTGAAAATTGACCAAATGAAGTATAGTTTCTTGTCAAGGGGAATTCTCAATTTGAACAAAGCTTATTTACAAGTGAAATGTTTACTTCAATAAATTATTCTCATCTGTGCCTATGCTTTAATAGTTAGGTTGCTTTTATTGTTTCTATTATTGTTGCAGTCCTTAGCTGAGGCAGCTTTGCGGCATTCAACAAATAAGTCCAGAAATAAGTCTTTCAGTTGATTTGGGACTAATATTACACTGGACTGATGAAGCACATTAAGCAGACTGCTTGGTTCTATAGCATATCAGTTCTGTTAATGAATTCCTCTGGAACTTGTGGCAAGACATTTTATTTTCAACTTGTTTGTTTGCAAAATGAGGAGAAATGCATTTGTTTTGAAACCTAGGGTGAAGAAAAGAGTTAATTGCATTAACCCAATTTTATCTGTCTAATGGAATAAGAGGGAACTATTTAAAATTCCACAGAGCTATTCCCTAGCAAAGGAACAAAATTGTAGAACTGCAAAATTTGTAAGAATGTGTAAGATTGTATGTGGCTTTATTAATTACTACAGTACCTAAGGAAAGACAACATTTATAGATCAATGCTACACAGGGGAAAATGTGTAAACATGGTATTGTCAGCTTGAAGGGAAATTTAAACAGAAAAAAGTTACACTTCATAGTTGCCTACAATTTGGCTTTAAATAAATACTCCCTAATCTTTCCCAGCCACCTTGAAAGAGTTATTTCTCTTATGCAAGGCACCAGACATAGTGAGCATCACCTACAGCAAATGGATTTAATACATTTTAGGGTAGAGATAACCAGAATGGGCCACAGCCAAGAAGTTATTTATTGAAGATTGAGCATGGTGTCCTTAAGATTTTATGACCTTTTCTGAAGACTGAAATATTAGCTTCCCTGGGAATGACTGCCTGGGTGGTTTTATTATTCAGGTCCAACCCATATAGTAGATCACTAGAAAGGAAAGCAACTCCCATTTAGCCGTGGGTACATTTAAAGTACATGTACTTTAAAGTACCTGACTCTGTGGTTTCTTCCCCAAACCCCAAAAACTTTAATCTTAGACTATCTACTATTGACCTCACCCCTTTCCTAAGAGGTCTGTAGGGGGCGTGCATAAGCGCACCAATGTGCCTACCGTCCCTGCCCTGTTGTTTCTTTTATTTTTCTTATATGTATCCATGTATTCATAACTATGTTTATACTTTCACCTATTATTTTGTAAGCAATTGACAAATCAAATCAAATAAATCAAATAAATCAAATGTAGATGTCCCTCTAGTTCTTTTGGACAACAACTCCCTACTTCCTTACGTTGGCTGGAGATTCTGAAAATTGCAGCATAAGCTATCTTACACATCTTTCCCTAATGCTTTGACTACCTAAAGGAAAGTTGTATGGATCTTTAATACGCACTATCAAAGATATTGAACAAGTAAAAAAAAAATCAGGTAACTAAACATGTACAGTTTAGATTGAAAGGAACCAAAGGCACTGTATAGATTTATGAAATAATACTATATCACCCAGATGGCTGAGTTGCAGTATAGGTTACTGGCAGTAGGGCTGTACAAATAGTTGAGGCAAAGGGGATAACTAGCTTTTCCCCACCCTTCAACAGTCAGGTTGCACAGAGCTCCAATAGGAATAGCGTGGGAGGGAGGAAGGCAGGCACAAACAAGGAAGGAACTATGCTGTTGTTGCTCCACCTGCTCCTCTTTTGCTGTCTATATCTTAACCAGCTGTTGTGTCTATCAGCAGAAGCAGCAACATCACACTCTTCTGCTTCTAGTTTAATCACGATGAAATGAAACAAAGAGGGGGCTGCACCATGCGGTACAAGGAGAGCCATGGAGGCCCACAATTGATGTGGTGGCAGGGAAGAAGCAGTCATGTGACTCCCCTTCCTTTCGCCTACATACTTCAATGGTGGAAACTGGGAAGGAGGAGTTCAGTCTAGGAGGTTTGACTTGGGGCCAAGAGAGTTCTACCTATTTTCCAGTTGCCAAGTGCATATTTAACGTGGAGTAGAATCTAGAATCAGCTGGATGATGATAATGATGAAAAAGACCTTGCACCTCAGACCTGATTCCTTTCCTCCTGTTAATCTTGATCAGATTAAGGGGAATGTAGCATTCCTTCTTCATGGTATTTTATGGTATATCACAGCAGTGAGGAAAATATAATGTGATCCATAGTGACCATCAAACAAACAATGTTTGTTTGTTTTACCATTTCACCTGGAGCATAAAACCACATTTTATAGTCTTAGACCTTAGACTTTTATGGTCTAGTTTATTTGCCCTATATAGAATGATATTGTTGGCAGATGATAAAATGTGTTATATTACAATTGAGGAACTGAATGAAATGATTAGTTTGTCTAGCAGGTTTGCCAGAATAATGGAGGCAGCATTGGCATCTAAATTTATTACAGAATGTCTCTTCTGACTTCTCATGATTATTATTTTAGAAGAGAGATCAAACTTAGCATTTAGGGCCTGAAATTGGGTGATATTATTGTCCAAGATGCAAACATGATGCCTTGAAGCATTTTTGACCTAAAACTAACAAGGACCTAAAACTAACAAGTATCCCACCATTCCTTTTTAAAATGTATTGTAGTATAGTTTTCTTCTAGATGGTACCTACTGTAAACTCAAAAAATATCAGCCAAATCATTTTGTATTCTGATAAGATCTATCTAAAGTGGATTTCTCCTGCATTTATTCTTGCATTATGTCATGGTCTAAGCAGTTGAGTTAAAAAATATTTGCTTTCTTATTTAGTCACTTGGTGTCATTTTAGGAAATAGGCAACATAGTTTAGAATGTTATATTTCAGGTCTGTTGACATGAAACAATAATTGATAACTATATCTGCATAACTAGTTGTCAGTTTATTGAAATTCAGATGCTTTTTTTCAGGCTAATCCAATTTTCACAGCTGTCCGGATATAAACTACAATCTGAAATATCTTCAGATTGAAATTTCGCTATTAAGGGAAACTACGATCTCCTGACTAACAAATAAGAATAACATATACAGTAACACTAACACTGATGAACTTGGAGATTGGAGAAGACTCTAGGGATAGCATGGAGAGCCAACAAACTAACCCACAATGTTCACGCAAGGCATAAATGATCAGGCTACTTTGTACATAATATGTGAAAACCTAGGTTTCTGGAGAAGTCTATAATGCTAGAAAAGGTGGAAGGAAAGAGAAGAAGAGGACAACCAACATCAGGATAGCTAGACTCAATTATAGCAACAAAGAGTGAACTGTTGGGGACAGAGCCTCCTGGAGAAAATCTAACTAGGTGGTTGCTAAATGTCAGCAATTTTGCCTTTAGAAACCAAGCCCATTGGTATAGCAGAAGGGGAATTATCTTTGGAGAAAGAACAATGGTATCATCTGCTAAAGAACAAGGGAAATGGGTAGATCTTCCTTGCTGTGGCACTAAAATAAGAATATACATGTGGTGATGTAATCACATAAATGGTGTGCTTGCATACTAATGTTCCATTATCTGGGACATGCACAATGGATGTAGTCATGTTTGTTTCATCATCCCCTCCCTCCTTATTCTCCCTGAGAAATAAGCTGTTTATTGAATAAGATGATGATAAAGGCAGAAAGTGTTGTTTGTTTCAGAAAATTAGCACAAGCAACCTTCTATGAAATCTAGGGATGTGTTGCATCAACCACTCTACTAGGAGTAAATCTGGGTTATTTAATTGCAGCTAGAAGAACAAGATTTGGGCTGTAAAAATAAAAACTAAAAGATGACATCAAAGAACTAGATCTTTCTGTACCATTACAGAACCTGGTTGTCTGTTTTTTTGCAGCCCAGAGCTATTAGTTCTTTGATCCCAAGAAATGTCTAGTGGAACAAAAGTTATTAGGAACAAAGTGTTTTTTCCTCTTTAAAAGATCTGAAATTCAGTTGGAATGCACTACTCATTTAGAGTATAGTCAATCATAAGTAGTAGTCCTTGGAATATTTGTTTTCAAGATTCTTGGCCAACTCAGACAATGAAATAATGCTAACGTTTCCCCTCTGGCACAAAATAAACTAGCATGTTTTTTCTCTCTAGGTTTTAAACAGAGATTCATGTAATTTCTACTGATCTGCTTATCCCCACATAGTTCAGACTGCAGAGTGCCTGTTTAGGGAAGCTCCTGCCCTTGGAACATCTTACCCTCTGAGTTAAGATTGGCTCCCACCTTTCTGACTTTCCTGGAAGAGCCTTAATACCTGGCTCTTCCAGGTGGATTGGGGCCCCAATTGGGGAGCATCGCATTGAATGTCTCTAATTAAATAAGAGCTAGACCCATGCCTTCCCTCATGCATCAGCTGCCCTTTTTTCCATCTTGTGTCAATGATTTTATTTTGTTTGTTATTGTGATTTTATTGGGAACATTCATATTTAATCATTTTAATGTTTTTATGCTATAAGCTGCCTAGAATTGCTTTAAAATGAGATGGACAGCAAATAAATTTCAAACAAACTTAGAAGCAAATATATAAATATGGCCAACCTGTAGGAAAGAACTTTTTGTAGTCCTGATCTGGTAGCCCTAAGAGAGACTGGCACAAAAAAAGCCAAACCACGTGGAAAAGAATCAAGCAGAAGCTGGCTGCATGTATTCTCCCCTTTCTTATATCAATTTCCTAATTAAGGATATAATTTTGTTTTGTTTTGTTTTGTTTACAAGCTGAGCTCTGTCAAATTGCTCAGCTCTCTAATAAATAGTTGCCTTTCAACTGGATGTAGACCTTTACTTAAAGCACAACATATTTTATAAGATAAAGGAATGCAGTGTAAAATGCAATGTAACTTCCACCAGATTACCACTCCCAAAATTGTTGTGAGATTTCATCAATGGGTGTTTGGGGTTTTTTGGCACATCTTTGTTTTGCAATGGTGTCTCTCACCAGAATATTGGCTCCCCATTATGAGCAATAGAAATGTTCTCCCAGTTCTACTTCTCATTTATTGCATTAAAGTCACAATCTTATACATTCCATTCAGATGTACAGAACACGTACAGAACTGCTGAAATATCCAGGAAGGGGCTACAAATTGAGATGGCAAACATTTGTTCATATAGTTGCCAGGAGTCAACGGCATCCAATTCAGCCTAGATGTAAGATTTCATCATAACTGTCCTTCACAAGATTTGTAGCACTCTTTACTTTTTGTACTGAAACAAAGATTCATTTGTATAATATAGCTTCTTAAAACCTCTATCTGTACTGCTACTTTTCCTTCAATTTTCTTTGTCTGCCTTGCACAGTGTTGATATTGATCTGATAGTATTTGTGGAGTTATCTTATGCTGCCTGAAGGAGACATCCCTGCAATTTAAATGTATATTGCTTTTTGCTCTGGTTTATTTTAAACCACCTCTTGCGAGGTGTTGTATACTTCCTTCCTTTTGCAATTTTAATTTTTAAAAGATTATACTATTTTGCTTTCTGATCAATATTTTAAAGTGAAATCTCCTGCTAGTCAGGAAAACTCAAATACTGAATTTTGATTCTAACAGTCTGATTGTGTTTCTTTAGGAGTTATTACCTAAGGGCTCCTGAGCCCTCCCATTCTTCAGGAGACAGGTCAGGGAAAGGATCAAAGGGAGGCATGAAAGAAAATATAAGGCTGCAGGCCTCATATTTCGTTGTGAATTTTGTAATCTGTATGACAGTCAGATAGTTAATTTAATTCATAGCATTTCTTTTTTGTTCCACACATCTTTTCTGTCTGCCTCACCAAGTTCCTGCTGTTCTTTGTTGAATATTAAACTTGACTCCATGCCTTTGTTTTGGCATCAGTGCAGAAAGTGGTTGGTCATTATCTTATTCTGATTCTTTTTGTAAATTTCCTAGTCTACTGTCTCTTGCTCTGATATTCCCCGGTAATTTCTCATCAAAGCATCAATCAGACCTAACTCTGCTTAGCTTCCAGGAGTACAGGAAGTTGGCTAGGTGCTGTCACTTGTCAAAACAATAGCAACAAAGGTTTCATTGAACCTGAAATCAAGTTCCAGTGATTAGTCTCTTAAAATATACAGTTCACTCTTGGAAACTTTTATATCCCTTGTCCCTGGAAAGGGATCCCCTGTCTATTAGATTCTTGAAAGCAAACAATCCACTGGAATGATTGGGACAAACCTGCAAACTGAAATGTACTACAACAGCACGCGTGTGAGAGTGGGTGAATGCAATCGGTATTTCTAACGTCTTTGGAATCTACTTGGGAAAACAGGAAGATATTTTAGCCATTTAAGAACATTACAGATTATTAATCTTTTAGGATTCACAGAAACACTTTGGCAAGTATGTAATTTAAGGCAAAATAAGTAAGCAATCAATGTCATAAAAATGTCAGTAAGCTTTACACTGACCTAATTCAGATTTCCCAAAGCTGTAATCTCAGGTGGTGACATGGAAGCTTCCAAAAACTTTTATTGCATTTTAATTGGCTGCAATGTAAAGATTTCTAGCATGCACTTTTATTTGGTTTGATTTTAAGGGCTCTGAACAAGAATGAAAGCCTTTATCAATTTTATTGGTAGCTCAAACAAGGAAAACTTTAATGGCAAATTACACCTCCAGACTAATTAGTGAGGATGACATTATAAAGCAAATGTCTATGAGAGTGCCATTCATTTTTGCTTCAACTGGTTCTTAATTCCTAGTCAAGCTCTCCATGCTTTCTTTCTAGCAAGGAGAATCACAATAGTTGAAGCCAAAAGAATGCAACTTGAGATAGTATATAAGTATAGTGCAAATATACACATAGGCAATCAAAGTGGAGTTTAAAGGTGTTTAAAACAGACAATAAATTGGCTAGAGTGAATGGCTGTTCAAAGCCAGTTTGGAATGCAATGGCATAAAAATCTTAGTAATAAATAAATTAAAATAAGTAACTGCCTAGGATAGTTTTAGATGGAAAAGGAAAAGAAACATACTTTGCTAGGTTATCAGTAAAAACACCTGCTGATGTTTTTGCAGTCCGTACTCTGGCTACATGGACAATTCATAAGTTCACATATGACTTCCTAGAATTACATTTAATATCAATTCATTTCCTAAGCTAGCATGTTTTTCAGTCCTAAATCAAGCTGATTTTTTTTCTTTTTGCAAAAGCCACTTTGACTTTGGTGTAACCCCAATGTTGGAAATTAGAACATGCCCCTATTCCCAAATTGAATGAAATGGAAAAGATTGAAGATAGCCTTCAACACAGATCAGTTGTATCTTTCTGTTTATCCAATTGCATTCTTTACTTACTTTTAAAATGTCAGTACTGCCTTTCAGGATGGTTTACCAAAGAAGACTTTATCAAATAAAACAAACTTAATTACATCAAATCTATTTAAACATCTCTGGCATAATAAAAATTCAATTTGCTTTACTTTATTAAGATTACTTGGATGCCAAATTAACCAGACTGTGTAGGAAGTGTCTACTAATACACTAAAGAGACTCTGTCTGGTTTTTTTCCCCCGTTTCCCCAAAATTAGATGACTGGAGGATTATTAATATGCTATGTGAATCAAATTCTTAATATGCTATATGAATCAAATATTGATGATAGCCAGTAATACATGTTCTGAAGCTGAAGAGGAGATGCTGTGGTATAGTAGTTGATTGCCCATCTGCCCCACCATATCCCTGGCTGCCTCTAGAAGGAGGACATTCTTCCTGAAGGAACAGATCCACAACTTGGAGAATCCCCAGGAATCACAGGTCCAGCTGGATCAAGAGCTAGAGATTGTGATGAAGGTAGGCGTCCAGCTTAAAATGGTGCATCACCGCAGCCCTTTTTGAGTGGAAGCCTCTGGCAAAAATAGTTAACTCACACCATAATTATTTCTATAAAGCATTAATATTGTGCACCTTACTTGAGGCTGCTCTTGAAGAATATTCTGAAACTGCAAGTGAGAGTACAATGGGGAGTCCACAGCCTGATGGATGAAAAGGGATATAGCATCTATTAAATGGGTACAACATCAGCTTCCAATTCAAGGTGCTGATATCAACCTGCAAGCTTGGGCCTACAGTGACTTCAGGACCATATCCTCCACACTGATTCTCTCCAGCCCATTCAGTGTTTTGGAGAGGATGCTATCTTGCCCCTGGGTGTAAATGAGCCAATTGGGCCAGAAAAACATACTTGCTTAAAACTAGTGTGGCACTTTGGAATAAGATATGGTTGGTTGGTTGGTTGGTTGGTTGGTTGGTTGGTTGGTTGGTTGGATGGATGGATGGATGGATGGATTTTTCCACATTTCTTATTTATAAGACAGTTGTTAAGACTTGGCTCTTCCAGCAAACTTTTGGAAATTGAATACCTGATGCTTTGCACTCCAGTTTAATGTCTGGTTCCTGCTTCCATTTAAATTCTTAATTCTAATCTAATCTAACATGCTGAATTTTTATTTTTGAAAACTGTCTACTATTTCTATATTTTGTATTATATAAATACTGAGAAACAAATCAATGCATTTAAGACAAGACCCTATACGGTACACTTTCTTTAATATCTTTAGAATGAAATGCCAGTATAGTCTGGCAGATAAGGCACGAAAGCTAGAAACTGGGAGATTATGAATTCTAGCCTTGCCTTGACATGAAAGCCAGCTAGGTCAGTGCCCCCCAACCTTTTGAGCACTAGGGACCAGTTCTGTGGAAAGAGATTTTTCCACATAGCAGAGGGGGCATGGTTTCATGTGCTGCCTGTATCCCATGGATGGGGCTTCGCTTGTTTGCATGGACATGTTTCTGGCATGCCGTAGACCAGTACCGGTTCATACACTGGGGGTTGGGGACCCCTGAGCTAAGTGACCTTGGACCAGTCACTTCCTCTCAGCCCAACAGGGGAAAAACATGAGGAGGAAGGAGTATTAGGTATGTTTGCCACTTTCAATTATTTATAACGAAGGTAGAATATAATAGAATAAATAATAAATAATTTTGTTCAACTTAATGGAGTTGATCAATTGAACATTTAACTGATTAACTTTCATGTAAACATTTTTTTTTTAAAAAAAATCACAATATCATCACACCATCCTAGAAATGATAGTGCCAGATAGCCACATAAATGGAAGCAAATGTTAAATTTAATAGCCTCAGAGAACTTTGATTCAAGTGTGCTCTGACCTTTAAGGTTTCAAATTTACCTGCCTGAAAATCAATGGGAGTTTTACAGCTGCCCATTCTGAGAACAGATTCAAAGGCAGCTGGCAGATGTGAGCACAAGATACTTTAGCTTAATAAAGGTTACTTACTTGATCTACTCTGGCCTTAATTGGCTTCCTCTAGCTTTCTGGGGGGAAATCTTAAATCTTGTAGCTTACATAAGGAAGCTTTGGGCACATCCTGCCAATTGTTCCCCTTTCAAACACATTCAGACTATTAATATCTCCATTAAGAGTCTTCCAACTGCACATTTGATCTCTTTTCTCTTCAAAAGGCACAGCACACATAAAAGGGAATAATAACACATACACCATAATATATTTAAGGTGGAAATGTTCTTAAATTCATTCATATTACCTCCACTCTCAATTGTGTTCAGCCCTAAAAAAAACAGTGTCATACAGTTCAGGATTACTTTTATTATAAAAGCTATATTAATAGAATTTTGCAAGACTGAATGTGCTTCCTCCCTCCCTCACATTAACTTCATGTGAACCAGGAAGAGTTCTGTCTGAGACTATTCTCAAGTCAGTTGCTTGGTCTGACTCAAGTCTTGCTTATTTGATCATTGTCTTGGTAAACAGCTCTTCCTCCAGCCCTTCTGACTCAAGTCTTGCTTATTTGATCATTGTCTTGGTAAACAGCTCTTCCTTCAGTCTTTCAAAACCATTGCATCTATATCCTCTATAACTGTCATTATTTACCCTTAGTAATATCCCATGGCAATGATATCTGAGTAGCTATTAAAACTGCAGTTGTTCATTCAGTATGGGTGTTCATATGAAATGTGTTTCTCAGAGGTGCAGGTTAGCCATTGTAGACCTTGAATTTATTGGATAAAATGGAAACAAATATTGATAACTTTAGCTATATGCAGTTATGGAGCTACCGTGTTTTCCCCAAAATAAGACCCTGTCTTTTTTTGTCTTTTTTTGCCACCAAAAAAGGCACCAGGTCTTATTGTGGGGGGATGTCATCCACTGACTAACCTCACTTGCGTGCATCGCCCCTGGCCTCCTTTTCGCTGTCAGAGGCCTTCAGGAACTCCTTCTTCTGCAGCCAGCAAGGCTTTCCTGAAGGCCTGTGCAGACAATAACAGAGCTCTGGATCGATCCAAAGCTTTGTTATCAGCTACAGAGGCCTTCAGGAAAGCCTTGCCAGCCTTGCCAGTTGCAGAAGAAATGGGCCAGTAAGGCAGATGTTGGGGTGTGCGAGGCCTGGCTACAAATGTCCAAATGTAAGTAGTAGGGCAGCTCCACTCCCCCATCCCCAGCCTAGCTTAATTTTTACCCCTGCACTCTGGAGTGGGTGGGATCTTAATTAGGGCTTATTTTGAGGGGTAGGACTTATATTGGGTGCACATGTAAAAATCAAGCTAGGACTTACTTTCAGGGTAATATATCTTTCTTTCTTTCTTTCTTCATTTAAAAAGTTTTTTATAATTGTATGGTGAACTACTGGGTATATATCCTATATTTTTCAGGGAAACAGGATATATACCCAGTAGTTCACCATACAATTATAAAAAACTTTTTAAATAAATGAAGGAAGGAAGGAAGGAAGGAAGGAAGGAAGGAAGGAAGGAAGGAAGGAAGGAAGGAAGGAAGGAAGGAAGGAAGAAAGAAAGAAAGAAAGAAAGAAAGAAAGAAAGAAAGAAAGAAAGAAAGAAAGAAAGAAAGAAAGAAAGAAAGAAAGAAAGAAAGGCTATCTTCATGCCCACATCAATCCAGATACTTACCCTATGCCAGGTCTACCTGTCTGAGTGACAACTTAGTCACTATCTGCAGTGACCAGGACATCATTTCCCCAAATCCATTCCCTGCTTCATTCTTGTACATTGAATAGATAACTGACCTGCAAAGCATCTCCAAATTTTGTGCAATGTTAAACAGCACAATGATGCAACAGAAGCAAGTTATACATTCCAATTCATAAAAACAATGCAACACTAGCCACCAGTATGCAACTGAGCTATCATACCATGTCAATTGCTGAGATTAATATAGAAAAAAATATCATCTGTATCAATATTGGGACCTGTATAACTTCTGGAAGAAGAAGATTCAAGAAAATGGGCTTAGGTTTCATTTTTAATCTTATTATGGATATACACATCCAGTTCTGGTATTTCTAATTTGGTCAATAGGACTGAACAAATTCAGGACTAAATAGGGAATTTGGTTAACATTTTTACAATGCTCTAACTAATATCTTTCAAGGCAATTTTTAGTGGGTGAGAAAGACCTGAGCCAACGATATAGGAGACATCCAAATGCTGAACAAACTCTCACTGGACTGTAAAGCAGTCTTTGTGGCCTTTGGAAGCTTTTGCATTTCTTTTCTGCCTTTTCCTTTGACCCCAGCTGGTGCTCTATGTAGCAGACTGAGGAGAAACTGGGAGAACAGGGAATGATAAAATTAAGTCACTGATCAACCAATGGAGAGACAGGATTAAGAAGGAAGCCAGAATCTAGGATTAATCAGGTCAAGAGGAAGGACACCCGAAGTGTAGGAGCGTGCCAGAAATCGGGCAGCGGGGCAGGGGATGTCTTGTTCAAACAAGCCAGAGGTTCTGACCAGTTCTGGAGAACCGATAGCGGAAAATTTGAGTAGTTTGGAGAATTGGCAAATACCACCTCTGAACTGGCCCCGCCCCCATCTTTTCTCTGCCTCCTGAGTCCCAGTTGATCGGCTGGGACTTCTTTTGTTGCCCTGCATAGGAGAACAGAGCTGGAAAGCAGGTTAATGGAGTGGGGAGGGAATGGGGATTTTACAGTATCCTTCCCCCAGAAGTGGGGAGGGGATGGAGATTTTACAGTATCCTTCTCCTGCCATGCCATGCCACACCCACCATGCCATGCCCACAGAACCTATAGAAATTTTTTTTGAATCCCACCACTGAACAAGGCTTAACTGAAGCAAGTCATTTCTCCACAAGCGATTCCAATAGGTGGGCACCTATTGCGGGATTGGAGATCACAAACTTCGCCAAACCAGTTTGAGGGTTGTAATGATATTGCAGAGATGGGCAGGACTGAATTTTTCAACCCATCCTCTCATGTATTTTTTTTTTTCATACTTTTAAGATTAGGAATGCAAGCAGGAAATCTGGTAAAGTGCTCCAACTCACAAATTCCTAACAATCCCAAACAATCCCAAACTGCTTACGCCAGCCTAGGCCAATCAAGAATGTAAATATATTTCATTTCCCTTAATCCTAGGTAAGGTGACATGGAGATTATAACAAATGGTGTCCTACACACCACATAGGTACAAGACAAGGGGAGGGAGTCTAATAAAAACTTTTACACTCCCAAATGCAAAATAAAAGTTCAAAGCAGACTGAAACCCAGCTGGTAAATTTATTATTTTAATCTAAAGAACCCCAAAGCCCAATCAGATTCTGCCAAAAACTCACAGTGCGTGAAAGACCTGTTATAACTTGTTGCTTCCTCAAAGGCATATTTCATGAGGAATTTCAACTAGACCTTAATTAATACCAATACTAATTTTACATTTTAGCAGCTCTGCAAAAGTCTCTGCCTTGCAAGCAAGGGACATTTCTAATTAGCAGTTAGAAAATGTCAGCAGAGACTGTTTAGCTGTTTCCAGTCCTTTCTTTCAAAGAAAAAGAAAACATGATAGCTTCTTCAACTATTAAAGAAAGGGGAAGAAAGGAGAGTTTATATTAAAACAGACAGGACAATTAATACCTGGAAATGAACGTGTTGATTCATAATGTAGCTTATTTAGAAATGAGCCCTTCTCAATGATGACCAAAACCTACTCCCAATTAAACAGACCTAAGTTTACAGCTAAAAAATTAATCTAGTAATTCTCAGTTTATATTTCATTTTCAACGCGTTAAATGAATTGCAGATAGCTATATCCTTCAGTAAGGTGGGGGAATAGCGTTAGCTTATCTTGCTAGATTCACTGATAATGCTTCCCTAATATTAATACACGTCTTTTTTTTTTCATTTTGCTGAGGCAGCATATATAAAATACCCCAGCTGAAAAAAAGAGAAACATTCTGTAAAGTGGCATTCTAACTGCCCTGCCAAAATTCCAGTATGCCACCAACATGGGATGGTGCAATTTTCTGCTGTATTTTGGCAGGAAATAGCAATAGCACTTATACTTATATACCGCTTTGTAGTAACTTTTCAGCCCTAAGCGATTTACAGAGTCAGCATATTGCCCCCAACAATCTGGGTACTCATTTTACCGACCTCAGAAGGATAGAAGACTGAGTCAACCTTGAGCCATTCAGAACTCAAGATTGTGAGTGAGTAGGACTTCTGGAGTAAGCATTGAGTTAACCTGCACTACAGCATTCTAACCACTGTGCCACCACAGCTCAGTTAACCACTTTACCAAAAACTTTGGCCAGACAAATTGGGGAGAGAAGACACTGATATGGATGTAAGAGCAAATCCTTTTCTACCCAGAGTCCTCATTTTACCCATCTCAGAAGGATGGAAGGCCGAGTCAACCTTGAGCCATTGAGAATTGAACTGTGAACTGCTGGCAGCCAGCATTCAGCAGAATTAGCCTGCCATACTGCATTAACCACTGCACCATCATGGCTCAGTGACGACAACACTTGCTTAACTCTTGGCGTTGGTTTGTGTACTGTAAGCATTCGGACTACTCCAATGTAGAATCCCAGCCCCACCCATTCACCTGATATGCCCTTGCTCACTTTGCAGAATTGTCTCATTCATTGTGGATTCTCCATTTATAATGTCAATATGCTTCCTTCTCGTCCTTGCAATGGAAGGAAAAAAGCAAAAAATGCATAAAGTGCTATCTTTACAATTTGCCTTGAGTGTGCCTTGGCACTGAAGTCAGACAGTTCTGCTGCCCAGCAGACGAAGAGAAAATGATGAAGGAAAGTTATTTGAAGAGATTAAAGATCAAGCTTTTTTTAAAAAAAAATAAAAAATAAAAACAAATAAAAATGTGGTGGCTCCTGGTAGCAATTAATAGAATTTCTTTTTCATCAGGATTGAATGAGGGGGCTTTGAAGATGTGTTTATAAATGGGGAAAGTTGATTTATTTATTTTTGCTTTATATCTTATAGAAAGTCATCATTTGGAATACAAAATGGACTTATCTGATTAAGGATAAAATAGATTTGTTACTATTTCCGGTAGCTCTTAATATATTTTTGCTGAATAGGACTGAATGATGAGCTTTTATAATTTGATTATTGATACGGGATGAGATGTGGGAAGAAGAGATCTTTTTTAATTAAATATTAGAGAAGGTGTTAGGTTACTGAAATTGTTTATACTTGTCTAGAGGGAAGGGGAAGTCATCCTTTGCAGTATATCTTTTTTTTATCTCTTTGCACTTCTTTTTTATTTACTTTTTATATTTTTCTTAAAGTTTGCATTAGTTTCTAATCTTTGTATTTGTAAACTTTAATATTTTTTTTAAAAAGAGTTTCATAACATCCTATTTCTATTCTTTCTGTGGGACTATAGGTAGTCCTCGCTTAGCAACTAGAATTGGGACTGGCAATTTGGTCTTTAATGATAACAGTCGCAAAGTGAAATTGCTATTGTGTTTTTTTATCTTACTTCAGCTTTGCTTTACAGGCCTGCAAACATCATAAATTCAAGGATTGGTCACAAAGTTACTTTTTCAAAACCATGGTCACTAAATAAGCAGTCTCTAAACAAAGAAGCAGGTGGGGGCAGGTAGTTAGTGGGTAGACTTTAACATGGATCAAAAGTTGCAGGGATCCAAATAATGCTCCATTTCATTGATACATTTTAAATGCTTATTATTTTATCTTAGTCTTAAAACTTAACACTTAAAACTAAATTCTAAAAATTTAGAAAGACGGAGTACTAGAATGATTGTTGTTAAATCCAATGAAGCAACAACATTGAAAAGATTGAAATAGCAAGCTAGACAGGGGCCAACAAGGACAGGTGTCAAAATACTTCACATATGAGCACCAGGATATTTCCCTAGGGAAGGTGCTTTATAGGTGAGCCCTTGGCCTTCTCTTTATGTGCTCCCTTGTCCCATCACTGATGACAAAGATCAATTGGAAAGGACTCAAATGGCCTTGTGGGACCTAGGCTTTAACTGAAGTGTATGTGAGGCAAAGAAGTGAATGAGATGCTTTATAATTTGGAATGATTGTTTTTAACTTTACCAATTTTGCACCTGGAGTACAGACTAAGCAATACACTAAACTAAATGAGCTACCACTTTACAACTTGTTTCCCCCACTGTGGGAGTCCATTTAATATAAATTACTGTAATTATTTCTAAAGGAACATCAATTTAGCAAGCATAAATTGTTGGCAATTTTGGGGTAGACAAGAAGGAGATTCATTAAAGAAGGCACGGGGGATTATTTAAACCATGACTTTTAGTACCAGCAGAAATAGAAATAAAGGTTGCTCTGATAATAGTATGAATTGTAGTAACTCTACGCACCAAGGGTCCAGCAGATCATTTGACTTCAAAGTTTAGCAACAATTCTAGACAACAGATCTTGAAGAAGTCCTATTAAACTGTAACCATATCCCATAGTAATTGAAGCAATAACCTATTTAGGCAGAAAAGAGAAAAAACTGAAATAAGTTCAACATGTGGCAGTTCATCCTTGAACAGAAGAAGAGAGAAACCGAGATTCGTCTTTGACTTTTTAGCTTGTAGTATATTGTAGAAGGTAGAACAAAAAAAACCCTACAGTTGCTCAATTGTCTATTCTTTGTCTTTGGAACCATGTAATCAGGTCTCATTGTCCTTTGTTGTTCTAACCCAAACTCTTTTCCAATAAAACAAACCCGAACCAAAGGGAACAGAAACGTTTTAATGATTCTTACAAATCCCCAGTTAAAAGGCTGCTGCAAACTAATTAACTTTGATAAGCATAAGCCAAAACTGTGCAAGTCTGCCAAGAATAACAGTTAAGAAATATTTTACAACACAAGAGTCTTCAAATACCAACTTAAGATACTGCAATGTCCACGAGGCTGGAGTTTCAAAACGTTTTTGCTTCCTACAAAGAACGTCTGATTCACAGCTGGCTTTTATCTTCTTGAAGGAGGGGCAGCCTTGCAGCCTTACTCCTGAGTCACCCATGCTGTTGCGGCTGCTCTTTCTTACGAGTAGCCCTGCACGCATGCACACTTGGCACAGGCTCTTTGGGAACTCCCTCATCGCTGCTGCCAGCCCCCACAATCTCTGAAGGCAGCAGCCCACTCCCTAATGGTCCTGGCCCCTCATCTGAGTCCTCACACTCCTCAGCCGTCTGCACCTGCTGCTGGCTAACCACAACATTTGCTTAACTTGAATGGCATTTCCAACTCAGGTAACTGAAGTGGACAGCCAGTGTGGTGTAGTCCTTAAACTGTTAAACCAGGAACAGAGAGGTGCCTGGATTAAGACCATCTTCAGTCACAAAAGCACTTTGGATGACTTTGGGACAGTCATTCTCTCTCAGCCCAACGTTTCTCACAGGATTGCTCTGATGGGTGGAAAAACGGAGGAAGGAATGATCTCACCCTGAGCCTCTGGAGGAAGGCAGGATACAAATCTAACTAATGAAACAAAATTAAGATATATTTGTTATGGTACTTCTGGGGGCCAATGTGCCATAAAGCTCTCAATTCCCTGCTGAAAATGGAAATTAGAAATTAAGTATAAGAATATAGAGGAGAAGGAGTTAAGAAGGGGATGTTTATAACGATAAGATATATTATATATAGTAGTTTAAAATAAGAATGTAATTATTGTTGTTATGGTAAGGAATTTGTATTAATTAGAAATATTATCGCATGAGATATTTGTACCCAGATGACAAATTGTTTAAATGAAAGATAGGCTGTTTGTAAAATAAAATGAAATAAAATAAAATAAATTTTTTTAAAAAATTGCCTGCTGAAAGAAGGGAATACAGTGGTATCCCCAAACAGAACCTTCGCCTTCCTTCCATCACAACTAATGCTTGCCTGCAACTACTCAGAGAGACCACCCATTGGTTGTCACAGATACTGGTTTTAAAATAAACACTGTTATGTTGATCATGGCATTTCCATGGAATACATGGCATCAAAGGAAAAGGTTAGACCCCTCCCACAATTTTTTTTCTTTTTGGGGGATGGAAACAGAGAACCATGAGAGTTATATTTTGCTGGTCTTTTTTGTGTCTTCACTTTCCCTTTGATCTGATATTTGGCAAATGATGGAGACCAGGTGCTTGTTGAGAGCCAAGTCCAAATTAATAATTGTAGACTTGAGGTTTTGTCCAAGAGTTAAATTGCTACAACACTCTGGCTGTGAAACAACATAATGCCTGATCCTAAGAAGCCAAGATATAAATACAAAAATCAATGCCCACAATTAAAATGCTGAACGCCAGGACAAAACATTTTTAAACTTTAAAATAGTGCTATAGGGTGTTATTTTGGTCCATACTTAGTGGAAACAAGGATTTTAGAATGTCTATTAATAATAATTAACCCAAACACATACGAGACAGTTCTCCAAGTTTCTAGACAAATCAGGAACATAATACACAAGCCTGGAACACAATACACAAGCCTGATGATGGCAGATGAGATTCTGCCGAAACGTTGCTACAACTTTAAAAACACAACTATAATGACATGGGAAAATACCCGAACAAAGCTGAATACCAAAATGTAAATACCCGCGAAAACTTAAGAAAACATGTGTGTGTGTGTGTGTGTGTGTGTGTGTGGTTATCTCTGTGTACCCAGTTAATATACTTTTGGATATATCTCTATCTCCTTTTCTCATGTGTGTATATTTCACTGTAACATTTCACATATGCCTCCCAGCACAATGTTTTCATAGCTTTCATTACTCACATATCCAGATTAAACCTCACCCGTCTTAATGCTATGATTTGAGGGAAGAGACAAAACATGCTCAAACTCAAAAAAGCGTGTATGAGACATGAATATGATTTTAATGGCTTGTTTGCACATATCATGCTAAACCAGAATGTGGTTTGTTTTCTTTTGGTTTGGCACAATGTCCAAAATTGCCCACTGTTTAACAAAAAAAATATCCCCATAGTTTCTTTCTGGGTATGCTAAGCCAAACACAAACAAGTCTGATTGGGTTTTATTTGCTTGGCTTGTTTTATTTCCGCACTGATTTAAATTATTTGGTATTCACACCCCAGCCAAAGTTCTCTGTGGAGCTTATAGGGAAAACAAACACTTAGCGCAAAACATCTAAAGCATGAAGCATAAAAATAATTAAAGTGTAAAAACAGAACAATTTTTAAAAGAGAAATGCAAAAGTAAATTAACCAGGCAGAGCAAATAACAAGCTTTTTACCAGGTAAAGAAAAGTGAATCAAGATAGCCTCATTTAAAAACCTGGGTGAGAACATTCACAAAATTGAATGATCCAGAGTTCAGCCTCTGCCTCAGTTTCCTTCAGGTGGTGTGGCAAAGTGGTAGGATTCAATTTTTTTTACTACTGGTTCTGTGGGTGTGGCTTGGTGGGCGTGGCAGGGGAAGGAAACTGTAAAAGCTCCAGTCAGAGGTGGGATTTGCCGGTTCTCCGAACTACTCAAAATTTCCACTACCAGTTCTCCAGAACTGGTCAGAACCTGCTGAATACCACCTCTGGTGTGGCAGTCCTGGAGACCACCTTTTAAGATGCCTTGATGGTTAGGCAGATTCATATACTTAGAAATCTTCTTTAAGATGGTGGGAACCTTCCACGGTTCAGATCATCTTGCACTTCTCCAGAAGCATCACCCAGGAGGCATGCTCAGAAAAGTCAAGATGATCACCACAATAATGTAATCCCAACCCCACCTCTTTTTTATATGCAAAATGCATAAAAAGGGACAGGGCTTAAATCACATGGTCACGGCTGCCATTTTGACATTTTTGACCCTCATGCAATTTTCATCTTACATTATTTTTTCTACTTTTTAAATAAAGTGTTTGAAGTTGCCTCTTCAACCTGGGGGCTCACAATAACTTATTCAACACCAAAAGAGCAACCAAATATGAATAACACATCTATGCAATTTTTAGGTAAACCAGTATTTTTCAAAGTTGGTAACTTTAAGATGTGTGGACTTCAACTCCCAGAATTCTCATGACAGTTGGAAATTCTGGGAACTGAAATCTTAAAGTTGCCAACTTTGAAAAATATTGATGTTGCCTATGATCCAGTGACAATTGGTTCTACAAGCCACTGGAAAAAGCAGCAGCTCCCAGCAGCAAGGGTATCTCCAGCATATGCTCAAAAAATCAAGATGGCATCCACACCAAAACTGTATCTGTTTTTTAAGTGTGCCGAACATGCAGATTTCCTTAATCTTAGCACTCATGTCCACTGCAAAATTTAGCCCCCTTTCCTTGATATCCTCACAGCCACCCTGTGAGGAAGGTTAAGGTGAGGAATAATAATGGCATTCTTCAAGATTTATGTGGGAATTTGAAGCTGGTTCTCTCTGGTCATATTCTGACAACTACATGCTCCTCAATCTCCTCTTCTCTCCCAGGTTAACATTTGGTAAATTATACTCCTTTTCTCATCTTGATAGATTCTGATGAGTTTGATTATTGTCTCATGAAATCTTTGGGGTTTCCTAAGGTCTAAAAGATCATAAAAATACCAAGCTTTCATTGATTGTTTCATCAAACCTCAGCAGGAGTCCCCTTCCTACTAAACCTACAATCTCTCTGGGGATGTTTCATAAAGGACAGCAGAGTCATAAAAGTATGTTAACGGAATTATGTAGCAATAGTAAAGTGGCATCAAAGGCAAGGAAGAAAGCTGGAGCCTAAATAAATTCTCCTTTCACACCTCCCATATGCTAATCATTAAAAACAGCCGTCTTTGCCTTGTTGCAGTGTCCAAACAGGCCAAATCAGCTTGCCCTGAACACATGGAGCTTAGCAACTCCATGCCAAGAAATAAATGCAAGAGCTGCTTGATGAACAAGTCATGAATTGCCCCTATTTAGATGCACAGCTTCACCTCTAGAGGCTGTAGCCTATTCTCCAAAGTCTCAGAATCAGTCCTCTGTGTTTCAAAAAAAAATGTGATCAACAGCTTGTGTTAAGTACCCTACTTGACCATTTGGTAGCTCTGGGAATCCTAATCACCAGAGTGAGGCAAAACACAGATCTGAATAGAGTCATTGGTTTCTTTCTTTTCCATAACATTTTATTATTAAATGAAAATATCCCCGTTTTCATAATTGCCTCAAACTGTTTCAATTCTGTTAAGGGAATAATAAGAACAATTATTCTTTCTCTCGGTTTCCAAAATTTTGAATAGACTATGTTAATAGCAAATTTTGTTCTGCAAATATTAATATTGTTCATTGATGAAAGGCAAACTGACCTAATTTTCAAGGTAGAAAAAACAGCACTGCTATTAAAAAAATAAATATAACCTTAGGGAAAAAGGAATATTCACTTTATTGCTGAATCCATAAAAGGGAAAAAAAGTTAAACAGTCCCTCTCAAGGAACAAATTAAACATATGTCATGACCTACTTAAATGTGTCATGTTAAAGAAACAGAACTTCTCATTTAAAGGGCCCAGGCCATAGAAACGTAATAAATAACAAACTAAAGGCAAGTTAGTCCTTCTTAAAATCCTCCTGGGGACAAATTTTTTGACAGATTCCTCCTTAAGCAGTGCTAAATATGGCTCAGAAGTCAAAATTCATATGGACATTTGGATTTGCTTTTTCTAAGTCTAATTGTGCTATAAAGCAGAAAGAAATGACTGTGGGGCCAAGATTTCCAGGGGAAAACACAAGCAGACAGCTGAAGCCCCCTTGTTTTTACAGGCATGTGATGTATACTATACAAATAAAAAAGGGACCGGGCTTGGTTGGCCTGCCATTTTTACCCTGTTTCACCCATTTTAGGTGCCCCTATGGCAGAAGCCGGGGAAACGTGAGAGAAAACCCATTCAGATGTTCATCATAAATTGCAATGGCGTTTACTATGATGCTTAGTTCATTACATGCTTCCTTGTGAATTGTTATCATTCCCAATCATTCACTTGCTTCCATTTTTTTTTTGTAACCAGATAAACATCAGATAAGCCATCTTTTCCTGTTTCTGTGGGAGTGCTTGCAAAGTGTGGTCAAGAAAGCCAAGATGGTGGCAATAATAGTATGATCAAAGCTCTGTCTTTTTATATATGCACCTAAGTCCCTGGTTTCTGCAATGTTTTCCATACTGCTTATCAACTACATGGAGGTCTTTTAACATCATCTTATAATAGTTTAACTTTAAGCTGTTCTGCTGGCATTTTTATTTTATTTTTATTTATTTTATTTGGTTTGTCAATTGCTTACAAGATAATAGGTATAAGTAAAAACATAGTGATGAATACATGGATACATATAAGAAAAATAAAAGAAACAATTTTAACAAGATTGAAAGGTGGGGTATAAATCTAAGAAACCCTCCTGGAGTTAGCAATGTCTTCTAGGTCTCATTTATCTTAACTTTCCAGAAAATGTCTATTTCTAGTTCAGGCATCCAGCCTTTGGACTTATCACTAATCACTATAAAATACTTTTGAGACAAGTCTTCCTTATATCTTTGCAATTTTTTAAATCTTGTTTGCTCAGTTGGTATTTCCCTTGTCTTTTATCATGCTCATCTTTGTGGAAATGGCTTCCTTGATTTATTTTATTTTCTTCAATAAACATCTGGCCTACCCAGTTATATAATCATTAACCTCAATGCCTTTGCATTACTTTTTGTTGTTGTTTAGTCGCTTAAGTTTGTCCAATTCTTCGCATTACTTATTTATATAATTTTGTTGCTTCTCATTCTTCTCTGGAACTTAGCATTTAGTTGGGCAAATTTCATTTCTTTTGCCTTCTGCCTTTCTTCAACTATTCCCAATCAATCTAGAGACAGGTATTTTACTTTTTGCACTTCAGCATATTTTGCTTCATCTTTAATATTATTGTGAATTTCAGTGCTTTCCTCAGCTCTGCCTCCCACTGCTAATGTCACAATATTCTCACAAGTCTTCCCACTGGAAATTTTCTCTCTCTCTACAATCACTTTGTACAAAAGAATATAATTGGGCTACATTAGTGTCAAGGGTATACTGACCTCCACAACGTCAGCTTTCAAAAATATATGAATAGGACCTTAGTGCACAATAGGGCAATGTAGTATTGTGGATTCATTTCCAAATAGATGCTTTGGAATATGCATTGATATGAAAATAGCATCTGTGTTTTTTTTAAAGTAACAGATATTTTTCCAGAATCCCTTGGCAATGTGCAAAACAATGCAGCTGCTTTGAAGAGCTGCAGACAGATAGTATATCAAACCTCTTCAAAACAACTTATGGCAACTGAATCTGAAGAGCTGCACAATCCATTAAACCCTAAGAAATCAATCCTTTATATGTGCATATCCACTCAGAAATAAGCCATGTCATATTCAGTAGAGTTTATTCTCAGACAAATGGATATATTGCCATGGGGTGAATTTTTTTTTTTTAACAATCACCAGAAATTCTCAGAAATAGACAAGCATGCTGACTATTCTTCTATTCCTCCAGAGAGGCGATTCAAGTTATAGTAAAATAAATGTTAGCATATGCAACACCACGTGATCAACAGCTTTGCTTTCTGTGATCCATAAAACTCTGGAATATGAAATAACATTTCAATAGCCTCTGTTAACTCTGTGTGTGTTGAATAGTTCTGTTAAAACAGTGTGTACTGTTTTCTCCTTACTTTCTTTGAGGACAGTTGCTTCATTAGCACATCATAATGAGAGATATTAATGAAAAGTAATTTTAAGGGGAAAATGCCAGATTGATTCTTGAAAATATGGAAAGGAGAAGTAAAAATTAGAGCTGATATTTATTTTCCACGTTTATAAATGTGGAATTTATTTTGTGATAATACTGTGTTAGAGTTATAAAGTGAAAACCAAAGAAAGAGAACATCAGAGTAATTGAATCAGGCAATGTAAAAGTTAAATATGTTAATATTATGGTTGGCTACATAGTTAACTAGAAGTTTAGACTGGGTTTGGCATTTTTATCCATCTATTATCCATCCATTCTTCCCAAGGACTTGGGGTAGGCAGATGTTGTTTGATGGTTGTAAGGTATTGTTGCAGGATGTAAGCTATTCCAAGTAAACGTGCCTATTTGCAATTGACTGGTTTTATATGCTGATAGTATTCAAGTGATGCTTCAGGGGTTTTGGGGTTGCACCCAAGGTACCATTTTTGCTTTCTTTTGCCACAGTTATTTTACTCCTATTTGCAATTTTTTTTGTTCTGTGATTTTCTCTAGTTTTTTTCTCTTCTAAGCTGTCTCCAGTGACTGTCTCATTCATTATCTAGAGGGTTGTTGTTTTTTTGCCTTTTTTTAAAAAAATCAACAATTGTTAAAAGTCTGGGCTGTTTGCATGTTTTAATTCTAAAATCCCAGAGCAGTTCAGCGTTTTCATTTTCTAATTGTCTATTTTGGAGTCCCACAAAACTATCTTGCAATCTATTTTGGGGGGTCTCAGTTTTTGCTTTCAGGCAAATGATATTTCTTGTAAATATACCAATACACCATGTTGCCATTTTGTCATGCCTTTGTATGTAGTCAGCCTGTGCAATTTTCTTGTAACTGCTAACTTAAGTGGTCCACTGTTTCTTCAGCCTCTCTGCAGAGGCAACATTTGTGGTCTGTTGCTGTCTTCTCAGTTCTGGTTTTGTATGCATTTGTTCTTAAGGTTTGGTTTTGTGAAGCAAGAATTAGCCCCTCTGTCTCTTTCTTTCTTTTCTGCTCTTAACCATTGCTTTTCCTTGTTATCTCCTATGCCTATTTTTTAATTCACTGGTCATGTAATACTTTGCCTTGTCATGTATCGTGTCTATTCTTCATTTGGTTTTTCTTGTAGGTCAGTTTGGTCTCTCCGTGCGGTAGAAAGTGACCTGCAGTTGCAAGAGAGAAGACTCCTTTATAAAAGGCAAAGAGACAGCAGAACTTAGAATGTTAGGTGGGCAGGAAGAGAGCAAGGTTGGATCCTCTCTTGCAATTTACAAAATTTACTGTATATCTACAGTTATCGCAGATAATTGCTTCTGACAAGATTCTTTCTGAAGGTGAACAACAATAAGGAAACTACTGAGAAGTAACTCCACATATTCTTCTTGGTTCTTTGGGCCTGACACTCAAGTACTCAGCTACCCTTCATTGTATTCTAGCTTCAATGCATCTTCTTTACTTTCCTTCAGATATTCTCCCAATGCCTTTTTCTTCAACTGCCTGGTGTACTTGCCCACCTGTTTTCCATGCCCACTCATTCCATGCCCATTTGTTTTCCTTGGTAAACAGAATCTGTCAACATTACTGCATGGATGAAGGGCATGATTCATTATCTTTATTTTTCTGGTCTTCCAATCCAGGGCTTTGACCTCTGTTTGAGTCTGGTCCACTATTCCAGCTGAGTATATAATGATTGGAATTGCCAAGGTGTTAATTGCCTTTGTGGTATTTCCGCCACTAAGCTTAGAACTTTAAATTTTTCTTCCCTTTGATGATGTCCTTGCTTCTAACCTTCTTGACTTTGATGCACTTGTTATCAGCCCAGGTATTTTTAGTGATCTTCTTCATCCAGACTCTTTATATTATTTTCCATAGGGCCCCTTGATTCCATCTCATCTGTTTTTAGTATTTAGTATTTATTTGATTTGTCAATCGCTTACAAGATACAGGTATAAGAATAAGCATAGTTTTGAATACATGAGATAGATACTTATAAGAAAAATAAAAAGAAACAATAGGACAGGGACGGTAGGGACAATTGGTGCGCTTATGCACGTTTTACCCTGTTGAAGATAAAG